>NC_052624.1:48948813-49573813 GCF_016161935.1 Mauremys reevesii
CAGTCAGCTGTCCAGTGGCAAGGCCTCAGGATCTGATGCGAATCCAGCAGAAATCTATAAAGATGGTGGTGCAATGCTTGTTGACAAACTCACTCAGCTGTTCCAGTCCTTCTGGAATCAAGGGTCCATTCCTCAGGAATTGAAAGACGCGTCCATCGTACACCTCTACAAGAGGAAAGGAAATCGAAAAGTCTGTGATAATCATAGAGGAATATCACTGCTTTCTAGCGCAGGTAAGATCCTTGCACGAGTGTTGTTGAATCGCCTGATTGACCACCTGGAACAGGGTTTACTACTCGAGACACAGTGCGGCTTCCGCAAAGAGCATGGCACTGTGGACATGATCTTCGCAGTTCAACAGCTCCAAGAGAAGTGTCAAGAGCAGAATCGTGAACTGTATACCATCTTTGTGGATCTTACCAAGGCTTTTGACACTGTCAGTCGCGAAGGTCTGTGGCGCATCATGTCGAAGTTTGGGTGCCCTGACAGATTCATCCTGATGGTACGTCAGTACCACGACGGCATGACGGCTCGTGTTCTGGACGACGGAGAAACTTCAGAGGCCTTTTCCGTCACAAACGGCGTCAAGCAAGGGTGTGTGTTGGCACCAACCCTGTTCAGCATAATGTTTTCAGCTATGCTGTCAGACGCCTTTCAGAACAGTTCCTTGGGAATCAGCCTGAGATACAGGACTGATGGGAAACTGTTCAACCTGCGAAGACTCCAGGCTGTCACCAAAATAAAGGAGACTGTGCTAAGAGACCTTCTTTTTGCTGATGACTGTGCCCTGAATGCTGGATCAGAGCAGGAAATGCAAGCTAGCATGGATAAATTCGCAGCAGCATGCAATAACTTTGGCCTCCTCATCAACATAAAGAAAACCGAAATGATGCACTAGCTAGCTCCGAAAGCCCAACACCAAGAGCCCACCATCATAGTGAAGGGACAAAAGCTGCAAGCAGTGGACCAATTTACATACCTTGGCAGCACCCTTTCTCACGCAGTGACAATTGACATCGAGGTCAACTGCAGAATTGCTAAGGCAAGTTCTGCATTTGGCAGACTGTTGACCAACGTGTGGGACCGCCGTGGAATAAGCCTTGCTACAAAGCTTAAAGTGTACCGAGCAGTAGTGCTAACTACCCTGATGTATGCCAGTGAGACTTGGTCTGTATACAGGAGGCACGCTAGGCAACTGAACCACTTCCACATGACTTGCCTCCGCAGACTTCTGAGGATCCGGTGGCAGGATAAGGTGCCAGATACAGAAGTCCTCTCCGGAGCAGGCCTGCTGTCAGTTTATACTCTGCTTATGAAAGCTCAGACACGCTGGGCAGGCCATGTTGTAAGGATGCCAGACCACCGCATCCCCAAACAGCTCTTTTATGGTGAGCTGTCTCAAGGAAAGCGATCGCACGGGGGACATAAGAAGCGATACAAAGACACGCTGAAAGCCTCTCTTAAGTCCCTGTATATTGACATCACCTCCTGGGAAACCCTGGCACAAGACCGATCGACATGGCGTACGCTGATCCATCAAGGCTGCCAGACATCTGAAGCCAGAAGGATAACTATAGCACAAGATAAGCGAGCACTCCGTAAAGCCAGAGCTGTAAATGTTGTAACAGTGGTGCCCACACATGTCTGCCCGACATGTGGCAGAACATTTTGTGCCCGTATTGGCCTTATCAGCCACCTGTGGACACACTGTGGACAGCTCACAACCTGCTAGATGTCAAGGTCTTCTTCGAAAACGATGGACGAACATCATAATCATCATCACATCATAGGCCCAGAAAGATAATGGAGCAAATAATTAAGCAATCAATTTGCAAACACCTAGAAGGTGATAAATAACAGTCAACATAGATTTGTCAAGAAGAAATTATGTCCAATCAACCAAATAGCTTTCTTTGACAGGGTAACAAGCCTTGTAGATGGGGGGAAGTAATATGTCATATATCTTGACTTTAGTAAGGCTTTTGATACTGTCTTGCATGACCGGCTCATAAACAAACTAGGGAAATACAACCTAGATGGAACTACACCTCTACCCCGATATAACGCTGTCCTTGGGAGCCAAAAAATCTTACCACGTTATAGGTGAAACCGTGTTATATCGAACTTGCTTTGATCCACCGGAGTGCACAGCCCTGCTCCCCTGGAGCACTGCTTTACTGCATTATATCTGAATTCAAAGTGGGTGTATAACAGGTTGGAAAACAGTTCCCAGAGAGTAGTTATCAGTGGTTCACAGTCATGCTGGAAGGACATAACAAGTGGGGTCCTGCAGGGATTAGTTCTGGGTCTGGTTCTGTTCAATATCTTCATCAATGATTTAGATAATGGCATAGAGCAGGGATGGGCAAACTATGGCCCGCGGGCCGGATCCGGCCCTTCAGGGCTTTGGATCCGGCCCGCGGGATTACCCCTGGTGGTGCTGCGGGCCCGGCGCTGCTCTCAGAAGCAGCCCCCGGGCTGGGAGGCAAAGGGCTCCATGTGCGCACGCAGAGCCCTCTGCGCCCCCACCCCCCGGGGCCGCAGCACTTCCTGGAGTGGCGTGGGGACAGGGCAGGCATGCAGGGAGCCTGCCTTGGCCCTCGTGTGCGCCACTGCCACCCCGGAGCCACTTTAGGTAAGCGGCACCGGACTGGAGCTCAAACCCCTCCTGCCCCCCGCCCCCCAACTTCCTGCCCTAAGCCCTCTGCCTGTACCTCACACCCCTCCTGCACCCAACTCCCTGCCCTGAGCCCCTTTCTGCACTCCTGTGCATTCCAACCACCTGCCCTGAGCTCCCTGCTGCACCCTGCACCCCGTGCACCCCAACTCCCTGCCCTGAGCCCCGTCCTGCACTCTGCACCCCTCCTATACCCCAACCCCCTTCCCTGAGCCCCCGCGTACACTCTGCACCCCTTCTCTGCCCCAATCCCTTGTCCTGAGCCCCTTCCTCCATATCCCGCACTCCACCCCGCCCTGCCCTGGCCCTGCATACAATTTCCTCACCCAGATGTGGCCCTCGCCCCAAAAAGTTTGCCCACCCCTGGTAGAGAGTACACGTATAAAGTTTGCGGACGATACCAAGTTGGGAGGAGTTGCAAGTGCTTTGGACGATAGGATTAAAATTCAGAATGATCTGGACAAACTGGAGAAATGGTCTGAAGTAAATAGGATGAAATTCAATAAAGACAAATGCTAAGTACTCCATTTAGGAAGGAACAATCAGTTGAAAACATGCAAAATGGGAAATGACTGCCTAGGAAGAATTGCTGCAGAAAGGGATCTGGGGGTCATACTGAATCACAGGCCAAATATGAGTCAACAGTGCAGCACTGTTGCAAAAAAAGCAAACATCATGCTGGGATGTATTAGCAGGAGTGTTGTAAGCAAGACACAAGTAATTCTTCTGCTCTACTCCACACTGATTATGTCTCAACTGAAGTATTGTGTCCAGTTCTGGGTCCCACATTTCAGGAAAGATGTGGACGAATTGGAGAAAGTCCAGAGAAGAGCAACAATAATGATTAAAGTACTAGAAAACATGATCTATGAGAGAAGATGGAAAAAATGGGTTTGTTTAGTGTGGAGAAGAGAAGACAGAAAGGACACAATAACAGTTTTCAAGTACATAAAAAGGTTGCTACAAGGAGGAGGGAGAAAAATTGTTCTCCTTAGCCTGTAAGGATAGGACAAGAAGCAATGGGCTTAAATTGCAGCAAGCAGGGTTTAGGTTGGACATTAGGAAAAACTTTCTAACTGTCAGAGTGGCTAAGCACTGGAATAAATTGCCTAGGGAGGTTGTGGAATCTCCACCATTGGAGATTTTTAAGAGCAGGTTAGACAAACACCTGTCAAGGATGGTCTAGAAGATAATACTTAGTCCGGCCATGGGTGCAGGGGACTGGACTAGATGACCTCTTGAGGTCCCTTCCAGTCCTATGATTCTATGATTCTATAATATAGTTGTCCTTTTTACTAAAAGAGTAAGAACACATGCTTTTCCTTTAATAATAATAATAATATGCTCTATCTGCATGTTCTCTTCTTTGGTCATAAACCATTATTTGTTATATTCCATTTCCACCATAATGTTTGATAGTGTTATTGATTGTTATTGATGGGGCATAAAGGGCAGGAAGAAATTAACTCTTAAGTAGCAGAGATTATAGCTATAAAATTTATAGAATTTATAGAATTTCAAACAACTCAGGCTCCTTGATCATTAAGAATGAACAGGGAAATACAGAATCTTTTTTCCAATTTTAATGATCATTTTCTTATTTGAGAAAAATCCTTATGAGACTGGGAGAAAAAGGTGAAACAGTAACAGTTTAATAGCACAATATGTTGTTTAGACTTAAGAGAACACTAGCTTTCATTATTTCAGAGACTGACTCTACTATGGAGCAGTTAAACTTGACATTGGTAAAGGGGTAACAACTCCAACCAGCGATGACAGACCCTTTAATTCCATGAAATGACAGGGTTCCTTCAGCACCTACCACCAAGGAGCAGATCTCCAGGGTGGAAGAAGTTTAACCAGTTGGAAGTAGCTGGTAGATCGTGATTGGAAAAACTGCCCAGGTTTTCTAAAGAAAAGGGAAGGAGGTAGAATGGGAACATTGTGTGGCTATCTCTCTTGCCCTTCCATTACTTTGACTTTGCAGCTCCTGAATTCTTGAAGGTGAGAGTTTGTAAGTTTATACAGTATATTTTACCTCTTATTTGTAAGTTTCTTCCTCCAATGCCCAAACCATAGTTTTTAGTAGTGTTTTCTGTACAGTCCAATTTGATTTTTAACCTGACCTCTACTGCACTGTGGTCTAAAGTAATGGAAATGCTCTATTCATAATCCTTTGTGGCTCCATCATACTTTATGGGCATTCACTCTCAAAATGGCTCTTGAAGGCACATAACCAAAGCATTGAGATTGGATTGGTCATTCCCCATTAGGGTATGTCTACACTACAAGAGTAGTTCGATTCTACTTAACTCGAATTTGTGGAATCGACCTTACGAAGTCGAATTTGTGTATCACACTAAGGACACTAATTCGACTTTGTGAGTCAACACTAACGGGGCAGCTATCCCACAGTTCCCGCAGTCCCCGCTGCCCATTGGAATGCTGGGTAGAACCCCCAATGCCTGCTGGTGGAAAAAATGTGTCGAGGGTGGTTCTGGGTAACTGTCATCATTCAACCGTCACTCCCGCCCTCCCTCCCTGAAAGCGCCGGCGGGAAATCTGTTCACGCACTTTTCTGGTCAGTGACAGCGCGGACGCCACAGCACTGCGAGCATGGAGCCCGCTGCGATCATTGCTGCACTTATAGCCGTTATCAACTCCTCGCACCTTATTGTCCACCTCTTCCACAGTCAGCTGCTGAGAAATCGGGCGAGGAGGCTCCGGCAGCACGGTGAGGACATGAAGTCTCAGAGTGGCACAGACCTCTCACAAAGCACGGGATCCCGCACCATGGAGATCATGGTGGCAATGGGTCATGTTCATGCTGTGGAACGCGATTCTGCAAGCATGGTGGGACCGCGGTGGGTGCTGTGCTGCAGGTCTGGGATGAATGTGGGTGAAACTTCAGGATGCGTATGGCACTTTTCCTTGAACTGTGTGTCCCCTGCCCTCCCCCCCCTGCCTGAAGCGACACACCCCCGAGCAGCTGCAGCCCTGACTGTGCAGGCCCCAGCCCCTACTGAAAACTCTGGAACACACAGCACAGTCAGTCACCAGCGAACCTTTGGCCTGGGGCATGGGGCCGTGGGGTTGGGGTTGCTGTGATGCATGTAGCGTACGCGCTGCGCTTGAGCTACTGCTCTAGTGACCCTGACCCTGGCGTCGGTTATTGATGATAGATGGCATGGCGATGGGATTCCCACTGTGTGGTGGTGGGACTATAGACATCCATCACATCCCTGGGACGAACCCACCCAGCCCCCATATTAAACGAAAAAGGGCTTTTTTTTTTTGGTGCTGCAGTGCTGGGTGGACTAGGATAGAGTTTTACCAACATCAACGTCGGGTGGCCGGGCAAGGTTCATGGCGCGCGTGTTTTCAGGAACTCTGGTCTGTTTAGACGCCTGCAGGAAGGTAGTTTCTTCCTGGACCACAAAATAACTGTTGGGGATGTGCAGATGCCTATAGTGATCCTCGGGGACCCAGCCTACCCGCTAATGCCCTGGCTCATGAAGCCCTATACAGGCGCCTTGGACAGCGACAAGGAACTCTTCAACTACCGGCTGAGCAAATGCAGAATGGTGGTGGAGTGTGCTTTCGGACGTCTCAAAGGGAGATGGTGAAGCTTACTGACTCGCTCGAATCTCAGCGAAACCAATATCCCCATTGTTATTGCTGCTTGCTGTGTGCTCCACAATCTCTGTGAGAGCAAGGGGGAGACCTTTATGGTGGGATGGGAGGTTGAGGCAAATCGCCTGGCTGCTGATTACACTCAGCCAGACACCCGTACGATTAGAAGAGCCCAGTGGGAAGCGCTGTGCATCCGGGAGGCTTTGAAAGCTAGGTTCCTCAGCGAGCAGCGTGACCTGTGATTGTTCAGTTTCTTTACAGAGAAGCTGAACCTGCCCCCGTTTCTTTACCCAGTTACTGTTGACTATCCTCTGCAGTTACATACCCCGTTCACCCCGTTTCCCCCCTTCCAACACATATGTAAAAATAAAATACACGGAACATTGTTACTTAACAAAGGTTTCTTTATTAATGACTTTGCGTTAAAGGGTTGAAACTGGGACGCAGACTGTGCTGGGTAGGGTGTGCAGTGATGTAAAGACCGCTTCTAAACTCGAGGAATGACAGGCTCCTGCTCCTAGAGCGGTCTGCAGTGCTGGACTGGTTGTTTCAACGGAGCCTGCCATCCCTCCTTTTTGGGACTCTGTGTGCGGGGGCTATGTGACCTTGTTGCGGAGGATGGTTACAGATTCCCCTGCTGCGTGGCTCTGTGGTCCAGGACAAGGACCGCTGCATAAGATCTGTAACCGCCCTCCCCCGCTACAAAGTCACGTACCCCCCACCCACACAGAACATGGAAACCACCTCCCATACCGACCAGGGTGCCTACTGACTGCACTGTGTGTGTGACCTGCTGCTGATCCTGCCCCCGTGTCTGTACCCTGGTAAAGATGACTGTCCTATGCAATTACCAACCCCCTTCCCCACCCCCACCTTCAAACACAGTCTTCTGTACAAAAACATGACGGAAACAGTAATTAACAGCAAAGTATTTTTAATAATCAACTAGACAGTTAGGGGATGAAACTGGGATTGGGGCTTGGGTGAGTCAGGAAGGGAAGGACTTCTCAAAATTTAGGGAATGAGAGCTTTTGGGTAATTGAGCACTCTGCTGGGGTGCAGTGACAGTTTTCACGGCCCCTGGCGCCCCTCCTTCTTGTTATTTTGGGTGAGGGGGGTATGGGACTTTGTGGCGGGGGAGGGCGGTTGCAGATACACTGCAGGGGGGGCTCTGTCCTCCTGCCTGCGGTCCTGCAGAACATCCACAAGGCGCCGGAGCGTGTCCGTTTGCTCCCTCATTAGTCCAAGCAGCGTTTGAGTCACCTGCTTGTCTTCCTCACGCCACCTCTCCTCCCGTTCGCTGTGTGAGCACTGGTACTGAGAGACGTTCTCCCTCCACTGGCTCTGCTGGGCTGCCTCGGCTCGGGAGCAGCCCATAAGTTCAGCGAACATCTTGTCCCATGTCTTTTTCTTTCACCGCCTAATCTGCGCCAGCCTCTGTGAGGGGGATGCTGGGGCAGGTCTGGAGACAGTCGAAGCTGTGTGATGGGAAAAAGGGAGTGAATTCCTTGCAAAGATACATTTTTATGAACAATAAACACCGTCTAGTCTGTCTCTGTGAACAAGACCATGCACAGCACCTATCTCATGCACACTCCTGCTGCAGGCAATCCGGAAAGCATAAACTCTGCCCCTGTTCCACCCCCTCGCAGTCTCCTCCGCCCCTTGGAATTCTGGGTTGAGATCCCAGTGCCTGATGGGGAAAAAATCATTGTCGCGGGTGGTTCTGGGTAAATGTCATCAGTCATTCCTTCCTCCGGGAAAGCAACGGCAGACAATCATTTCGTGCCCTTTTCCCCTGGATTGCCCTGGCAGACGCCATAGCGTGGCAACCTGGAGCCTGTTTTGCCTTTTGTCACTGTCACCATATGTGTACTAGATGCCACGGACAGAGGCGATTCAGCAGCGCTACACAGCAGCATTCATTTGCTTTTGCATGACAGCAGAGATGGTTAGCAGCCGTTCTGTACCGTCTACCATGCCATTGTAAATTGGCAATGAGATGACGGTTACCAGTCCTATGGCACTATACCTTCTGCTGCTGTCATAGGTGCCCCTGGCTGAGATCAGCCGGGGGCGCAAAAGACAAAAATGGGAATGACTCCCCAAGTCAATCCCTCCTTTATGGTATCTAAAAATAGAATCAGTCCTGCCTAGAATATGGGGCAAGTGTACTAGAGATCCAGTGTATCAGAGAACCAGAGAGCACAGCCGCTCCATGTCAGATCATGCAGGAATGATGAGCTGCATGCCATTCGCAGGGAGTGCCCCTGCAACAACCCCACCTGTTGCTTCCCTCCTCCCCCAGCCTTCCTGGGCTACCATTGCAGTGTCCCCCCATTTGTGTGCTGAAGTAATAAAGAATGCAGGAATAAGAAACAGTGACTTGTTAGTGAAATGAAATGAGGGGAAGGCAGCCTCCAGCTGCTATGATAGTCCAGAGAGGACATTAAGCAGTGTGGGGGAGAGGAGACCAGCATCTTGCTGCTATGATAGTCCAGGCAGTACAGAATCTTTTCTTTACACATGAAGGGCGGGGGCTGATGGAGCTCAGCCCCCTGTTGCTATGATGAAGACGGTTACCAGCCGTTCTGTACCATCTACTGGGAATGACCGGGAGGCCAGTCAGGAGCACTCATGGGCTGATGACGAGGACGGATAGCAGTCCTATTGCACTACACCATCTGCCACAAGGCTGATGATGAGGACGGATATCAGCCATATTGTACCGTCAGCCACCAAGGAGGGGGGGCAAGGATGCTACAGTACAGTGCCGCAGCATCGCGTCTACCAGCAGCATTCAGTACACATAGGGTGACATTTAAAAGAGTCAAGAGATGATTTTTCCCCCCTTTTCCTTCTGGGGGTGGGGGTACATTGACGAGCTATGCCCTGAACCACCGCGGACAATGTGTTTGACCCTACAGGTATTGGGAGCTCAGCCAAGAATGCAAATGCTTTTCGGAGACTGCAGGAACTGTGGGATAGCTTGCGTCCTCAGTCCCCCCTCCCTCCCTCCATGAGCGTCCATTTGATTATTTGGCTTTCCGTTATGCTTGTCACGCAGCAGTGTGCTGAGTCTCTGCTATGGCGTCTGTCTGGAGATTTTTAAAAAATACTTTGGACCAGGCCTAACATTACACTAATTCCCCTAATTAGATGCAGGAGTCGCCGAGCGAGATCACCCTGAGGAGGGTCACTGAAGGAGATAGAGAGCGCATGCTGCGTGAAAGCCAGCCCAAACCAGGGGCCTATGCTGCCATGCTCATGGAGGCAATGCTCCCAGAATACCTCATGAAAGCCTGGCACGGAAAAGTGTGCTACCACGGAGCACCCAATAAGGCAGCTCTCCCCAGGAACCTCATGCGGAGGCTTTTCGATTACCTCCAGGAGAGCTTCGTGGAGATCTCCCAGGAGGATTTCTGTTCTATCCCCATATATATAGACCTCCTTTTCACATAGTTCAGATTCCTGTTACATTAATAATAAAAGTTTACATGTTTAAAGCACTTACCGACTGATCCTTCCCCTGATTCAGGGTCCGGGGTAACTGCTGGGGAGGGTTGGTAGGGGATCTCCGTGAGGGTGATGAAGAGATCCTGGCTGTCGGGGAAACCAGCGTTGTAAGCGCTGTCAACTGCCTCCTCCTCCTCATCTCCTTCCTCATCTTCCCCATCCGCGAACATCTCCAAGGAACTGTCCGTCGACACTATCCCATCCTCAGAGTCCACGGTCAGTGGTGGGGTAGTGGTGGCGGCCGCACCTAGAATGGCATGCAGTGCCTTGTAGAAGTGGCATGTCTGAGGCTGGGATCCGGAGCGTCCGTTTGCCGCTTTGGTCTTCTGGTAGCCTTGTCTCAGCTCCTTGATTTTCACGCGGCACTGTGTTGCATCCTGGCTGTATCCTCTGTCTGTCATGGCTTTGGAGATCTTCTCGTAGATCTTCGCATTCCGTTTTTTGGAGCGCAGCTCCGAAAGCACGGACTCATCGCCCCACACAGCGATCAGATCCAAGACTTCCCGATCAGTCCATGCTGGGGCCCTCTTTCTATTCTGAGATTGCATGGACTCCTCTGCTGGAGAGCTCTGCATCGTTGCCGGTGCTGCTGAGCTCGCCCCGATGTCCAAACAGGAAATGAGATTCAAACTGGCCAGACAGGAAAAGGAATTCAAATTTTTCCGGGGCTTTTCCTGTGTGGCTGGTCAGAACATCCAAGCTCGGACTGCTGTCCAGAGCGTCAACAGAGTGGTGCACTGTGGGATAGCTCCCGGAGCTACTAAGGTTGATTTCCGTCCACACATAGCCTAATTCGACATAGCCATGTCGAATTTAGCGCTACTCCCCTCGGGGAGGAGTACAGAATTTGAACTAAAGAGCCCTCTAGGTCAAATTAATTAGCTTCCTGGTGTGGACGGGTGCACGGTTAACTCAAATTAACGCTGCTAAATTCGACATAAACTCCTAGTGTAGACCAGACCTTAGTGTCACACACAGGAATTAGATACTAAAGCTGCAAAGGGCTCCTGTTGATTTAGTTCCATAAGAAGATAGGGAGCCTGTAACTGTGGTTCAATCTCCATTAAAAGTTTGGGACTTTGTCATAAGAGGTATGGCACGAGCTCTAGGAGAGATGTCTACCAGATGGATTCTTCTGAGTTTTCCATGAGGTATCCCAAGTTCTTCAAGTAGACAAATATATAAAAGTAAACTATTTACAGGTAGATGATACAATATCATAACTTCTTCAGACACCCACACTTCTCAGTTGTACCTCATCTTAGTCTCAAAGTAACCTATATTCCACACAAGTGTAGTGTTTGCTCACTTTTCTCATTGGAAGCTATTTCTCTCAGCAATGAAAAAAAATCTCCTTAAAGCCTTATGGGGTGTGTGTGTGTGGTATTTTCCTTTTAAGTTCTGAGTCATCAGCAATATGAATGTGAAGGCAACTAGCAGTAGCAATGCTCAAGGTGAATCTGATATGGTATTGGAAGGGGAGTCGAAGAGGAAAACAAAGACATGCAATGGGAACAATGACCACAGAAGGAGATGAAAATGGAAAGTTATAGACTGTGCATTCATAACATGTATTCTTAGGAATACCCTTGGATATTTTCTGTCTAATGAAAGGTGTTCACATTTTTCATTCTGACCAGTCCTCTCACACCTCTAGCTGTGTGTGCTACTCTTTCCCTTATCCTTGCTTCTATTGTTATAAATGTATTTATTTACATTCTGGTACTACCTAAATGCTCCAACCAGTAGAGCTCCATTGTGCTAGGCACTGTACAGACATGGAAGAGATGACAGCCTTGCCCAAAGAATTTATAATCTAAAAACAAAAGACAGACAAACAATTTCTCTTGCTACATACTCTTTCCCTAATATGAGTTTGTACCATCCATGTTATGGAAGTTTATCCAGTTTTTCAAACTTTCAGATGCAAGTGGCAATGCTGAAATTTCAGAGGAATTCTATACAACAGGAAATTTTTGTGAAGTCATAGTTAAGGCTACGATTTAGTCATGGGTACTTTTAGTAAAAGTCATGAACAGGTCACGTGACCTGCCCATGACTTATATTATAAATACCCCTGACTAAATCTTGTGGAGCCTGTGCCTGGGGGGATGCTCTGGGGAGCCACTGGAGGGTCTCCAGGGGGCTACTCCTGGGGGAAGGGGCTGCCGACTAGCAGCCGCCCCTGCTGCCTGGGGCTGCTGAGCAGTGGCTGCTTTGACCATCCGGGAACTGCTACCAGGGGCTGCCCCACAGCGGCTGCTCCGGCCACCCAGGGACCGCTGCTCAGGCGGTTCCCAGGGCTAGCTGCCTGAGAACCACCTGAGTGGCTGCCAGTGCAACTGGCTCCGGGGCGGCCCCAGAGACTGGCTGCAGAGTCAAACACATCAACATGTGACAAACACGGAGCCCTAGTCATAGGAAATAACTCAAAGTTCAAAATCCATGGAAGTTAGAAGGTGGAAAAGAGCTATGAGGTCATCCAGTACGTCTCCTTGCAAACTGGGATATTTCCCTACAGCATTTTTTTCGTCCAGCCACATTTGAAAAATCATAATGATGGAGCTTCCACAGATGCCCCTGAAGACTATTCCATAGCAAAAAGGATATAATTGCTAAGAATTTTTTCCTGATAGGCAGCTAATTTTCCTTTAATAACTGCATGCCAAACATTTGCTGCTCCAATGTTAGGTAGAAAAATAATCTCTCTCTTACTGGGCCTGTAGAAAATATTTTGTACATTTTCATGCTAGTTTAGCATTTGAAAAATAATTATTTACATGAGTCAGAGAGAAAGGCTGTAGAGTATGGCACACAAAGCCAATCTATGTAATGTCCAAACTATTGCATCAATTCTGATGATGAATGTAAATTTGACAAGTAGCAAAATAAGTCTTCAGCTAAACAAACCTAATTTCATTCTCATATTTTAAAACAGTGCATAAGATCATTTGCTGTTCTGTGTTACAAACAGGAGATTAATGCTTGGGAATAAATATTATATTCCTTCTTGCCAAACTCATGGGGAAACAAAAGGGAAAGTGGTACTTACCCTGGAGTAGCACCCAGCTCTGAGAATGTTGCTGGTGTCCATTCAGAGTGAGCTACCTAGTTATAAACTCAGTGTTAATGTGCCGTCAGAGGAGACCATCAGGAAGCGCATGCTCACTAGGGCCTGAGTCCCCTGTAGTCAACGGAAATCTTTGAAAGAAACAAAAATAAAGGATAATTCTGTATAAAAAGAAACAGAATTATCCCACTACACTTGGGAGTTTCTTGTTGTCGTCCTGCTTAAATATATATTCTGAAAATGTTTCTTTGGATCTATTTGGTTCGAAAGAGGTGATGGTCCGAATTCTTTACAAAAGGGTTTCATCATCATTGTTTCATATTGATTGTCGGGGTAAACAGAAAATGCTAACTGCTCTCCTACACATTCTTCTGTGGTAGCAATTCATATGTTTTGATTCTGAAGGATATTGCTGGCAAAATGCTTCTGTTCATTATGGCAATGATGTAGTGGACGTAATCACAGTTTGGCTTGGTTTCAAAGAGTCGGGTTTTTTTTCTTTTTGCCCTGCTGATACAGGGCCTGAGCGAAAGCTCCTTTGAAGGCAGCGACTCTCATAGACTTCAGCAGACAATGGATTAGATCCATATAGCTCCACTTGAGTACCAGTGATGGGCTTCTAAAACAAAACAATTGTATGATGTGCTGATTAATGAGTGGGATCATGTTCTTTAAGTGAGTGAATTTTGTGTTCCTGTTAGGTAAAGGAATAACAATAAACAGCACAAGTGGGAGATAGTCCTCTGAGGTTTAGAGACCAGAAAGGAATATAGATACGTGTAAAGCAACCAAACAACAAATTAGGTACAGCCAATCTACTATTTACTATGCTGATGCCTATGATAGTTTCAGATATAGGAAATCCTCAACATGACCTTGAAGACAAAAAAGCAACTGTCTTCACATTTTTTTAGACCTTAAAGATTTGATTCAGCTTCTAGGTTTAGGCAAAGGCTGAGGTCAGTCAGGGCTTGTCTATAGGAACAGTTAGTGTGTGACAAGCTGGAATGTAAATCTACCTCACACTAGCCTGCCACACACTAGCTGTGCATGTGGGCCCTGCTGCATCCCACTACAAGTTCCCTTGTATGTTTGGATGCACTCCAGCTGGATCAGGATGGTGCACAGTAGATTCACACCTCTGTTTGCCAGACACTAGCTGTTCATATATATGTGTGTGTGACCGAAAGCACCAGTGTACATATTCTTTTAATAATCTTGTACAAAATATGCCTTGTGGGGTATCATTTGAGAACTAATAACTTACTGGTTAATATGTTGAAATGTATGGAACAACATTATATGTAAAGGTATGAATTCCCACATGCTCAAACCCACACAGCCCGACTAGGCAAAAGCTGTTAAACAGGTCTGTCCTAAACAAAGGAATGTGTGTTTACCTCAATTTCCATATAAGTGGTATACAGGGTCCTTGAGACAGCAAGAGGGGGAAAGGGCAGGACACAAGGCAAATCTGCATTTCAGCATATACAGGGGAGAAGAAAGAGCCTGGAGCCATCTTCGCCACCAGACTCCATGTCACCTTCTTTACTGTTTAAATAAACTGTGCTTTAAGGGGTAATCCTCTGAAGAATCCACTTCAAAGGGTTATTGGACTATAAAAGTGAGGGACAAAAGCACCGCAAAGGCATCTTTCCCTCTCCCTATCTTTCTGTCTTACACCTAAGATGACAAAGGAACCAGCCCTTTGACTTGGGGGTTGATCCTGACCTGTGGATTCGGTCAGCCTTGTTGCTGGGAACATGTGGTAAGGATTTCACCTTGAACCAAGTCTAGCCTGTTACATTTGTTACTAGATAGCCTTTTTTTTTCCTTGTAACCATTTCTCCATTTCTAACTTAGTATTGGACACTTGAATTCACCTAAAAGCTATCTTTGTAGTTAAATAAACTTGTTTTATTTTTTAATCAAAACTAATCCAGTGCTGTGTTTAAACTGAACTGTTTGGTAATTCCAGTTAAAGTTGCAAACTGTTGAATATTGACCTTTTACAGGGACAATGGGCCTTTAATCTCTGAACTGTCCAGGAGAGAGCTGGACAGTGCAGAACACACGTTTTGGGGGGAAATTGGGACTCTGAGTGTGTTGGGGCCACTCTGCAACTAGTAACCAAGGCTGGTGGAAGCCAGATTGTGACTGGAGTGTTGCTGGCAGGCTGCTGGGGTCAGAGCTCCTGGGCCAGAGCTGCAGCTATACACAGACATTCAGGGTGTGACCTGCATGTTAGGCTGTTTGTCAGAAGCCCAGGTTGGGAGCTACAACAGCAAAACATTGTGCGGTGCCCAATGGTTACAGGGCAGGCAGTGACAACCTGTCACTTATCTGGATTGTATCCCCAAAATGTGACAATAAACATTCAGTATTTGGGTAGGATGAGAGAAAGAACAAACCTCACATGACATACTATTCACTTGACCTAATGTACTGCTGGAAGTATTAATGACACTACAGTGATGAAAGTGATATAAGAAGCTGTATAGAACAGAATAGAATATTTTATCCAAACCAGTTTGACCATTCCTATTTTCACAAACATTGTATAAATACGTGTATGGAAAGACAGCCTGTATGTATTGTAACATTTAGTTGCCTTTTTTTTAACTCTATCACAGCACCTGATGATTCATGTTTGAACATAGTTTGTAATACCTACCCTTTAACTTGTGCTGCAATGTACAGCAAATGTATCAATTTATGTTAACACATCACAGTGCCTTAAAAAACTTTGTTAAAGTAAATCAGACATTTGGCTAAAATAACTACTATTTAGTGGGCCACTTAAAATCCCTAGATTTTTCCACCTAGTCAAATAGAAAATTAACTGAAGTCAATGGAGTTGTGTCCAGCTATGCCAGCAGTTAGTTTGGCCATTTAAGTGCAGAATATCATTTTAGCTATCATGGAACAATGGAGTTAGACTAGCAGTGAATTTGGCCCCAGATATTTTAACACCTCTGCAAACAGATCAAATGATGGAGAATAATTTCATTTTCAGAAGTGTGGAACACTCAACTCCCCTGAGGCCAATGACAGTTGTGGGTGCTTAGCACCTGTGAAAGTTAGGTCAAAATATTATTGTTCATTAAATAGCTCTGTCTATATGAACCTGGATGAAATGATACAAAGGCAGTCTCTGAATTCCCTCCTTCTAGACTCTTCCCTTGGATGTATATGTAGAATTCTCAAGAGCACTGCATCTATTAGGATAACAATGAAAGTTTGAATACACGAGTTCCTATACTGGAAACTTTACTTTTCTAAATCAATCCATCTCCTCTAATTAACTATATTTTTTTAATCCTCAGGAGAAGCTGCTAGGAAATTAGTTAAGAGTCCATTGCTTTCTTTTTCATGGGTCCCTCTTCAGTGTTGTCTCCTAACTCCTGTTCATCCCAAGGTGTAACTTTGCAGTGAAATTTAACTGTTTCTCATCGCAGCCGACCCACCCATCTTCTCACACACCAAAATCCCCCAACGTCCAAAAATCATGGATTTATAGACAACTGCCCATGGATTTATGTACATATTGGGCCTAATTATACTCTTATGCTACTGTGAATAAGAGGTAATCTCACTGAAGTCAGTGGAGTCACACTGGTGATTAACTTGGGCCTGGTCTACACTAGGGGTGGGTTCGATCTAAGGTACGCAACTTCAGCTACACGAATAGCGTAGCTGAAGTCGAAGTACCTTAGTTCGAATTACTTACCGGTCCTCACGGCGCGGGATCGACGTCCGCGGCTCCCCCATTGACTCCGCCACCGCCGTTCGCGGTGGTGGAGTTCCGGAGTCGATGGGAGCGCGTTCGGAGTTCAATATAGCGCGTCTAGATGAGACGCGATATATCGAACTCTGAGAAATCGATTGCTACCCGCCGATATGGCGGGTAGTGAAGACGTACCCCAAGTGTGTGTGGAGAATGAAATGTCTTGGTGATGAGCAAAATATAGGGACTAGAATAGAATCAGTTGCTTATGCGCATTTGCATGCATTGGTGAAAGACATACTATTTGTAAAATACTCTGGGAGCATAGGGGATGAAAAGCACTAGTGTACATGTAAGAACTTACTTTTTATTTTTATTTTACACATATAATAGCTTTAACCTTAGCTTTGATTTATTCTTTAGTTTGATTTTCAGGTGTCAGCTTCTCATATCCTTCTGTCTTGGTGGACGGAAGAGCAGATCATTAAACAGTCAAGGCCACGTATCGATCTTTTTAACAGCCTGCTTCTCAAGTGTCACTGCTCTAATCAGCTATGAGTTCACCCCATAGCTGAGCCTGCTTTTTTGTTTCCCTCTCTATTCTGTTTTCCAGTCCTAACTTTTAAACACTGAGGGCCGGCTCCTGCAAGGTTCTAGGTGCCCACAATTGCTGCAGTATGGAATGGTGATGGAGGGTGCTCCGCATCTTGCAGAATCAGGACTCAAAAAGCAAGAAAAGCCTACACTTTTTTAATGTTTTGGCTCTTCATGACGTATTTAGTACAAAGCAGCACAGTAAATGCTTTTGGTTCCCGTTGCCCAGGTGCATTAAAAAGACGCTGCTTGCCAAATTGACTAGCCGCTTCATTTGTGCAGCACAGAATCTGCTGAGCGATAGAGGAACATACAAAGAGCTGGAGTTAAGCAAAGAAAATAGAGGTGACCACAGTTGTACGAATTTTGGCTCTGGTTTTATAAATGCCAACTTTGTCTCAATATGTGCCTCTCTCCTTTTTTAAATTCCTCGTCTCCTTCTCTTTCCTTACATGAGAGATTAGTCAGTACTGCCGTCATTATTTGCATCAGAGAAGCACCCACGGGCCTCAGCTGAGAGTGAAGTCCCATGGGCTTTGGCACTGTACATACACACAGTAAGAGGTAGCTACTGCCCTGTAGAAACTGCACTAAAAAGAAACAAGACAGACAAGGGGAAATGGGAACATTTTGCCCCAGATGAATGTTTTTATCATTCAATAAGAGTGTCAGAAAAAAATCTGTAATTTCTGAACGTTCCCCCCCCCCCCCCGGCTCTTCAGAGACTTATAACTGCAGATATTAGCATAATCACAGAAAAATATATGGAGGCAGAGTCCTCAATTCCTTACTGTCCTCACAGATTCAATTTAATCTTTCTTTAACAAGGTAACAGCAGCCACCTATTTTCCGTTTTTCAGACTTCCCATGAATCAGAGATATCTGACAGCTAGGAATAAGGAACATGAAGTGGGCAAGCTAAGCAAATAAACACACTTCACCTCAGTTAATACTTGCGGACCCCAATTCACTTCCTAGAGGTTAACAGAAAGTAGTCATTTATTTACTGGAGTGTCAGAGGAGAGCTCATGCATTTTATATGTGAGAACATGACTTGGATTTCTTAATGACTGAGGAGAGGAGAACCATGCAATAAACAGTTGTCGATAACTAGCTTTCCCCCTCCGCTACCTCTGTCTATACAATCAGGGAAATTACAGCACAGAAGGAAACATTAAAAAAAAGACTGCCTGCTTAGTGAAATCACTTATTTGTGACAATTGGTTTGGAACATCAATTGCTCTGGAAAGTGTGTATTTAAAAATGAGTATATGGTATATGTGAACATTTGTAAAGAAAATCATAGGACGAATCACTTAAGTATAACAAATAAAGTGTAAAACAAAACACAGAGAAACAATGCTATCCAACAGAATTAACTTTACTAGATCTTTATCCGGTATTCTTTGTATGGATGATTTCCATCTAGCTGGTTCTGTTACAGTGGTTGTTGTGTGTAGTCTATAGTTAGGGAAATACAAACAGTGCTTGTAAAGTTCACTTTAACATATTTCTACTACAATGCATCCATTTCAGATGTCTTTAATGCACTCACTCTAACCAGAATATCTCCACATTAGTTTGCTCACAATCACAAACCACTTAACAGCCTAAGCGGGAGTCATACCTTTAATAGGCAGCAGGTTTAAAGCAAACAAAAGGAAGTATTTCTTCACACAACGCACAGCCAACCTGTGGAACCCTTTGTCAGAGGATGTTGTGAAGGCCAAGACTATGACAGGGTTCAAAAAAGAACTAGAAAAGTTCATGGAGGATATGTCCATCAATGGTCATTAGCCAGGATGGACAGGGATGGTGTCCCTAGCCTCTCTTTGCCAGAAGCTGGGAATGGGTGACAGGGATGGATCACTTGATGATTCCCTGATCTGTTCATTCCCTCTGAAGCACCTGGCATTGGCCACTGTCAGAAGGCAGGATACTGGGCTAGATTGACCTTTGGTCTAATCCAGTGTGGCTGTTATTATTTATTGGCCAATGTCTGTATTAGTAAGAGTCTGAGACAGTGAAATCAATTGTCTATACCAATGTGATACTTTTGCTTTGTATGTAATTTACTAGTTTTTTTTTTAATTAATTCTATCATGTGGAATCATATTGATAACCATGTGAGTCATCAGCAGTGTTGGAACCTTTAGATGCATAGCACAGTCCTCTGCCACTTGAGCTAATGGAGTAACTGATAGCAGTAGTAGGTTGTAATCATCTAGAAGAAGATGAGAAGCACACTTTGCCACAGGGTTTCACAGATATTTGCTGACAGCAGAGCAATATTGAGACTCAGGAATAGTGAGTTCAGTCACAGGTTCTGAAAAATTGTTCTCTAGTAGGCACAGACCTTTCTGCCCTGTGTCCTCCAGCCTGTAACTGTGCCAGTCCTGCCTCTTTCTTCCCTACCCCCTAGGCTCCTTGAACCAATCTACTCTCTCTGACTCCCAACCCACAGTGAACACTTATCCTCTCTACATTTCAGTCAGGTTGCTTCCTCCTCCATTCTGTCTGGGTGCAAGAAGAGGGGGAGAACCACTGGGAGCACAGGAGAACGTTTCTCTGCTCTCAGTTCTTGTGTCTGGTGCCATGAAGTCCTAACAGGAGCAGTAATTGTAGGGAAAATCCTGCCTAGTTCCTGCAGCCCTGGGTCAATGCGGATTGACTCTTCAGGGAGGTTAGCTGCCAAATGCTAACAAGTCTTTACCGTACATGTGCAAACTGCTATTTTTTCTAAGGCCCAGGCAATAAGGGAACATGATGAGTAGCCGTAGCATGCAGCTGTTGGAACAGTCATCTGCCACCTCTCTGTCCTAACAAGCAGCTGTGCAGCCATGCCGGCAGGTTCAAATAAGGGGGCCAGCAGCGTGCTGGTTTAAAAAGTTATATGGCACACAGATCCTTATGTGACAGGGCAACTTATTATGTTTGGCTGGCTAGCCCGCTCCTGCCACCTGACTCTTCATCTGACCTTTTACTTGCTTATGAGACTGTACAATAGGCCTAATGTCCTACCCCACAAATCCATGCTGGAGGCATCTTTTTCAGGGGTGAGCAGGTATTCTCTCACCTCAGCACACAGCCTTGAGACTGAGAGCTCTATTCACACCTCTCCAGCCTTTGCCACTGTCCCTTTGACTCTGAGCCTGACAGTTGTCTCTGAGTGCACGGGATAGAAGGAAATTCCCATTTGTGTGTAGCAGAGGTGCCAGTGATCATTGATTAGAAATGATCAAATGTTTGCATGAAACCCTGCAAGGTGAAAACAGCAAGTTGTGCATCTCTCTGCTGCTGCCCCTCTCCCTGGCTGCTGGGGGGTGATTCTGGCCCATAAGAAGTGAAAGGAAGAATAATAATTAATACAAAGATTCAGAACCAGTGAAAATCTGGAACAGACTAAGATTAAGTTTTCATTCATCCTGACCTGTATTTCTAAAACATGAAGCTAGTTACATTTGCTGGACTTTAAATATTCCAGTGGATATTAAACCACATGAATTTTCAGTGTATCAGCAAACACAAGTTCAGCAGAAACCTGCTCCCAGTGCTCAGTGGTTTACAGGCCCACATCCTAAGATATCTAATACTTGTATAATGTATAGTTCTATATAAACATGTACACTATATCTCCTAGGTGATGCTCATGTCTAATTCATAACAAACGAGTCCCCCCAATGCACTAATCAGTCATAAATCAAGAGATGTTTTAGATATTTAAGCAAGAGAGATTTTTTTTTCTTCCTCAAAGACCATACCGTGGTATACAACCAGTATGATCTAGTGGTTAGTGCACTTGACTGCACATCATGAGTTCTTCTTATCCCAGCTCCATCACTGACCTGCTGTCCGACCTTGGCCTTGTCACTTCCCCATTCTGTACCTTTGTTTCTCCTCATTATCTTTGTCTCTTGTCTATTTAAATTGTAAACTCTTCTGGGCAGGCACTGTCTTTTACTCTGGGTTTGTGCAGTGCCCATTCAGCTTGGTTGGGGCTCTTAGGTGTTACTGTAATACAAATAATACCCACAGTACTGAGCGATGTAGGGAGACAACAGACCATTCCAATACTAGGGCATGGGATGGGGAGTCAGGAGATCTGGAGTAGAGTCGTAGCTCTAACACTGACTAGATGTGACTTTGATCAAATCACTCACAGTACTCCCATCTATGAACAAAAATTATGATAATGATCTATACTGTACTAGTTTGCCTAGGGAAGTTCAGCATAATGAAAAGTGTGCTGCATCTAGAATAGTTGTTTGGAGCTGTTAAAGTGAATGTCAACAATACATTAAATGCTCTTTACCCTAAAATAATTAAAATGGAGGATTCTGTAGATTCTAACTTTAAAACTGACATTAAAGAACATGAAATTGCTCCAGCTGAAGATACCCGTAAAGCTTTTTACATGTGCATTTAATCAAGAAAGTACACTTCTGTGCACAAACTGAGTTTTTAGTGAACAACTCTTCCATTAAAAGTTAGCAAATATTGGAATTGCCAAGGCATGATGTGCTGCTAGTCTGTACCAGCAGCCGATTAACACCCTATGTCTGTTTAGCTGTTCTTGTTGGTGCATGGAGTGCAGAGCCACTCCCCTGTCCACCTGCTCTCATTGAGAGTTAACAGGTAGAAAGGCCCAGTGACAATTGAACCCTACGTTTCCAAGTTTGCTTTTCTTTATAATTTTAAGAATATTTTTCTCTTTTCTGTTTTTATGGCTGTTGTTGTTTACAATGAGAAGAAGAATATTACTTAAGATTGCTGCTGTGATTCCAAACAGCTTTGTTCAGATCTACCTGAGTTTGATAACTCAAACTGCTGTTTCTCAGCCAAATGGTTCTAATTATTCTGTCAAGTTCATGGTTTAATTATTGTATTGTATGTGTGCAATGGGGACTGGCCCTAGAGAGTTCAAGTCTAGTACCTGTCAAGGCTTAGGGTATATCTGCTTTGCAATCAGAGGCATACTGCTGCACATGTAGACATACCTGAGCTAGCTTTGATCTAACTACAGCAGTGAAGCTGCCTGAACCCACTCAGGACCCTGGTTAAGTACTTGAGCAGCTAATCTGTGCTGCTGTGGTTTCACTAGTGTGGTTGTTTGAGCTAGCTAGATCAAAGCTAGCTTAGGTATGTCTACCCATATTGCAGCCACACGGTCTGATAGCAGTGCACTTTGAGATACAAGGAGGGGCTAGGCTGCAGCAGGTCTGAGCATGATCTCTGCCCTCCCCAAGGTTAGCCCTCCTCATGCTGGTCTGACCAAACTTACCCTCACTGAGCAGGGAAAGAAATTTTGCAAATGGAGATGTGCCAACAAGAAGCTAATACTTTGAAATCATTGGATAAAAGGTGCTATGTAAGTGCAAAGTGTTAATGGTGATATAGATTTTTCTTCATTTTATACAAACTAGGTCTTCCATCCCAGGCTAAAAACAGCTAAAGTTAGATTTTCAAAACAGCTCCTACAAAATCCCCTGTTTAGGTACCTATATGAACTGGACAGATTTTCAAAAGTGCCCAGCCACCATTAGCTCCTGTTGTCAGGGCCGGCTCCAGGCACCAGCTGAGCAAGCTGGTGCTTGGGGCGGCAGATTCTAGGGGGCGGCATCCGCCCAATCCTAGGGCAGCACGGCCACTTTTTGTTTTTGTTTGTTTGCTGCTCTGGCCGCCCTGTAGAGGGTGGAGGAGGGGAGCGCCCTGCAGCAAACTCGGCAGCCCGCGTCCTTCCCTCCCCGCCGACCGGAGCAGCGCGGAGCCCTCCCGCAGGCGGCGCGGCGGTCGGGGCCGCGGGGTGAGCACCCCCCTGAAGCGCTGGCCGCCCCCTCTCTCCCCCTCATGTCCGCCCCCCTCCCCCCACACTAGACCTGGCGTGCACTCTGCAGCACAGGGAGTCCCCCTGCACCCTGGCTCCGGCCGCCCTGTGGGTTTTTTTGTTTTTTTTCCCCCTGCTTTGCCAGCCGCGCCGTTGTCCCTCCCCCCCCCGCTTTGCCGCTCCAGCCGCGCCGTGTTTTGTTTTGTGTCCCCGCCTTTGCCGTGCCGCAGGTTTTTTTTCCCTCCTGCTTTGCCGCTCCAGCCATGCTATGTTTTTTTGTTTTTTCCCACCCCCATGGCTTTACCGCTCCTGCTGTGCTGCAGGATCCCCCCGCCCCGCTTTGCCATTCCAGCCGTGCCGTTTTTTGTTCCCCCCCACCCTGCTTTGCCGCTTTAGCTGTACCGTGTTTTCTTTTCTTTTTTTCACCTGCTTTGCCGCTCCAGCCGCACCATTTTTTTGTTTTTGTTCCCCCCCTCCTTCCCCTGCTTTACTGCTCCAGCCGCACCGTGTTTTTTTGTTGTTGTTGTTGTTCCCCCGCCCCCGCGGTACGGTTCCAGCCCCGCCGTTGTGTTGTTCCCCCCACCCTGCTTTGCCGCACTGTGTGGGGGTTTTTTTTGGTTTTTTTTCCCCCTGCTTTGCACTCCAGCCGCACCTTTTTTTTTTTTTTTCCTCCTCCTTCCCCTGCTTTACTGCTCCAGCCGCACCGTGTTTTTGTTGTTGTCTTTATCTAATACTCACTATCTTAGATAAGGACACAAAGTATCTTTTAGTTCCCCACCCTGAACTTTGCCGCACTGTGTGAGGAGTTTCAAAATCTCTTCGCTGATTGGTCCTCAGGTCAGGTGCCCACCAGGTACTATGCTTAACCCTTTATTAACTATTCATGACAGTGGCAAAAAAGCCAGAGCCGGCCCTGCCTGTTGTTTTCACTGGGAGCTGCTTAGTGCTGAGCATTTCTGAAAATCCAGCCCCCATTGTATAAGCTAAGCACTTTTGAAAGTCTGGCCTCTTGTTCTTTGTCTGGCTATTGTTGAAACATTTAAGCTCAGTGAACTTGTACTGAATGAAGAGAGACAAGTGTTGGTGGATATCTAATTTATATATATATATATATATATTGTATCGCTAAAACACTTTCTTTTTCAATAAGAAGACCATTTTTGGAAATAGAAGAATATGTATAAACATTTAGAGATACGGTACATACACACATTTACCTGATGAAGAAGAAGTCAGGTACATAGCAAGTTGGTAGTCAAGAGCATGAAACCAAAGGTGTATGTATCCTGCATAGTATTGGATGGTGACTACAAAGGACACTGTCTAATGTGCCAAATTCATCCCTGGTATAATCCCAATGATTGCAATGGTCTAATGCCAGACATAAATGTGGCCCAAGAATATAAGAAGTTAAAATAAATAAAGGGATACTAGTATAGAATTCAAAGATATTAAACCTTTCCTTCTGCTTTAACATTCCGCCTGAAATTCAAGAACTGCAGACACATACATAATTCACAGCTCAGGAGGGTTTCAGAAAATAGCCTTTCGATGTTCAGGAAATGTGATGATGCTGGTGTGTTCTTACAAATACGCCTTTTGGAGTTGTTTCATGATTTCCAGCCCATCTTACACTAAAGCAGCATTTTCCAGCCTCCCAGAAAAAAATTAAGTCTTTGGTCTATTTTTGTCTCAAGATGAAGATATTTCTCTATTCTGTATACACTTCAAAGCAATTTTTAAATGAAGATACTAAAGCCATGATCAAAAGCAGATACTGGAAAAAGAAATAAGTTTGCACGTTCATTTGATTTATGACTTTCTCACCAACATTTGACCTTTCTTAACTCTGTTCTTTGAACAGTTGCTTGTATTGTTTGCACTGGACACTTCTTTAATATTTGCTGTATTTTGTTTATTGCCCCAGCTAACCTTAAGCTGGGGGAAGTTGTGGTTCATCCCTGAAATCCTCATGTTATACAACATGTATGTTTGGGCTAAGAGTATTGTTAGGTTTGTGTTTCTTGGCTTTATCTAGGGGTAGTGGACGCTGTCTGAAGATTCAGGGTGAAAAAGCTGTCGGGGATTGATTAGAATCAGGGTCCCTTCTACTAGGTACTTCACTAATGCAAATAAAAGATGATCCCACTCCAAAAAGCTTACAAATAAATAATGATACTTAGCATATATGTACATGGCACACCCCTCTGACCTCTCATAACAATACTTAGCTCTTATACAATGCTTTTCATCCATCGACCTCAACATGCTTTATGAAGCTCAATATCATTATCCCCATTTTACAGATGGGGAAACAGATCAAGGTTATGTAATTCAGTTCTCCCAGGCAGAGTTGGGAATAGAACCTAAATTTGCTGAGTCCTAATCTAGTGTGCTAGCCACTACACCCCACTGCCTTCTATGTTTTGTCTTATTGGCTTGTATTGTGTATATTGTGCTGTATATTGTTACGAATTACACCAATAGGCCACGCGCAGTTCGTTGCTAGGCTGAGGCATAAAGACCAAAATTACGCAGAATGTCTGAATACCAGAAATATTTTATTACACTCGAGCATGGTGTCCCCTGCTAACCAGGGGAGGACCCCAGCCACTGGTTACAGAGGGTTTATATACCTTTCAGTAGTGCATCCTGCCCCCATGCATCGTAAGCTTTAGCCAATAAACAAGTCAGTTAGCTATTTTCAACCTATCATAACCGAATTTTTTGCATGTCAGCTAGCGCTTAGGCAAGCAGTTATTTTACACACAAGAACCTTCCTGAACCGTTAAGTTGTTTTTTTCCTTTTTATCTTATCTTAACGTCTTTCTTCCTTTTATGGTTTTATTATATTTCAACATTGCCCTAGTGCCGTGACGTGATGTGCTTGCTGCCAAAATGGAGTTACTTATGCTAACCGCCCTTAACAATATAAAGGCTGAATGTACGGGATCAAAGAGTTCTTCAGAGAGAACTAGCTTGTCTGTGTATGTTGTGAAGACAGTTGTCTGGTATATTAATTCTTTCTGAAAATATGTGAACTCAGCCATTGGAGTTATTAACCAGCTTTGTCACAACCCTCTCTGCATTCCAAGATGACCCATTGCTAACAATGGATGTTAGCAACAGATGCAGCTGAGCCGTTGCTTAGCATGATGTGTCCTTGCAGTTAAATCACGTTTAGCATCAGTGCAGCTTCACCTATTGTCAGCAATGCTTAATTTTCATAGTGTGGACAAGGCTTCTGAGTGGTTTGCAATGAGATGCAAGGCTGTGTGATCCCATTGTGAACCAAAGTTGGAAAGGTTGTTGTATAGTTAGCGTTTCTGATCTAATTGACTATCTGAAATCACAGTAGAAAGGCACTCAAAAGACCTGGCTAGCTTTCTGTAGCATGTCTTTTAATCTTTCAAAAAAGAAAGCCGATATTTTTTTTATTATTGTTTTGAAGAGACTGTGCTGAACTAGTAGGGAATTTGGGATTAATCAGTAAAGAGAAAATATTGGTGAAGGCAGTGAGAGAAACTATTTTTTCCTGAGGACAGTTTAAACAGAGGAGGCCTGAGGGAAGGATCAGAAGGGTGGCAGCTAGAGGTAGCAAGGGACGATGGAGAGGCTAATGACGGGTGTTAGGGGGCTTATTCCTTCACCCTCTCACTTCCCTGGTCCTTCTCGCATGAACAGAGAGCAACAATACCCGAAGTCCAAAGGCGCAAACAATTGAATGTTTATTGGGGTGAACTTCCAGCACCTTAGCCCCACACCAGAGACTGTACCCCCAGCCAAATCCCTCACTGCCCCCTGCACCCCAACCCCCTGCCCCAGCTCGGAGCCCCACACACACACCCCTGCCGCAGCCCCCCCCCCGCACCCTGAATCCCTCATTTTTGGCCCCACTCCAGAGCCCACACCCCCTCCCGCACCCCAACCTCCTGCCCAGCGAGGGTGGGGGACAGCAAGTGATGGAGGGAGCGGGAGTATGGCCTCGGAGAAGGGGAGGGATGGGGCCTCAGGAAGGGTCAGGGTGGGGTAGGGGCGTTCAGTTTTCTGCAATCAGAAAGTTGGCAACCCTACTTGGCACATCACTCAGTCCTCCAGCTGAGAAGCAGTTTGTCCAAACCCCTTCTGGGGTAACAAATATCCAGGTATAGTTTAAAGTCCCAAAAATTCAACTTAGCTTCTGAGCCCTGTGCTCAACCCTTTCCGAGGTCTCTCGTGTCTTTCTGCAGCTTTGTTCTTAGGCACTCCTACCTAGACAAAGTTTTTCTGAGGCCTCCAATGATTTCTGGTCCTTCATACACTAGACTTCCTGTAGCTTCTCCCTTCAAAGTGAATGCTCTTAGCCTGTTTATAAGGCCCAGGTGCCTATTGTGCTGTCCCCTGATCCTTCCTTAGTTCCCCCTTCCTTGTCTAACAAGTAATTGCCTAATTACTATCCAGGTGAAGTGAATGTCATTAACCAGGCCTTTAATCCTTTCTTGCCCATGATAGGCTTCACTGCATCACAAGGCATTTTTGAGGGCATTGGCCAGTTAGAAGAGCATGACAGCAGAGCTCTCGAGGACAGAGAAGGCCAAGAAGCAATACGGGGACTTTGGTTCTGGACTGCTGTCCTCAGATTCATATGGACCTTGTGACATCCATAGGCAGGGCTGGCCAGTGATAAGCTGCCAAAATATTAACAACCGGTTCCCTCCTCCTCACCCCAGGAGGGGGTCGTGACCCCCCCGCCCCCCGGGACTCCTGCCCCACCCAGGACCCCTGCCCTATCCACCCCCTTCCCTGTCCCTTAACTGCCCCCTGCCACCCCATCCAACCCCTCCTCTTATTCCTGATGGCCCCCAGGGCACCCCTGCCCCATCCTACCACCCCTTCTCTCCCAAGCTTCCCGCGTTAACAGCTGATTGGCGGGGAGCCTTCAGAGGAAGAGGCAGAGCTGGAGCCAGGTGAGCTGGGGCTGGGAGCAGGGCAGGGAGCTGCTGCAGTCAGAGCCTTTGTTAAATTTAAAAGCCCTTTATAACCGGTTCTAAAAGGGTTTCTAAATTTAACAACCGGTTCCCGGGAACCGGTGCGAACCGGCTGCAGCTCACCACTGCTGGCCCTACACCAAATGACACCCCAAAAACAGTACCCTGAGCCCAGCACCCCCCAAGCCTGGCACTCTAGGCAGTTGCATGGATCACCTGCCCCTAAATCCAGCCCTGTCCACAGGTTTAGGAGGCAAAGCTCCTCTTTGTTTCACTGGAGGAGTGAGGCCAAATCCTGCTCAAAGAACTCTGAGAATTTTGAAATGTCATCTTCTACTTTTCTGTACAGATTTACAGACCCAAATAGATTTGTCAAGTAGTTTCAATTATATAGTGAACATTATAACCATCACATGAGAATCATAAAGCAAATTATGTCCTTTCCTATGGGTAATTATTTATGTCTCTGAGTTCATTTAATCGTTGAACGTCAGCTTCCTGCAATAGTTCCGTCAAATAGAAGGCCTGATGTCAAAATGCCTCTTTGCATTTCTGTAAATGAGTTTGTAAAAAAGAGTGCAGATATTGATCAAAAATCTATCAAGTGTTAAAAAAATAAGAATGGGCCAGATCTTCAGCTGGTATAAATCTGTGTAGCTCCATTGACTCCAATCATGCTATGATGAGTTTCTGGTTTTAAAACCCATGGTTTTAAACCTATGTAAATGAAGACAATAATTACTTTAGAGTGTATAGTAAAGTAATGTCTTTTTTTTAAATAACTCCAGATATACATGTATAGGCAGACTCTTTCAGCTATTTTACCAAGACCTGACCTTGCCATGATCAATATACATAACTTCCATTGACACCAGTCTGAGTACTACACATGGTCTCCTAGCTTTTGAGTCGAGAAAAAGTATAGTTCATTTAATAAGAGATTGTTCAAAAAAGTTGACATAGGCAAGATTTTCTCTTTTTAAAGCATCTTAGCTATTAATTGTTTTTCCTGGAGCACAAGTTACTGCAGTCATAAAGTTCATGAGCAACACCCACGCACACACTCTGTGGAACTTACTCTGATCTTAGCACCTAATTCTCTTAGTGCCTCCTTCCTGTCATATTTGGTCTTTTCTATTACCATTATCAGCACTGTTTATGTTCCCTACCAATGAAGGACAATTTGAAGCCTTTTAAATAGGGCTATATTTTTAAGTTGTGACAAACTGTTGTTTTAGAAAATTATTTGCACTAGATCCTCAGTAGAAAATAGAAGCAGCAAAGAATCCTGTGGCACCTTATAGACTAACAGACGTTTTGCAGCATGAGCTTTCGTGGGTGAATACCCACTTCTTCGGATGCAAGTCAGTGCCTTGTGCATCTAACTTCGTTATCTCTAGCTTGCTTCTTGCTTGCTTATATATACACCTGCCCCTGGAAATTTCCACTACTTGCATCCGAAGAAGTGGGTATTCACCCACGAAAGCTCATGCTGCAAAACGTCTGTTAGTCTATAAGGTGCCACAGGATTCTTTGCTGCTTCTACAGAACCAGACTAACACGGCTACCCCTCTGATACTCAGTAGAAAATGTAACCACAGTATTTCTGTGAAATTGGGTATTTCCTTCCTTGTTGCTCTGTATGGTTTCTGTGATGTGGTGAAATATACATTGTTTCAAAGTTCATAAATACATTTAAAAAAAAATTATTTTGGATCCCTGAAGTAGTCGACTCTTCAAACCTGGTCACTTTTCTAATCCTCAGCCCCATGACCTCAAGTTTCATAAAGTGTCCAACCTATGTTAAAAAGCAAATGACAGAATAGCACAAATAGCAGAGAAACAATAGATCTGTTTTAATGATGCAGCAATGGCCAAATGATTTTGGGAAGAAAAAGAAAATTGAAAGCACATAATACTGTTCTTGGCCCAAATTGGTTTTAACTGGGCTGCTTTGACTAATCAGCTATGGCAGAGATACACGAAGGTCAAAGGTTCATCAATGCAAAGTGATCAAAAGAAGCCCTTTGAAAAATGTATTCTTGCCTTTGTCACTGTAATGCTACTTTAAATTTCATTAAGTTTAGTGACAACTATGTAAATAGAATTCTCTTTAAGAGACTAATGCTGTATCAGAGGATAACATGAGCTTTTAATGAACTAACTTACCTTTTCTCTCTTTCAAAAAATAACGCTGTAATCTGAGAAACAAATATACAGTTTTGATCTTTCAGTACTGTGATCCATGTAGCTGGAAAAGGCACTTAGCAATATTAACATTTCCCATCAAAAGAAAGTTTCTTTCAAAATACTATCACTAAAAAGGACAGAAAAAAACAAAGAAAAAATGTTCCCATTTTTCCCCCTGTAATACAGAAGTTTGGGTGGCTACATTAGCAATTTATACACTCCAATAAGATGTGACTTTTAATTACATGATTTGACAAGAAACAGAGAATGAGGACAAAGCAATCATCAAAAAAATCCAGATACAGAGAAAGATAGTATATGGCAATAGATAAATCTAATTAATTTCATCTGCATACCAAAGGATCTGAGTCCCTTTAAATATATTAATTTTATTTGATTACCTTACTTACACTGTTAGCAAAAATTTAGCCCTGTGGTTGATGGTACAACTAGCTTCTCTTTGGTAATCAAGTGTAACTGAAGTATGATTTTACAGCTCCCTAATCCACTAAAATACATTTTTGCCTATTCTAGCAGTTAATAAAATATTGATAGCGCTGCATGATTCAGAACAGCATCTTTTAAACAGGCTTATGTGCCATTAACAATTTTTGTTCGCTCTTCATAAATAACAAGACCCTCTGGCATTAGGTCTGTCTTATGAAGGTCCTTTCACTCTTCCAAACACAGAGAACAGGCTGATTCTCTATGCCAAGCACTAAGGCAATATAATAAAAGGAGACGCTGCTTGTGGCAATCTAGAACTGTGTCATCAATCTGGATTATGCCAAACATGGGAACCTATGCACACGCACTAATAAAACCCAATGGATAGTTAAGAATCAGGCAGTGACCAACTGTTCAATACCACCTAAAGTCATCTCAAAACAAAACTTGGAAGGGGGTGAACCTCAACACTTGAGATTTCACCAACCTTTCAAAATTGTCTGTGGGTGGAGAGGGTTCACAAAACTAGCTCATGTTTGTGAACCTTTCCCCCTGTTATTTAAAACATCTTTCCTTGATTTTCCAACTATATGGAAGGCAATGCAATAAAAGGAAGACAGGCACAAAGGAGTGCTCTATCTAGCATATATTTACTGTACTTTCCAGTAGACCAGGCAATGTATTTTTCTCCCTTTTCTGCTCCCTTTCTTTGATTTTAATTCGGATGCCTTTCTGCTCCATTTGCCACTTTTTTTCCTCCATGCTGCCTCCCAGATCCCCCTTTTGCAGTAGCTCCTTAGGGGAACATTTCTCAGTGACAGCAGCTGAGTTGAAATTTTGACCTCATGGTTTTCAAGTGGGTTCAGAATTGTGCACCATGAGATCATCCATTCCTACACAAACATCCTGACATTTTTCTCAACCTATTTCTTCTAACTCTTGCTGAAGGCTTCCTCTTGCAGATACCATCGAGCATAGTCCTGTAAATTGTAGTCAGTGGGGAATTACTTATGGTACTAAGGATTATACACAGTGTTAGCAGGCCCAGACCCTATGTTTGTAAGGGAGGGGGAAGGAGGGCAAGGTAACAAAAATATGATCACACAGTTACATGGTTTAGCTCAGGGGTCGGCAACCTTTCAGAAGTGGTGTGCTGAGTCTTCATTTATTCACTCTGATTTAAGGTTTCACGTGCCAGTAATACGTTTTAACGTTTTTAGAAGGTCTTTTTCTGTAAGCCTATAATATATAACTATTGCTGTATGTAAAGTAAATAAGATTTTTAAAATGTTTAAGAAGCTTCATTTAAAATTAATTTAAAATGCAGAACCCCCTGGACCAGTGGCCAGGACCCGGGCAGTGAGTGACACTGAAAATCAGCTCACGTGCCGCCTTCGGGTAGGTTGCCTACCCCTGGTTTAGCTATTGAATAATTTGTTGGTTCTAAATCTGCTCAAGTTTTGTTTAATACAGGAATTCAGCTGTGATTCAACCTAGCCATCATTGATCCGGTAGAGCTGATTTTTCTAGTGAGTCTCAAGTGCTCAACTTGACATAAATCTGGATGTCAGTCTTTCACTGTGTGATTGTTTGAATGCAGTCCCATAGGCCAAATTGATTCAACTGGCATACAAAATATACTGTAGTAAACAACAACAAATCAGAGTCAGTGGGCATCACATTGTCCAACATCCTTCCACAATCCAACATGCACAGTACTGTAAGGGCAATAATTGGTATGCTGGCATTCTTTATTTCTAGAGATATATTAACATGAGAAGAAATGGAATTGACAATGTTACCCTTACAGAGGTTGGCTGTGTAATGGTATGATACACAAGTTTGAGAAATGAACACTCATGCAGTTTTCTGAAAACCACCATTAAAAAAAATGCGATTTCACCCATATTCAATGTAGCTGGAGAAAAGTTGCTGAAGGGCTCATTTTCTGTCAGAAATATGGCTCGGATATTCACTGTTTTTTTGTGGCTCTCGAGTAGGTACCTTGAAACCACCATGCTTAGTGCTTTAGAAATGCCTTTTGTTAGGCAGAAGTATGTAAAGTAGACAGAGTTTTTTAACCATTAGGAACTGGACCAACCACTCCTATGGGATTGGTTCAGGGAGGTGAACTTTTGCTTTTCATGACAATTTTCCCCTTTGCACACAGTTCAGAGTGGTGTTGGGAGCACAGCCTCCAACCCCATAAATGTTAAAAATCTCCAGGGAAGGGGACCCACCCCCCAAAAATGTGTGGAGGCAGGAGGAAGCCACAACTTGGAGCGCTCTGTGCTGCTACTTCACTGCAGTGTTTTCCCGAGGAATTGAAATTAGAACAGGTGTTCAAATTTATGGGGCGGTGGAGGGGCAGGGGTGAGGGCCAAGGCGGGAGACTGTGAGGGGCCAAAGATGTGCTGTACATTTTCATCAGAAAGGCAATTTGGCACTACATTTTAAACATCATGAAACATCAATACACCTCAGCATTTGAATGCATGATGATTTATTGTTGTTTATAGATCATAATTTGAAATTATTTGGTCAGCCAACATCGCTGAAACAAATGCACCGACATTGTCATAACAAACACAGCTGTGTGAGGAAGCTAGGTTTTTTTCAATACTTTTCAAACCTATTATATTTTTTCAGGTACAAGTATTTTACCATATACTGTATATGCTTTTAAAGTGTGTATTAATGTTTCAATTTCAATTCAAATTTCCAACCAACTAAACTAGAAAAATGTTTAAAACAACTAGAGCTAGCTCAAACATGACTAAATTGGCAACACTGCATGTAACTAGTTGGCCACTGGGGGAAGGAGGAGTTGAGGGGTGTGTGTAGGGAAATCCCTGGTTCACTGCCTGCCCAAATCAGAGGGACAGCGGCTGCTGAGGATCCAGCCAAAGGCATCACTGCCCTGTATTCACCCATTTAATCCTTGATCCAGTATTTGTTTTATTTCTGCATGCAAAGTTGAAGTGGGTGAGCTAGTCATATCTCTAACTGCTGCATCAAGCGTCAAGATCTAAGTACTTTCGAGCAAATTGGAGCTGTTCATATGTTCCATCTTTTTAGCCTTACGGTATTTTATTTTTCTTTGTGTGTGGAATAGGGATGCATTCTCTCCTCCTTTGAGCAGCTCTCCTTTCATCAGTTTCCTCCTCTTCCCCCTCTTCTCCTGCCCCTTTTGATTTGTGTGCCCATTAGAGAAGATGCCACATTTGCCTAGTTGAAAGAGACTTTAATGACTCGTGAAAGTATCAACCACATGACTGATGTGGTTTTTCAATGTAACTTTGCAACGGAGAGAATCCAAAAAACAGGATACTAATCACAGTATCACAGAGACTTCAATTCCTATCAGTGTGATAAAACAGCATTGGGGATTTTGTGTACAACTCGACACCTAGAGGAATGGTTGGATAATTGCCACCCACAATGTTTGAAAGTACGTATGACTAACAACCTCAAGTGTCAGTCAAGGAGTCAGTTTTGTGGGAAGGATGATTCATAAGAGAACTATACAATAGTTTCTTGCCCACCAGCCAAGACACTGAGAATAATTTAATAGCGAACAGTAGAAACAACTGTAGCACTTTCAACAGCTTGAAAAAAGAGGATCCAGGTTTTAATTTAGTGGTGTTCACTGTTTTCATGCTTACTGGGAAGGATTACAGGTCCTCTAGATAAATGGCTAAGGTTTAGAGTCACACAATTAGAGATAATGTTGTAGGGCAGAAAGAAAATGACCTTAAAAGCAAGAGATGAACTTTTAGAGAAAAGCAGAGATTAGTTATAGGATTTCCACCCTTCACAACACACAGAAATAATATGGATTATGGTGCTAACATTCTGCAGATAGATCTAAAAAAGGAGGCAGGACAAATAACAAGGAACTATACTATATGTAAGACATTGGGATATCAGATGGCCAATGCAGATTAATATAGAAGAATGTAAAATAGCTAGTCTGGGAGAAAGAATAATTGCCTGTTTGCCTGCAGCCATGCAGGATCTTTAATTGTTGTATGTAGTGTTGTTGTAGCTGTGTTGGTCCCAGGACATTAGAGAGACAAGGTGGGTGAGAATATCCCAGACCTAAAGAAGAGCTCCTTGAAAGCTTGTCTCTCTCACCAACAGATGTTCATCCAATAAAAGATATTACCTCACCCACCTTGTGTCAAGATCTTTACTTTAATATCTATTTTAAAAGATCAGAATTTTTCGTAACATTTCTAGTATTTTCCACTTTGGGGCCATAAAGAGCAATCTCTGTTCTGGTATTTCACTCTACCACTTCCCTTCCCAGCTAGAACCAGATAGCATAGTTGTACAGCCATGAAATATAGCAATTAAAAAAATTAAGTGAAGTTTTAAAATGTCAAAAAAGCAATAAAAGATTTGGTTTGAGCTTTGGGAACGATTTAGGTGATTTCTCACACACTGCATATTAAACAGATCTCTGTCCTCTCCAGATCTCTGCTTCTGAATATTGTGTATTGAGGTCATGCACCACTGAAATCAATGGGCGTTTTGCCAGTGTAATCAACAAAAGCAGGTTCATGTCCCTTAGGCCCCAATCCTGCGACTGGATCTATACATATAGATTCTCGTACACACCTGAAGCCCAACTGAGATTAGCACAGCTCCACTCAGCCACAGGGCTCCACCTGCAAAGATCACATGGTAGGCTCTGGGCCTTGCACTGGCTACACAAATAATTGCTTTTTCAAGTTCACTGGCTGAACTGAAAAAAATGGAAGTTATTTTGGCAAACTGAAAGAGTAAAAAAAAGCTAGTTTCAGGTTGAACTAAACTTTCCCAACATTTCATTTCATTTTTGACTCTTTACCTTTTTTTAATGTGTAATGTAGAGAAGTCATTTTGAATTGAAATATTTTCATTTAGAAAATGTGGAAATGAATTGTTTAGCTCTTTTAAAAAATATTTTGTTTCACTTTTTTTTTTAATTGAAATTTGACATGAATTCATGACATGTTTTGGTCAACCCAAATCTACATTTTTTTAAATGAAAAAAGTTGTCTGAAAAATTTTGCCCAGCTCTACTGGGAACCCTTATTCTTCATACGTATTGAAAACAGCCAGCACTACATTTTCAAACATTGGTACCTAAATCTAGGTATCCAAATCCATATTTAGATGCTTTAACAAGTGGCTTGATTTTCAATGGCACTGAGGACTTGCAGCTCGCATTTACTTAAATAAACAGGCCACTATAACTTAGGTACCTCTATAGAGATTTAGATAATTAACTTTGGACACCCCCAAATTTTAAAGCATTGACTCTGTGATGTTGCACCCCATAATGCTTTATAAAAATATGCTTATGAGTGTAAATATGACATAACCGGAATATGTTTTATGCTAGATATGCCATGTAACACATCTTTGCAAAGGTTATGTTCTACTGAATGTATTCATCCTATTGATATGCATGTATCATTTTTATATCTGAAGTTATGAATGTTGGCTCTATGCTTATATTTAAAGTGTTTGCTGTAGGAAGCACTGAAGGCATTTTTGGTCAACATAGTGTGAAGGGGTTAGTCAAGTAATTGGGAGTACTCAGCTAACAATGGACCTTGATAGATGCCAATCCACATCTGAGCTTTCCTGGGAACGTTCGGGCTAACGTGCGCAATGGCGTCGGCCTGTAGAGAACTGAGTCATGCATGGACGTGTGACTTGCCCATGTGACTCCAAAACTCCATCTTTTAGCTGTGATTCTACACAGGGGGAGAGAGGGGTTTCCATCCACAAGAGAAAGACTGTACAAGCCCCTGGAAACCCTTCCATTTTGTCTTCAACTGGCTCAAGCGAGAGCCTCTCCACCCCCAAAGAGATGCCTGAAAGAAACTGGAACAAAGGACAGTACTACAGGGGTGTGAGTGATTGCTGGACCCAGACTAGGAGGAAGTCTAATCTGTAAAAGAAGCTTATTGGAACATCTCTGAGGGTGAGATTTACCTGCATTTAGTTTCTTACTGTATTAGGCTTAGATTTGTGTGTTTTATTTTATTTTGCTTGGTAATTTACTTTGTTCTGTCTGTTTTTACTTGAAACCACTTAAATCCTACTTTTTGTATTTAATAAAATCATGTTTTACTTATTAATTAACGCAGAACAAGTATTAATACCGGGTGGCGGGTGGGGGGGGGACATCTGTGCATGTCTATCAGTGTTATAGAGGGTGAACAATTTATGAGTTTACCCTGTACAAGCCTTATACAGAGTAAAATGGATTTATTCGAGGTTTGGACCCCATTGGGAACTGGGTGCTAAAGACAAGAGCACTTCTTAAGCTGTTTTCAGTTAAGCCTGCAGCTTTTGGGGGATGTGTTTCAGACCTGGGCCTGTGTTTGTAGCAGGCTAGCGTGTCTGGCACAACCAGGCAAGGTACTGAAGTTCCAAGCTGCCAGGGAAAACAGGCTCAGAGGTAGTCCCAGAACATCAGGTGGCACTTCCCCAGAGGGTTTCTGTGACCCAACCTGTCGCAGACCCCAACCCACTGTTGGTGCTATACAAATAAATAATAATTTATTTTAAGCAGAGTGAGTTAACAATTCATAATGCAGTCTAGTAACACATTAAATTAACAATATTCACTCATTTACAGAGTCATGATTACAGGGTTAGCTCTACCTTTGACCTCTCCTTCAGTGTCTCCCTGCTTACCAACTGTGCCTCCTTAGCAGACCCAACTGGGCTTTGGCACTTGCTAGACACTTCCCTTTGGGAGCTGTGATCAGCAGGCAATTGCAGTGACACCAGACAGTTTCTTCAAACAAAGTATTATTTATTTATCTAGAGATAAATAAGCAAGCAGAAAGAAAAGGTTTAAAACAGCAAAAGGCCTACATGTGTGTTGTGTTATCTACAGCTTAGCATTTATTTCCCTCAAGATTTAGCCAGACCTAACTAGCCTGCTTTTCTGGGCACCCAGGGTCCTCTCTGCTTTCCTGCAGACCTTGCCTCTCTGTCTTCACTGAGCTTTAGGAAGTGTGTCTTTTTAAAACCAAGCATGCCCCTTGGTCTCTATATCCACCTGTTGCCCCATTATACCACCTGTTGCACAAGTCAGGAGGCTGTTGAACCCAGCATGGACAGAGACAACACTCCGAAGTCCTTGACACCTGAATAGTCAATTAAGCACTTGTGACTGGGCTATCAAAAGCCATTGACTTTGGTTCTGCAGATATGTGAAACCAACTAAGAATGACTTAGAACTTAGCTATTCATAAGCAGGCAGCACAATAACTATCAAGCAGACAGAGGGTCATATAATAGTCATGGAAAAATTACAGATCTCCCATTTTCTACTCTTATATTTACTCTCTCTGATTCTTCAGTTTTCTTTTTCTGTTTTTAGTTCACATCTCCTCAGTAAGATATGTAGTCATCTCATAATTCAATGAGATAACATGATCTGAATGGGATTCTGAGAACTTCAGTTCACTGAATCTCAATTCTATGGTATATAATCATATGCCAACAACTTGCTACTTAATATAAACAGATTACTGTATTCATTTCCATTTGCCAAAGTTATTTGCATCACACAATGAAACTAATGCTACTATAACAGGAAATAGATTTTTTCTAATGGAGATTACAGGTCTCCAAAGTCTCTTTTCATATTGAGTCGGAGTCCTGGAAACTTACAGTAGGTGAAATAAGCAACTGCATATAAATCTGTGTAATTTTCATTTGGGACCCTCAGATGTTTCTTTATAAGGTTGGGTACTGTTTTCATTAAAGATGGATTTACATATGTTGGTAGTACGTGCTAGTCAGATTGTTCAAAAGCTCAGTGCTAGCATCACTGCTGAATACTGAAGTAAAGATTTTCCAGTAACTAAGGTATTGAAGCCCCACTCTAGCACAGCAGATAAACATATGTTCAAATCCACCCACGTTCAGCACAGCATTTAAACACATGCTTAATTTAAGCTTGTGAGTAGTCCCATTGAATGAATGTAAATTAAGCATGTGCTTAAAATTAAACACACATTCAGGTGCTTTTCTGAATACAGGTGGAATTAAGCACATGCATAAAATTAAGCACAAAGCTCTGTACTGAAACAGGGTCTGAATTATAATTTAATACTAGTGCTATGAAGCTAGTTATAGCTAACCCTACACTGTCTGGTACTTCCATTATATTTACGTTTCCTTTCTGTCTGACCATTGAATTATAACACTTTGTGGGCTGTTGTATTTTATGTATTTCATTGTTTTCTATTATCCATTTAAATCCTCATATCAAAATTTTGTTTAATGCAAATTTAATTTGACATAAAATAAATGAATCTGAATGACTAACAAATGATACAATTCCAAGATCCATTTGAATGGAAATATATTAGATTAATGTATAGTTAGCCGTCTGTCTATCTGAAAGCTATTTGCAGTGTTGTTGTAGCTATGTTGGTCCAAGGCTATTAGAGGCAAAGCGGGTGAGGTAATATCTTGGACCTAAAGAAGAGCTCTGTATAACGCAAAAGCTTGTCTCTTTCACCAACAGAAGTTTGTCCAATAAAAGATATTACCTCATCCACCTTGTCTCTCTATTTAAAGGATAGTGTATTAGTTATGCAAATCCTGCCTGCTGAATACTGCAGTACAATCTGTTTTGTAAATTCAATTTGATGGAATCTGGCAATTGCATAACAAGGACTCAAACTAGCATAACTACGGGGATTATGAGAATTGAAGGAAGAGATATAATTATGAATAATTGTCCTCAAGGTGGGGTACATTGGCAACTTCGGTGCAGTAGAAAGCATTCCAGTCTGTAGCTAAGAGCAAAAAGCAACTCATCTAGGTTTAGGAAAAAAAGAAAACTGTCCTAACTTTGCTGTGCCACATCTGAACAATTGCCCAGCATCTACACCTCACATAGATTTCACTTGGAATTGCAAGTCAACAGGAGTTCTGGGTGTTCAGCACTGTCCTGGGTGTAGTCCTCTTGTACGTCAAATTTTAATATGTCAGAGAAGATATTGAAGACTGAACTGTATTTTTGTGCCACATATATTTTTATATTTGGAATATTTATCAGGTGACTGGAATTTTTACAGTTTCAGCTGGATGCTAAGACTGTAATTCTAAATCCAACTTCAAAATGGCAGGAGGGGTGGAGTCTGTAGTTTGATAAATTAGTTTAATTCCAGTTCTTTCTAATCTGTTGATTGACTGAATTAATGGTAACGAATGATGGGAAGAAATGAGATTAACAATCCATTTCAGAGGAGGACATTTCCACTAGTAAGATATTCCAAAGAGCTGGACTTCTACATTTTCTTGTCAAACTCAAATGACCCCCAGAACAAGACTTCATGTGCAGGTTTGTCATAAAGGGCCCTATTATTGAGTTAAACTGAACAGTGTGTCAGGTGCAGTACCTAAGAGGAATGATGTTAGTCCCTGATGTTATTTAGCGCAGCCACAGGGCAGCATCAACATATATCAGTGTAGGTAGACAGGCAGTTTTCAAGGACAACCCCAAATAGAGGATGTTTCAGTTATCCAGTTTAGTGGTTGTCGTGCACGGATTGGATAGTCCAGGCACACTGGTTTAAACTACAGTAAGAAAGGTGGTGAATGACCTCCATGGTCAGATATGAACTATGGTACTAAATGTACAGAACAAGGGCAAAACTATCCTCTCATATCTGTGCTGCAAACCATCTCCTAGAATGCCAGATGTTAGCGATGGCCAATCAGAGATTGCCACTGACAATTCAAGATTATTTCCTCCAGTACACACACCAATGCTCTCTTCTGCAGTGCCCATCTCCAGTGCACTTGCTCTGCATGTATAACCCCCCATGAGATCAATGGAAATTTGCAAACAGCAGGAGGCTATGCTGTGTCAGTAAAGATCTGTGGTTCACCCTGTGGAAAAAAAGGGAATTTTGCCTTTGTTGAAACTAAAACAGAAATGGACTAGCTCAACTAAAGTGAGTGGAAACAAAACAATGAAAGATCCATCTCCAGGTTTTTATCCCCTCTGTACTTTCCTTATTCTTTTTTCACCAGTCTAAGACAGTAATTTTTATTTTCATTATGAGAAATATATTTGATTTCAGACCACTGGCTATGGGGACAGATTCACCAAAAACAGTGCAAGAAGGTGCAAATTCGCACTAGCTAATTACACTGTGTCCCATAAGGATACATCCAGATGGAGGGAAACTGCAGTTAGGCCTGCCATGCCATCATTCTATGGGGTAATCTGCCAGGATTGGAAGTTATGTCTGGGGCGCCATAGGAGCCCTGTAATGCTGAAAAGATGTACTGAGTCAGCCTGTAGACCTTCCTAAACAGTGCTGTCCACGTTTTGAGCTACAAGGCCCTTTAAGGGCTCGCCAGTAAAATTCAGTTTATGCCACCAAAAGCTCCCCGGTGGGCTTTCCTCCACAGGTTCTGTACTGGATAGTCCCGTGGTTAGGATACTAGCTTTGGACATGTGAGAACTGACTTCAAGTCCCTGCTCCTCCATGGGCTTCCTGTATGATGCTGGGCAAATCACAGCTTCTCTGTGCCTCAGTTCCCCTATGTAAAATGGGGATAATAGCACTGTCTTACCATCATTTAAAACATGCTTTGTGATCTACTGATAAAAGGCCCTATATAGGAAATAAGCATTATTATGTAAGAATTTATGTTGGCAGAAGCCAGCATAAAGTGGGATTGAATCTGGCCCCATTAATTGTGACATGGAGAAACCTGTTAATTAAGGCCATCAGCAGGATGGCTTTTTTTTTTTTTTGTACTTTACTAACATGTTGCTACATAACACAGTGCCATTAGTATGGAGAAGTTTCTACAGACCTTGAAATACTAGGTCCATTTTGACAGATGACCATGGTTAATGGCTCAGTATTAGAGCAGATTTCACTATAACATGGTTTGTTTTCTCATTTATTATATTTTTCCTAGTCGCTATTTAATTCTAGACAAATCCTATTTTGGGGCCACTGACTCACTATATAAAGAAGCAATTATCAATGTCCATTGTTTCTATTGTATCATGCCCTTCCAGATTTCTCAATATTTGGGAACTTGAATTCACACCTGATTTCAGTTGTATTGTTATACCCTAAATGCATTTCAGTCTTTCATAACAGCATGATACAGAAAACTTATGGGTCCACATCAGTGTGGAAATAGCCAATCAGAACTAATTCCTTTGAAGTTGATGAAGCTATGTGGTGGGTTAGCAGTAGTCCTTTCCCCATGTTTCCCCCTGGGTCAGTGGTAGGCCAGTCCACTCACTGTGTCAGTGGGCGTCATCCACAGTCAGGGAATTAACAGAGTAGTAAACAGTCTAATGCTCTGGCCCTTGGGCAGGGCAGAGCATCAAACTGTCTAGAAGCTTCCAGCCCTCAGGCAGGACAGGATAATGAGCAGTCTGTGTGCTCTGGCCCCCAGGAAGGGGCATGGCAAATGAGCAGTCTGCACTCTGGCCCTCAGGCAGGGGCAGGGCCTCAGTCAGTCTAGGAACCCAGACCCTCAAGAATGGCAGGGGTACCAAACAGTCTAGGGGCTCTGGTCTCAAGCCAGGCAGAGCAGAGCAGTAGGCAGTCTATTGCCTGATATGGCTCAGGTGACAGCAGACAAATGGAGGCCTCTTGGATTAAGGTCGGTAGGCTGCCACCAGGAGTGGGATGGTAGGGGAACCTGGGCCCATCCAACACCACTGGGTCCCTGCCTGGGCCCTAAAAGTTGTGGAGTGTTCCACTACTGGCCAGAGGGGAATCCAGCCACAACATGCTGACTGCATTTCAGGCAGCTCTGCAGCCAGTCTGGAGTCGGCTGTCTCTGGGCCACTTCCTTCCCTCCCCTTACCTGGATCCATGGTTGTCTTCCATCTCCTCAGAGTAGGTATTCAGAGGCTGTCCCAGCAGCTCCTCGGTGTCTCAGTCAGCTGGTGGCTGCAGCAGCTCTGGCCAGTCCTCAGCTTGATGGGGCTCCCCTTCAGTCTTCAGCCTTGGGAGTGGGCAGAAGGCATCTGTCTCCTCTGGCAGCTGCAGCCCAGCTGAGCTCCAGCACCCACCCTTTATACTTTCTGTCCTGGCACTTAACTTCCAGCAGGAGGGGTGAGCCCAGATTGGCCCCACCCACCAACGATCACAGAGTGACTCCTCCCCCTCTGGGTCAGTGGGAGGCTACTCCGCCTCACTACAAGCTACAGTAGAGTAAAACTGGTCTAAGATTAGAATCATGGATATAATATCTGAGCCAATCCCTAGATATTATTGTAATAGGTATTTCAAAAATGTTGGAAGAGATCAGATAGAGGATAGAAAGTTATAAACCTTTGACAGGGAAATTGCTTGCAAATCCCTGTGGCTGGTTTAACGGTGTCTGCCCAGTTAAAGGACAGTATCAATTTACACAGCTGGCAACCTTTTTACCAGTTAAATTATAAATCACGCATATGACTGCTAATTAAGAATAATGTACCTAAATTTCATAGACTACCATTTAAAAATGTTAAATAACCTTTCTGGACTTTAGACTAAATTGTGGTATTTCACCACTGGACTAAGTGGAAACCCAGTGCAGAGTCACAGCACCCTTGCTGAAGCTTTTGAAGGGACTGTCTTCAAAGAGTATGTACCACCTGTCTTCCTATGGGGTTCAGTGTGCTCTGGTGGGGCACTAACGGATCAGTTTTTGTGCTTCCCTCTGAGCACTGGTGTATCAAACCTGATGGTCATTTGCATGATGTGGTGCTGTATGATTGAAATATGACCATTTATATCATTAATATTGCCACTGTTATACAATTGCGATAAATCTTACACAAAGTATGTCATGTAAGGTATCAATGGAAAAGTAAAAATCTATCAAATATGATTATCCTGTTTGTATGCATGTACCATTGTTGTATCTAAAATTATGAATATTGCCTATATACCAGTATTTCAAATGTGTTTGTTCCTGGGGTAACACCCACAAGACTTCACATCCAGTCTAGCCAGCACATTGTGGATGGACCATTCAAGAACACTTAACTCTCTCAATGGGCCATAGAGCTCATGGTGAGCCTTCCTGTGGAAGCCTTAGCCAGAATATGAGTAATGGCTCCTCCAGTGAGTCATATCAAAGCATGTAAGGTCATGTGACTTGCTCATGTGACCCAGGACTCCTCCTTGTGCCTGTAATTTTCCACAAACTAAGACTGAGAGCAGTCCCTTCACATGGGAGAAGGTATAAAAGACCCTGGAAGCATCTCCGTTTTGCCTCTTTCCTGCTCTGATTTCTGGCCTTGCACGAAAAGGAACATATTGACTGTGGACTTTTTGGAAGTTACCAGAGACTACAAGTGGCTGGCAGATGAATAGTTGTTCCACTACATGGATGGAAAAATCAGTTGACTAATATGCACAAGTTATGCCATGACTCAGTCTGTAACATCACTGCTACAAACCTGATCCAAGAACTTTGCAATGATTATATGTATATGTTTTCCTTGACCATTTTAACTCTCTCCTTCTTCTTTTCCCTTATAAACAAACAGATATTAAATACTAAAGAATTGGCAACACCTTGATTATTGGGTAAAATTTGAGATATATATTGACCTGGCTATGTGGCTGATCTCTTGGGATTTGAGGATACTATAGGTGATTAAATTGGTTTTCAGTAGCCACTCATCATAGAGTCCAGGGTCTGGGTGGTAAGACAAAGGTTGGAATGGCTAAGGAGACTGCAACGAGACTCTTGTTAACCAGCATGGTGAGACAGAGGTTTACTTTTGTTACTGGCTTGGTATAATCTTATGATAGAATAACTACCAGTTGAGGGGGGCGGGGGTTAGTCTGCCCTATTTCTCAGCAGTTTGTCCGGAATCTGGTATTCTCAGCTGTGACCCACTGAAGCACAGTGACATATGGGCAGAGTGAAATAAGCTGATTATACACTTCCCTATCCACACTGTTTTTGTTGTGGATATAATGGACATTGTGTTGTGCTGGATAGTAGATTAAATGTGTCCATCATTAAATAGGAAAATCATATGGAGTGAAAGAAGGCAGCACTGTACAATACACTGTTTGACTGGGGTTTCAGCTGTGGTCTGAAAAGATATTGTGTTTTTCATACTACTAAAAACAATTTCTCAGAGGACATCCTCAATGCCCTCTGAGCTAGCTGGCAGATGAATAGTTGTTCCACTACATGGATGGAAAAATCAGTTGACTAATATGCACAAGTTATGCCATGACTCAGAATTATGACAATATTCAACAGATATAACAGTATTCAAGTATTGTATGTAAAACGTAGTTATAAAGAGGAGGGAAATATATTGTTCTCCTTAACCATTGAGGACAGGACAAGTAATAGGTTTAAATTTCAGCAAGGGGGGTTTAGGTTAGAAATTAGAAAAAAAATTCTAACTGTCAGGGTGGTATGGTACATCCTGGAGTTCTAGGATATTTAAAAAGCTATGTATTAAAAGTACATAAGTTTTATAAGTAATTGACATAGAAATACTGACAAGTGAAGGATGATACAGATCAGTCAATGTGACTTTTTAATTCCTTTCAGGACTTATGGGTTTGCCAAAATGTGGGCACAGTTTGTGAACTCATGATTTGTACAAACTTCAGTCAACTTCTCATTTCTGGTTTTATTTGACAAGTCCTTTCATTCTGAAGTGCAGAAGATAGGAAAGTATGTGGATCATATACATTCATTGGGTATTTTAATTGCTGAATCAAAAATTGGCAATGTGTGCACTTTAATGGAACTTAATGTGCCATAATTGCACAGCAGTGTCACGGTGAATCGATTGCTGATGTTCAAGAATGTTCACATCTCAACTGAACTTCAAGCACAGAAACATTCCTATAAGCATAGAATGTTGTAAAAAAACACTTATCATCACTGCTAATGAACATTGGGACTAATGTCATTGGTAAAAACTTGTATCTTTAAAAAAATATTACTTCCCTTATTTTTTTTCTAGTACACTTCATTAAATATCTCTCTGGGATCTGAGAAGCAATTTTATATTTCTAGTGCAAGGCATTAAAGCAACTTGTGTATGTCTTTAAATTGGTATCATTTATTACATTTTAGCTACATCACACTTTACTCATTTTTTTAGAGAGTGACAACATGCAAAACTGACCTTCCTAAATTAGAATTCTTTTTGGCTCTTTCACAAGCTATTATTTTAAATAAACAGACTGTGATAAGTTCCACAACCCAGATGGGCAATGGCAATTTGATAGCTATGAATAGAACAACTGTGATAAAACTGAGTTCTTTCTAGTGAGATGAAAAAGGCTAAAAAAAACACAGGTTGCAAGAAATCATTATTACTTCTAGAGACTGGGTCGGAACCAGTATCCTGAATACAACTTAGGGAAAGGTGGGTTTTGAAATCTGAATGTAGATTTGGATCTGAATTTTGCAGTTCAAGCCCTTTTCTAATTATGGCATTTCTTTTCATATTGTAGCTTCTTTGGAAGAGGAGGTCTCTAGGATGGTGAAGATAATTACATGGAACACAATGAAAAAATATGTCTTGAGGTCCTACCAATGGAAGAAGGCAAGACTATTTCCCGTGTGGCTGACCGATCTGTTCCTGATGTCAATCAAGAAGAACCACACAGCATGTGATGGAGGCACACCTCTCACTGTTCAACATTCTACAGCAGGTAGAGAAAGAAACTCAGGGTAAACTATACCATTATCTATGGGCCTTGTCGTTTCATTGACTTCAATAAGCTTTTTGATCAGGCCCCACACCAGGGTATAGCATCACAGACAACATTAAGCCCTCCATCTGGAGAATATTCTACCTAACAGTAAAACAAGTGCTTGTATTTGCAAAAGGAACATTTTGAGCATGAGCTGACAGCCTGGACTCAGGCAGCAGTACTGTGTGTGACGCTTGGGCTGCAGAACCACAGTACCCGATCAACAAAATTCAAGGCATCGCTGTGGATGGTGAAACATTATGCAGTATCAGATGCTGGGGTCCACAATATAGAGACTTGTTTTTTCCACTTCTCTGCTGGTTTTTGTCACTTGAAAGAAAATAATTGAATCATTGAAGTTAGAGATGAAAAAGAAATATAAGGTCAGTCTAGTTCTCTGCCAACTCAGTATTGCTCCTTGCAAGGACCAGACATCTGTGGCCTGCTGACTGCTTACCAAATCAGCCAGTTGGTTCTCATCCAGTTTCAACAGTCTTGCAAGCTGCTGAATGTCAGAAATATTTTGCAACTTGAAATAAGCCTTAATTGAAATGTTTTCACTGATATTTACAGTTCTTTAAAGCAGTATATTGTATTTCTCTGGTGCCATTTTCCTTACAAAACAGATGTGATAGGAAAGCAGATAAGACCACTCTGCTACCTGCATTATCCTACAATGATCAAAACACATTTTTGTTCACTTGTATAATCCTAGGAAATGAATTACTTATTCTGTATATCCAATGAGCTAGCTCTGAAGCTGATCAAATATTCTGAGATCTGACATGTATATAAAAATTGTACTTATTTTAACTGTATTCCTCTCTCCCACAATTCCTGTTTTTCTTTCATCTTAGACCAGGGGCAGGCAAACTTTTTGGCCTGAAGGCCACATCGGGTTTCTGAAATTGTATAGGGCCGGGTAGCCTCCCCAAACAAACAGGCATGGCCCGGCTCCTGCCCCCTATCTGACCCCCCTGTTTCTCGCCCCCTGACGGCCCCTCCTGGGACTCTTGCCCCATCCAACCCCCCTGTTACCTGTCCCCTGATGGCCCCCCCGGGATCCCTGCCCCATCCACCCCTCCTTGTCCCCTGAATGCCCCTGGATCCCCCACCCCTGACTGCCCCCCGCCACCCCATCCAACCCCTCCTCTCATTCCTGACTGCCCCCCTGGGACTCCTGCCCCATCCAACCACCCCTTCTCCCTGTCCCCGACCGCCCCTGGAACCCCTGCCCTGGTCTGCCCCCGCTGCCCCATCCAACCCCCCCCCTCATTCCTGACTGCTGCTCCCAGGACCCCCGCCCCATCCAACCCCCCTGTTCCCCGCCCTCAGACTGCCCTGACCCATATCCACCTCCCAGCCCCCTGACCACCACTCCGAACTCCCCTGCCCTCTATTCTGACCCCTTACCACGCTGCCTGCTACCTACCCCAGTAAAGAAGAATTAACAGCTTAAAATGTTTTGTTCAAAAATTTTAAATAACACTTAACTTTCAAACACCTGAACAGCAAATGTAACTTTTCTTGTCTGCATAGTAAACACTGGCATTTTTATCTGTTTGAATAATCAAAGTGGTGCTTTCCATGCCTTCTTGGTTGCAAAGATTTGAACTGCTTCCTGCTGAAGGTCCACAGTCTGGACCAGCTCATCAACAAGTACCGTAAGGGAAAGTTGAAAAGAACTTTGAAGAGAGATTTCTTGGGTGGTGACTCTTCTTAGATGGTCCTGGAGTACAGCATCAAACTCCGCCATCAGCTCCACAATGTTAAGGAAGTTTCCATTGTTTGTCACACACAGCTGATCTGAAGTGCCACACAGTGCTAGGTTTTGGGTAGCAAGCATTCTCACAATGGCAATGAGCCTTTTCAGAACATTTTGTCAGTAAAGAGACTTTTCTCTTGATGCTGATAATCTATGCTGGCCTTTACCCGTAGTTTCATCTCAAGCTATGGAATGCTCTCTGGTGATTTGCTGCCTTCTCATGGCAAGCCAGTTTTCTAGCCAGATTTTTCCAGTCCTTTGTTCCTGTAGAACCCAATGTAGCTGGAACATTAGACTGGAAGAGTTTGCAACAAAAACAGTATGCAGCATTCTGGGGTTTTGAGTACATAAGCCATGGCCTCTCCACTTTGTCACCACTGGGGATTTCATGCCAGTAATGTGTTGGATGAAAACTTCTATTTTCATTGTTTCTGGGGAACATGAAGTTTTTCACTTGCTGTGGCCCATGCAGTACAAGGAAGTCCCTCAGGCTACTGCTCAAGTGAGCCCACAGTCCTGGATCATCTAGACTTAAGGAACTAAACTCAGCAGCAGCTGTTTCTTGTGCCTCCACCATACTCTTCTCTGATCCACACTTTTCTTCAGGAATGTGCATGGTTACATCCATTTGAAATGGAGATATGGATGCTGCAGTAGCTGCCAGGTCACCTGCACTCTGACTAACTGAAAGATCAGGCATCTCCTCACCACTCACATCCTCACTGGGGCCAGAAGGCTCACCATGAACATTTGCGTCTGTGTATCTCAGGAGAGCTCCTTCTTGCTTAGATAGAAAAGCTTCCTTTGCTTTCTTTCTTTTTCTGAATGCTGCCCCAGAGGGGCGTTTTCTTCTTTCACTCATGACTGCTGTTCTGTGCCAGCTATAGTGGCTCTCAACACTCAATTGAAGGGGACAAATAAGCTGGCTGGTAGCAGGGCCTGAGTGAGGGAAGGTATAAGTGTCTTAAGGGCATAACTGGCTCCTATTACTTCAGTTGACTGCCTGTTGTCCTCAAGTGGGTTCAGGGAAGCAGCAGGAAACAGGAAGCTCTCTGAGAAGCTGGTGTTAATCAGTCCAGGCTCCTGGGGGTGCCAGAGAGGTACATAAGAGGCTCCTCCTCCTCTCTCTCCCTGAAGCTCCTGCTGTTTTCTGTTATTCCCTCTCACCTTTTCTCCTGCCTGCCTGTTATGTGTCTTTGTTGTGTATTTGGTTGTCATGGTTTTTGTTGCTTTGGCAACTGAGTTAGATTATTAGGGGATAGCCCGGCCAGTTTCGGCCGGTTGGGTGAGCTCTGTGTCTGTAAATAAAATGGTAGTTTTGTTAGCTGTCTGCTGTCTGGCCTCAAGTGATTTCTTCCTAAACTGGCTGCCCCCAAGGATATAACAAGTGGCGACGAGGATGGGATTCTGGTGCTGCTCCAGTAACAGAAGGAAGTAGAAGTCAAGGTAAAGAACAAACAAACAAAAAACCTGCTTGTTTGCACTGACTGTGAAAGTGAAACTAAAAATCATGGCTACTCTGAGCAGGCCACTGGAACCTTTTGATGAGAATATAGAGCAGTGGCATGTATATACTGAGCGTTTTGAGCTTTTTGTTATTGCAAATGACATTACAGAAGCGAAGAAGGTGCCAATATTCTTAAGTGTTGTAGGGGCTAAAACCTACTCCCTGCTACGCAGCTTACTACACCCTGTTAAGCCTAAGACTAAATCTTACAGTGACATTGTGGAAATCCTGGGGTCCCCTTTTTCCCCAAAACCACTGGTAATTGCTGAAATATATAGGTTACACAAAAGAGACCAAAAGGAAGATGAAACAGTTGTACAATTTGTAGCAATTTTAAAAAAGCTAGCAGAACACTGTGAATTTAAAGAGATGTTAAATGATGCCCTGCGTGACAGGTTAGTGTGTGGCCTCTACAGTGAAGCAGGGAAGCAGCAGGAAACAGGAAGTGCCTACTGATAGAGGCTCAGCTTACATTACAGAAGGCTGTTGATATTGCTGTCTCCATGGAACTGGCTATAAGGGAGGCGCAATACATCGGTGCATCCCCTAGGGTACAAAAAGTGTCACAAGAACCGACCCACAAAACTGTGCAGAGTCAAGAATGTTGCCGCTGTGGTAAGCCAGGTCACCAGGCATCAGAATGCTGGTGTAAGGACCTGGTGTGTCGACACTGTGACAAAAAGGGACACATTGAGTGTGCCTGTAAACAAAAGAAAAAGAGGCCGGTGGTCTGGCCGACAAAAAGAGGAACCTTGCATACCCTAGAGCAGACCCAGGATGATCAAGGTGACACTTCATCGCAAGAGGAAGTGCCACTACATGTTTTGTCTTTGGCAGTGGGCTCACATGAATACTGGGTAACCCTGTTGTTGGATGGCAAACCTATACGCATGGAACTGGACACCGGTGCAGCCGTCTTGCTGGTCTCCGAGACTGTGTATAAAGAAAAGCTACAGCATCTTCCACTTAAGGCAACAAAAACTGTTCTGAAGCTGTGCCCATGTTGGGCACTATTGATGTTAAGGTGGAGCTCAATGGACAGGCTGCTAAATTGCCACTGTTTGTGGTGAGAGGTAACTACCCAGCCTTAATGGGTAGGTCTTGGCTTGGGAAGATTCAACTGAACTGGGCAGAAGTGCACCGGATGACTAAAGAAGAAACCAGTCTAACCCTTATACTAAGGAAACATGCTGCTGTTTTTGGAGATGATTTGGGAAGTATGAAGGGAATCACTGTGACATTGAACATTAAACCTGACAGTCTACCAAAATATCTGAAAGCCCGAACTGTGCCATATGCCATCAGGCCAAAAGTTGAAGCAGACCTGGAACACCTGGTCACCAATGGAGTCCTAATACCAGTTACCCATAGCTCATGGGCCACTCCTATCATTCCAATAGTGAAGAAAGATGGCTCTCTCCGGATTTGCGGTGATTTTAAAGTCACTGTCAACCCAGTGTTGTGTGCAGAGCAATACCCGCTTCCCCGCATCGATGACCTCTTCGCAGGCCTGGCTGGGGGACAAAAGTTCAGTAAGATTGATCTGAGTCAAGCATATTTACAGATGCACGTCAATGAAAAGTCCCAAGAGCTGTTGACTATTGTGACTCATAAGGGGCTTTATCAATACTGTCGCCTACCGTTCAGAATAACGTCTGCTCCCGCCCTGTTCCAGAGGGCTATGGACCAGATCTTGTGTGGCTTGTCAGGAGTTCAGTGCTATCTGGATGATATCCTGGTCACTGGAAGAAATGAAGAGGATCACTTAAAGAATTTAGAGGCTACCCTACAAAGACTGGAAGAGTATGGCCTACGAGTTCGCAAAGACAAGTGTGAATTCTTCAAGCCCTCTGTTGAATATTTGGGACACATCATTGATTCTGCAGGTCTTTATAAGGCCCCTGCAAAAGTTAAAGCTATTGTGGAGGCTCCCCCACCTCGAAATGTAAGCCAGCTGCGCTTGTTTCTAGGACTACTGAACTATTATGGAAAGTTCATCTCACAGTTAGCCACACTGCTAAAACCACTTCATGAGCTCCTTGGGCTGAACAAGGCCTGGAAGTGGACTGAAGCCTGTGATGTTGCATTTAACAAAGCTAAGGATGCATTGCTAAATTCTGAAGTTCTAACGCACTTTGATCCATCCTTACCCCTACAATTGGCCTGCGATGCCTCCCCTTATGGAGTGGGAGCAGTCGTGTCACACATTATGCCTTCGGGAGAAGAGAGACCTATTGCTTTTGCTTCACGCACTCTAAGCAAAGCAGAAACTAACTACGCCCAAATCAAACGTGAGGCATTAGGAATTGTTTTTGGAATTCGGAAGTTTCATCAGTACCTGTTTGGGCGAAAGTTTACTCTTCTCACAGACCATCGACCTCTGACATCAATTTTTGGACCCTACACAGGCATTCCCCCATTAGCTGCTAGTCATATGCAACGTTGGGCATTGTTACTTTCAGCACACACATATGAAATCAAATATCGGAAATCCACTCTGCACGGCAATGCAGATGGCCTCTCAAGGTTGCCTTTGCCGGTCAAACATCAAGATAGTGCCTAAAAGGAAATCTTCTACTTTGATCAGGTAGAGAATACACCCATCACTGCTACTCAGATAAAGAAGGCAACTTGCGTTGACCAAGTATTGTCCCAAGTTATGGACCTGGTGATGCATGGAAAATCTCGACAAACCTCTCCGGTCTCACCTGACCTTGTTACCTACATGTCCAGGAAGACGGAGTTATCGGTCCAATCTGGTTGTTTGTTGTGGGGGAGACGTGTCATTATTCCACCACCACTGAGATCACAGATGTTAGAACAGCTACATTCTGGTCACTGTGGAATAGTGCGCATGAAGGAAATTGCACGAAGCTATTTTTGGTGGCCTGGATTGGACAGTGCTATTGAAGAGAAGGCAAAAGCTTGTATGTCATGTCAGAGTGTGAGGAATGCACCCCAGTGGGCACCCCTACACCCATGGGACTGGCCTGAAAACCCATGGCAACGTATTCACATTGACTTTGCTGGCCCCCTTGAAGGAAGCATGTTCTTGGTGGCAGTAGATGCCCATTCTAAATGACCAGAAGTCTCTATAATGCAGTCCACTACTGCAGAGAGTACTATCCAAAAACTACGAGGACTCTTTAGTCGTTTTGGTCTGCCAGAACAACTTGTGAGCGACAACGGACCGCAGTTCGTCTCTCAGGAGTTTCAAAATTTTATGAAGGCAAATGGGATACACCACATCACGTCAGCACCATATCATCCATCCACCAACGGATTAGCTGAAAGATTTGTGCAGACAATGAAACACGCTTTGAAATCAGCAAGGGGACAACACTCCATTCAAAAGCGTCTGGATACCTTCTTACTTTCCTACAGAAACACACCTCATGCTACGACCCAGGCATCTCCAGCCTTTCTAATGATGAGACAACAGCTGTGCACTTGCTTTGATCTGCTGAAACCTTCTGAACCCCGACAAATTGTGCAACATCAGCAGCAATATCAAGTCATCAGATGGGCACCCAGAGCAAAAGACCGAACCTTTAGCCCGGGACAGCCAGTTTTGGCTCGGAATTATACTTCCAGAGCTAAATGGGTCCCTGCCACAATCATCACTCAAACAGGACCTGTTTCCTACACAGTCCGGACTGCAGAGAATCTTACCTGGCAGCAACATGTAGATCAGCTGTTGCCAGGTCATGCCAGTCCTCAGGACACATCTGCAGTTGAGGGGTCTGACTTCACCTCTTCTGGTGAATCACCTGTTCCTGACTGTTCTCCTCCATTACTGCTGGCAGCTGAGATACCCCTTTGCCCAGCACGAGCTGATACCACCTCCTCACCTGTTCGTGCTGCGGACCCTGAGCCCATGGTACTTTCGGGTGCAACAACACCAGAAGTTCGCCGTAATCCACCTAGAGACAGAAGGCCTCCTCATCGGCTGGATCTTTAGCTAGGGCGAACCCACGGTTATGGGGCAAAATAATCCCCAGGGTTTAGCCGGGAATGGAGGCAGTCTACCCTCCTTCTCTAGTCTAGTGTGTGTTTTATTTAGAGGATGTTTTGGGTGGGGGGGGAGGAATATGTTGTGTATTTGGTTGTCATTGTTTTTGTTGCTATGGCAACTGAGTTAGATTATTAGGGGATAGCCCAGCCAGTTTTGGCCAGTTGGGTGAGCTCTGTGTCTGTAAATAAAATGGTAGTTTTGTTAGCTGTCTGCTGTCTGGCCTCAAGTGATTTCTTCCTAAACCGGCTGCCCCCAAGGATATAACAGTCTTATGCCCTTCTTCCTCCAGCATAGCACTCCACCATCTCTGTGTATCTAGAGCAGAGAGAATACATATGCACCAGAAGCAGACACAAATTTTTACACTCTGGGTCCTAGTGGCACCCCTCTCACAGTCTGGCACCTGAGGCAGCCACCTCAGTTCGCCTCATGGTAAGGCCAGCCCTATGCACATTGCACAACCTGGTTTTGGATTATTAGGACTGATCACATTGTGCCTAACACTGAGAGGCCCTGTACATTAGAGAAGCTTCCACTGGTGTAGCTGCACTGATGTAATTTACAAGAGTAAATCATAGGGTTGCCAACTTTGGACATAGTCCTCAAGGTTTCCTCAGATGACATAATCTTTAATTAAAGATTAACCTTTAATTCCTGGAGACTCCAGGACAATCCTGGAGGGTCTAGCAAGTCAGACTGGAACAAGTCCTGTTTTGCACTCATACAATGTATTGACATTACAGGTTTGCATTGGTGTAGCTGCATCTGTACAAATTTCCCTAATGTAGATATGATTGAAATGATTGATCTACCTTTAATGTCATTGTCTCCAAGGGTTTGGCCCAATATCGTAATTCAGAAAGTTAAAGCACTATCATTCTAATTATGCTTGAACAAAAATAGATTATCTATCTAAGCATATGTTTTAACCTTGAAATAAGATTGTTCAGTTCTGGACAAATTATTTAAAATTATTTAAATGTTACTAACTTGTATGTGGATGCCAGGTAATTGCAAAATATCAGAGAGAACAAATAGCTACAAATGTGGGTATTTGTAAAACAAAGGAGACAACTTCTCCATTGTAAGTACCTGAAAAAAATATTTATTACAATTCAGTTTTAGCTGTAGATGGAATGCATTTTTTCACAGATTATATGATTGCATAGGTCTTCATAAAACTCCATTAGTGGTACTCTTGGGAACAATCCAAAAAGGAACACAGCTGGAGTAAATGGAAATATTATGTCAGTATTTTTCAAATATATTCTGTTGCTCATAAGTTAGAACTATGCAATACAAGAACAATGCCACCAAATGTACATGAATGACCCCCTTTCCTTACAGATTTTCCAATATTTAGAGGGAAAAGCCCCAATTCAGCAATGTATCTAAGCCATTGTCTAGCTTTGAGCACATATATTAGTTCACCCAGCCCACAAAGAGCAAGTCTTTGTCTTTGATTAGGAAAAACACTTAAGCATAGATTCATAGATTTTAAGATTATCAGGGAACATTATGATAATCTAGTCCCGCCTCCTCCATAATGCATGACATAGACCCTCACCAGTAATTTCTACATCATAGAGCTGGGCAGCAATTGGATTTTCTATTTCATGGAATAGTCCATAATTTCAATTTTTTTCATTCCAAAATAGAATTAAAAAAAATCAAAATTTCCTGTGAAACTAAATTCTTAAAAAAGATTTTGGGTCAATTGAAACATTAAGACATTTTGTTCTAATTTCAACTTTTCTTTTAAATGACAGAATATAACATTTTAAAAATTGAAATGGGAAGTCATTTCAAAATAGAAAATTTAAATGTTCTGTTCTGAAAACATTGAAATGTTCTATAATTGGAATGCTCCATTCCATTTTTTCCTGAAATGAAATTTCATTGAAATTGACACATATCCATACAATGTTTTGCTTTCAACAAATTGACATTTTCCAAAGGACAAATGTTCTGTAGGAAAATTTCTAAACAACTCTATCCATAACTTTGGATTAAACTAAATCATATTTTTTAGAAAGATGTCCAACTTGATTGAAAGACTCTAAGTGATGGAGAATCCAGACTAGAAGTGATAGAGAATCTACCACTATCCTTGCTAAGTATCAGAGGGGTAGCCGTGTTAGTCTGGATCTGTAAAAGCAACAAAGAATCCTGTGGCACCTTATAGACTAACAGACGTTTTGGAGCATGAGCTTTCGTGGGTGAACACTTCAGCCTCCCTGGCCACACAATAGCAGATCTTAAGGTGGCCATCCTTCAGCAAAAAAACTTCAGGACCAGACTTCAAAGAGAAACTGCTGAGCTTCAGTTCATCTGCAAATTTGACACCATCAGCTCAGGATTAAACAAAGACTGTGAATGGCTTGCCAACTACAGAACCAGTTTCTCCTCCCTTGGTTTTCACACCTCAACTGCTAGAACAGGGCCTCATCCTCCCTGATTGAACTAACCTCGTTATCTCTAGCTTGCTTCTTGCTTGCATATATATATACCTGCCCCTGGAAATTTCCACTACTTGCATCTGACGAAGTGGGTATTCACCCACGAAAGCTCATGCTGCAAAACGTCTGTTAGTCTATAAGGTGCCACAGGATTCTTTGCTGCTTTTATCCTTGCTAAGTTGTTCCAATGGTTAACTACCCACACTGTAAAAATCACCTTATTTCTAGTCTAAATTTATTTAGATTTGACTTTTTAAGGTATTCACTGTAAGGCAGGTTTTCTAGACCTCCAGTCACTCTTGCACACCTTTTCTGAACACTTTCCAGTTTGTTGTCAACATTTTTTGAACTGTGGACATCAGAATTGGACACATTATTCAAGTAATGATCTTGCTAATGCAGTATAGGGGTAATACCATCTCCCTACTGCTACTTAATATTCCCCTGCTTATTCCACACTAACTTCAATAAGACTTAAACATGTATTTAAAGTATCAGAGGGGTAGCCGTGTTAGTCTGGATCTGTAAAAGCAACAAAGAATCCTGTGGCACCTTATAGACTAACAGACGTTTTGCAGCATGAGCTTTCGTGGGTGAATACCCACTTCTTCGGATGCAACTTCTGTATTTAAAGTTAACCATATGCTGAGTGCTTTGCTGAATTGGGGTCTTAATGAGCCCTTACTTCCTCCAAAGCCAATAAGAATAGGTGGGCTTGGAGCATGCCTGAGGGATAAACAGATAATGGACTATTTCACACCAAGTGGGGAGCAGGAAGTAAATTCCAAAATCCAGGAGTTTACAAAGAATCCCCTACCAACATCCCCTTCCCTTTAAACCAACAGGGCTTGAGTGCAAGGCCCAGATCTGCAGCCATATGGCACAGAGGTGTACATACTGCTTTTCTTATTGAAAAAGTATGATGTTATTCAGTACAATGAGACAAACTGACTCATACTTAAGTTTTTTCTGTTTTCTTTAGAGAACATATGAATTATTTTTATGTAGAGGGTTGGTATCAGAATACTATAGTGGTAGGTAATAAAAAAGTACCATTCTTAAATTGCATTTCAGTAATATCAATGGCATGTAAATGTCTGATTAAATCTTTTGAGCAGTTATTTCATCACACAAGGTAGTTATTTTTATAGGTGGGGGTAAGAGAATAATTTTGGCATCATTTTTCTTACAGCCTTTTTCTCAAATGTGGAAGAAAATACTAGCGAAAATATGCATGAGTTACCCCATTGTTTGGTCTAATATCTTCTAGGATACCATTAATACTTTTGGTATTTGAGCCTGTGGTGGGATGGCTGCCCCACACAGAGAGAAGAAGGGGTTAAAAGCAGCACCAGGGAGGCTATGCAGAACCCACGAATAAGGAAAGGGCTTATTGAGACCACCAATAGAGGGAAGGCTTGCTGGAGCAGCCAATCAGGGCCAGTGAGGGCCATATATAAAGGGCTACTCAGCAGAACAAAGGGGAGTCTCTCCCTGGAAGGCAAGGGAGGAGGATTGGCTGCCTGAAGAAGCGCCATAGATAGAGTAGTGCTGGGCAGAGGCAGCAGAGTGTGAGGGTGAGCTGCTGGCTGACCACTGCCTGGCTGGGGCCTTGCTACATGGGCTGAGAAGGTGCTAGGGCTATGGGGGAAGTGGCCCAGGGAAAACAGGCAGCAGGTTGGAGGAGGGCAGTAGGTGGCTGCCAGCTATTGGGTCCCTGGGTCGGGACCCAGAGTAGCGGGTGGGCCTGGGTCCCCCCCACTTGCACCCCACCTGCCAATGAGAGCGGCCGGTATTTAGACTGAAATTTGCCCCTGGACCTTGGACTGCAATTGGCCACTGTGGCAAGTGGCAGGACTAAGGACTGTCAGCCCCCCCCCCACAAAAAAAAAGGGAGATGGAGAAAGCGGAGTGGGACACAGCTGGGGGGCCATGCCCAGAAGAGGATGCTGTGGTCCAGGGAGCGAGATGGGTCCAAAGAGTGGAGACAGCAGTGACGGAGGTGTGACACCACTAGCTGAAAACAGACTGGAAGGGCCGAGAGCTAATTCCCAGGATGGCCAGCAGGAGGCGCTGTAGTGGTGAGTCCTTTGTTACAGGGCCTGGGATTCCAAAGATACCAATGTTGCCATGGTTGGCTTCTAAAAGCCTGACCTGAGTATAGATGCCCAATATATCAGAACATCTGGCAGATTAAATCTATTCTATTTTGAGAGGATTCGTGCATAATAAATAATTAGATGAACCAGAGAAGCTTTTAAAAAATCCCATACTTTTCCAATTCTTATTCAGACTTCTTGAGTCTTCAAAATTGGCCTAGAAATATTACAAGAACATTTTCTCTTCCAAGATTCTCAATTAATCCTGCATCTGGCAGCACTAATCACATAATGTTCTTGTGGTAATGTGGCCCTTCTGTTTCTGATCCCCGCTTGGAACTGGGAAATGCAGAGGAATATGGAAACAAATATTTAAAAAATTTAACTGAACTTCTGGAATTTTTCAGAATTTTTTTCAGATCAGATTTGCCCCTTGTTTAAATTTTAATTAAATACTTGGGGGGAAGGAAACCTTATTTTATCCAGGTCACAGTTCCTGGCCCTAATAACAACTGCATAGTAATATGTTAACTAAAGTTGGTCCAAAAATAGTAAGTTTGTCTCATCAAAATATTTGAAAATTTTCTGAAAAAAACTGAATTTTGTTTTTGTTTTTTATTTTGATTTCATAACTCCCCAATGTTTCATTTTTCAGTTCCCCCCTCCTTTTATTCCTTTTTTCACTGAAAAGTGGGAGACAGAAGCAAGAGAAATAGAGAGAGAGAGAGAAGAAAACCTTTTTTTCCTTCCAATTTTTGATCTTCAGGGTTTTGATTGAAAAATAGGAAAATTTCCACACAAAAAATTGAAAATGATGCCCCCAAATTTTCATATATATAAAAAAGCAATTTTTCATTGGGAAAAGGGTTAAATGAAATATTTTCACTGACTATAAAATAACTTTTGATTTTTACTATTCTATTCTAAAATTCAGATTTTAGAATGGCCAAATGACGAGGATGAGGATTTCAAAGCCAATTGAGGTGATTTAGCCACATTAACTCCCGCTGGAGTTAATGTGGCTAAATTTCCCAGTTGGCATTGAAAATCTCAACTCTAATCTCAGCCTACCGAAGAGATTTGGACGATGACAAAACTAGCTAAAGCCATAACTGTTATACTTGTCAAAATGTATTCAGGAGGTTATAGAATTCAGGCAAAGAAATAAACAACAGTGAGGCAGTTGAGTGCTTTGTTCTGTTCTGTATTCCTGGAATCAAGTCATCCTGCTGTATTGTGTGCCTGAGACAGTACATTCGACACATATAAAGTAGAGCTGCAACAAGACTTGAAAACACACAGATGAAAAGGAAAATATTCATCAAACTATTATCATATTGGTTTGCCAGCCGTGAGGACTGTGCACCATAATGCACTTTAATGGGTCTCAGAACATGCATTTGCAGTGCAGTAACAGCAAAGCAATGAATAGTTGATTTAAGAATGAATAAGCTGAAATGTGATTGGGAAAAAATTAAAGCATTTCATCAAAAAGATGCTCACACATCAGAGGCTCGCCTTGGTACATGTAAAGGATTTGCTGCTAGGAACAGGACTGAGCTATTAGATATCTTTTCTTCACTACACTCAACACTGTCCATTTCATCCATCACCCTAGTCTCTTTTGGTCAGCTGGCCAGGCTCAGGGAAAGTTTTATGGTTCTGCTACTGTGTTGTGGTTTTTTCTTTTGTTTTGTTTGTTAACAGTCCGATGTTAGACTTAGTATGCAAGTGTTATCTGTTTTTACCATTTGATACAGACATACGATAGGGATTTACAAAAAACAGACACTCACATAATTATGCAATGTGTCCATTATTCTGAGTGTTACTGGCGAGGCTACTACAGATAGTTAAATACACTGGTAGTTATATGGGCCCATTACTAAGCCTATGTTTGCTCTCATTCATTCCTAGATGTGAACGTATCTGGAGCAATACAACCAGGGACTATGAGCTTGTTACCTCCCAAAAAGCTAAACGGGGATGGGCCTAGTAGTTTCTTGTAGGGAAGAGGGGGCTGCAGGAGTTGGAAAGTCAGCAGGTGGCAGCCTTCCCTTGAGTCAGTACTAAGCCAAGCTGCTGGGTACATTGCGCCTTTCCCTGCATGCTGTCTGGCAAAGCATCTGTCCAATTATGCAGTAAGACTGTCTTTTGGCTGAGATGTTAAACTGAAGTCTTGGCTCCTTTGTGGCCATTAAAGGTCCCATGTAACTTTTTGCAAGGGAAAGGGTGTTAGTCTGGATTCTAGGAAACTTGCTATACATCCATTACTTTTTTTATTGGTTTATTTTTTAAAGTGTAATAGCATGATAATGGTTAAGACAAACAATGGTGACCAAATATATACATCCAAACTTGGAGCAATTATTAGCATATTAGGGGACCAATTAGTGTTGTTACCAAAAAGAGGATCATAGAAAGAGCTGAAATGAATGTGACAGAGTATCTAAGGTGGCTACTGGAGCTTTGGAAAGCTGCCCCTGAGAAGTGCCAAGTAGGGGTAAATCTAATTGATAAGAGCTGGGAGGAGAATTAATGGTTTTGATTGTGAAGGAAGAAGAAGCTGTCCAATGTGGGAGCCCCATTTTGAAGTTTTGCTTGGGGTTCTCCTAGCTATAAATCACAGTCCTATGATAGAGGTTAAATTTATCATAATTAGAGTCACTGTACTGGCCTGTCCATTTTTCATAATTGAAATGTGTAAACGGATGCAGCTGCATAGACTGCAACCAAGTTTTGCCCATTTACATTAGCAAAAAATTTGGCCCAAAAGCTTTTTGCCATCATGACTTCCTGTAACGTGAGAGACAAAGTGGGTGAGGTAATAACTTCTATTAGCTTTTTGGGTCTCTCTCATATCCTAGGACCAACATGGCTACGCTACCACATTGCGGTAATGTGGCAGGTAGCCTGACTCAAGATCCCATAGCAACTAAATGAACTCTATGACAACTCACCACTGCACTGCATATCACAGAATATAAGCTGGTGTGTAATCGGTTGAGCCGGGGCTCGACCCTCCTCTCAGCAGGAGGGGAGCCACACCGACTCACTCCTTGTCTCCTATTGGACCGGCTGAACGACAGTAAACAGCATTAGAAAGCTCAGGCCCTCTGTGCAGGGGCTGAGCAGCAGTACAGTACAATAATCTCAGGTCCTTTGGGTGCAGGGGCTGAGCAGCAGTCAGTTCAATGAGCTCAGGCCCTTGGTGGCAGGGCTGAGCAGTAAACAGCACAATAGGCTCAGGCCCTTTGGAGCAGGGGCTGAGCAGCAATCAGTACAATGGGCTCAGGCCCGTTGGAGCAGGGGCTGAGCAGCAATCAGTACAATGAGCTCAGGCCCTTTGGAGCAGGGGCTGAGCAGTAATCAGTACAATGGGCTCAGGCCCGTTGGAGCAGGGGCTGAGCAGCAATCAGTACAATGAGCTCAGGCCCTTTGGAGCAGGGGCTGAGCAGTAAACAGTGCAATGAGCTCAGGCCCTTTGGAGCAGGGGCTGAGCAGTAATCAGTACAATGAGCTCAGGCCCTTTGGAGCAGGGGCTGAGCAGTAAACAGTGCAATGAGCTCAGGCCCTTTGGAGCAGGGGCTGAGCAGTAAACAGCAGGCGTATAGGCCCAGGTCCTTACACCTGGGTGAGGGGGAAAACTGCCACCCGTGAGTGGAGTGGCAGGGGGGACACAGGCCCGCCCACTCCACTGTGTCCCAGCCCGGGGCCCTAACAGCGGCTATCACTGCCGCTGGTCAGTGGGGTCCTGACCGCAACACACTGACATCGGGACCTCTGCGTCTGCAGCCTGACAGGGGTCGGCTACCCCCGGGCTACTTCCACTTTCCCCCTCAGGGCTTACCTCGTCCGGGGCGCCCGCTCCAGGCCAGTCAACCTGCATAGGCTCCTCCAGCCCAGGGCTTGTTGGCAGCTCCTCCGGGAAGTCCGGCCAGGCATGTTCAGGCGGCTCCTCCGGGTAACAGCAGGGACGGGGAAGCTCCGGCAGCTCCTCTTCGTAGTGGGTGCGGGGGAGTTCCAGCGGCTCCTCCGGGTACCGGTCACGGGGAAGCTCCGGTGGCTCCTCGTCATACCGGGCGCAAGGAAGCTCCGGCCAGTCAGGACAGCTGCCTCGGGCCCTGGAGGGTTCCCAGTCAGGACCTTCTGCCAGCACATCTGCTCCCGGCGGTGGCTGGGCCCTGACTGAGCTTTGGCGGCCGGCTTTTCTACTTCCTGTCCCGCCCCTTGACTTCCGGGGGGCGGGGAACTGGTGGTGGTGGCTCCGCCCACTTGGGTGTCTGGGAGGGAGCTCCCTCTGCTGGGCAGGAGGGGAGCCACACCGACTCACTACATGGTGTTTGGGTGCTGGAACTGAATGTGGTTGTATTTTCAAGAATTACATTGTGAATGCTTTAGTATTTTTCTCTTTCTGAAATAATGAAGGACTTTTGACATGTATTTACATATTCTCTTGCTAATTCCCTTGGAGAACCATGGCTCATATTAAATGCAAAACTTGACAGATGTGGTAGCTAGCCAGTATAAATGAAATTCCATAATCATTATCATGCAAATAGTCATTTTACTTCTGCTTTCGTGTACATTTGCAGATAGCTTTATTAAGGAATGGCCTGGCATTCTAATACAAGGCACAGTTTTAATCAACTTAGTGGACTGGCCTCGTCAGGAAAGTCAGATAGAATTTAACAACCGACACCATAAGGCTTAGCATTTGCTTATGAAGAACATGGGCCAGATTTCCCACTGGTGTAAATCAGCGTAGCTCCACTGACTTCAAAGGAGCTTGGTACATTTACACAAGCTAGGCATCTGGCTTTCAATATATAAAATAACTTTTCTCCATGCATGTGATCCATAGTTATCTGTATATTCTATTTGTATTTGGCAGAAACAGGAAATAAACAAGTATTTTTGTGCTTAATGCAGTGTCAAATAATAACACTTTCCATGCTTCTTGTGGAAAACAAAAATCACAAATGAACTAATTTTTGTATACTGAAAATTGTGACCTCTTGTATATAGACAAGATGATTACTTTGTGCTATGTATATGTTACTACTGTGAAAAATGCACCCTCGTTTCTCCCTGGCCTTTGAAGCTCATAAATGTGCTGCCTATGGAGCTCATAAGTGCAGGGCGATCACATAAGTATTTCAGCCGTAATTTGTTTTTTTCCCAGGTATTGCAATGTTCCTACCAAAGTTTCACAGATGTCATTCAGCTACACTGTGTCATAAATATTTCATTTAAAAGCTACAAATTCTTGCAGTGTGACAGACTGTATATAGCAAGGTCTAGTTTTTGCAACCTTATTCATATTGGTGATCGTTTGTACAGTCTCATTGATGTCAATGGGGCTCCACTCAGAATGAAGCAGAAGGACGTATCAATCCCACTTGAAGTTGTGGATGGAACAGAAAGTTTACCATCCGTAACAAAGGAGCATGTGAGGGACTACCTGCTCAAATTAAATATTTTAAAATCAACAGGACTGGCTAGCTTAAACTCAAGCCTTAAAGGCACTAGCTAAGGAGCTCTCTAAACCGCTAATGTTAATCTTGGAAAACTGGGGAAAGGGCTGGAGGACTGTCACTTTCTGTATTTAAAAAGGGTAAAAATTGATGAGTCGGAACTATACACAGGTTAGCTTGACGTCAATCCCAGGTAAAATGACAGAACAGTTAATTTTGGACAAAAGAATTAGAGCCTATAAATATAATTAACGTCAGTCACCATGGTTCCATGGATGGTAGGTAGGACTTGTAAAACAAACCTGTTGTTTCTTTTGTTTAAAACAGGATTATAAGACTGGTTGATAAAGGCAACTGTGTTAATACAATATTAACACATTTGACTTAGTACCATGTCATATGATTTTAAAAAAATTGAATTATGTCAAATTAACATGGTACAATTAGATTAATTAAAAACTGGCTCACTGATGGATTTCAAAATGTAGCTGCTAATGGGGAGATATCAGTGAGTTTCTAGTGCGGTTCCCCAGGGATCAGTTCTTGGTCCAATGCTAGTTAATATTTTTGTCAACAATCTAGATGATGATGATATAAATTCTTTGCTGGTAAAGCTTGTAGATGAAACAAAGATTGGTGGAGTAATAAATAATAAGGAGGACAGATTACCATTACAGTGATAGGAATTCCCTCACTAAATGGTCGCAATCCAGCAAAATGCATTTTAATACAGCCAACTGCAATGTAATACATCTGGGACTCAAGAAATAGATTATACCTATAGTGTGGGAGGTTCTGTCTTGGAAAGCAGTGACTCATTCATTGTGGATAATTGCCTCACATGCACTGTCAGTGCAATTCTGTGGCAAAAAGGTCTCATGCGATTCTTGTCTGTATAAAAAGGGGAATAGAAGTAGGAAAGTGAGCTTGTGTCCATACACAGCATTCATTAAGACCACTACTAGAATACTGAGAGTTGTGGTGTCCACACTTCAAGAAGAAAGTGGTCTACTGGAGAGAGTTCAAAGGAGGGCTGCAAAAATGATTCAGGGGCTAGAGAACAAGATTTACAATGTAAGGCTTATAAAAAGCTCAATTTAGGGTATGTCTACACTACGGGATTATTCCGATTTTACAGAAACCGTTTTTTTAAAACAGATTGTATAAAGTCAAGTGCACGCGGCCACATTAAGCACATTAATTCGGCGGTGTGCGTCCATGTACCGAGGCTAGTGTCAATATCCGGAGCGTTGCACTGTGGGTAGCTATCCCATAGCTATCCCATAGTTCCCGCAGTCTCCCTCGCCCATTGGAATTCTATGTTGAGATCCCAGTGCCTGATGGGGAAAAAAACATTGTCGCGGGTGGTTCTGGGTACAGCCTCACCCCTCCCTCCGTGCAAGTAGCAGACAACTCTTTTGCGCCTTTTTCCCTGGGTGAACTGCGCAGACGCCATAGCACGGCAAGCATGGACCCTGCTCAGCTCAAGACAGCAATCATGGACGTTGTAAACACCTTGCGCATTCTTGTGCAGTCAGTGCTGAACCAGGACCTGCAAAACCAGTCGAGGAAGAGGCGGCTACGGCACCGCGGCGACGAGAGTGATGAGGACATGGACACAGAATTCTCTCAAACCTCGGGCCCCTGCGCTTTGGAGATCATGCTGGTAATGGGGCAGGTTCTAGCCATTGAATGCCGATTTTGGGCCCGGGAAACAAGCACTGACTGGTGGGACCGCATTGTGTTGCAGGTGTGGGACGATTCCCAGTGGCTGTGAAACTTTCACATGCATAAGGGCACTTTCATGGAACTTTGTGACTTGCTTTCCCCTGCCCTGAAATGCCAGAATACCAAGATGAGAGCAGCCCTCATAGTTGAGAATCGAGTGGTGATAGCCCTCTGGAAGCTTGCAATGCCAGTCGGGAATCAATTTGGAGTGGGCAAATCTATTGTGGGGGCTGCTGTGATGCAAGTAGCCAAAGCAATCGTTAAGCTGCTGCTACGAAAGGTTGTGACTCTGGGAAATGTGCAGGTCATAGTGGATGGCTTTGCTGCAATGGGATTCCCTAACTGTGGTGGGGCGATAGATGGAACCCATATCCCTATCTTGGCACTGGAGCACCAGGGCACCCATTACATAAACCGAAAGGGGTACTTTTCCATGGTGCTGCAAGCACTGGTGGATCACAAGGGACGTTTCACCAACATCCACGTGGGATGGCTGGGAAGGGTTCATGATGCTCGTGTCTTCAGGAACACTACTCTGTTTAAATGGCTGCAGCAAGGGAATTACTTCCCAGACCAGAAATTAACAGTTGGGGATATTGAAATGCCTATAGTTATCCTGAGGGACCCAGCCTACCCCTTGATGCCATGGCTCATGAAGCCATACACAGGCAGCCTGGACAGTAGTCAGGAGTTGTTCAACTACAGGCTGAGCAAGTGCAGAATGGTGGTAGAATGTGCCTTTGGCCATTTAAAGGCGCGCTGGCGCACATTACTGACTCGCTCAGACCTCAGCCAAACCAATGTCCCCATTGTTATTGCTGCTTGCTGTGTGCTCCACAATCTCTGTGAGAGTAAGGGGGAGACCTTTATGGTGGGGTGGGAGGCTGAGGCAAATCACCTGGCCGCTGATTACGCGCAGCCAGACACCAGGGCGATTAGAAGAGCATACCAGGAAGCGGTGCGCATCAGAGAAGCTTTGAAAACCAGTTTCATCACGGGCCAGGGTACGGTGTGACTGTTGTGTTTGTTTCTCCTTGATGAAACCTCCCTCCCCCTTGATTGACTCATTCCCTGTAAGCCACCCACCCTCCCCCTTCGATTACCGCTTGCTTCCTAAGGAAATAAAATCACTCTCGTTTAAAAAACATGTATTCTTTATTAATTAATTCTAAAAAGAGAGCAAGAACTGACAAGGTAGCCTGGGTGGGGTTTGGGAGGAGGATAGGAGGGAAGGAAAAGGCCACTAAAAAAATTTCAAAATAATGACAGCCTTTTGGTTGGGCTGTCCACTGGGGTGGAATGGGCGGGTGCACAGAGCCTCCCCCCATGCGTTCTTAATCATCGGGTGGGTGAGGAGGCTAAGGAACATGGTGAGGGGGGAGGGCGGTTATACAGGGGCTGCAGCGGCACTCTGTGATCCTGCTGCCATTCCTGAAGCTACACCAGACGCCAGAGCATGTCCGTTTGGTCACGCAGCAGCCCCAGAGTTGCATCCCGACACCTCAGATCTTCCTGCCGCCACCTCTCATCTCGAGCGTCTCTCCTCTCCTCACGTTCGTCCCTCCTATCCTCACGTTGGTCCCTCCTGTCCTCACGGTCACTGACATCTTTCCTGTAATACTTTGATACCATGTCCTTCCACTCATTCAGATGAGCTCTTTCATTGCGGGTCACTTCCATGATTTCCGAGAACATTTCGTCTTGCGTCTTTTTTTTCTCCACCTTATCTGAGATAGCCTTCGGGATGGAGGAGGGAGACTTGAAAAATTTGCAGCTGCAAGAGGGAGGGAAAAAAGGGAGAGAAGTATTTAAAAAGATACATTTTACAGAACAATGGTTATACTCTTTCACGGTGAACAACACTATTCACCTTACATAGCACATGTGATCTCACTACAAGGTCGCATTTTGCATCTTAATATTGAGTGCCTGCGGCTTTGGTGTTAGAGATCACAGACGCAGGTCTGGGCATCAGAATTCGGCTTGCATGCGGCCATGGTAAGCCATTGTCTTTCAGCTTCTGCAGCCTTCATATAGCCAGCGCCCTCCTTTCCCAAATAGCAAGCAAAGCCCGTTGAGTGCTGCTTCTTTCCTGTTAACGTGCAGCACCAGAACTGCCCCCATCCAATTCTCTGGGATGATCGCTTTACCCCTCCCCCCACCGCGTAGCTGGTATCATGGAAGATCGCTGCTAGCCACCCTCCCCCCCACCACGTGGCTGGTAGCAGGGAAGATCCCAGCTAGCCAAACGCAAAAAAGCTCAGTGCCAATCACTCCCCTCCCCCTGCTTGGCTAAATGCAGGGAAGGATTTCTTTTAAGCCACAGGCAAACAGCCCAACCATCTCTGTCCCCTTAATTAAATTCCTGAATTTCAACCAGGATACCATGAACGATATCACTCTTCTGAGGATAACACAGCGAGATAAAGAACGGATGTTGCTTGAATGCCAGCAAACACCGGGACCATACGCAGCTAGGCTTTGTCATGCAATGATACCAGATTACTTGCTACATGCATGGCGTGGTCAAGTGTCCTACCATGGAGGACGGAATAAGGCTGCCCTGCCCAGAAACCTTCTGCAAAGGCTTTTGGAGTACCTCCAGGAGCGCTTCATGGAGATGTCCCTGGAGGATTGCCGCTCCATCCCCAGACATGTTAACAGACTTTTCCAGTAACTTTACTGGCCGTGAATGCATCCCAAGTCCTCAGGGCAAATTAATCATTAAAAAACGCTTGCTTTTAAACCATGTTTTATATTTACAAAGGTACACTCACCAGAGGTCCCTTCCATGGCTTCATTGTCTGGGATAGTGGCTTGGGAGGGCTGGGAGGGTAGTTCCGACAGGGTGAGAAAAAGCTCCTGGCTGTTGGGGAGAATGGACTGCTGTGTGCTTTCTGCAAGCTCGTCCTCCTCTTCCTCCTCCTCATCTTCCCCGTCCGCAGAATCCTCAGGCCTGGCTGAGATTACCACCCCCACCTCAGAATCCATGGACAGGGGTGGGGTAGTGGTGGCGGACCCCCCTAGAATTCCATGCAGCTCATCGTAGAAGCGGCATGTTTTCGGCCCTGCCCCGGACCTTCCGTTTGCTTCTTTGGTTTTCTGGTAGGCTTGTCTGAGCTCCTTAACTTTCACACGGCACTGTACTGAGTCCCTGGTGTGGCCTCTCTGCATCATGGCCTTGGAAATATTTTCAAATGTTTTTTCATTTCGTCTTTTGGAACAGAGTTCTGTTAGAACGGAATCCTCTCCCCATACAGCGATCAGATTCAGTACCTCCCGTGCAGTCCATGCTGGAGCTCTTTTTCGATTCTCAGAAGAAGTTCACGGGGCTTTTCCTGTCTACATGGCCAATGCATCCGAGTTCAGATGGCTTTCCAGAGCGGTCACAATGGTGCACTGTGGGATACCACCTGGAGGCCAATACCATTGAATTGCAGCCACACTAACCCTAATCCGACATGGCAATACTGATTTCAGCGCTACTCCCCACATCGGGGAGGAGTACAGAAATCGGTTTTAAGAGCCCTTTATATCGATATAAAGGGCTTTGTTGTGTGGACAGGTGCAGGGTTAAATCAGTTTAACACTGCTAAATTCGGTATAAATGCGTAGTGTAGACCAGGCCTTATTCACTTTACCAAAGAGAAGGTTGAGAGGTGACTTGATCACTGTGCATACGCACTTATACAGGGAAAAAATAGTGGGGGCTTTTTAGACTTACAGATAAAGGCACAACAAGATCCAACGGCTGGAAGCTGAAGTTAGACAAATTCCTTAAAAATAACCTTGAAATAAGACTTGATTTCTTAGCAGTGAGGGTAAGTAAATATCGAAACAGCTTATGAGAAGAGGTGGTGGACTTTCCATCCCTTGGGGTCCTTCAAATAAGATTAAATCCCTTTTAAAAGGATATACCTGTACTTTAATCCAATTTCTGGGAGAAATTCTATGGCCTGTGTATGCAGTGGTGAGTGTGTGTTCAGGCTGGATGGACATAGTGGACGGACATCATTGGAGTTTGTGAATGAGTTCCCCTGTTCATTCCCTTTCTTCATGGGCCATAGGGAGAATGGGAATGCCTGCATTGCCCTCAACATGCTCACAGCACTTGCAGTGCTGCAGTAAGATCAGGACTGTTGTGACCACGGCCGGCTCTAGGCCCCAGCACGCCAAGTGCGTGCTTGGGGCGGCATGCCGCGGGGGGCGCTCTGCCGGTCGCCGGGAGGGTGGCAGGCGGCTCCGGTGGACCTCCCGCAGGCGTGCCTGCGGAGGGTCCGCTGGTCCCGCGGCTCCAGTGGAGCATCCGCAGGCACGTCTGCGGGAGGTTCACCGGAGCCGCGGGACCGGTGACTGCCAGAGCGCCCCCCGCGGCGTGCCGCCGTGCTTGGGACGGCGAAATTGCTAGAGCTGCCCCTGGTTGTGACAGGCTTCTCTCCAACTCTGGGGTCCTTCACAAACAGCCTTGAATGCCTCTTTCTTGTCAGCATCTCTGTGAGTTTTATTAATATTACCACCACTGAGTCCCAATCATAATGGCCATGCAGCACTTCTAACTCCAGTGTCCTTCAACCCTTTCTCCAGGGAGAGCTAGCTTCCCATGGGATCTGCTAGCCCCTCTCCCCCTTACACTGCCTTCCTGTGCTTTTAACTAGCCTCCCCAGCTGATCAAATAGTTATCCCCTTAGCTCATCAACCCTCAGTCTGCTTCAGCAATTAAGTATCTTCCTCCTTCTCCCCTTTCCTGGCTGAGCTAATTAGTGCTTAAGTGATCTCATGCTTCAGGGATTCAGCTAGTCTCATGCAAGGGGCAGGAAGGATTCTCTCCCCTCTTGTCCCCGCCCCCATGCACAATCAGCTAGATGAATTCTGGGTTTGTTTACCTTCCTCTAAAGCATCAGAGATTGGCCACAGCCAGAGATGGGACTGTGGCCGGGATGGAGCAGTTCTCTGAAGTGGGACAGAGAATCCTATTTCCAGATTCCTGGCTGCTGTGTCTTGCTCACATGCTCAGGGTCATACTGTGCTGAGGTCAGTAAAGACTTTTCCCTTAGCCCAAGTTGGTAGGGACCTTGGACCTCTGCAGCACGGGATGTGGTTCACCTGTTGGGATCATCTGGAGTTATTTCACATACTAGATTTTCTGCTACTGCAGGGGCCTCAGGCAGTGGTGGCACATTGGTCTTTCCTGTTCTCTATGATACACAATAGTTTAGTTTCTTGAGGACCAAAATGCCTTAGTCTAACTAAAGTCTTTGGGTTTCATATAGGGGTATCTGTGTGAAATTTAATAGCCAAACAGCCAATAATAAAGATGAGTTCTGACTAAATGATCCAGTGGTTCCTTCTAGCCTTAAATTCCATAAATCTGTTAGGCTGAATTTTCTTTGCAAGTGTATACCTCAGAAATATCCGTGTATAGTTACAGAGCTACTCAAACCCACATGCAACAAATTGTTTATAAAAAAGTGTCAATTGAATGATATGAATAAGATGAAGACTGCAGTTTAATGGCCTTGTTACATCATTTGTTATCTTAGTAGAAAACACTGTGCTGTATATGCAAATTCAGTGTTCAATATCAGCTACTGCATTAGCACTACTTGGCACATGAAAGAGAGTTATTGCTAAAACATTACAAGAATGTGAATATCATGAATGAAATCATTTTAAGTAATATTTTCTCACTCTGGATACTCCACGAGCATCCATTTGCTCATCTTATCAGGGTGGTAGGGAATTACAGAACAGATAGAGGGTTTCAGCCCCAAACTCCATGGATCTTAGGGGACATGATGGAGGCCCTATCCATCTCCAATACTTCCTGACCCTTTCTTGTATCCATAGCAACACAGTTCCTGGGAGAAAAGTGAAAGGTAGGTTTGGTGATGCATTTCTCCCCCACCTCCTTATTTTCTCCATTGCACAATTGTGAGGTTTCTCTAACAAAATTTGTCAAACCAAAAAATGATGGATATTGCCTGTCTAACAATGCAGATGCTAATGTTAAATAAAAGTGATGCATGTTCTTGGAGATAGGTGGACAGAGTATGAGTAGATAAACGAGCTGGAATGCCAATTAAAATACTTCTGGAATTCTAATTAATATATAGGGTGCCAGAAGTATTCTCATATCTGATTATTCACTGCAGCCAGCTGTTCTCTAGTCTGTAATCTCATCCTTTGGAGATCAGTCCAGTTACTTTTGTTTTTAACTTATCTTAATAAACATACATCACTAAAATATCCTGAATGATAGGATTTTAATTTATATTAAATCAATTATAATGGGCTGGATTTAGCAGGGATCTGGACCAGCCCAGTGGAGACAGTGAAAGTCAGCCAAAAGTGGGCAGCATGGTCTTCTGAGGAAGCAATTAGAGTGACCAAGGATGCGTTGATTCAGCACATTTCCTAGTCAGCCTCCACTAGCAGGTATCTGTGGCACTCTGTACCTCTGAGCAGCACTCTGGAACCCCCATATTCACCACTGCCAAATAATTACGATATGTTTCATACAAAATATGCCCTATGAAGGATCATTTTAAAAGTCTTGATCTGTTGAACAATCATATCCTGTTGGATTGTATGTGCTATCCTTGTATATGAAGTTATAAAGTTTTGCTACATGCGTGTTACTGAAATATGTTGTGAGGTTGGGAACACCCACAACCAGCCTTTCAAGTAAAACAGTGGAGTAGCCAGACAGCATTAATGGCTCATCAATACCCATCAAAGAAAAATTCCACTGTCTCAGGAACTGTGTACAATAAAGACTTCTCAGCGAGAGCATGTATACAATGGAGACTACTTGACCCACATCATAGCAAAAGATCTCTCTAGCAAGCTAGAAGAAACTACAAAAGAGGGTAAGTGACATCATGACTTGGCCTCACTCCCACCTCAACTCAACACCTGGAAACAGATTTGGAGGACAAAGACTCTGTGTACCAAGGAACTGTATCATTATTTGCTTGATTCAAATCCTGTTTAGTTTATAGAACTCAGACTGAGAATTTACTTTTATTTCTTAGGTAATTATCTTTTATCTCTATGCTTGGTACTTATAATCACTTAAAATTTGTCTTCATGTAGTTAATAAATCTGTTTTATATTTTACCTAGAACAGTGTGTTTGGGAAATCTCAGGTCAGTTTACAAAGGCTAATGTGTGTCCTCTCCACATCGAGGGAGGGGCAGACTCGGTAATGAACTTACACTGGTAAGTCTTCTCACCAGGGCAAGATGGTACAGTTCTGGGGGGCAAGACTGGGGAGCTGGGGGGAATTGGTTGGAGCCTCTCTAGTGTCGATTCATGAGTGGCTGGGGAAAGCGTTCATGTAACTCAGTTGAGTGTGTCCCTGCCTGTGGATGTCTGTTTAAGTTCAGCACCTGTCAAAGGTTTGTAGCTTGGCAACAGCATCAGTGTGAGGGCTCACCCAGATTGGTGGGACAGAGGGCTCAGTGGTCTCACAGTCCAGGCTGCACCCCAGGAGCTCCGTCACAGTATCTTACTGAATCTTCTGCAGAAATTAAAAGCTGCCCTCCCCCAGCAGAAGCCCTGAAGGAGGGCAGGAAGGAACATGTGCCCAACTGAATTCTTCCTAGGCTGACAAAGTCAGACTGGCACAAGGAGGTGAAATACACACGCCTCTGCACCATCACAGGGTTTGATTCAGTCATGCTAGCTACCATTGTCCTCAAGGCAGCCTTCAGGCCCCTCTGACTTATGTTGGGGAGCTAGCATGGCACATAGCTAGCCCAGCATCACAGGAATATAAAGACAGTCACATCTACAGATAAAGTCACATTAGCACCTTTCCTCTCTCTCATCACTCCTGATTTTCACTTAGGGCTCTCTGGCTGAAGTTGAGGATCTGAACTTTTAAATCCATATTCTACTCGGAAGTGTTTAAGGTCTAATCTAAACCTACTGATGTCAATGGAAAGACTCCTATTGACTTCAGAGGGTGTAGTGAGGCAGTTACCCCACTCCTGGGGAAAAACGGTAGGCTGATTGGGTGTGGTCACAGCTGTGGCTGCTTCCCCAATCAGGCCATACCTGGCCCTGTTATAAGGGCTCGGGGAGGAGCTGGATCAGTCTCCAGCCTTGGAGTGGGAAGGACCTGGCTGCCTGAGAGCACAAGGGTACCGGAAGCAGAGCAGAATAGTGCTGGGGAAGGGCAAAAGGAGCTGGGGAGCTCCAGCCTGGCAACTCCCCAAGCTGAGGCCTTGTTAAAGGCCTAAGGAGGTACTGGGGCTGCGGAGGTGCAGCCCAGGGATAGGCAGAGGCAGCTGGTCCAACCCCCTGGCCGGTGACAAGTGGCTATTACAGACTGCAGTTTGCTCCAGAGAACAGGGGCTAGGTAACAATGGGCAGTAGCCACTGGGGCAAGGGGGGCATTGAGGGCTGGGGGGTTCCCCTGGGAGGGGAGACCCAGAGTGTGGGGGCTGCCGTAAGGCAACATCCCAAGGAAAGGGGGCACAGGGGTCCGGGAGGGACATGGGGCCTGTGGCAGGTGAGACACTGGCCAGGAGGGGGTGCTCCGAGTGCTGGAATTGAGCTAATTCCTGGACGACCAGCAGGAGGCACCGCAGCGGTGAGTCTGCGGTCTGCTACAGTGGGCTTTTGATCAAGCCCTTACTCTTTATTCCACTTTCCTAATCCCAAAAGAATCATACACCAATTCTCTTGTCATTTTAACATATTTAAATGGTGTTTCTTTCATAACTGATCTTAGAGAAAATAGCATTTTATGTATTAAAGAGACTCAAACCCACATGCAGTATTATTTGCCTATAAAATGTGTCAATATGATAGACAGTGGAAGATGGGAAATTATTCACTTTTGATGATTCATAGCCTCCTGCATATCCAAGTACCATATACCAGCTACCATTGACACGTACTGCATTGTTCTACGTGTAAACAAACGCTTTTATTAAGACCATAGCCAAAGGTAATCTTAGTTATTTAAGCAAACACTGCTGTGAGGGAAGTTATCTATCTTTCTAGCTCCATATTGCAATGTGAACTGAATTGCTTTAGGCATGAAGCTGATCTTCACTTCTGTGAACAGGACAAATATTTGTTTTTTGTTTTTTTCTTGTGGATCTCTACTGCAATTTTCAATACAAATGTTGTTAGGAAAAACTACAGTATGAATGTTTTCTGTTTACAGTACAAATAACTCCATGGGGAAAAAAAGAATAGTGTAAGACACCTCTTACAGGATAGGGTAGACTATGATTTTGTGATGATGATGATTTGTATTCAGGTAGCATTTAGGGTACGTCTACACTGGAATAAAACACCCATGACATGGCTAAGACTGGCCCGTGTCAGTTGACTTGGGGTCAGGCTGCAGGGCTAAAAACTGCAGTGTAGAAGTTCAGGCTGGGGCTGGAGCCTGGGCTTTGGGACCCTCCCATCAGCTGGAACCCAGAGCTTGGGCACCAGTCTGAGTCTCAATGTCTACACAGCCATTTTACAGCCCCACCACCCAAAATCCATGAGCCCAAGCCAGCTGATGCAAGTGTTTAATTGCTTTGTAGATGTACCCTTAGAGGTCTTACCTAAGATTGGTGGCCCATTCTGGTAGGTGCTAGATGGACCGTACCCTGAAAGCTGTAGCCAACTACTTCATTTTATCATTGTTATTGTGTGATGTTATGACCAACTAACATGCTATGTCATATATAATCATTGTATGCTAAACAGATTTAAGTTGTAAAGATTATAGAAGTATAAGATTGCTCAGTAGTCAGAAGGGATAAGTAAGCATTAGATATTTAAGTAAGTAAGGCTAAAATGCAAGGCCTACAGGCTGAGGCTTGTAAAATGTCAGCTTAGCTATACTAGGCCATAGGCTTAAGAAATGCTTGACATAAGGAAGTGACCAAAGAATGACCCTGTGCTACAAGATGGTGGGAAAAGATCTGCCAGGAGGTGGTACTGTGAAAAATTAACAGAGTAATTTTGACTACAAGATGCCCGGTAGTCACATTTTTCTACCACATGCACAGATTGTTGGGCTCTGAAATTGGGTAAAATTAGTTCCCTATGGGAAAAGTCCAGCAGGAACCATCCCTCTACTGATGATCATTTGGCAAGTCAGTCATCAGACCTTAAGAATATCATTAAGGATGTGATTATAACTATATTGTAATCCGTGCATAGGTCTTTATAGAATTTCTATATGCTTATGTAATGATAACCTTAATTGTAACTTTAATAACACTGATAAAACAAACTATACATTGTACTTGTAAATGTCTGTGTGGTCACTATGCTGGGTCTTTGTGTTCCTAGAGGCACTAAATCTGAAGCAAGTAGCAGAGGTGACTTTCACTCTGAGCTTGAAACTGTAGCTGAACACATGGTGCTGTAAAATAAAATTACTAAATTCACTTTAAATAAAATAAAAGGCTACAAGTCTTAGAATCTAAATGGACAAGAAAATTCAGTATCCAAATGTATTCTCCCTATCTTGCAGATGGAGACCTGAGACATAGAGAGATCAGGTGATTTGCCCAAGGTCACACAGGAAATTTGTGGCAGAGCTAGGATTTGAATCCAGGACTCCTGAGTCCTACTTGAGCACTTTAAACACAAGGCCCTCCTTCCTCTTTTCACATACCTTTAATACTGATATTATCCCTAAATATTTAGTGCTAGTGGCAGAGTAGGCAAAATTTGGCCACAATTGTGGTTCACACAGTTTTGGGTAGTGAATCTTGTTTTATTGAAAAGGAGAATGCTGGCCAGGGCACACAACCCATTGCCTGTGGAGCAATGTAAACCAAGATTTTTATCTACCCTGCAGCTGAAGTGAGACTCCCAGCTTGGCTGGACAGATCTGTGCTAGCGGGGCTCAAGTTAGTGCTCTAAAAATATCAATGTTGACATTCCTGCTCAGGCTGGAGCTCATACTCTGAAGCGTAGGGGGTTGGGTGGGCTTAAGAACCCAAGCTTCTGCCAAAGCCCCAACATCCACATTGCTATTTTTAATATGCTAACCGGCTCTAGACACCAGCAAACCAAGAATGTGCTTGGGGCGGCTCAGTTTCAGGGGCGGCATTCCAGACATCTTTTTTGTGTGTGTGGTTTTTTTTTGTTTTGTTTTGTTTGTTTGTTTTTTGCTTCAGCAGTTGCACTCCCGGAGGTTTGTGGGTGTTTTTTTGTTTGTTTGTTTGTTTTGTTTTTTTTTGCTTGGGGCAGCAAAAAACCTAGAGCCAGCCCTGGCTAGCTCGAGCCTGCTAGCACAAGTCTGTCTACCCACACTGGGAGACTTGCTCTCAACTGTAGTGTAGACATTCCTCAGTTGGGCAAGCTGAAAGCAAATGCTGCAGATAGGTCCTTGATTTCAGCAGCAGTCTAGTGCAGCAAACTGAAAATTCTGTGGGACACCACTATTTACCTCTCTCCCTGCTGAAAACTGACCATTTATTCCTACTCTTTGTTTCCTATATTTTAATCAGTTATCAGTCCATGAGAGGACCTTCCCTCTTATCCCATAGCAGCTTACTTTGCTTAAGAGCCTTTGGTGAGGGAACTTGTCAAAGGCTTTCTGAAAATCTAAGTACACTATATCTGCTGGATCCCCCTTGTCCACATGCTTGTTGACCCCCCTCAAAGAATTCTAGTAGATTGTAGAGGCATGATTTCCCTTTACAAAAACCATGTTGACTCTTCCCCAACAAATTATGTTTATCTCTGTATCTGACAATTTTGTTCTTTACTATAGTTTCAACCAGTTTGCCCGGTACTGGTCAGGCTTATTGGCCTGTAATTGCCAGGATCACCTCTGGAACCCTTTTTAAAAATTGGTGTCACATTAGCTATCCTCCAGACCAGTGGTTCCCAAACTTGTTCTGCCTCTTGTGCAGGGAAAGCCCCGGTGGGCCGGCCCGGTTTGTATACTTGCCACGTCTGCAGGTTCAGCCGATCGCAGCTCCCAGTGGCCACAGTTCACTGCTCCAGGCCAATAGGAGCTGCTGGAAGTGGCGGCCTGCGCCGCTTCCAGCAGCTCCCATTGGCCTGGAGAAGCGAACCGCAGCCACTGGGAGCCGCAATCGGCCAAACCTGCGGATGTGGCAGGTACACAAACCAACCTGGCCCACCAGGGGCTTTCCCTGCACAAGCAGTGGAACAAGTTTGGGAACTACTGCTCCAGACACTTGGTACACTGCAAGATGAACAACAAAGCTGTTCTTTAAGGCTGTCTGTACACTCAGGAAAATATCACTGCCTCCATTTACATTCAGATCAACCATGATGGCTAGACACACACATTCTGTTAAAAATGAACGTTAGCACAACATTGCAGCGACGGTGGATTCTATATGTGGAATAGCTGGGTTTTGGCCATGGGGAATCAAGTTTAAGGTATAACTGCTAATAAAGTATCTGGACTTGTCATTGAATAAATGATCTAAACCAAGTTTGAAAGTAAAGGAGACATCTCTTTAAACATAATATAATGAGCCCCGACTTTTAAGATATTTTCAACTCGATGATGAGTGAAATCTCCAAGGAGGTCATTTATATATTAGTAACATTACTCTGTCCATGTTTCAAGAGACAGAACTGAGCCCGTTATTCTTCCACTGATCCGTATGCAGATTGGGTAGGATATTTTCATTAGCAAAGTGCTGCAGGCCATGTCATCATCCTCTTTCCACAGCTAAACTGCAATGCAAGTACATGACATGAAAGGGAATGCATTTCAGAAAGGTCTGCAATTGCCTAAGAGGTGAAAGGGATGCTACTAATACTCACAACGCCAGCTTTAGCAGCAAAAGCATATTGGCATTCCATTTAATTATACAGCTGAGCATCTGGCTTTTTTGTCATCAGTCCAGAGAAGAGCAATCCTGGCCAAGCAAGCTGAGTTTGTGCCTGTATTAGTTCAATAATGAATGGTTTTATAGATGTCACGGAAGATCATTCAAGTATGGGGAACTGTGAAGTCAACTGTGGCTGAACCAAAGAATCATGCTTCTTGATGGTTATATTAATTCTCTTAATAATAAACAAATAGGAAAATGTACCAGATTATACTGCTGCCCATTTCATTTACATTTCAGGGGATGAGGAGGAAGTTTAAGAAGATGATTTAGTAAACGGTGGTATATATTTTTTCCTTTCTCACCCAGTTTGATCATTCTCCCCATTCCTTTCCCCCACTTTAGTAATCTCAAAAAATATCAAAATGCTGCTGACTGGACAGCTAGTAAACACTGAGTCAAATTCATACTTAAAGTCAGAGAACTTGGAAATGGTTCTCTCGTATCCCTGATCTTAGTATGGGTGTCACCTGCATGCTATGCCATACGATTGCTCTTTGGAACAGGGACCACCCCTTGCTGTATTTGTACAACGCTTAGATCGGTAAGCTCCTGATACTTGACTGGGGCTCCCAGGAGTTCCATAATACATTAATTAATAAGTGACAGTGCATGGAAGTGGGGGAAATATCTACCAATCTTACTGAAGGTCCAGCCCCAGTCCACCATATTTGGGTAAACAGACCCCTAAACTTTGGAGGTGTTCAAAGACCCAAATTTTGGCCCCCCATTTTTATAATGAACTAATCCACAATCTAAACACCCCTGAATGCTGGAGTGTTTGTTTCTAAGCCTCTGTGATGGGACACTCTACTCACTGCTGGATGGCACCACCTCCTGGTCACTCTAGGGATTAGCTCTACACAGCTGACACCCCTTCCTTCAGTGGCACTCCATCTCTCTCTCTTTCTCTCAATCGTCAGCCTGGGGGGTTAATTGGCCCACCTGGCCACCTTAACTCCTTCAAGTCTTTGTGGGTGGACACCACATCACAGCCTCCTTTCCACAAGGAAGTGGGAAAATCTGTGCATGCGTGAATCAGGGGCTTAAGGGTACTGTATCATTCCATGATTTTTTGTATATATGTTGAATATAGTATCCAAAATTGCACATTTTAGACTTTGCTTCATTGTTATAAGCTTACTCATATTCAGAACATCTGTTAGTGTACAGGGCTGTTGGGTATTTTATTGTAGTGCACAGGTGGGCAAACTACGGCCCACAGGCCACATCCAGCCCACGGGACCCTCTTGCCTGGCCCCTGAGCTCCCGGCCAGGGAGACTAGCCACCCAGCCCCTCCCCTGCTGTTCCTCCTCCCTCACAGACTCAGCTCACTGTGCAGCCGGCACCATAGGTGTGTGCAGCACATTTCATTGGGGTGTGCACCGAGGGATTTTTTTTTTAAAGGCGAACATTTATTGACTACTCAGTCATAAAGGCCATTATTTTTATTCATCAAACTAAGAAACTAAAATTAAACTAAACTTATTTTTTTTAAATTAACAACTAAACTTTACTTAAAAAATTAGACACAAAATACCAATTTTTGCTGTAGTGATACAGTCAATTTTCATGATCTTTATCTTTAACCAGATAATGAGCTAACCCAAATTAACCAAAACAGATTAAGGTTTCTTCGTCTTCCTGTGCTAGAGAATGAGACGTCGCTCACCAGGTGTTATGGACTTAAATTCCTCAATCACATCATTGTAATAAACTGGCGAAGCCAATTCTTGTTCAATATACAAAATCATGAATGAGTCGAGGCACCTTTGGGACATTGTACTTTGTTTTTTACATGTGCTAGTTTCGAAAAGGCTCTTTCACATGAACAGCTTGTAACAGGTAAGACTGCAAAGCATTGAATAGATTTGTAAAAGGCCTGGAACATGGAAGACCAATCCGATTCCTTTAGCCAATCAAGCCACCTTCTGGTGGTGTTCGTAGTGCTTCCTTTAGGAACAGATCCATCATAACCCCGAAGCAATCCGTCTTCAGCTTCCAACTCATCCAAGAACACTTTAAATTTGTTGGCAATGATTCTCATATCGTCCCTGCCAATGTCTAAGCTCAGCAGTTTTCCCATTGCAGTCACAGTTTTACAAGCCTCCTGTTCAAATTGCTGGTCAATGCCAGTAATCATCAAGCCTAGGAGTGGCTAAAATAAAGTTATTCTCTCCTGCTCCTCTTTTGTATCAAAGTGATGCTGGGACTCAAACGCGTCATCAATACGAGTGGACATTTTTCTCTTCTTAACTGAGGGAATCGATAGATCATTCTCTACACACATTTTCACACTGTCATTGAAAATAGATTGAAAATATTCTGGGCCACTTTTCATCGCAGACAAAGAGTTATGCAAGCTTTTCACCCCTGTCATTGCAGCAAGTAAGTTGAGATCTGGAGCTTGAAGAGCCTTACTCACTTTTACCACCATCTGGAGAACAGGGTGCATCATGTGATGGGCAAAGATGAACTTGAATGAATTTAGTTCATGGATAAGGCCCCTGGCTTTTATTTTAGCATCAGGAAGGTGAATTGTTTCTATAATCTCTTGTAAAGCTTGTAAAATGATGGAGTAGTTTTGTTTTACAGCAGCCACTGCTTCTGCTCTGCACACCCATCTTGTGTTTGATAGTGACTTCAAAGGGATCCTACTTCTTGTGAAATCTTCTCCATTATTGCATGTCGCACAGGACTCCCCTCCATGAAGGCATAAGGAGTCTGAATAACATCAAAAAAATCAAAGACAGTTCTGTTTTGTTTATTTGAAGTGCATGTATCTACTAGGATGAGGCTCAAACAATGCACATAGCAGTGTACATAAAGTATTTCACTGTTTCTTTCTTTACATTTCATTTGGACTCCCGCAGTACATCCGACATAGTAGATGCTCCATCAAAACAGATAGACATCACTGATGACCAGAAAATTTTAAGAATGCCAAGGACGTCATTTAACTGGCCAAAAATAGACCGAGCATCAATTGTTAATAGTCTCTGAACAGACACAAAATGTTCAACTGGACTATGTTTTTCATTGTCAAAATACCGCACCACAATGGACATCTGTTCATGGTGTCCACAGTCAGTAGTGTCATCGGCAATTATTGAGACCGTTTTTCCATTTAGTGAAGACACAATCTTTTGTTGCACAACGTTGTGCAAGGCCACAATTAAATCATTTTGGATGCAATTACTCAGATAGATAGCGTTTCGAGGAGATTGTTGCACATGCTTTGCCATTAAGGGATCATATTTTTGGAGCATATTGACAAGATTTAGAAATAAACCTTTCTCAAAAGTGTCAGCTTTTTCACTGTGACCCCTTGAATGTTCTCCCATCTTTTGCCAAACACAGAACTATGTCAATCAGTCGCTCCATTACACTTCGGTTATGGCACCGTTCTTCTTGTTTAGACAGATAAGCCTGCTTGCCTTCATCCAACAATACATCAGTAGGTTTCCCTTCATTAAAACTTGACCATGAAGAACAGCTCAACACATGAGGTTTTGACAGTTGGTGGTTTTCAAACCATTCATTAGCCCTATGCCAGTTTCTGAATCCCTTATCAATAAATGCTGGATCAGTGTGACCTTTGTTTGCTGCATCATTAGAGGAGAAGAAACGGCAGTAAAAGCAAAATGCTGCATCCTTTGATGGGCTATATGCTAACCACCTATACTTTTCATACCAATCGGAGTGAAAACTTTTTTGTTTATTCTCTATTTTACTTCTAGGAAACATGCTCAATCTAGGCTGATAAGGACCTCTAGATAATCAAGACCGGCGTTCTAATCTATTTTTTGGAATATCACAGACCGGGTCATCAGATGGAATATTTGATGGCTTTGAATAGGAACTACACTGACCTGAACTAAGAGACAAAGTCTGTTTCTGTTGGTCATTATTCAGTTTATTGCACGCACTGGAACTGGTGGTGGCATTATCTTCATGTAAGTTCTTAACCGAGGAGTCCGAAGTATTTGCACTACTATTAGCAATTCATTATAATTCAGTTTGTCTGCTCCTTTTCTTATCTTAACAACAAACTGATCCATATTTTAAAATTAAAAGGGGGTATCATACGATTGAATTAAAACTTAAAGCCACGGGCTTGTTATGCTATTTCAGTAGAGTACATGTGACAAAGATTACAAACACTGTAGATACTGCGCTGGGCACACCTGACGCGGCCGCTTATATAGGTCAAAGACTTTTCTAGAATAGTAGTTGGAGGGGGAGGGGAGGACCAATGGTAATGCGGTGCCACAGTAGTGGGGATGCATGCTGCGAGCGAATGTGGACTTTCTATATATTTCTACAACATCTATATTATGCAATTCAGCGCTTATTGCATAATACAACAATCCATACTTTAAAACTAAAAGAGCGTATCATGCAATTAAATTAAAATGCAAAGCACTTTTTTTTGAGACATTAGGGCAGGGGTGGACAAACTTTTTGGGCCAAGGGCCACATCGGGGTGGGGAAATTGTATTCAGGGCTTGGGCAGAGGGTTGGGGTGCTGGGTGTGGGGGTGTGTGCGGTGTGCAGGAATGGGCTCAGGGCAAGGAATTGGGGCAGAGGAGGGGTGTGGAGTGTATTGGGGGCTCAGGGAAGGGAGTTGGGGTGCAGGAGGGGTGCAAGGTGCAGGCAAGGGGCTTAGGGCAGGGAGTTGGGATGCAGGAGGGCTGTGGCAGGGGGCTCAGGGCAGGGAGTTGGGGTGCAGGGTGTAGAAGGGGGCTTAGGTAATAAAAAGAGATATACCAATGTCCTAGAACTGAAAGGGACCTCGAAAGGTCATCAAGTCCAGCCCCCTGCCTTCACTAGCAGGACCAATTTTTTGCCCCAGATCCCTAAGTGGCCTCCTCAAGGATTGAACTCACAACCCTGGGTTTAGCAGGCCAATGCTCAAACCACTGAGTTGGGGTGCAGGGAGTTGGGGTGCAGGAGGGGTGCAAGGTGCAGGCAGGGGGCTCAGGGCAGGGGGTTGGGGTGCATGAGGGGAGTGGGGTGTGGCAGGGGGCTCAGGGCAGGGAGTTGGTGTGCAGGAGGGGTGCGGGGTGCAGGCATGGGGCTCAGGGCAGGGGGTGGGGTGCAGGAGGGGTGTAGGGTGCAGGCAGGGGGCTCAGGGCAGGGGGTTGGGGTGCAGGAGGGGCGCGGGGTGTGGCAGGGGGCTCAGGGCAGGGAGTTGGGGTGCTGGGTGTAGCAGGGGACTTAGGGCAGGGAGTTGGGGTGCAGGAGGGGTATGGGGTGCAGGCAGGGGGCTTAGGGCAGGGGCTGCGGTGCAGGAGGGGTGTGAGGTGCAGGCAGGGGGCTCAAGGTAAGGAGTTGGGGGGGCGGGGTGTAGGAGGGGTTTGGACTCTGGCCTGGCACTGCTTACTTGCCCTGGCCCCATGCTGCGCCACTCATCACGTCCTTGCGTGGCCTCTGGGGGAGGGAGGGCACAGGGCTCTGCACGCTGCCCTTGCCACACCTCCAGGTACCTCCCTCGAAGCTCCCATTGGCCGCGGTTCCCCATTCCCAGCCAATGGGAGCCGCGGGGGGTGGTGCCTGGAGTAACGCATGGAGCCCTCTGCCCCCCCTGGAACCCCAGGGGGCAAGTCCTGCAGGCTGGATCCAAAGCCCTGAGGGACCGGATCCAGGCCATAGTTTGCTCAGCCCTTCATTAGGGTGTGCCTGGGCACACCCAGCACACTCCATGTGCATGCCTATGGCCGGCACAATGCACTGGGCGGTGGGGCGGCGAGCTCTTGCCGGGCAGTGCAGAGCCGCGGCCTGACCCAGTGCTCTGTGCTGCGCGGTGGCATGGCTGGCTCCAGCTGGGCGGCACAGCTGCCTGTCCTGGTGCTCTGGGTGGCACAGCTGTAGCACCGCCAGCCACCGGTGCTTCAGGCAGTGCGGTAAGGGGGCAGGGAGCGGAGGTGTTGGATTGAGGGCAGGGGAGTTCTGGGTGATGGTCAGGGGGCAGGGGTGTGGATAGGGGTTGGGGCAGTCTAAGGGCAGGGAACAAGGGGGTTGAATGGGAGAAATGGTCCTGGAGGGCAGTCAAGAAGGAGGGGGGGGTTGGATGGGGCAGCAGGGGCAGTCAGGGCAGGGATTCTGGCAGTGGTCAGGGAGAAGGGGTGGTTGGACAAGGCAGTAAGGAGACAGGGAGGAGGGGTGGTTGTATGGGGCAGGAGTCCCAGGGGGGCAGTCAGGAATGAGAGGAGGGGTTGGATGCCGTCACAGGGAGCAGTCAGGGGCGGGAGCGGTCAGTGGACAGGGAGGGACGGATGGTGCAGGGGTTCTGGGGGGGGTCATCAGGGGACGGAGAATGGGGGGGTCGGATGGTGCAGGATGGGTTGGATGGGGGGCGTTAGGCGGTGAGAAACGGGGGGGGTCAGATAGAGGGGCGGGGGCCAGGCCATGCCTGTCTGTTTGGGGAGGCTACCTGGCCCTCCATACAATTTCAGAAACCCGATGTGGCTCTCAGGCCAAAAAGTTTGCCTGCCCCTGTTGTAGCGCGACACATTTTTTTTAATAGATGAAACAAGCAGAACCCCAAAAAATACATTAATATCTAGCATCAGACCTAAAGAACAGCAGGATTACGAGCGTTTCTGTTGTATGCGACAGATAATACACAGTGACTGTACACTATTGAACACGGAAATACAAGACCTGAGCAGGTATGGGCAGAGCAGTGAAATGACGTATGCTGTGATAGGGTACACACACCCCACCCTGGACTGGAAGGGGTTAAAAGGCAGTACTGAGCCCAGGTAGTCTTGCCCCTCCAGCCCTGCAGAGCATGCTCCAGCTGGAGAAGGGCTTGAAAAAGAAGCAAACCAGCTCAGAAGGAAAGGCTGGGAAGGAGGACAGACCAACCCTGAAGGCTCCTGACAAAGGCACTGAAGAAGCCTCCCTGAGAGAATAAGATTATATTTTGAGCCAGGTTCGGGCTGACCACTTGGTTGCCATTTCTTTTTCTTTTCACCTTATCTTGGACTGGAAACTGGAAGGAAAAACCAGCAATAGCAAGTGACCCAGGGAGAGTAACTCAGAGAACACCTGCAGGGGCCAGACACTGTTGACTCTTCGAGGGCTCCCCTAAGACTGCCCTTACAACCAGGGGATCAAAGCCACATGCCTATCTCACCACACCTCTGCTTAAAGGAGGACCGGCATTGGAAGCCCTACCCACCAGGAAGGGGATCTAGGTGCACTAACCCCTAGGCCACCTAGTCCAGCAGGGACCCTATTACATATGCATAATGTTATGTTTTCACATGCCCGTGTCTGCACCCAAACTAAGCATGCTGGAGTTGATGGTAGCGATCTAAATATCCCAGCAGAAAAAGCTGGACTTTTCAATAGTTTTTCAGATTTTGATTTGAGACTGATAGATTTTTCAGGCTTGGGACAAACTTGAAAGGACACATTGCTAGGGCAGGTTACCTTTTGCGCCTATCAGCAGCATGCATAGCTTCAACAAAGACTTAGTTTTTACTGAAATGTCCAAAACTGTATCACACTTCCTGCTGTTTTCAAAAAGCTTAAAACTTCAACCATGCTTCCTTGATAACATATTTGCCTCTGACTTCATCTCTCACAGATAGCCTACTGAAGTTCATGTTTGAGTTAATACATTCAGAGGACAGCATATGCTAAACATGAAAAAGAAATGGAAGGCAATTTTGCATGCCGAGCATGGTTTTGTTTTAACTTCAAAGTTATTCTCAAAACTACTTCATTATTTAGTGCTTTTCTTCCCTCAAACAGAGTCTCAAAAATTCAAGCTGAATCTGCCAATTACTCAGTTTCACCGTCAGTAAACTTGAGATAAAAGTTCTGAAACACTTTTAAAACCACTTTGAGATCCTTGGATGCACTATATAAATGTCAAGTATTTTAGTATTTAGAAAGCTGTCTGATGTTTGAAGTTCTTCTCTTCTCTCATAGACTTTCCCATGAAAAAAAATATTTTCCTTGTATATTCCAGTGCTGCTTATAGGTGAGATTAGGTAACAGGGAAACTCATTTGTCAGGTACTTTGGTGGTCAAAAAATTAGACAGACAGAGTGCTTCCATTTGAACTACAAGTAAGCAAGTCCATGGCTCATTGTAAACTTTTAACTAGAGTTGATCAGGGAAACTTTTTACGGCTTTTTGTGGAAAATGGTGAATTTGGATAAATTTCCTGTTTCAAATTAAAAAAGAAAGAAAAAGTTTTGAAATTGTTGAAATGTTCCATTTTGATATTTTGGAAACAAAGTTTCATTTTTCATTTCAAAATTACTTTTTTGTATAGAAATTTAAGTTAATTTTCAGTTTTCTTTAAAAAATGCTAATAAAAGGTGAAAATAGAAATGAAACATTTTGAAATTATCAAAATAAACCATTTTAATATACCAAAAATGGGGGGAAATGGTTTTATAGTTCATGAAACTTTTCAGGAATTTTATCAATTTGGGATGAAAAGGCATTTCAGAATCTTGAAAATTTTTACAGGATGGGAAATCCATTTCCTGCTCTGCTCTACTTTTAATCAATGTCAGGACACCTACAGCTTTTATACAGGGGATTGTTTGTAATTTGAAATAAAAGAAAATAAATAAATAATACTCCAAGCTTCAGTAGCCTAAAAAAAAATCTCTTTGCTAAACAATTTTAATAGACATTTAAGGAAAAGAGTTGGATGCATAATGGACAGAAAGCTATTCTTATTTCACAACCCCATTTTATTATTTCAGCTAAGAAGCAATATCACGATATAGTACCAAGAACAGCGATGCATGGAAACAAATGAAAAGAAGCACAGAAATTGTAGTTGTTACCATATGTGTTTATAGAATGTGTGTGTGAGTGATAAGACAGACTTCACCTTCTTTTTACTGTTCACAAACTACCTAAAAGTTTGCTTAAGACAATGTCATATCCCGAAGGTGAAAAAACCCAATTTTTTTTAAATTTATTTTTTTAAAAAATTAAAATACAACATTTAGGCTACAGCAGTCTTGGAAATAGATTCTATCTATCCAAAGCTCTTTTAAAGTATATATCACCATGGAATTTAGGCTCCAATTCTCAACGTCACTAATTCTACTGCTTTATATACACCATCTCTGTGCATACTTAAACCAATGGGAAAGTGGTAGCTAAGAGAACAACACTGGTTTTAAAAGCAATTACAAAATGAACTAGAAATGCAAGTCTATCCTGTACATTGGTTTAAGAACTATTGATGTGTCCAAGTGTGAGAACTCTCACTTTATCCTTACTACTAAGTTGGACATCTAGGGTCTTATATGGAAATTATGTCCAGAATTCCTTAATGAGTTGCTTGCATTTTAGGTGGCCTTCTTTTTGCTCATCCATCACAGGTGCCAATATAATTCCCCTCTCATTGATCTTAACAACAAACAGAGACTCCACTGGGATTTAGGGAAACATTTTGAATATTTTTTCTTTTCTCTCCCTGGTCTTTATTCTTCCTCTTTCTTTTTCTAGACTCCGTAGTCAAAAACATATTTATTCATTCATGTGTAAAGGTTAGTTTATTATTAGGTATCATAATTATTAGACCTGGGTGAAGAGTAGCATAATTTTTCCACAAAATGGAGGTAGGCCAGCTGTTAGACACCTCAGGCCATGAGGGAATGCTCAGGAGGTAGCCTGCCTCTGTTCCCCTCCTTAAGGCCCCTTAAGCAATCCACAACTAAACTCTTCTAATTTCAGCTGTACCCATCCCTGCGGCTGGATTTATTAAGCATAGAAAAATATTCAAAATAAAAGTTCTCAAATCCCCATAAAGTTTCAGCTTCCAGTCTTCCAGCTGAAGGTCTCGCAGACTTCTTTGTCTGGAGCCATTGTCTCTGAAGATTGAGGGTTCCCTGCTGTATCCTACTCACTTTCAGAAGTCTCTATAACCACTTACTTCCTCAGCTAGTTCTATGAATTAACCCCTGTGCCCCAACCCAGGTGTGGCAGGCAGTGCTAATTGTAGGGCACTGGCCCACTCCAAGGTTCCAGCCCTTAAAGGACAGGCTGTCCCATTATGGTTACTAAGACCCAGTCCAACAATGCATTTAAGGACATGCTTAATGCTAAGCATCTGACTAGATCTGTTAAAGTCAATGAAGTCATGCTTAAAGTTCAGTATGTGCTTACTCCCTTTGCTGAATCACGTCCTAATTTGCCACCCTTATTTTGCTACTTACTTTGTCACAATGTCCACAGACAGTTATTATAACCAACTTTGTTAGAAGAGTACAGAATAGAGAGTTTAGGAAAGTTAAGATATTCAAAATTGCCTAATCCAGTTGTAAGCGATACAGCATTGCCGCCTATTCTGAATCCTTTTAAATAAACAAAACATATTGTTATTTTAATGGTTTATTCAGCCCTTCTTGAAATCTTAAAATGATTGTTACAATCATCAATATTTCATAACAGGGAATTGTAATTCAGGACTTAAACTTGGGTTTCCTGCCTGGTTCTGAAAAACAGACTGTATAGAGGTCTTTCAATGCCTCAACCTGCAGTTAGCTCTTTATTTATGATACAAAAGAAACTGATTATATATTCTAGATAAAAATACATGGTAATTGCTCTTAATCTCTCCATAACATGTTTTTTTCTAATAGCAGAGATACTGTATAATTGTTACCAAATATAACACAGGAGAGAGAGCACTCAGTCAAATAAATGCCAGATGGAAAAGTCCTCTCAGTCAGGCTACCTGGTAGGCCCACCTCCCTACCAGTGCAAGATTGCTCCTTACAGTGTATTTGTGTATGCTTGTGCAATCCCTTTTAAAATGATTGTAGTTATAGATTTTCTACTACTTTACCTAAAAGACTATTCCATAATCTAAAAGATCTCACCAGCAGGAAATACTTTTTCCATTTAGCCTTCAATTTTTACTTGCTTATTTTCATTCCTTTACTCCTAGATATGCCCCTTTGACCACCCTGGACAATCAATCAGTATTCCTCCTTGGTGATTATGACCGTTAGGTATTTGTGGACTGTTACCATGTTTCCCTTAGTCATTGTTTGGTCAAGTAATGCATCTTTAATCCTTCCTGAGTCAGTTCCTCATGTGTTTAAATGCTTTCTTGAAGCAAGAGCTGCTAAGAAATGACAAGGTCAACATGATCAGTAGGGTTTTTTGGCATCAGTCTTCACTGCAGAGGATGGGGCAGGGGAGGGGATGGTGGAAATCCCCACACCAGAGATCTCCACACCTGAGCCATTCTTTTTAGGTAACAAATCTGAGGAACTGTCCCAGACTGAGGTGTCAATAGAGGAGGTTTTGGAACAAATTGATAAATTAAACAGTAATAAGTCACCAAGATCACATTGTACTCACCCAGGAGTTCTGAAGAAAGTCAAATATGAAATTGCAGAACTACTAACTAAGGTAGGTAACATATCACTTAATCAGCCTGTGTATCAGATAGATGGTGGATAGTTAATATAACTGATTTTTTTTTAAAAGGCTCCAGAAGTGATCTTGGCAATTGCAGACCAATAAGCCCAACTTCAAGGCAAATTGGTTGAAGCCGTAGTAAAGAACAGAATTATTAGACACACGAATGGACACAATATGTTGGGGAAGACTCAATAGAGCTTTTGTAAAGGAAAATCAGGCCTCACTGATCTATTAGAATTATTTGAGGGTACCAGACAAGCATGTGGATGAGGGTGAGCCAGTGGGTATAATGTACTTCGATTTTCGAAAGTCCATTGACAAGATCCCGCACCAAAGGCTTTTAAGTAAAGTAAGCAGTCATGGGGTAAGAGGGAAAGTCCTCTCATGGATTAGTAACTGGTTAAAAGATAGGAAACAAAGGGTAGGAATGAATGGTCAGTTTCACAGTGGAGAGAGATAAATAGCAGGGTCCCCCAGGGGTCTGTACTGGGACCAGTGCTGTTCAGCATATTCATAAATGATCTGGAAAGGGGGTTAAACAGTAGGGTGGCAAAATTTGCAGACAATACAAAATTACTCAAGATAGTGAAGTCTAAAGCTAACTGTGAGGAGTTACAAAAAGATCTCACAAAACTGGCTGACTGGGCAAAAAAAAAAAAGGACCATTGTGATCTTCTAGACTTACAATTTGGATAACACAGGCCAGAGAATTTCAATCAATAATTCCTGCATCAAACTCATAACTTCCAATCTTGATTTAAAGTGTTCAGGTGAAGGCAAATTCACCTCATCCCTAGGTATATTGTTTCAATGGTTAATTACATTCATTTGGGAAAAAAATTGCCTTATTGCTAGTTTGAATTTGTTTAGATTCAGTTTCCAGTCATTGGATTGTATTATTCCTTTGGTAGATTAAATATCCTTATACTGTCATGATCAAGTTACCTCAAAAAAATTTTTTTTTGTTAACCTAAAGAAGATTGACTTCTTATGTCTCTTATTCTATGGCAACAGTTTTCCAGACTGTTACAGAAAAGGGATCTTTTCTGAACCCTTTCCAATTTCTCAACTTCTTTTTTAAAGTATGGACAAGAAAACTTGACATAGTATTTTAGTAACAGTCTCACTAATGCCATAGGTTTGCTTATCAATAATTGTACAGCAGCGATTCTCAGCTTTTCTCCATCTAGAACCCTAAAATCAGCTTTGGTTACTTTGGTATGACCCCAATTTCATAATGCTTTAGAACAATAAGGGGTAGATGTGTGGAAAATGAATAAGTGATTACCTTTAAAAATGACTTAATTCATAAGTGGGAAAATACAACAGATTGTATTGATTTGTTTATTTGAACCTAATCATTAGCGAGACTACTTTATGTACTGAAGTGTTTCCATATATTTTGAAGAGGATAGACATTTGCACTGCTTAGTTTTGATTGTACGAAAAATTGTATGCATCATGGATACACCAGGATATAATGGATGCACACAATAGTTCTTACCCATGCAAGGTTCAAAAGTATATAGGGGCAGCAGACTTTGAGATTATGTGAAGGCAACAATTACTGAACTGAGAATACAGTACAAGTTATTCAGAATGCTGCAAGTGCATTTTCTAAGGCCTGGTCTACACTAAGGGGGGGAGGGTCGAACTAAGGTACGCAAGTTCAGCTATGCGAATAGCGTAGCTGAACTCGAACTACCTTAGTTCGAAGTACTCACCCGTCCAGACGCTACGGGATCGAAGTCCGCGGCTCCCCCATCGACTCCGCCACCGCCGTTCACGGTGGTGGAGTTCCGGAGTCGACGGGAGCGCATTCGGAGTTCGAACTATCGCGTCTAGATTAAAGTTTTATAAATAAGGCTTGAATTGGAAGGTTTACTATCAAACTATATGAACTGGTTTATGAGATTAAATATGTAGAGTTGAGGATGCCCTCTTCAATAACGTACGTCAATGGATTGAAAAGATAAATGAGTTTCATGCCCTATTGCTGCAGTCACCAGGAATCTTTATTGATTTCTTTGGGCTTTTCCCAGTCTGAGAAGAAATAGAAAAGATCATTGTTGCTTAACTCAAATTTTCTTCATACTTTCTATGCTTCCTTCAAAGTCTTCTCCATGGCCCATATCATTCCCTATTCTCTACCATGCTGGCTTCACTTTGGATGAAAAGGCCATTTATGCCCTCAAAATAGCAAGTGGGCCATAGCCCTTGTGTTAGCCCTCTGTCTACGGGTGATTTTCATCCTTTCCAGAAGCAGTTTGTTTACATCTCTTCTCCCAGTCTTAGCACACTTGGTGCAAGAGCCTTCTTTCTATATTCTCTAGCACCGAATCTTTTTCAGCTGACAGAGGCTGTAATCAATTTCCCAGATGAAATAGTATGTGGCCTGATGCACAAGAAATATTTACATGGTGGACTAACTTTCTCCCACCATTTAACGTTAGAGCATCGTTTTGATATTCTGAATCACTTGGCCCACTTCCAAGCAAAAGATCAGCTACAGTCCTTCTGATTCCAGTTCAGTGTAATCAGTGTAATCCCTTGTGTCTACAGGTAACTTTTTCAAAAATGCCTAAATCCCATGGGATTTAGGACCCTAAATCACTTAGGCACTTTGAAAATCTTACTGTAGGTCTCTTTGTGATGTGGGAGGGGAATAAGACATAATCAATTAGCAAGGAATAAACTGTTTCCAAACTAGGATTCAATAGGACTAACAACAGTGTTTGAGTGCTACTAGCAGGCTAGAGTGCTCGGTACCTTAAAGGACTATGTCCTAAAGCATTAAGATTATATGGTGCCAGGAAAACAAGACATGGTCAGGGCTCCATCTGACAATGCAATGTCCTCCAGCTGGGCCCACTGAGAATATATAAATGAGAAATACATTTTTCAGGAGCCCAGTATCCCCCTCACTTCTCAAAGTCTGGGCTGCTGTGGTCATTTTGAAGGTCCCAGAGATGGATTGACTTTTTAGTGCCGCTGCTTTAGCCATGCCTGCTCCACTCCTGCTTACGGCCACTTTTCTCTGCCTACATGGCAGCATGTGGACAGCAGCTTTAGTGCTCTCATCTTCTCATCTGCCTGAGTGTCTTGTCTTTTTTTTTTGGTTACAATTTGGGGCAGTAGTGAGCAGTGATCTTTTCCCCAGCCCATGCTCCCCACAGGTCTTTTCTTTTTCTTTTAAGCTGGATGTTGGAACCTGCCCAGCACCTCTGCTGCCAGGCCTCTCTGCGGCTCCTCTGCACCTTTCAGGTCTGGCAGAGCAGCCTAAAATGCACTGAACAACAGTCGAACAGTGCTCCCTCTGTGAGACTGCCCTTCCAGCTTGGCAGATGGTGAGTTGCAGGCCGACTGCACCGAACCCTTTGTCCTTAACTCTGTTAGGCCCTGAGGCTATGAGTCAGACAGGAGCAGCTGCTACTCCAAAATGGGGAAAATGAACCAGGAGTCTATGGGCAGAGCAGGGAGAGGCTCCAAGTAAGAAGAGGACCCCAGTCAGCCAACTCAGGGGGTAATTTCCAAGAGGCCTGTGGAAAACAGAAAGGGCAGACTTGAGGGGACACAAATCCTCCTCTACCTGAGTCCTAAAGTGGGTACTAAGCACCCTGGGAAAAGACGCAGCGCTCATAAACACCACTTCTTCCCATTTTGCATTGAAACATTCAGTTTTGCTCTGGAAACATTTCTCCTCCCACCTCCCTGCAGGAATGGGTGAGGACTCAGAAAGAAACCTCACGAGAGGATTTCAGTCCATCAGCAAGGTCAGCTGCAAAGACCTCATCAAAGCCATGATGGAGCTTGTATGCTCTCTCAGCAAGCTAAAAAAGCTACAAAAAAAAAAGAAAGTGAAAAAGGGAAAGAAAAAGCATAAAAGATCTAGGAGGTATGAATCCTCTTCCTCTTCCCTCTCCTCCACAGAGGATGACGACTTGTCATGACAGGGTACTCAGGGAAAGACTCAGCTAAGTTTTTTTCCCTCTGAAAAATTTGAGGCCATATGCAACAAGATTGTAGTCACTATTCAGATTCAGCCCGAATAGAACTCTAAGAGGAAGCCTCTGAGCAAATTTCTCCCTCGAAATCCTTGATTGCTCTACACTCCTCCTTTGAGGAAGTAATTGGGATGAATGGGATAAATCAGGCAAGGATAAGCATATTAACAGAATCTTAGGTTCTATAGGATCCAGGAACCAAAGGTCTTGATTACTGAGCTACAGAAGGTTGATGCTGCCACAACATTCTTGGCAAAAGATATGGGTATCCCCTCAGAAGGGGAGTTCTATCCTAAGAACCCCACAGAAAGAAAAATAGAGGCCAATCTCAAAAAAGCGTTTGACTCAGAATCCTTCAGGGCTTTCATAGCAGCTACTTGCTTTGTGAGGGCATGTCTCTCCTGGCAGGAAGATCTCAGAGCCCTGAAATATAGAGATCAGCCTCACTCCGGCTCTATTTTAAAGAAAGTTTCCCTGGAAACAGTGTGCACTGCTGATGCCTCAGATGGATGAGATGAAATTCTCAGCCAAAGCCCTGGCCTCCAGCACAGTCACCAGGCACCACCTATGGCTGTTTCCCTGGAAGGTGGATAGCCACTAGGAGCAGGTGCTGTGCTCTGCCAATTTCATGGGAGCCCTGCTTTTCAGAGAGAAGCTAGACTAGGTAGTAATGAACAACTGAGCAAAATCTAAACAGCCCCTCCCGATGCCATACCATGCCTTTAAGAGAGAGCACAGACTGGCTTTCAGACAAATATTTTTCTTTTGGCCTTCATCCTCACAGAAATACCAGTAAAGGCACAACAGGTTCTCCAGAAGAAAATTGTGGAACTGAGGCTCGGGAGGAAAGTACTGAGGGAACCCTGGTACTCCCAAAGCCTCTTTCTGATAAGGACCATACAGGTCTTCTCCCAGAACTGAAGCTAGGGAGAAGAATTTCCCATTTGCAGCAGGAATGGGTTGCTTTGACCATGTATCAGTGGGTCAGAAACAAAGTGAGTAAAAGATAGTTCCTCAAGTTATGGGCTCCACCTCAACCATTTTTCATCCAGTCCCTCATCTTGAATGATCCCACAAAGAGCGGTCTAATCCAGAATGAGATATCTCACCTCCTGGATAAAGGAGTAATAGAGAGTAATTTGTTTCCTCAAAAGAAAGATTCTCAGGGTTCTACTACATCATCTTTATCATTCAGAAGTGTACAGGGGGAATCTGAGCCATTTTAGATCCCAAAAGACTCAACAAGTGAATGAAGAAAACAAAGTTATGGATGAAGACCCTAACCTCTGTGTCATCCTCCCTGCTCTCCAGGGAAACTTTCTGATTTCAGTGGATCTGGCAAATGCATTTCTCCACATTTCCATCAGACTGTGCCATCGCAGGTTCACAGAAAGCATTATCAATATCAGAAACTCCCATTCGGCTTGTCATCAGCCCCTTGAGTCTTTACAAAAATGTTGCTAGTAATCAAAACCAGATGCAGGTTACAGGGGATCCACTTATAACCTTTCCTGGATGACACCTTAATCAGAGTTCCATCTCCTGCAATGGAACACAGAGCTACCTCCCTGACCTTGAATCTCCTGCAGATGCAAGGCTTTTGGGTCAATATCAAGAAACACTGCCTGCATCCACCCACAAAATAAACCACTTGGGAGTGGAGATAGACACCTCAATAGCAAGGATATACCCATCTCTAGAAAGGTTCCAGAAGATTCAGGACCTCCTCACATTTCAGAACTTCAAGATGCCTATTGTGGAAGCCAGTAAATAATTAACAAGGATTTGAAGAGATCTTAATGAATGTTAGTTAGCAAGAGTCAGGCCATACTGTAACCTTAATGACGTAAGACTTGTAGGAGCAAAGATAGTGCGAGGCGACAGGACAGGAACTGTGTACAAAGTTATTATGACCTTGCAATCACTAACCAAAATGCAGGCTTGCTTTTCTTAGGATTGAGACAAATAAGATAAGCCTTTTTGCTATGTATAAACAAAATGTAGTTGTTGTTTTTTACTGTCTGTATTATTGCTAGAAATTGTCTGTAAAAGGTATAAAGGCTTGCTGTGATTGTTTTACCAGTTGAGAGACCTGTCCAGGACCCTGTGTCCTATGGCACTCTCTCCCTCCATGGTAATTACTGGAGAAATAATAAAGTATTTGATTTTGCTGCATCCAAACAAAAAGTGAGAACTGAGTTTTTCTTCGACAATTTGGGGGACCCACAGACAACTACTACGGATCATTCCCAACCCCATGGCGCCACATGAGAGGTATGAGACCTTTGAAATCTCTATTGGGGTATCGGAGGAGGACTTTCCGTGAGGACGTCTGTCTCTCTGTTGGGCTCACGCCATCTGAACTTATTGACTGTGCAGCAGGATCAGATGCAAAGTGGTATTGGGGAGAGGCCCCAATAAGGTTAGTTTATTGCAGTACTGGGAACTGCTGAGTTGGGTAATGCATAAGGTAATGCATAAGGTAATGCATAGGTAAATGCATTAGAATGCACCGGTGCTGAGGCAAGAGGGGTTGTCATACCGCCTCATGGTATTGGTCCGACCAGGTAAAGATGCATCATGGTTTAAAAAAAAAAAAAAAAAAAGATAAAAAAGGTTGATAAAGTGTTAAACAGACAAAGAAAAAGCTAGAAAAAGAGGCCTTAGTGTGTGTGTGTGTACACCAGTGTGAGTGGCTGTTACGGGCTAGCCCAGTTACTAGTGGATCTTTAGGAGATCCGACCCACGGTGGGCTGACTCAGCCTGGCATAGTCCGGCGAGGAAGCTGCCTGGGTCTAGGAGTGTGTGAACCCATCTTCCCTCCCCTTTCCTTGTGAGTCTCTCCTGTGTGAGTGGAAAATGGGTAAGGGACTGTCTAAATATTCCACCTTACCCCCTAAGGGTACCCCAGCATATTACATGTACGTACATTATGGTCCTAAAACCTGCAGGTATTTAAATGATTGGAATCTGTATTGAAAATTCATTTAAACAATGCCCATTAGAAGGTACCTTCAATCTAGATAAGATCATATATCTCAGTGGAGCTTTATTCACAAAGAAAAACCTCTGTTACAGTGTGAGCAATTTGTCTAGGAACGGGTTAATTTGAAATTCGGCTTAGCCCTGAGATAAGGGAGAAGTTGTTTTGTCTTCAAGGTCATGAATTAGTGTGGACTATGCTAAGTGCTAAGTAAAAATGCTTCAGCTCCAACTGGTTGAGGAAAATAAAAAAAAAAAGGCAAACCAAAAAAAAGCAGTATAAGTTACAAAACTGAGATTGCATTTGCAAAGCTTAACGGTTCAGTGAGATCCAACAGTTTTTGCAACCCTGAAGCCGGACAGGCAGCTGACCTGAACTGAAAGAGACGCCGCAGGAGATTCCAGGGTGTAAAAGAACAGCCATCCCAAGAGTGGCAGCATGTTGGAAATGCTGGACAAGCTGTATACAGGATAATCTCCCGTCCACCTATTTCCCTTCTCTGAACATTATACACAGACATGCCAGTCTGGATATGTGTAAGTATTAAAGTGGTTTAAGGCTTGGGGCATTCATATTTTTCCCAAGTGATGTGGGAGCATTCCCAACACTCTCCATTGTTGTTTTATTATTTTAATGAAGCTTTAAAATTTGATTATATGCTCTGTCAGTTTGATCACCTGACATAAGGGATAATTGGTAACAGAAATTTGTCACAGTTTGGTGAGCAATAGAGAATTGGAAAGCACTGTAGAATTTACACCATCTATCTGTTTTACCCTTGTTAGTTTATGTTTGCTTTGTTTGGTACTGTTGGTGTTTTGTGTTAAGAATAGCATGATTATAGGTGAGCTCTAATAGAATAAGGAAACACTATTTGGTTTTGGTGCACTATTTAGCTTTGGCTCTGTTTTGTTTAACCGGTTACTGATGTTTTTCTGCTCTGTTCATTTGGGCGTTAGGTGTGTGAGCGGAACTGAACTTCAATTCCTCAGAGTGGAAGCCATGTGTGCGATGAAGCTCTGAGGTTGTCCTGAAATTTTACAGTCCGCCCCCATAGCGGACAATATAATAGAAGTAGAAAAATTTGGCTTAGACTGTAATTTTCTTTGTTTTTTGTGTAATTTTCTTTTCTGTTTAAGTGTCAGCACACAAATGGGTGGGTCTCTGGGTATGCCCCCAAAGGGGTTTGGATTATGTGTTAAGTGAATGGCCATGTATTTTTGCCCAGGTGGCAAGCCTTACTAGGAAGGACTCAGGTAGTCTTGTGAGTAGAAATGTTTTGGGGACAAGACCAGAAGGGTGGGGGCTAGTTGAGTAGCCCATCCTCCTAGCTAAGAACTGGTTGTGGAACAAGCTAGTGTCCATGGACGGGACGATTCAGTGAGGAAAAAAGGATCGGGCCCAGGCAGGCGGGCAACAGACAGAGAGATTTGGAAACTTTTGAGGTGTAGTGGAAAGAAGGAGTAAGTGAATATAAGCATGAGGATTTCAAATACTCAGAAGGATATTTGGAATGGTGATTTGCATTGGTAAAGTGGCTGTTGGAAGGAGAAAGCAATTGATTTTTAAGGGAAAATGAAAAATTGACTCTGTGTTTGCTGGGGGGAACAGCACTTGAACTTTGTGAAAAAGCTGAAGAGAACAGTTTTTTGGTGTCTTTGACATGTTTGTGAATGAATTCAGGCAAAGAAATTATTAGATTGCACTCATTTGGCTATGAACAATTTTGTTAAATCAGTTGAAGAATGTATACAGTGCTATGTAATGACATTGTATTAGGCCCTACAGGCACTATAAGTGGTGATGTTTTCTTTCAGTGTTTAAAAGCAGGAGTTAAAAGAAATAAAAAGCAAGCCGGAGAGCATCTGTGTTAATGCAAATTAACTAACTGATAAGGTAGAGGCCGCTGAACCAGGGCTGTCTAAGAAGCACATACGAGAAAATATGGGGTAATTCCTCTGTTTTGCCTAGAATCAACAAGAGTATTTGTATATTTTAAGTATTTAACTGCCTGGACCTCTGTTTTGTCTTTCAGATAATCAAAGAACATTAATGCCAGCTACACAGCATTCAACATACTATGATTTACTGGCAGTCACAATTATGTTCTGTGTTCTGTGTTCTGTTTTGTGGTGTTTTGCCAAAAAATTGTTGTGTTTAATATTTTCATGAGATGGTCTGATTTGACATCAAGCGAAAATGTTGCATTGCAATGCAGATACTTGTTTTGTTCAACTTAGAGTACAAAGTGTTTAGTTATATCAGAAAAATGTGATATACTACAGTCTAATACATTTTCTTAAGTAAGAGAAAGAAACTACATTGGCCAAATCTTTTAATTGAGAATTGTTGTTAAAATTTGCATACTGACAGTCTTTGGAAGCACGGACATGAAAAGTTAACCCACTCCCCATATTGTACAAGGGATCCTTCTGGCTACCTCAGACTTTTAGCCAGAGGGCTGGGGATGGTGGATAGCTATTGGACTAGAAGTTATATTAAGTGAACTTCTCAAAGTGGGTGTGCTTGTCCTGGCTTGTTCTTCCAAAGTTCTGTAATAAGATTATTTTAGTGAAAGGGTATATGTGGCATACATTGAATGATAATACTTCTGTACTGTATAACAGTACTGTTTATGTGTTCATGGTATGAAAAAGGTGTATAATTGAAGAGTAAAAGTTTCCTTTGTAGGTTAAATGAAGAAAAAAAAAAAAAAAAAAAAGCCAAGTATAGAATGGCTAACATGCGCTGGCCCCAGTCAAGGACACCGCTTGGCTGCCTACCAAGGGAAGGGGGGGGGGGGAAATGGTTGTTGCAGTTACACGAGATTGGTGTGCAGCGGCCAGCCCACTCTCCTCCTTGGGGAATTTTTGTGAATATTCAGATTGATTTTATTTCGATGTCTACATGTTGTGGTTCTGGATATGTATTTGTTTTAGTTGATGTATTTACCAATTGGGTTAAAGCTTTTCCCTGCAGGAAAGCAGGTGTCAGGACTGTTGTGACATTTTGCTTAAAGATTTTGTGCCACGTTTTGGCATCCCTGTGACTATCAACAGTGATCGTGGAATTCATTTTTACTGGACAGATTGTACAGGAGTTATGTGCAACTCACTGCCCTCACCACCCAGAATCTGCTGGGACAGTGGAACGCCAGACCGGGATTTTAAAGAATAAACTGGCCCAGATTTGTGCTGAAATGAACTTAAGGTGGCCGGATGCCCTTCTTTTGGCACTGAGGTGTATGAGAACCATTCCCAATCGAACGACTGGACTCAGCCCTCATGAAATTTGACAGGACACCCAATGCTGACTACCAACTGCACCCCCACTAACCCCAGCTCAGATGGACATTCATTTGCTGGATAACATAATGCTTAAATATTGTCAGGCACTAATGAAATGTGTTAAGTCTTTTTATACACAGGTGATGGAAGCACTACCAAAGGATCCTGTGCAACCTTGCCACTCGTTGGAACCAGGAGCCTGGGTCTACATAAAGATCCATCAGCGAAAGACTGCCTTGGCTCCATGCTGGAAAGGCCCTTTCCCAGTCCTGCTGACTACCGACACCGCTGTGAAGTGCCACAAACTGACTGCTTGGACCCAGGATTCTCACTGCAAAAGACCCTCCACATCAGAAGAATTTTCCTATTGATGATTAGCCTATTCTTTCTTCTAGTTCTACTGTGCTTCTGGACAGCGGGGAAAGAGCTCCCTTGACCACTGACAGACCAACTGTGCCTTTAGACTTTTCTAGAAAAGAGCACAGCTATTACAGGGTGATATGTGCTGGAAACCTCTCCCCTGTAGGATGCTAAACCTCGATTGTTTTGGGAAAGAAGAAGACACACTCACTCCACTGACATTGCCAAAGTCCAGGAATTCCTGACTGAAAAGGACACTGAGAACTGACCCTGGTGAAGAAACAAAGAATTACATACTGGCAGGAAGAAATTTGTGGGACCCATGCTTGGGACTGTGGTATTATTTGGATTTTGGGGTTTATTCTACAGGCTGTGCCCTGTGTTTAAATCCTTCAGTATGTATTTCCCTCCCTAATTGGATTTTACCTGACATTGCCCTTATCCAGTTTTCTACATACCCAGATTGCTCACAAGGGGCTACCATTAGATTAGCACAACAAAAAGGCCTGGGTTATTTCCTCTGGACAAAAAAGGGAATTGACCAGATCCCTGTGGGCTGGGTTATTTCATCTGGCCAATAGTGTAGTAGCCATTTGGACTATTCTTCCAGGCCAAGAACGTGATAAGAAATTGGGGCAACTACAAAAGGCCACTAGTCTTATTTTTGAAGCTCAGCTATCTTCAGTACAGGCTGGAGTTGCTGAGTTACATGTAATTTCCACCCTTAGTTCTATGACCCAGAAGTTACTGACAGAGATGGTATTGAATATCACTGAGGCTGGGAAGGCATTGCAGTGGGATCTGGACTAGACTTGGCCCACTGCCCTTACAGACATCAGGAGTACCATCTGATCTGTGGTCATGAAGACATACTTGGACACTTTCTGGATGGAAGTGTGGACATTCACAGTGCTCCTTCCAAGCATATGGACCGGTTAGGGTGGGTGTGGGCTCCCACATACCGAATCCTGCTGGGTCCATGGGGAGGATGCCTGTGGGACTGTAATTGTTTACCGAGACATCTGGGGAAATTAGACCACCTGGTATCTCCAACTGATTTCTAGACAGTACCCCTAGAATGACACCTGACATTTTGGATGAGAATAGAGAGTCAATGGACATTTTGGCCGTTAGAACCACCACAGCTCAGTGTATCTATAAACTGAAGCTAGGGGAAGTTGTCACTGTTTATGACAATATTTGTTGAGAGGGTGGAGGTCAAGGAATGACGGGACACCCATTTTTTTTCAACCTAATGATAGCTGTGTATGCGTTAATGCCACCACTTTACAAGATATACATATTGATCTTACCACTGCTGCAGGCAATTATATCATTTACTGGCCTGCAGATAGAATGCAGATAGAATATTGTAAGTAGCTCTTGGATTTTAGGTATATTTTGATTGGACTAGAATAATGCCTGATCAGTTTCAAAATTTGCTTTCATTGTTACCAAAGGTTCAAAGAATCTCTGAATTGCAAGGGCAAATTCCCATGCTTTAGAATATATATCAAGATGGAAGGAATGCCTTTCATACAGCTTATAGAGTGTTTATTTTATGTACTAGGTATGATGTTTTGTGCTTTGTGTTCGCAATTGTACAACAGCCCCATTATATTATTCCTATGGGATTGTTATTGTTTGTAATGTTGTTAGTTAATTTAGGATTATATTATTGTTGTTGTTGTTGTAAATATTGTAAGAATAGCAATACCTTTCATGTTCATGCTAATTATGCATTGTCATTACGTCCCATGATGGTTGACATGTTTGCTGTGGAATCTGAAGTCCATGGTTTCATGCGAATTGAGATTTGAAATTGTTTGTTGTACTAGAAGTACAAAAGCCAGTAAATAATTAACAAGGATTTGAAGAGATCTTAATGAATGTTAGTTAGCAAGAGTCAGGCCATACTGTAACCTTAATGACGTAAGACTTGTAGGAGCAAAGATAGTGCGAGGCGACAGGACAGGAACTGTGTACAAAGTTATTATGACCTTGCAATCACTAACCAAAATGCAGGCTTGCTTTTCTTAGGATTGAGACAAATAAGATAAGCCTTTTTGCTATGTATAAACAAAATGTAGTTGTTGTTTTTTACTGTCTGTATTATTGCTAGAAATTGTCTGTAAAAGGTATAAAGGCTTGCTGTGATTGTTTTACCAGTTGAGAGACCTGTCCAGGACCCTGTGTCCTATGGCACTCTCTCCCTCCATGGTAATTACTGGAGAAATAATAAAGTATTTGATTTTGCTGCATCCAAACAAAAAGTGAGAACTGAGTTTTTCTTCGACACTATCATAGCACTGAGCCTTCAACAGTTAGGCCTCCTAGTATTGGGCCTATGGATCACTCCATAGGTGCAGTCACACTTCAAGCATCAAGACTTCATCCCAAAAATAGGGGATCACGCCCCAGAATGCACGAAAGATCAAGTAAAGGTTCTACAGGTGATTGACTCCTTGAAATGGTGGTCAGCCCAGGCAATGTCCACAAGGGCATGCCCATATGGCTTCCAGATCCCATGAACTTCACAACAGATGCCATCTAGGAAAGCCAATAGGGGGTCCCAAACAGCTCAAGGCATCTGGAACCTGGAAGAGAGGACCCTCACCCACGGCATAAACCTAGAACAAAGAGTAGTCAAGCTGGCATTGCAAAGATTCCAGTCCAGTTTAGAGGGGATCCCCTCACCCTGATTCAGTCATACACCACAATCATGGTCACGTATGTGAACAGCCAAGGGAGGGGTAAGAAGTCCAGCACTATGTGCTGAAGCAGTGGAAATCATGCAGTAGATCCAACTTTCTCTCCTCTCCCTCAGAACAATGCACATAAAAGGAAACCTGAATCAGAAAGTGGACTGGCTCAAGGTAAACTCTGAGTTGTGCCTCAATAAGGAAGTCCTCTATTACTAGATGGATTAGACTATGCATTGCAGAAGCATACAAGGCATCAGAGATTCTGGTTCCAGAATGGGTCAGGGCGCATTCCACATGATCTCTGGTGCCCTTGTGGGCAAAAAGAGCTAATGCATCCACAGTGGGAATTTGTAAGGCAGCCTTCTGGACAACTGTACTACCTTTATTAAGAACTACAAGGTGGACTTTGACAGGAAGGTACTGCAAGCAGTACCCCACAGTGATTTTGCCCTTTGATCAAATGTTATAAATGGAGAGGGATACTGTTTTTCTTTTCTTCTGACTTTATCCTTTGCCATCCCTGCATCTGTTCACTGCTTGCTACTTCCTAGATGTCAAGAATTGTGGAAGACGCTGGGCTGCAGAATGGAAAATTTCCTACCGATAATTTCCTTTCTGTGGGCAGTGTCTCCCACAGTTCTGCCCTCTCTGAATGGCTAAAGAGCCAGAAGCTCAGAGGGTCCGTAGGCTCTTTACTACAAAACTGTTTTTTTTCCTGTTGTTGTCCACTGTACATAGTTGGTCAGTTGCCTTTGAAGTATTTGTTACTAAGATTGCTGTACAAATTTTTAATCTAGGAATAATCATCTGGCCATGAGTGGGAACAGAGGGGGTGTGGCCAGAGCACTGGCCCCAAAAGGTTGATCTGCCTCAGTGAGCTGCAAAGTGAGCAGAGCAGCCCAGACATCAAGAATTCTGGGAGCCACTGCTAGGAGAGAAGAAATGATTAGTAAGAATGTTTCTGATTATTACTATATTACTTTTTATTGCCTTTCTCTCTCAATCCCATAAGGCCAGATATCAGCAGGAAGAAACAATAAAAGAGTATTGAAAAGGGAAATTGTAGCCACCCTGTAAATCCCATACTTTGAGCAACGATGAACATCCAAGCACACAGCAGCCATTGTTAAAAACTCAATATTTGCCAAAAGGTACCAAATGATAGGTGCCTTTGATCAAATAGAACAGCTAGATCATGCAGTATTTTCTGATACCTAGAGTAGGAAATTACTGTCTTATCTTAAATTCCACAGTGTGGTAACTGTGAATAAATGCAGACTTTTTAACAGCAGCCACTGAGAACACAAAGAAATGCCAATGATCAGGCACCCAAAATCACTAGTTACTCTGGATGATTTAGGCTTATACATTTAGTATACAGAAAGTTGCACTTGCAAGTCAAGAAATCTAAGTGTAACAGTAAAGTGGACATTTGAGTAGGTTTCATGTAACACTGGTGAATGCGGAAAAGTATAATAATTATATCATAGTCATAAAGTTGGGATAGTTGATAGTCATTCAAGAAACAGTAAAAACATTAGATTTATAATAAACTCAGTACACTTTACAGCAGTGGTCCCCAACGTGGTGCCCGCAGGCACCATGGTGCCCTCTGGGGCATTTATGTGTGCCCGCCTAGTGCCCAGCAGGGGAGAGAAGCTGCGGCCTGCGCCTGCCGGGGACAGAGAACTCAGGCTGCGGGCACAGTGTTCTCTGTTCCCGGCAGGTGCGGGGCCTGTCTAGTGCCTTGGGACAGAGAGCTCCGGGGCTGCAGGCTGAGGGTGCCGGTGTTCTCGGTCCCCGGCAGGCACAGGACATGCCTAGTGCCCAGCAGGGGAGAGAATCCAGGCCCCCGCGCCTGCTGGGGACAGGGTACTCTGGGGCTGCGGGCACCGGTGTTCTCTGTCCTCGCGGCTTCTCTCTTCTCTCTGGATTCATATATTATGTAATATTAAATATGGTTTTTGTATTATTTAATGTACAAATACAAAATAAGCCTTGAAAAATTGTTGGCGCCCGCCACACTCTTCTGAAAACATGAATGTGCTACTGGTCACAAAAAGGTTGGGGACCACTGCTTTACAGCATAGTAAACAAATGAGAGCATTAGAGGCATAATCATGACATGGATTCTAATTAATTTATTGATACAAAATCTAGTAGACACATCCTTCATGAACAGAAGCTTCATCTTCAGGCACACATCACTCTGTCATTGAATATTTTCCTTGTGAAAAATATATTTGGTTTACTAGCACCACTAAGCAATCTTATCAAATTAATTACAGTACTCAAAACAATGTAATAAATTTGTCAAAAGCTAGACTGTAGTCTTCCAATAGGCTTAATTCATGTTTGATTTCATTAAAAGTAACAGAAACATCCACTGGCTGATAGGCTGGTTCCCTCATGCTGTTTACATTTTTAATCTCAGAACAATTAGACTGAAATATCTAATTGTTTTTTTATGTGTGGCTTAGGGAAACGACAACTCACACGCTTGAAATCCCTCTATTTCAGAGATTTAAAAAATCCTTAAAGCAAAACAAATTAATTCATATATAAAGTCTTTTGCATATAATGGTGATATACTAGAGAGATAGTCTGGCAATGGTTGGTCCTCCACCTTTATGGAAAAATCGTATAGAAATTAATAGAGGTGAAGCCAATAGGATTTTAAAGGGATTTAGACCCTGATCCTGCAAAACACTTAAGCATGTGATGTACATCAGTCATCCCATTGACTTAATAGAATTACTCACATGCTTCGCTGTCTACACTGGCACTTTACAGTGCTGCAACTTCCTTGCTCGGGAGTGTGGAAAAAGCACCCCCCTGAGCGCAGCAAGTTTCAGCACTGTGAAGTGCCAGTGTAGACAGTGCACCAGAGCTGGGAGCCACGCTCCCAGCACTGGTAGCTACACCCCTTGCGTAGCTCCCAGCGCTCTGCCACGACTACACAAGCCATGTTAAAGTGCTGCCACGGCAGCGCTTTAACATTGCCAGTGTAGACTAGCCCGTAAGTGATATGCTGGATCAAGACCCTAATAGGACTCAATATAAATTAGTCTGCAACCCATAGAGTGAAATCTTGGCCCCACTGAAGTCAATAGGAGTTTTGCAATTTACTTCAGTGCGGCCAGGATTTCACATACAGAAGTTAATAGAGAACTATCTTGTTTTAGCGTGTTTTAGAATTCTAAAATAGAGAATAATACCATATTGAATTGTATAGCATGGCTTTGAATTACAGCAGGAAATGATTTTCCCCTTCTGTAAATATTTTTTAGTTTAAATTTTTTTCCCATCTCAGATTGGAGCAAAAAGTCAAAATCAAGATGCAGAACTGATGTCAAAGTGCATCTGTCTGTGTGTTCCCTGCTTCTCATGGCCTGCTTCTGGGAAAATCTCAGGAGACAGGCTTTTGTGAGGGCCCTTCTGCACCCATATGTCCTTGATGCAGTGCTGGTGTCAAGCACAGGTTTCTGTGATGTTCCTGCTGCAACCATTCTACGTCCTTGATGGCCAATAGAATCATAGAATATCAGGGTTGGAAGGGACCTCAGGAGGTCATCTAGTCCAACACCCTGCTCAAAGCAGGACCAATCCCCAACTAAATCATCCCAGCCAGGGCTTTGTCAAGCCTGATCTTAAAAACCTCTTCTGCAAAGTCGCTACCTCATTAACTTCTACTTTGCTGCAGGGCTGGTGGTAGAGTCAAGGCTTCTGTGAAGTCCCTGACGCCTCATCTCTACACAGCTGAGATGTGGGCAGGGCAGAGGCTTCTGTGACATGCCTGATTCACACATATACCTTATAGCAATTCTATCTATGGGTTTTCAATGTATATGTTTCACAAGTTTAGCAAAATTCACTCCAGAAGAAGACACAAAAGTTTCGAGAGACTGGAAACTGTGGAGAAAAGATCACAGAATATATCTTCATACATAAAATCAGTCAACTGTGTCACTTTAATTACTGTAATAGCTGGGATCAAACAGGAATAGCTTTTTAAAAGTCTGGAGTATCTGATGTTCATCTGCTTTGAAAAAAACATTGGCAATGATTCATAGACAACCCAGTGTACAGCAACAAAATTCTGAGGACAAAACTTTTAAACAAAAGTAGACTCAAAAGATCCACACGCATATTCTTACTGGACAAGAGGGGCGTGTGTGTGTGTGTATGTGTGTGTCTAAAACAATAAGATACCCATAAAAGAGCTCTAGAATCCTAACAATTCATTAGACTTACAACTGCAAATGATAGAGACACAAGATGGGTAAAGTAATATCTTTTATTGGACCAACTTCTGTTGGTGAGAGAGACAAATTTTCCAGCTTTACACAGAGCTTTTATTCAGGTCTGGGAAACTAACACAGACTGTCAACTAAATACAAGGTGGAACTGATTGTTTGGCATAAGCAGGGGCGGAGGGAAGTAGCAGAGAGGGGTTGTTAGTGGGTTATAGATTGTTGTAATAAGTCATAAATGCAGCGTCTCTATTCAGTCCATGATTTTTAGTGTCTGGCAAGTTATGAATTTTAGCTCCCAGGCTCGTCTTTTGAAAGTGTTATGCAGGTTTCCTTTGAGGATAAGTATTGATAGGTCAGCTATAGAGTGATCACTTTGTGAAAAGTGTTCACCCATGACCACCCAGCAGCAAAACACAAACAATCCCATACAAATAATGAATTAAATCAGCTAGTCAAAAATTCAAAGCAGCAAAACAACCCCTCTAATCCCTCCGCTCCATAAGCATACTTTCAACCTTCCTCAGAAACTCTGTCAAATCAATTCCTGTTGCAGTATGCCCCCAAGTATTAAGTTTGGGCTATTTTGGACCAAAATATTGTTTTGACCATTAAATTGTTATTGTTGGTTTATTACTATAATTTTTTTATTGTTTTAAATCATTACAAATGATGCAGTATTTACTGGTAAGGATACAATCTTAAGTATTTTAAAAGGAATTGAAAGATATCAGATTGACAGCACTAGAAACTGCATCACTCTGTCTACAAAACAGATCAACAACGATGCAAGCGACTTCATACCACCACAGTACTCCAACCCTGAGCTGGACAGGACAACTCTTAGAGGTGAGAAAGGAGATTTTTGTCCATGTCTAGTCAAATCTTGGCCTCTCTGTTCAAACTAAGGCCTTGTGCACATATTTGTAGTTGAACTAATTGAAGAATGAACACTTCAGTGCATCCACACTAGATATGCTGAAGTGGTTTAAATTTTGCCCTGTGTCCACACCAGTAATTGCCTCAACCATTTTAGTTGCAGCGTCTGCTGGGTACCCATCCCAGACTTCTCAGCTCTGCTCCCATTATGGGAGATTTCACATGATTGCCAAAGTTTTATGGGACAGTAGTTGGGAGATTAGCTGAACTATTTCAACTTCTCTATAAATATATTGATACTTCGGAGGTTATACTGAAACAGTTCAGGTTTAACTATGTATTAACTCTGCCCAAAGGTGGTGGTCTTTTCTAAATGGTTATGAGACCATTTGAAACCATTTGCAGACCATTTAAGGTGCTTTGGTGAGTGGATGCTAAGTGTCCTACAAACATTCTAAGGGCTTTAACTGATTTAATTCCTCAAATGTGGATCAGGCGAAAAGGATACCATTGTGTGATGATTTTACTGAAATTGAACCCAGTTAACTAGGACCTGCGAGGCAACCACTAACTCATATCACATGATCTACTACTCCATAGATGATAATGTCAATGACTTTTGATCACTGCCGCTGTGGGCTGGGTTCAAACATTTACTGTGTTACCAATTCCCTGAGCCATTCAGTCCCCTAGGAATACAGTTTGAAGTTCAGTCATTTTTCATTCACATCCATGATATTGTTCTTTTCAATAGCCTTGATTAACTGAACAATTTTACCTGATGAATTGTCACTTTGTGGAAAGCAGTTTTCTGTCAAAAGGAAATGAATTATATTCTTGGTGCCCAATAATAAGTAAAGGCTAAAGAAGTTGATAATATGGATTGAGGTAATTTAATCACAGATATAAATGAATGAGAAATTAAAACTGTTCATTTCCGTACCAGATGTGCTTTGCCTACAAACTTATCTACAAAAACAAATTTACATGTCATCGGGCAAAAGCAGACAGTGTAACTTCTGCTCTCTCTGGCAGAGATCTGCAATGTTGGCGTCTTTATAGGGAATAGTAGAGTTACCAAGCCACATTTCGCTCTGTTACATGTATGTAAATCCATAGTAACTTCACAAATTACACACTACTCATAGACTCATAGACTTTAAGGTCAGAAGGGACCATTATGATCATCTAGTCTGACCTCCTGCACAATGCAGGCCACAGAATCTCACCCACCCACTCCTGTAACAACCCCCTAACTTATGTCTGAGTTATTGAAGTCCTCAGATTGTGGTTTAAAGACCTCAAGGTGCAGAGAATCCTCCAGCAAGTGACCCGTGCCCCACGCTGCAGAGGAAGGTGAAAAACCTCCAGGGCCTCTGACAATCTGCCCTGGAGGAAAATTCCTTCCTGACCCCAAATATGGCGATCAGCTAAACCCTGAGCATGTGGGCAAGACTCACCAGCCAGCACCCAGGAAAGAATTCTTTCTAGTAACTCAGATCCCATCTAACATCCCATCACAGACCATTGGGCATATTTACCTGCTAATAATCAAAGATCAATTAATTGCCAAAATTAGGCTATCCCATCATACCATCCCCTCCATAAACTTACCAAGCTTAGTCTTGAAGCCAGATATGTCTTTTGCCCCCACTACTCCCCTTGGAAGGCTATTCCATAACTTCACTCCGCTAATGGTTAGAAACCTTCATCTAATTTCAAGTCTAAACTTCCTAGTGTCCAGTTTATATCCATTTTTTCTTGTGTCCACATTGGTACTAAGCTTAAATAATTCCTCTCCCTCCCTGATATTTATCCCTCTGATATATTTGTAAAGATCAATCATATCTCCCCTCAGCCTTCTTTCAGTTAGGCTAAACAAACCAAGTTCTTTGAGTCTCCTTTCATAAGACAGGTTTTCCATTCCTCGGATCATCCTAGTAGCCCTTCTCTGTACCTGTTCCAGTTTGAATTCATCCTTCTTAAACATGGGAGACCAGAACTGCACACAATATTCCAGATGAGGTCTCATCAGTGCCTTGTATAACGGTCCTAACACCTCCTTATCTTTACTGGAAATACCTCACCTGATGCATCTCAAAACTGCATTAGCTTTTTTAACAGCCATATCACATTGGCGGCTCATAGTCATCCTGTGATCAACCAATATTCCGAGGTCCTTCTCCTCTTGTTACTTTCAACTGATGTGTCCCCAATTTATAACCAAAATTCTTGTTATTAATCCCTACATGCATGACCTTGCACTTTTCACTATTAAATTTCATCCTATTACTATTACTCCAATTTACAAGGTCATCCAGATCTTCCTGTATGACATCCCGGTCCTTCTCTGTGTTAGCAATACCTCCCAGCTTTGTGTCATCCACAAACTTTATTAGCACATTCACACTTTTTGTGCCAAGGTCAGTAATAAAAAGGTTAAATAAGATTGGTCCCAAAACCGATCCCTGAGGAACTCCACTAGTAAACTCCTTCCAGCCTGATAGTTCACCTTTCAGTATGACCCATTGTAGTCTTCCCTTTAACCAGTTCCTTATCCACAGGGGCGGCTCTAGGCATTTTGCCGCCCCAAGCACGGCATGCAGGCTGCCTTCGGCTGCTTGCCTGCAGAGGGTCCGCTGGTCCCGTGGCTTCGGCATAGGTCCTCCAAAGTCGCGGGACCAGCGGACCCTCCAAAGGCATGCCGCTGAAGGCAGCCTGCCTGCCACCCTCGCAGTGACCAGCAGAGCGCCCCCCGCGGCTTGCCGCCCCATGCATGCGCTTGGCGGGCTGGGGCCTGGAGCCGCCCCTGCTTATCCACCTTTCAATTTTCATGTTGATCCCCATCTTTTCCAATTTAACTAATAACTCCCCATGTGGTATCAAATGCCTTACTGAAATCGAGGTAAATTAGGTCCACTGCATTTCCTTTGTCTAAAAAATCTGTTACCTTCTCAAAGAAGGAGATCAGGTTGGTTTGGCACAATCTACCTTTTGTAAAACCATGTTGTATTTTGTCCCAATTACCATTGACCTCAATGTCCTTAACTACTTTCTCCTTCAAAATTTTTTCCAAGACCTTGCATACTACAGATGTCAAACTAAAAGGCCCCTATAGTTACTCGGATAATTTTTTCCTCCTTTCTTAAAAATAGGATCTATGTTAGCAATTCTCCAGTCAGACAATACAACCCCTGAGTTTACTGATTCATTAAAAATTCTTGCTAATGGGCTTGCAATTTCATGTGCCAGTTCCTTTAATATTCTTGGATGAAGATTATCTGGGCCCCCCGATTTAGTCCCATTAAGCTGTTCGAGTTTGGCTTCTACCTTGGATGTGGTAATATCTACCTCCAAATCCTCATTCCTATTTGTCATTCTACCATTATCCCTAAGCTCCTCATTAGCCTCATTAAAGACTGAGGCAAAGTATTTGTTTAGATACTGGGCCATGCCTAGATTATCCTTAACCTCCATTCCATCCTCAGTGTTTAGCAGTCCCACTTCTTTCTTTGTTTTCTTCTTATTTATATGGCTATAGAACCTTTTACTATTGGTTTTAATTCCCTTTGCAAGGTCCAGCTCTACATGGCTTTTGGCCTTTCTCACTTTATCCCTACATGTGCTGACCTCAATAAGGTAGCTTTCCTTGTTAATCCCTCCCATCTTCCACTCCTTGTAGGCTTTCTGCTTTTTCTTAATAACCTGTCTGAGATGCTTGCTCATCCAGCTTGGTCTACAACTCCTGCCTATGAATTTTTTCCCCTTTCTTGGGTTGCAGACATCTGATAGTTTCTGCAACTTTGACTTGAAGTAATTCCAGGCCTCCTCTGCCTTTAGATCCACAAGTTCTTCAGTCCAATCCACTTCCCTAACTAATTTTCTTAATTCTTTAAAGTTAGCCCTTTTGAAATCAAACACCCTAATCCCAGATCTATTTTTGTTTATCCTTCCATCTAGTTTGAACTGAATTAGTTCATGATCACTCGAACCAAGGTTGTCCCCTACTACCATTTTTTCTATGAGGTCCTCACTACTCACCAAAACCAAATCTAAAATGGCATCCCCTCTTGTTGGTTCTTCAACTACTTGGTGAAGAAATCCATCAGCTATCACATCCAGAAAAATCTGAGCCCTGTTATTGTTACTAGCACTTGTCCTCCAGTCTATATCTGGAAAGTTAAAGTCTCCCATGATCACACAATTCCCATTAGTGTTTACTTCATTAAAAACATTAAAGAGGTATCTATTCATATCCAGATCAGATCCCGGCGGTCCGTAGCACACCCCAAGCACTATCTCAGGGGAGGCTCTAGTAGCTTTCTTTCCCAATGTGATTTTTGCCCAGACAGACTCTGTCTTGTCCATTCCATCACTTTTTATTTCTTTACAGTTAACCTCATCATTGATATACAATGCTACTCCACCACCTTTGCCTTTATTTCTGTCTTTCCTAAACAGCACATAGCCTTCAATACCTGTACTCCAGTCATGACTACTATTCCACCATGTTTCTGTTATCCCTATAATATCCGGTTTCACTTCCTGCACCAGTAGCTCTAGTTCCTCCATTTTATTACCTAGGCTCCTCGCATTAGTGTACAGACATCTTAATTTTTGCCGTTTGGCTTCACTGACATTCTTTACCCAGCTAGGCACAGACATTCTACCACCAGCATCACCTATTACACTGGAATCTACGCTACCCTTCCTCCTTATGTCCATTCTTCTGCCCAAGTCTGTATCCTCTTTTACTTTGTTTTCTTCCCTCTCAATGTTAAATTCCGGCGTGGAGATTACCTGGACATCTCCCAACCATCTCCCCCAAATTCCTAGTTTAAAGCTCTCTTAATCAGTTGGGTGAGCCTCCATCCTAGAAGTCTATTTCCCTCCTTACTCAGGTGAAGTCCATCCCGAGAGAACAGTCTTGTGTCCATGAATGCTTCCCAGTGGCTGTACATCTCAAAGCCCTCCTTATAGCACCACTGCCTGAGCCATCTGTTGATCGCCATAATCTTGTCACACCTTTGTTGCCCTTCTCTAGGAACTGGCAGAATCCCACTGAAGATCACCTGAGTCTCAATTTCCTTAAGCGTCTTCCCCAGCCTGGCATAGTCTCCCTTGATACGTTCCAGCGAGAATGTAGCCGTATCATTCATTCCCACATGAAGGACAATCAACGGATTCTTTCCCGCTCCCGTTAGGATCCTTTTCAGCCTCAGGTCCACATCCCGTATCTTAGCACCCGGCAGACAGCACACCCTTCTGTTCTCCGGATCAGCTCTAGTTACAGGCCTATCTATTCTTCTCAGTAAGGAGTCCCCAATCACATAGACCTGCCTTTTCCTGGTGACAGTGTGATTCTCCAGTCTATCCCCTGCTCCCACTGGCTGCAAGTCCTCTCGATTCCTATTCACCCTTGCAATCCTCCGCAACCCTTCCCGTATCCTCCTGGGGCTCATATTTGGTGTTGTCTCCATTGACTCTTCCCCTCTTCCTGTAGGACTAGCAGCTCTTCTCTTTTTCCTTGCCCTCTCTCCTTTAGCGACCACTTGCTGTGCCCCTTCTTCATTTTCCAACTGTGCAAATGTGTTCCTGAGCTCTATTTCTCCTTCACTGTCCCGTCTTTTCCTCTGCCTGGTTCTCTTAGTCACATGCTTCCACCATCCACTTTCGTCACCCAGCAGTCTCTCCTCAGAATTCTTTGGTCCTGCTGCCATCTGCAAGTCTGAGCTTATCCCTTCAGTCTCCTCATGTCTTTGCTCCATCATCTGCTCGAAGCCCCTTCTAAACTCTACCAGAGTTTCCACCTGCATCTCCAGTCCTCGGCTCTTTTCTTCCATCAGCTCTATCAGGCGGCACTTCATGCAGACAAAACTCTTTCAGGTACCCCCTCCAGGATCATGTACATACTGCAGCTTCCACATCCAGTCATCCTCATTGTGTCTTTCACTGCTGCCTCTGTATCGGTCATAGCCTTCCCACCTAAAACTTGTTAGTCCAAGAAACACAAACCAAAACAAGCCCCCAACAGGCACCAGAACACAGGCAGACCACCACCCACTCCCTTCACTAGCCTGTCAGTTCCTCTGCCTAGGTTTCTTAGTCTCCCCCGCAAACTCCCCCTGTAAACTCCCAGTGAAACTCCCCTGTTTACAGCTCTGTTTGCTGGCCATTGTGCCGCTGCAGCTGTCTATGCCGCTGCCTGACTGGCTGGCTACTTTTATAGGACCCCTAGGCAGACAAGCCCCACCCCCTAAACAGGGCTCAGCTTCTCTCCCAACACACTACCCCTAGCAGCCTCCACACATACAAACTACAGAATACAATACACAAAATACAAAAACCTGCTCCTCCAACAGAACTCCCAGTGAAACTCCCCTGTTTACAGCTCTGTTTGCTGGCTGCTGTGCCACTGCAGCCTGGCATAGTCTCCCTTAATACGTTTCAGCAAGAATCTAGCCGTATCATTCATTCCCACATGAAGGACAATCAACGGATTCTTTCCTGCTCCCGTTAGGATCCTTTTCAGCCTCAGGTCCACATCCCATATCTTAGCACCCGGCAGACAGCACACCCTTCTGTTCTCCGGATCAGCTCTAGTTACAGGCCTGTCTATTCTTCTCAGTAGAGAGTCCCCAGTCACGTAGACCTGCCTTTTCCTGGTGATGGCGCGATTCTCCAGTCTATCCCCTGTTCCCTCTGGCTGCAAGTCCTCTCAATTTCTATTGTCCCTTACAATCCTGCACAACCCATCCCGTATCCTCCTAGGGCTCATATTTGGTGGTGTTGTCTCCATTGACTCTTCCCCTCTTCCTATAGGACTAGCTGCTCTTCTCTTCTTCCTTGCCCTCTCACCTTCAATGACCACCTGCTGTGCCCCATCTTCATTTTCCAACTCTGCAAATCTGTTCCTGAGCAATATTTCTCCTTCACTGGCCCTTCTTTTCGTCTGCCTGGTTCTCTTAGTCACATGCTTCCACCGTCCACTTTCCTCACCCAGCAGTCTCTCCTCAGAATTCTTTGGTCCTGCTGCCATCTGCAAATCTGAGCTTTTCCCTTCAGCGTCCTCATGTCTCTGCTCCATCATCTGCTCGAACCCCATTCTAAACTCAACCAGAGTTTCCACCTGCATCTCTAATCCTCGGATCTTTTCTTCCATCAGCGCTATCAGGCGGCACTTCATGCAGACAAAACTCTTTTCAGGTACCCCCTCCAGGATCATGTACATGCCGCCAGTAGCATAGCTGGTGGGATTCAGCGGAAGCAGTTGCTTCTCCTCAGGCCAGCAGGCGTGGAAGTGGTGCCTGCCAACCGGTGCTGCCCAACACAGCCGGAGGAGCCGCGGGGCTGCAGGCCGGCGTGGAAGCCATTCCTGCCGGGGGCACTGCCCACCACACAGCCAGAGGAGCCGCGGGGCGGCAGGCCAGCATGGAAGCTGCGCCTGCCGGCCGGTACAGGCACAGCCGAATGCTGGGACAGGAGCCGGGGACAGGCGGCAGCGCAGGATGGAAGGTGAGCGGGGGCGGGGGGAAGTCCGGTCTGGGGGCGTGGCCAGAGGGGGAGCCAAGGGGGCGTGGCCAGAGGGGGAACCAAGCGGGGGGTGCCTTTTTTATGTTTTTTGCTCCCTTATGCTGAAAACCTGGCTACGTCACTGCATGCTGCAGCTTCCACATTGAGTCATCCTCATTGTGTCTTTCACTGCTGCCTCTGTATCAGTCTTAGCCTTCCCACCTAGAACCTGTTAGTCCAGGAAACACAAACCAAAGCAAACCACCACCACCTACAGCAAAACAAACCCCCAATGGGCACCAGAACACCGGCAGAACACCACCCACTCCCTTCACTGGCCTGTCTATTCCTCTGCCTAGCTCTTTTAGTCTCCCCCGCAAACTCCCCTTGCAAACTCCAACTGAAACTCCCCTGTTTACAGCTCTGTTTGCTGGCTTCTGTGCCACTGCAGCTGTCTAGTTAGTACAGATTTATACAGGTGCAGCTAAGAGCAAAGTTTGTCCCATTGCTTGCTGGTTGCACTCTCACATCAGCTGCATTAATTATCCTGAAGTCATCCTTTCCATTGATACTACTGTATAAGTGTCTATAACCCATAGTAAAGCTATTGCACCCTGGGTTGAAATGATCAGGGTCTTAATATTTCCATCACAAATTTTCTAGGTCAAGTGTGCTCTTGATAATGAATAGCTGCAAACTAGCCTGAATATAGGCTGTTAACAGGATACCGGTGCACATGGCTCATGCAGGAGATCCCCGTCCTGCAGTCTCAGTACTGAATAACACTGAAAATAAGTCAGAATAGCACTGTGCATCTGTGACTAAATTAGGGCTTGATTTTAATCTCTCTGGCACTGGTTTTACACTGCAGTAATTGCACTGGCATCTGTGGAGTTACTCCTGATTTCAACTGGTGTGACTGAGATCCAAATCAGGCTTTGATTTACCAAATTGGGTAAGCACTACAGAGAGATACCCACAGACAGTCAAATATGCAGCTGCCTCCAACCTTGTGAATAAACCTTGTCCTACATATGGCAGGAGTTTTGATACCCAAACTTTTGCCCATCCATAGACAATACCCCAGCCCATGCCCATCTCTGTTCCCCATTATCATTTCTAGAATCACTAATTCACTCTAGGAAGTGATGAATCCATAAAGGAAGCAACTGTGTTGGAAAAGCTACTGCATTCTTGTTCCTGAAGAGGAAACAGAAAACAATTCAGGGTTGTTAGAGTGCAGCTGGTACATCAACAGCTCTGAAACTGATGAGGCATGAGATAAGAAAATGCCCCCACATCTATGCCATTTTATTTAGTGGTGAGGTGGCATTTTGATTACTAACCCCTGTGTTTTAGATTTGGGGATATTTTACTAGTATGTTAATTAAAATGTGTCTTTGGAAGGATTACTATTGCTGGAAAAGATGCTGTTCAATAGGATTTTTGTTTATTGTAGATGTATCATTGGAGTGGCTCACATTCATTTTAGTTCATGACTTTGAAGTCTCTTATGAGATGCCATTTAGCAATTTCATTACTATCTGAAAGTCTGCCAAAAAACAATGTATTTGTCCATATGTGGCAAAATTATCCCTTCTGCATGGGAGAATTCCCTGTCAGGTGGGTTATACGTGTTATAGTATGTTTCTTTAATAAAACAGATGTTTTAAAAGGGTCTGTGAATCTAAAGCCACCATCATAGTGTTAACTATGTTAAAAGAAACCCCGTCTTTATCCTGATACAAAAAATAAGACATTGGGTGAAATTCTCATATCAGTTACAGCAATATAATGGCATCAACTTAAGTGGTCTTGCACCCATGTACTGTAACTGAGAAGAGAAGTCAGCCCACTGGTGTGTTTCTCCAGCCATTATATTGAAGAAATGTAGTGGGTGCTCAGCTAGCCACCCACTGGCAAGCCCCTGCATGGGTGTTCAAAGGTGAGGTATGTGCAAGGAGTACATCTGCAGTCCTTAGGCTTCCTAGGTGCAAGGATTGCTGATGGTTTGGCACCATTATTCCAAGTGGGGCAGGGATGGGTGTGGGTCCATGCCACAGGTGGTAGCACAAGCTGCACCTCCAAATTCACTCTCTGCTTGCTACAGGAGATATTGGCACTCCTGGAGCTCAGGGAGGTGAACTTCTGCACCACCCAACACAGACTGATGCTTTTAAAAATCTCCATTATTGCCTCAGAGCGTGTGCATCTGTGATTCTTCATGCACACTCTAATTGATTAGATCTCTGGCAGTCCTGAAATGTTAATTGAATACTGTATGCCACAGAAACAGGTGTTTTATAATTTTACATGCACACATTGGTGGGTTGACACATCACAGTGTTAGAATCCAGACTTTTTCTTGGCACTTACATACCGACAAGAATGTGAGTGTTGACAGAAGATATGGGGGAAGACCCTGTCATGACTCTACTGATCCTATGGCTTCCCACTGTTCTAATGATTTTGCCATCCATGCCACTGAAAATGTTTATTAAAGATGATAAATATGGTAATGGAACCTCGTTTCTTCTTACATCTCAGATAATATACACAGGTGAGACCTTATCTGGAATACTGCACGCAACTCTGGTCTCCCATGTTTAAGAAAAATGAACTCACATTGGAATATGTGCAGAGAAGGGCTACCAGAATGATCAGAGGAATGGAGAACCTACCTACAAAAGGAGATTTAAGGAACTTGGCTTGTTTAGCCTAACAAAACAAAAGATGAAGGGAGATACGATTGCTCACTATATCAGTGGGATAAACACCAGGGAGGAAGAGGAGTTATTTAAATTAAGCACCAATACTGACAGAAGAACAAATGAATATAAACTGGCCATCAACAAGTTTAGGCTTGAATTTAGACAAAGGTTTCTAACCATCAGAGGAGTGAATCTCTAGAATGGCCTTCCCAGGGGAGTAGTGGAGGCAGAAAACCTAACTTGTTTTAAGACTAAACTTGGAAAGTTTGTGGAGGAGATGGTATGATGAGACAACCTACAATGACAAATGGCAATTGCATTAGCAAATATGTCCAATGGACAGAGATGGGAAGGGCTCTGAGTTATTACATAGAATTCTTTTCCAGGTGTTTGGCCGGTAGGTCTTGCCCACATATAGTCAGGATGTAACTGATTGCCGTATTTGGGGTCAGGAAGGAATTTTCCCCCAAGTCAGATTGGCAGATATTCTGGGGGGGGCTTTCCTTCCTCTGCGGCATGGGTACTGGATCACTTACTCATGTGACCTAGAGTAAATGGTGGCGTCTTGGTAACTTGAAGTCTTTAAATCAAGATTTGAGGATGTCAGTAACTCAGCCAGTCCCTTCTGACCTTAAAGTCTATGAGTAAATAGGTGTGTATCAGGATTCATCGTACACAGATAAATCCAAGTACACATATAATTTCCTTTGTACCTTAGGTTTTTTATTAATAATTATTACTTGAATTTAATAATTTTGAAAATGAAATATAACACTAAATTTGGTTGAAAAATTTTAGGCAGAACATCTTTCCATTGGAAAATGCAGTTTCATTAAAATCAAAGTATTTTGCAGGAATGTGTTGATTTTGACAAAATTTAGGGTGGGAAAAGGTCTACATTAACCACTGTGACTTAATTGAAATGAAAAAGAATGTGGCAATGTTTTGATTCAATAAGGTAAAAACAATTCATTTTGATTATTTTGTTTTGATTTTTGTATTATATTTTTAAAAATCTGTACATAATATATTATTTAATATTTTCAATTGTATTGTTTTGACATTTTTTAAAAGAATCATTTTGATGGTCATAAATTGAACATTTTCCTAATTTCTATCCCACAGGAAAATTCATCTTTTGGTTCCAATTCAGAAAGAAAACAAATTTCAAAATATCAGAATTTCTGATGGAATGGAAATTCTATTTTTCAACCACCTCTACTTAATGCACTATGAAACATGAACAGGTCTGTATTACATTTCTTTGGAAGGAGCATCATATCTTTCTTCCCTTGTGACATTCCAAAGATTTCAAGAAAACACAAAATATATGGAAAAATCAGATTCAACTAAAGATAAAAACTTGAAAGGCAAATGAAAACTCCTGCTTGCACCCTAATGAAAACATGAGCTGTTCTTGATTGACCTGTCTTTGAGCTCATTTGCATAATATAACATCTTACAAATTATTCTCTGCTGGTCCACTGTGCACTGTAAAAGAACATAAAAATGACCATTCTGGGTCATACCAATGATCCATCTAGCCCACTATGCTGTCTTCTGACAATGGCCAAAGCCAGATGCTTCAGAGGGAGTAAACAGAACAGGGCAATTTATCAAGTGATCCATCCCATCGTCCAGTCCCAACTTCTAGCAGTCAGAGGTTTCGGGACACTCAGAGTATGGAATTGCATCCCTGACCATCCTGGCGAATAGCCACTGATGGACCTAACCTCTATGAACTTATATAGTTCTTTTTAAAACCTAGTTATAATTTTGGCCTTCTCTAGATCACCTGACAATGATTTCTATAGGTTGACTGTGTGTAGCAGGAAGAAATATTTCCTTATGTTTGTTTTAAACCTGCTGCCTATTAATTTCATTAGGTGACTCCTGGTTCTTGTCTTATGTGAAGGGGTAAATAACACTTCATTATTCACTTTCTTCACACCATTCATGATTTTATAGACCTCTGTCATATCCCCTCCCCTCCCCCAGTTATCTTTTTTCTAAGATGAACAGTTCCAGTCTTTTTAATCTCTCCTCATATGAAAGTTGTTCCATACCCCTAATCAGTTTTGTTGTCCCCTCTGTACATCTTTTTTGAGATGAAGCAACTAGAACTGCACACAGTATTCAAGGTGGTCATACCATGGATTTATACAGTGGCATTACTATATTTTCTGTCTTATTATTTATCCTTTCCATAATGGCTCCTAACAGTATTAGCTTTTTTGACTCCTGCAGCACATTCAGCGGATGTTTTCAAAGAACTATCCACAATGATTCCAAGATCTTTCTCAAGTGGTAACAGTTAATTTAGACCCACCATTTTATATGTATAGTTGGGACTAACAAATAATTAAAAACAAACAAAAGCAGCAACTTTGCTAACACTTCCAATGTTTTAACACACGGGGGGAGGGTCTGCTAGTTACCCATTAGTGTTCAGCACATCAAGGGCATCCTTGGGTTTACACTCTCTACTAATAACACCCATATTAAATTCATGGAATAGAATGGCAATGTTTACTTCACACACCCCATCCTGTTCGTGGTGTTACTGAGCCTGCTGGAAAGGTTAATCTGGTTCTGCTAACACACTAAGGCAAGTGGCCTGTTACAGTATCCAGATCTAAGAGATGGGTGAGCAGTCTGTTATATTTAGGGTAGCATGCAGCCATCACTATGTGATCTGAAGGAGGGATCCATAGAAGAACTTAGGTACCTAAATCCTGGACTTACAACAAATTGTTGTAATTGTTCACTATCTAGCTAATAGGTGTCATTCAGAATCATAGAGATAAGTTCTGCCTTATCTGCACAGGGACTCCACAGCGGATACATCTTTTCCCCAGCTCAATACACCCATGTCAGATCCAGGCAGAATGCTCGCATTAGCACTCCCTGAACATAAGGAAAAAGAACGAGGAGTCCTTGTGGCACCTTAGAGACTAACAAATGTATTTGGGCATAAGCTTTCATGGGCTAGAACCCACTTCATCAGATGCATGGAGTGGAAAATATAGGAGCAGGTATAAATACATGAAAGGATGGGAGTTGCCTTACCAAGCGTGAAGTCAGCCTAACGATACAATTCATTTAACAGCAGGATACCAAGGGAGGAAAAATAACTTTTGAAGTGGTAATGAGAGTGGCCCATTTCAGACAGTTGACAAGAAGGTGTGAGTAACAGTAGGGGGAAATTAGTATTGGGGAAATTAGCCAGCAGGACTGCTATGTGTACCCGCATGGCCTCACAGTATGCCAAAATTTTTTGGCTGGCTTAGAACAACGCTTCCTCAGCTCTCGTCCCCTAATGCCCCTACGCTACTTGTGCTACATTGATGACATCTTCATTATTTGGACCCAAGGGAAGGAGGCCCTTGAGGAATTCCAGCAAGATTTCAACAATTTCCACCCCACCATCAACCTCAGCCTGGACCAGTCCACACAAGAGGTCCACTTTCTAGACACTACAGTACTAATAAGCGATGGTCACATAAACACCACCCTATACCAGAAACCTACTGACTGTTATACTTACCTACATGCCTCTAGCTTTCATCCAGACCGCATCACATGATCCATTGTCTACAGCCAAGCTCTAAGATACAACCGCATTTGCTCCGATCCCTCAGACAGAGACAAACACCTACAGGATCTCTACCAAGCGTTCTTAAAACTACAATACCCACCTGGTGAAGTGAAGAAACAGATTGACAGAGCCAGAAGGGTACCCAGAAGTCACTTACTACAAGACTGGCCCAACAAAGAAAGTAACAGAACGCAACTAGCCATCACCTACAGCCCCCAACTAAAACCTCTCCAGTGCATCATCAAGGATTTACAACCTATCCTGAAGGACGATCCCTCACTCTTACAGACCTTGGGAGACAGGCCATTCCTCACTTACAGACATCCCCCAACCTGAAGCAAATACTCACCAGCAACTACACACCACACAGAAAGGAGGGTCAGGGCAAAACTAGGAGTCAAGATCAAATCAGTATCTTAGATGCCTATGTACAAATGTGAGAAGTATGGATAATAAGCAGGAAGAATTGGAAGTGCTAATAAATAAATACAACTATGACATTGTTGGCATCACCGAAACTTGGTGGGATAATACACATGATTGGAATGTTGGTATGGATGGGTACAGCTTGATCAGGAAGGATACACAGGGGAAAAAGGGAGGAGGTGTTGCCTTATATATTAAAAATGTATACACTTGAACTGAGGAGGAGATGGACATAGGAGATGTTGAGAGTCTCTGGGTTAGGCTAAAAGGGTGATGTCATGCTAGGAGTCTACTCCAGGCCACCTAACCAGGTGGAAGAGGTGGATGAGGCTTTTTTCAAACAACTAACAAAATCATCCAAAGCCAAAGATTTGGTGGTGATGGGGGACTTCAACTATCCAGATATATGTTGGGAAAATAAGACAGGGGGCACAGACTATCCAATAAGTTCTTGGACTGCATTGCAGACAACTTTTTATTTCAGAAGGTTGAAAAATCTACTGGGGGGAACTGTTCTAGATTTGATTTTAACAAATAGGGAGGAACTCACTGAGAATTTGAAAGTGGAAGGCAGCTTGGGTGAAAGTGGTCATGAAATCATAGAGTTCACAATTCTAAGGAAGGGTAGAAGGGAGTGCAGCAAAACAGAGACAATGAATTTCAGGAAGGTGGATTTTGGTAAGCTCAGAGAGCTGATAGGTAAGGTCCCATGGGAATCAAGACTAAGGGGAAAAACAACTGAGGAGAGTTGGCAGTTTTTCAAATGGACATTATTAAGGGCCCAAAAGCAAGCTATTCCACTGGGTAGGAAAGATAGAAAATGTGGCAAAAGACCACCTTAGCTTAACCATGAGATCTTGCATAATCTAAAAAATAAAAAGGAGTCATATAAAAAATGGAAACTAGGACAAATTACAAAGGATGAATATAGGCAAACAATACGTGAATGCAGGGGCAAGATTAGAAAGGCAAAGGAACAAAATGAGCTCAAACTAGCTACGGGAAGAAAGGGAAACAAGAAGATTTGTTTATCAATACATTAGAAGCAAGAGGAAGACCAAGGACAGGGTAGGCCCACTGCTCAGTGAGGAGGGAGAAACAGTAACAGGAAACTTGGAAATGGAAGAGATGCTTAATGACTTCTTTGTTTCGGTCTTCACAGAGAAGGCTGAAGGAATGCCTAACATAGTGAATGCTAATGGGAATGAGGTAGGTTTAGAAGATAAAAATAAAAGAAGAACAAGTTAAATATCACTTAGAAAAGTTAGATGCCTGCAAGTCACCAGGACCTGATGAAATGCATCCTAGAATACTCAAGGAGCTAATAGAGGAGGTATCTGAGCCTCTAGCTATTATCTTTGGAAAATCATGGGAGACAGGAGAGATTCCAAAAGACTGGAAAAGGGCAAATATAGTGCCCATCTATAAAAAGGGAAATAAAAACAACCCAGGAAACTACAGACCAGTTAGTTTAACTTCTGTGCCAGCAAAGAAAATGGAGCAAGTATTTAAGGAAATCATCTGCAAACACTTGGAAGGTGGTAATGTGATAGGGAATAGCCAGCATGGATTTGTAAAGAACAAATCATGTCAAACCAATCTGATAGCTTTCTTTGATACGATAACGAGTCTTGTGGATAAGGGAGAAGTGGTGGATGTGGTATACAGACTTTAGTAAGGCATTTGATACGGTCTCGCATGATATTCTTATCAATAAACTAGACAAATACAACTTAGATGGGGCTACTATAAGGTGGGTGCATAACTGGCTGGATAATGGTACTCAGAGAGTAGTTATTAATGGTTCCCAATCCTGCTGGAAAGGTATAACAAGTGGGGTTCCGTAGGGGTCTGTTTTGGGACCAGCTCTGTTCAATATCTTCATCAACGACTTATATATTGCCATAGAAAGTACACTTATTAAGTTTGCAGATGATACCAAACTGGGAGGGATTGCAACTGCTTTGGAGGATAGGGTCATAATTCAAAATCATCTTGACAAATTGGAGAAATGGTCTGAGGTAAACAGGATGAAGTTTAATAGAGACAAATGCAAAGTGCTCCACTTAGGAAGGAACAATCAGTTTCACAAACATACAGAATGGGAAGAAACTGTCTAGGAAGGAGTACGGCAGAAAGGGATCTAGGGGTTAGAGTGGACCACAAGCTAAATATGAGTCAACAATGTGATGTTGTTGCAAAAAAAGCAAACATGATTCTGGGATGCATTAACAGGTGTGTTGTGAGCAAGACACGAGAAGTCATTCTTCCGCTTTACTCTGCACTGGTTAGGCCTCAACTGGAGTATTGTGTCCAGTTCTGGGCACTGCTTTTCAAGAAAGATGTGGAGAAATTGGAGAGGGTCCAGAGAAGAGCAACAAGAATGATTAAAGGTCTAGAGAACATGACCTATGAAGGAAGGCTGAAAGAATTGGGTTTATTTAGTTTGGAAAAGAGACGACTGAGAAGGGACATGACAGCACTTTTCAGGTATCTAAAAGGGTGTCATAAGGAGTGGGGAGAAAACTTGTTCATCTTAGCCTCTAAGGATAGAACAAGAAGCAATGGGCTTAAACTGCAGCAAGGGAGGTTTAGGTTGGTCATTAGGAAAAAGTTCCTAACTTTCAGGGTGGATAAACACTGGAATAAACTGCCTAGGGAGGTTGTGGAATCTCCATCTCTGGAGATATTTAAGAGTAGGTTAGACAAATGTCTATCAGAGATGGTCTAGACAGTATTTGGTACTGCCATGCGGGCAGGGGACCGGATTCAATGACATCTCGAGGTCTATGAATCTATGAAAAACAAAAACACCAACCCAGGAACCAAACCCTGCAACAAACCCCAGTGCCAACTCTGTCCACATATCTATTCAAGGGACACCATCATAGGACTTAACCACATCAGCCACACCATCAGGGGCTCATTCACCTGCACATCTACCAATGTGATATATGCCATCATGTGCCAGCAATGCCTCTCTGCCATGTACATTGGCCAAACCGGACAGTCTCTACGCAAAAGAATAAATGGACACAAATCTGACATCAGGAATCATAACATTCAAAAACCAGTAGGAGAACACTTCAACCTCCCTGGTCACTCAATAACAGACCTAAAAGTGGCAATTCTTCAACAACAAAAAAACTTAAAAAACAGACTCTAATGTGAAACTGCAGACTTGGAATTAATTTTCAAACTGGACACCATCAGATTAGGCCTGAATAAAGACTGGAAGTGGTTGGGTCATTACAAAACCTAAACCTAATTTTCCCAATACTCACTTCCCCCTATTGTTACCTACACCTTCTTGTCAACTGTCTGAAATGGGCCACTCTCATTACCACTTCAAAAGTTATTTTTCCTCCCTTGGTATCCTGCTGTTAAATGAATTGTCTCGTTAGACTGACTTCACACTTGGTAAGGTAATTTCCATCCTTTCATGTATTTATATCTCCTCCTGTATTTTCCACTCCATGATGAAGTGGGTTCTAGCCCACGAATACTTATGCCCAAATACATTTGTTAGTTTCTAAGGTGCCACAAGGACTCCGCATTGTTTTTGCTGATACAGACTAACACGGCTACCGCTCTGAAACAAGGAAAAAGGTAATCTCTTAAAGTTATTATATAAACCCAAAGAGAGATCCCCAAGCCAGACTGGGAACATGGCCAAGAATCCATGCCTCTTGCACTCCTAGCATTTGATACAGGTGTGAGAGACATTCATGTTGCGCCATTTAATAGTAGGAACAGGCCTATAAAGCATCATATTCCCACCTCAATCAGCAAAATCTGAAGTATTCTGATTTAGTCTTCTATTCACAGCCAGGATGACCCATAGCTCTCCCCTCACTTACTACTGCACTGCAACCCCTACCATGCACTGCAGACATCAGCAAAAACATAACTTGGCTCATCGACTCTGTGTCTTTACTCAGTCCTTGCTTTGACTGGACTGTGGGATCAGCTCAATGGTAAAGTCAGTCTAGATGATCAATTAAAATCTAGGTACAGATTCAGTCTGCCCTTGTAAGATAGACTCTCTACACTATACTATGGAACCGGGGAGAAACACAAACACACACTTCCTAGCAACACAAAAATTAGCAAGAATCTCTCACTCAGGGAGCAACTCTCTTCTCCAATAACCTCCCAGTAAGATACAAGTAGAGAAGAAAAGAGTTGCTATTTTTCCCCAAAGTTGATATTTTTATTTCAAATATGTGCCATGCCACAGAAACACAAGCTGAGGTATATTCTTTTTGCAGGGATGCATTTTTTGACACTGTAAACTTTAATAATTTGCACCTTTTCTACATTACTCTGAAGAGTGATGATTGCGACTTTCAGCCTGATTTGGAGGCATAAAAGATCAGGGGTTCAGAATGTGGTTTGCAGGGGACCCAAATTAGATTTCATCTTCTTTTATTCCCACATAGACACACATAAGAGACTGCTACATTCTGGTGAAATTTACTGGTATAGGGCTTGATCCTTCCAATGCTTGCACACATGAGTAACTTTATTCATGTGAGTAATCCCATTACACTCAATAGGACTATTCCCCTGCAGTATTAGCACCATGCTTTGTTAGAACATAACATCTGTCTTTTCCTACCCCTTCTTTTCTTTAATATGAAATAGAAATCAAATCACTGTGCATTTTATTATGCAGGGAACTTTTAGAATCTTTTATTGCTTCCACTAAATTTGTATTTGTGTCTAATTTTGTAAATATTACGAGACTCAAAAAAAAACATTAAACGTAAAACATAATTAAACTTGTAGATTTTATGTTAATCAACCTTCTAGAGAGATTCATTTTATTGTATGGATTAAACGTTCAGCAAGTTGGCAGCTTGGTAGATATAATTTAACATCCCTTAGTAATCTCATAAGGGCATAAATTCAAACTGCACACATTTACAGCTATTTAGAATAGTTCTCACGCATATGTGAGAAAATTAGTTAGAGAAAATGGGAGAGATTTTTCTATTCATTTTGAAGCTGTTTGATTAATGTATTTTTTTAAAACTTTCCAAAACAATTCAACACTCCACGATCAAGTGCTGACTAAAGAAATTACAGAACTCTAGCAGGAGTCACACTATTACCTTTTTTGAGGCTAACAGTCCCTGGTCCAAATTCTACTCTGAGCCAACAGACTTACACTGCTGCAACAGTGAGACTCCTTTAACCCTCCAGATTTAAATTACATTGGTCTGTCCCTTGAAAAAGAGGAGACTGAGTTCAGAGGCATTCTTTATTCAGGATATTTCATAAGAAACAGGAATTGCCATACTGGATCAGACCAGTGGTCCATGTAGTGCAGTATCTTATTATTAGCAGTGGCCAGTACTAGATGCTTCAGAGAAAGATACAAGAAACCCTGCAGTTAATATGTATATTGGACACATACAGGCACTATAAACCAGATTCTGCCACCCTGAGGGCACTTAATGCCACTCCAGCAGGGTGAGAGGGCCATAAAGGGAATTGTCCTAGTTCAAGGGCAGTGTACAGGTATAATGAGCAAGGAGGAAGGATGGTCCCACGGGTGGGTTGCTCGTTTGAGACTAGGGAGATGCAGATTCAATTCCCGGCTCTTCTTCCTGTGTTACCTTGGGCAAGTCAATTAACCTTTCTGATCCTCAGTTCCTCTTCTCACTGATGGGTTTGAAAATAAATCCATTAAAGCTTGTGAGACACCCAGGTCCAGGTACTGTAGTAAAGGGGGCCATGTAAGGACCACTCTCCTGTACAGCTACCATTACAGGAACAAGTAGGGTGACCAGATGTCCCAACTTTATAGGGACAGTGCCAATTTTTGGGTCTTTTTCTTATATAGGCTCCTATTACCCTCCACCCGATTTTTCACACTTGCTGTCTGGTCACCCTAGGATCAAGTTAGGACCAAACATAGGAAGGGGCTGAGAGGCAAAGTAGTAAATCTGGCCCTGTAGTTCTACTTGGCTGCTTAACTTCCACATTGAGAAACACATCACATAGCATCTATTCCTGGCGTGCATTAACTTCAGAGGAGTTCTTCCTGATTTATATTAGTGTAAAATAAAAATCTGTCTCAGGGTGCAATACCTTGAAGTCTGGAACTTGATTTCTGCCCCCCTACTCTCACCATTGGTCCATCAGGGCACAGAGTAAGGCTTAGCTTTTGTACTCAAATTCTTGCCAGAACAGGACTGGGGTTAGGCTAGGGAGGGTCTGGAGTTTAATAAAATGTCTGTATATTCTTGAATGACCTTAGAGTCTGTTAGATAAATATATTTTATAAATGGAAAAAAATAAATAGGGATGCTTGAAAATTGTCCAGATTATAATGAAAAGTTTTCCTGATTTCTTTTAAAATAAAAAAAAAGTAACTTTTGTTTCCCTGATATCACATCACACACAGATGAATTAATCACAATATCTTACATTGCTTTGTAATGTTCACATTTAGACAAATACATTAAGGCAGCCTGTAAGGGTTAAAATTCTACCAACATCTCTGATACTGGAAAGTTGATTTGTCCTTTATTTGGCCACTTGGTGTAATTACATTTACTTAATAGATCTGATACTCTTTGCATTTTTTTAAATCTGCTTGGTCCCCAAATTTAGAAGTCCAACTGCTATATTTCTTCCAGCTCAGATAGCACAGAGGCATCAAAATCAACGTGGGAGCCAATGCTTCCTTCTCATTGTCCTTTGGAAGTTAAAGGGGTGATTCCTTTTAAAAGGTCCCCAGACACTAGAAAGAGGAAAAGCAAAGTGTGTATGCATGCCAAGGAAGTGTCATAATAGCTTATTTGAGAAAATAAAAATAATGTATTCAACTTGGCAAGAGCCTTGCACTCTTAAATTTCCACCAAAAGTATTTGATTAAGTGCTGCACTTTCTCAGAGACACACTGACTTTAAGGATGGCTGTCTTTGCATTACAACCAACCAGCAAAATGGGATGTGCTGGCCAGTTTTTAATCTCTTCTTCTTCTTCCTCCTCTCACTGCCCAAGAGGACTGCTGAAGAGCAATGTATGTATTATAGAGCTAATGGCACTGTGGCTTAGAAAAATAAACATGGAACGAGGGCATGAGGGACACCAAAGATTTAATCCTGGCTATGTCACTGATTCACTGTGGAATAACAATCTGCAAACGCTTTGGTTCAAATTTAGAAAAGAGCCTAAGGGAGTTAGGTTCCTATATCCCCTTGGGAAAACAAAGACAAAGTTTAGGATTTAGTTTCCTAAACTGTAAACTGGGGATATTAGTTTCCTACTAACCAGGGAAGTCATGAGGATTATTTTAGTGATTTGTCAAGCTGTTTTAAGATGGATACATGTAACATCACATTACATAGGCACTACATAGTATTAATAATTAATGCCTAGCTCTTATACAGTACTGATATTGAGCTAGATCATGCTATTTAGGTACCTGGGGCAGCATGTAGCCACTCTGCAACAGGGGAGCACCAGAAACCATTCTGCAGAGTTCCTCCCAGAGTTCCTCAGCACATAGAGGGGAGTACAGCCCACTCACCCTCTGCACTGATCTCGTTCTGTGGAGCATAGCTGAGGGAAGGATAAGATAAGACTGTCTCCACTTTCTACCCCTCCTGTGCCCCTTGGGGCAGTTGGGGAAAAGCAGTCCTTTCACAAGAGTCACACAGAGCAGTCACCATTTGACAATGGTGAATAGTAACTGCAAGGTGCCCTGGGGTAGCTTCCCAAATAGGCACACAATTTTGTGTAATAGTGGGGTAGAGAAGGGGAAGGGCTCCTTTTGTGCTGCACAAGCACTAGTGCTGCAGAAAAAAAGTCCTAGGACTGACTTCAGACTGATTTGAATATACTTGTAGTAGGCTGTAGTAAAGTCCTGGACCCACTGAAGTGCAGCTGTGCTTGTTTACTGAAATTCAAAGTACAGAAAATGCTGTAACATAACATAAGAACGGCCATACTGGGTCAGACCAAAGGTCCATCCAGCCCAGTATCCTGTCTACCGACAGTGACCAATTCCAGGTGTCCCAGAGGGAATGAATCCAACAAGTCATCTTTTGTACTGAAATATCACTGCTCTATTTAGATTTGCCATATGATGAACTGAACGTGCATTGATTTCTGTTGGATGGTTTATGCTTGGATGGTTTTGCGCTCTAGATACCAGAAGTTTGGAATTGGCCACTGGTGCTGCACTATCACTACTAGATAGGTTTCTGCTAAACTCACTTGAGGTTCTCACTCTAAAGAGAGAAGGAATTAATGTTGCTAAAATAATACTTAGCAGAGTCAAATAGGACTAAAGGCAGCTAGAGTAATAGTGATCATTTTAGTCCAAGTGGTGGAGCTTTTGGATCTGAGGGTCCTTTGTCCCAGCTGGAATAGTTCCCTCACAAATTAAAAAGGCACTTCTCAGACACAATGGTTTGATTTACTACTGAATTGCCATGTGCAGCACTAATGCACTGCAAGGGGATTCTCAGAATATTCTCAAATTACTCCTGGAAGTATTTTCAAGTGACTTTTGAGAGCTAAGGTGATGCTACACAAGCACTGAAAAAGGAGACGTAGGACTTCTAGAAGTGGAACTGGGACTTTATTTCTTTCTGTCTTGGCATTTATAAGGCACCAATCACTATGGAGAAAACCCTGAAGACTGCAGGATTAGTATGCACTACAGTTAATGGGACAGCTTCTCAGATGGTGTAAGTCACCAGAGCTCCATTGACTTCTGTGGAGCTACATCTATTTACACCAGTCAAGCAGCTGGCCCAGGGTAAGGAATTTCAGACAATAGCAGTTAACCTGTTTCATTTGTTCCTCATTCTTTTAATAACAGTAGTGCAAAAGTCTGTAAGTATTTAATACATCCTCAACTAGTGCAATTGGTGGTCCTGTAATGTGATAGCTGAGAGGCCCTTTTTAAAGTGCTTGAATTAGCAATGAAACAACATGGCTCTGATTCTCCTCTCAGTCGCAGTAGTGTAAATTGGGAGTAACCACAGTGAAATCAGCAGTTTGAAATCAGTATGGCTAGTACATTCAGTGTTTATATGGGATGCAAAAATTAGATTTTTTTCTCCAAGTCAATATTTAAACTACACAGTAGGCTCAGCTGAAAGTAATAACCTAGCCACACAATTTGCTGGTTAATTCTTTGTTCTTTCCTAAGTGCCTGTGAGAAAGCAGAAACATAAATCTTCCATTCACACAAAATAAATTCATCAACAAGTAGCAGCTCTCAGGACTTTTTCCCGCACAGAGCAAGTGAAAATATTGTTTTCCTACTATGGGTACAACATTTCAATCTGACTTGAAAATAACGAACGAGCTTCATATATATAAAATCAGATATTGATTGATTGCTATAATATATTAAGTCAAACAATAGCTGCAAGGAGCATGGGGGTTGGAGGAAATAAAACACCTTTGGGCTAACATGTTAGACCAAATAAGTGATAGATGAATATATAATATATGTGATTCTCAGGCTATTATAGATGCATAAAGTTAACCCTCTGATTAACAACTGAACATTTTCCTTATTAGTGCAGTATTGTAAATTTAAGAGATACAAAGCTAATTACGAGTTTACTTCTGTATTGTATGCTCTTGTCCTTTCAGCACTCCCTGTTCGGATGCTCATTACTGAGCCTGAGATCTGGAACAGATGTTTTTTCAGGACAATAGCGTGTGAATATCATTCTGATGAAAAGAGAAGCTGTGGAATTACATGACAGCTGCAGCAGATGCTCTGGTCTTGTAATTAAGGCATCAAACTAGGAGACTTCGGATCATTTCCTGGCTCTACCACAGATTTTGTGTAACTGTTGGCAAATGTGCTAATATCTCTGTGCCTCGTTTACCCCCCTATCAAATGGGAATAGTGGGAAGAAAGGATGATTATTACTCTTTGTCTGTCTAGTGAGACTGTAAACCTTTGGAGTAGGGCAATGCACCTAGCACCAGGCGACTCTAATCTCAGTTGCCTCTAGGCACTACTGTAATGAAAACAATTTTATTATGTAAGTTTGGAATAGAAGTTTGATGAGAAAGGAAGGGAATAAAGAAACTAATTAATTCTGTGGTGTTTGTAGTGCAGGAGGTACAACTATATCATCATAATGGCCTCGGTCAACACTGGGCCTTGGGTCCGGGTTTCCTGGTTGGTGCTGGGAGTGCCAGTCTGGGTGCTGGGACAGTGACTTGGGCCTCTGGTCCGATAGCGGTTTCTGGCTTTAAAATCTATGACTATTGCCCTGACTCTCAGGAAACAGAAAGTAAATTAGACTACGGGCATATGTTGATTGCCAGTTGTTTATTTTTTGGTGGGCTCTCGGATACCACAGTAATGGGTACCAGGGCAGAACTCTAGCTAGATCAGATAGATGGAATGGAATACATGGGGAATTACATGGGGAAGGATTGGTGACCATGTAGGGTGACCAGATGTCCTGATTTTATAGGAACAGTCCCGATATTTGGGGCTTTTTCTTATATAGGCTCCTATTAGCCGCCCCTGTCCAGAGCGGTCACATTGGAGCACTCTGGTTAGCTCCCGGAAGCCAATACCGTCGAATTGCACAGCGCTGAGTCTACAGTATCCCAAATTCAACCCAGGAAGGTCGATTTTAGCGCTACTCCCTTCATCAGGGAGGAGTACAGCAGTCGATTTTAAGAGTCCCTGAGGTCAGCGGAATGGGGTTTGTTGTGTGGACACATTCATTATAAAATCGACCTAATGCAGCTAAATTCGACCTAACCTCGTAGTGTAGACCAGAGTGTCATATGTCAGATACAGGAGATAATTATTCTACTCTACTCAGCACTGGCAAGGCCTCAGAGCTAGAGCTCTATGTCCAGTTTTGGACACCACACTTTAAGAAAAATGAACAAATTGGAGAGCATCCAGAGGAGAACAACAACAATGATACAAGGTTTCGAAAACATCATCTATGAGGTAAGGTTAAAAAAACCTGGGGTTGTGTAGTCTTGAGAAAAGAAGACTGAGCTGGGACCTGATAACCATGTTCAAATACATTAAGGGATGTTACAAAGAGGATGGTGATCAATTATTCCCCATATCTGCTGAAAGTAGGACAAGAAGTAAATAGCTAATCTGCAGCAAGGAAGATTTAGATTAGAAATTAGGAAAAAAAGCTTTCTAACTATAAGCATAGTTAAGCACTGGAATAGGACAGTAAGGGAAATTGTGGAATCCCTATTGCTGGATGTTAAGAACAGGTTACATAGACACCTGTCAGGGATGATCTAAGTATACTTGGTCCTGCCTCAGTGCAGAAGGATGGACTAGATGACTCCCAAGGTCCTTTCCACCTCTAGATTTTTATGATTGTTCTGACACAGAACATGAGCATGTTAGTACCTTGCAGGATCAGGCCTAAATTAGTGTTTTTCTTGGACATGATTCAGAGGTTATGGACATGTAGGAAACAATACAAATGATTTGGTAATGGGACCAGATGCACATGCTCTGTCTAGATAACTGAGAAGCTCTACTTTATATTAACTCCTCTGATGTCTTCACTCAATCTACTATTTCTCAGCAGAAACTAATTAATGGCAGTTGGTTGACATTCCTACCTTACTTACACCATGTAAATCTGATGATCTCAGAAGATGATAGCATAGGCTCGGAACAATTCAGCTCTTATGTGTCATGCTGCAGCATCAGGAGAAGCTAAAAATTCCAATTCTTGAGCTACAGCCCTTACCACAAGAAGTGCAGGCCTCATACTCAGTGCCATAGGATGAAGCTGGCACACTATTAGCAGTTGCGACCTACCCCACTTTTACCTTTCAGTGTGGCCTGTTGCTAGCCACATTTTCGCAGCTTGTGGTGTCAATGTTAAAAGTTTTCAAGTCCCTCTTGCAAACATCTTTGAACCTGAGACTAGGTCAGAGCAGTGGCCTTGGAGCATCTCTAAGTTCTCCATACAAGGGATCTTTTGGAATGCATCTATTATCATCCAGTGCAGGTAACCAAGCCAATGGAGACGTCTGTATGAGAATAGTGATTAGACTTAGCAGTTTTGCTTTGTGTCAGGAGCTTTGGTTTCCTACTTGATATTGAAAAGACATTGGTTCTGAAGGTGTTTAGCCTTCTCTCGTGCCTGATGAATATGGGCCAGATCTCATAACCATACAGCAGCAGGCTCAAAATGCAGATCTGGTAAACCCATATCTTGGTGTTCAGTGCTGGTTTCCTGTAATCCGGCACATGCTTGGTCAGTTGGCTGAACGTGGTAGCTGCCTTTGTCATCAGAGAATTCAGCTCATCATCTAGAGATAAGTTATCTGATCCAGTTGATCTTAGATAGTAGAACTTGTACACAACTTCTAGCGTGGTGTTAGTTATTGAAACTTCTGGTGCGGTCAACACACCTTGTGCCATAATTATCATCTTTAGATTGATGGTTAGTCCAAATTCACCACAAGCTAGCACAAAGCTATTGCAAAGCTGCTAGAGCTCCTCTTCACTGTATGTGATGAGCATTGTGTCACTGGAGAAGAGACACAATGCAGTGTTTGACTTTGCTTTTTGTATTAGTTGTGTTATGTTGAAGAGTTTTCCATTTGATCTTGCATGGAGAAATATGCCCTATGTGCTACTTGAAAAAGCATGATGAATCAGCAGATAGAAGGTTATACCAAAGGGTGTTGGTACCAAGACATATCCCTATTTGATGCCACTGCTGATGCTGTCATATTGGACTGTAGCATTCATGCCATCATGGAAGGATCAAATCAGGCTGAGAAGGACTGAGGGGACAACCAATTCTCTTCTAGCAATTGGGAAAGACCCTTTCCACTGGCCACGTCAAAAGCCTTTGTGAGATCTACAAAGGCCACACAGAGGTATTTCTTGTTCTTGACCGTTTTCTTGCAGTTGCCTTAATGTGAAGACCTGTTGATAGTTGATCTGCAGGCACAGGAGCCATGGAGTAATTCCAGTGTCAGGAATATCAGAATCTAACCCAAAAATATGCAATTTATTTTATGTGGTTTGCAGTGAGGTGGAGCCAGGCCATGCTCACCCCTCCCACCAGAAGTCAATGGGTGGGACTGGGAGCTCAGTTGGGCTGCAGCCGCCGGAGGAACCAGATGCCTCCTGCTTGCTCCTGAGCTGGGAGACCACTGCAGGCCTCTTGGGAGCTGAGGACTGGCCAGAGCCACCGGAGCCGTTCGCTGACCTGACCATGGAGGAGTTGCCAGGACTACCACAGGCCCAAGCTATAGACCCTCATTACCCCGCCCTGACTGAGGGCCTGGGCTCCCTAACTGTACTTGTTGCTCGGCCCTGACCACAGGACTGAGCTATAGACTTGAGCTGTAGTCTGTTGTCACCCCAATAATCCCCATGGTGGGTGACAAACAGAGACATAGTGAGGCATACTGGCCTCCCACAGACTCAGAGGGGAAGGCGCCCCCACTGCTAAACCACTACATAGCTAGATAGTCAAAGAGCAACTTAATGGGACAAACTTTCAGTTCTGTTTATATTTCCCTCTGACATCAAAAAGTGAGAAGGCCTTGAGGTCAAATTGAACCTGGAGGAATAAAAAGGGATAACAATTTATCTTGTGGCTTTCGATACCCTGACCTATCTAAAAGTCTCACTTATCGTGTTTGCTTCCTAAATGTCTGGCTAGCTCTGATTTGGGGCTTTTGTAATGTGATCACAGCATAAATCCACATTCTGGTGCAGAAAATAGTTAATTCCCTTCAGCAAACTCTGTCAGACTGATGCCTTGAAGTTATGAAGTATTCTGTTTGGGACAACAAAGAGATTTGTGACAATGGCAGAAAAGTAAGATGACAATTGGCGTGTATGGTAAAAGTGATAGAACTTAGCTCTGCATCTTACACAGATGCCGAATCTTACATTCATTTCAAACATCCTCCAGAGGAAAAAATGCTGACTGCTTATATGTTATTTGTTAGCATTAACGCAACTGTTTTTCTCTTATCATGACTTCTGTCTCCTAACAGACAGTGAGCCAAAATCATTACTGTACTATACCCTGGGCTATTTAATGTATTTCATAGTGGTTGTATGGGGTATGCAAATCAGGACAAGTCTGGGTCCAAAGTTAAGAAATAATTTAAAATGTATACAGAACTACATTTGGGGTAAAAATAAATAATGATTTTTTAAACCAAAAATGATTACCTTCATAATTAAACTGCATTGCTGTGGGGCACTGAAGAAAGAAATTCCAATCATTGGATGATGCCCAGAGATATCAATATTTGTTTGTCTGCCAAAGCACAGCAAATGACAGCAGCCAAAGAGAATGCCTTTCTTGAATTACAGCACTTTTCATTAGGTAATACCCAGGAGGATTCCTTTAGATGTGCAGAAATGCTAACATTGATCAGAGAAGGGTACAGGAAACAGAGGAAATAAAATTTCATTAACAGAATAAAGTGTTGAATCTATGCATGAATAACTACGCCGTGCTATTGTTCACTTTCAAATGCAGTGGTTTATTTAAATACCAAAAATGAAAAAATGCATGATGGCACTACAGAATTTCCCCTGGAAAGAATAATTGATTCATTTCTGGAATATATTGTTTATAAGAACCAAACACCATTTTCTGCCAGCTAATTACCATATTCCTTTCCCTTTAGATGGACGCTCATGAGATTCATTGTCGATACTGACTCCAGCATTGGCGTAGAGCTGTTTCTTGAGAGAACTTTTTCGATAAGTATATTCAAATAAGGCTAGTATGCAGCATGCACGTAGCATGCCCTCTTCATATAAGTTGTAGGCAGCATACTACCGGGTGAAATGTTTGCAAAAGGCACATTATAAATTATAAGACATAGATAAAATAGTTATTGGCAGTCCTCACTTGTCATCTATTCAATTATTATCAGTTGGTAGTTTCTCATAGGTATCATGGTAGAAATGGATCATGATGCTGTAATGCAGATGGTGTAGAAGTGGACAAACGGACATCACTAGCAGAGACGCAGTGGGCAAGGCAGATCAATAAGATAAAGAAGATACATAGGAAAGACAAGAGTTGTGGAGGACTTTAAAGGTGAAGACAGAAAGCTTGTCATTGAGAGGATGTTTTGGAACAAATTCATAAAGAGTAATTAGTCACCAAGTCCAGATGGTATTTCCCAAGAGTTCTGAAGGAGCTCAAATATGAAATTGCAGAATTACTAACTGTGATATGTAACCTATCACTTAAATCACCCTCTGTACAAGATGATTGGAGGATAGTTAAGGTGACACTGAAATTTTTCAAAAGGCTCCAGAGGTGACACTGGCAATTACAGGCCAGTAAATCTAACTTCAGTACCAGGCAGATTGGTTGAAACTATAGTAAAGAACAGAATTATCAGAAACAGATGACCATGATATATTGAGGAAAGAGTCAACACGGCTTTTGTAAAGAGATCATGCCTCACCAATCTACTAGGATCTTTGAGAGTGTCAACAAGCATGTAGACAAGAGTGATCCAGTGGATACAGTGTACTTGGACTTTCAGAAAGGTTTTGACAAGGTCCCTCACCAAAAGCTCTTAAGCAAAGTAAGCAGTCATGGGATAAGAGAGAAGGTCCTCTCATGGATCAGTAACTGGTTAAAAGACAGGAAACAAATGATAGGAATAAACAGTCATTTTTCACAATGGAGACAGGTAAATAGCAGGGTCCTGAAGGATCTGTTCTGGGAACAGTGCTGTTCAACATATTCATAAGTGATCTGGAAAAGAGGGTGAACAATGAGGTGGGAAAGTTTGCAGATGATAGAAAATTATTCCAGAGTTAAGTCCAAAGCAGTCTGCTAGGAGTTACAGAAGGATCTCCCTAAACTGGGTGACTGGGCAAATAAATAAATAAATAAAGTCAGATGAAATTCAGTGTTGATAAAGGCAAAGTAATGCACATTAGAAAACATAATCCCAAGTATACATACAAAACAACATTAGGAATCATTAGGAAAGGGATAAATAATAAGACAAAATATCATAATGCCATTATATAAATCCATGGTATGATCACACCTTGAATACTGCATGCAGTTCTAGTCACCCCATCTCAAAAAAGACACATCAGAATTGGAAAAAGTGTAGAGAAGGGCAACAAAAATGATTAGGGGGAAGGAACTGCTTCCATATGAGGAGAGATTAAAAAGAGTGGGACTGTTCAGCTTGGAAAAGAAGTGACTCAGGGGAAATATGATAGAGCTCTATAAAATCATAAATAGTATGGAGAAAGTGAATAAGGAAGTATTATTTTCCCCTTCACATAACACAAAAAACAGGGGTCACCCAATGAAATTAATAAGCAGCAGGTTTAACACAAACCTAAGGAAGTATTTCTTCACACAACACACAGTCAACCTGTGGAACTCATTGCCATCGGATGTTGTGAAGGACAAAAGTATAACTGGAAAAAAGAATTAGATAAGTCCTTGGAAAATAGGTCCATCAATCGCTATTAGCCAAGATGGTCACGGACACAACCCCATGCTCTAGGTGTCCCTAGGCTTCTGACTGCCAGATGCTGGGGCTGGATTACAGGAAATGGATCACTCAATAATTGCCCTATTCTGTTCATTCCCTACAAAGCATTTGGCATCAGCCGCTATTAGAAGACAGGACAGTGGCTAGATGGACCATTAGTCTGATCCAGTATGGCTATTCTTATGCTCTTATTATTAATATGTCTCATAGGGCAAGGGAATCTTAAGTAATAAATGCCTGGCTGAAAACATATTGCATTATAAATAGGTAAATCAGTTCCAGTAAAAAAAAATAAAAAAAAATCTAACCCAATCCTTCTTCTAAACCCCAAGCTAAATCTGAACGAACCTGTATTTGAAATTCACTCTGTATTTAAGATCCATTAACCTTTTACACTTTGTTTCTGGCTGCAGCTGAAAGCAGAGATACTGAGATCCCATGGGAAGAGGCTGTTCTTGTAATAGTTCCAACCCACACAGAAACAAGGCCCCTGAATGCTAATGCCATATGAGGCAGCAGTAGAATCAACAGAATAACAATCTTTGGTTTCCAAAGACTATAGGGTAGAGGATTCTGTTCCCCCATCCCCAGTGGAGAAGCCCTACACAAAGGCTGTTCTTTTGGCCCATGATTATTTTAGAGTATGCTTTGAATGGGTTTTACTGTGTATAGTTTTGTGTAATGAAGTGTGTGTTAAGATGAAACAGGCAAGATGCACACTTTGAGGTCTTGACAACCTGGCAAAAGAGGGTCACACAGATACAAGTTTATTCTGACATATTCTAATTTTTGTAGTGGATACAAATTTAAGCTGTGATCATGCAAGCTTAACTGTGCAGGTGGATCTTCCTGCCTATGCTAGCCCACTCCAACCCGTTACTTCAAGGGGCATCCCACACAATCCCTTGAAAGTATGGATCATCTTGCAAGAAGTTAGTTCAAATTTGGGTTATGCATTGGGTCAAATTCAAATCTGATGTCTAAACTGGTGTAAATTAGACTCCCACACATATGGTCCGACACCTCTCGACCTCTTTATACTCTGCTCTGAATGTGAGTGTAAAGGAATCTGAATGTATATCTTATATACCATGGAGCTGTAAGAAGGTGTAATGTAAAGTAGTTGGTTGCCTACTTCAATTTACAGTCTGTTAGTTTCAGTTCTTGCTATGTTCCAGTTGGTGCTTGAGTTTCTGCAACTAGAATATGGGAGAATGCACAATTGCTTCTTTGTTATTTTCTAAAAATGACCTTACCTCACCCCTGAAACTCTCATGGTGGCCAGTTATAAAAGGCAGAAGATTCAGTCTCAGTTTTATCCAAGGGATGATGAGAAAGTGGCTGCTGTATTAAAGCCTGGCCATTAAAGGTATTGAGCATCATCCACTTCACCTGAAGCTGAGGATGCGCAGCCCTTTGTAAGATTGGGCCATTACTGAACATGGAGTCTGAGTCTTCACTCCCTTCTTCCCCTCCCCCCCACACTGCACGTACTGTGAGGAAAATATTGCCAGTCAGGAAAGTATTCCATGTACCTATGTTAACGTATGCTCATGTTTTCAAAGCTTTCAGCCACTTGTACTTCATAAAATATTGAGCATCTCTACCAATTACCATATGCACATGAGTTCTTTTTTCCTTTTCAAGGCTTATGATATTATGTGCTCTCAGAGCAGAAGCCTAGTAAGGCTGAAAAGATCAGAATAAAATCAATTACATATTTATAAGGCATCAATTCATCACTAAACACAGCCCACGTTTCTTCTTGCTAGTACCTTTTTGATTAACTGGACATTGGTATTTTGTTTTATCTTGAATAGAGTTTAGTAAAGCAATGTGCCTGCATCTTTAGTTAAGTATGGAATCCAGATCCGTTTAATAAAAGCTGCACAAAGCAAGCAGATGCAAGCTACAAAATTACAGCCTGATGTGATGTATTGTATAGCAGCCAGGTGATTCTGCTTAAGAAAACAATGTCTTGTTTGCTTGTGTGTGTTAATAAAGTATGTCAGGAAATAATCTGATGGATACAGCTTCACAAATGCTTTATTTAGTCAATGAGTACAGGGATAAGGTTGATCGCTGTGTGTAATCCACTCCCCTGGGCTAGTAAAACTCCATTCATAGACAGGTAGATGCCATTCTCCCAGATCAGAGGGAATGTGCTAGGTAGTACAAGGGAAGGAGGAGGGTGTTTTGAAAAGTGAAAGAGAGAGGATTGTTTTGAAGTAAGATAAACTATCTAAATGATTCATGCTACAGCATGGATTCTATTGGCATGTGAATAGGTAACAGTTTGATTCTGTGTGGCATTCCTATTCTTGAGAGCCAATGATTCAATGTTATTACAGCAAGAGCCCCATTAACTGCTACTGTTAAGATTGTGTACATTTTTACATTTTAAACTTTGGGTTTCATTCGCTCAGAACTTTCTAGAACGTTCACCTTTTGGGCTGAAATTTTTCATGCTTGGTCTTGTTGGAATACATTTTTTGGTTGGTTGATTTGTTAGTCTGAGATAAAATTGTTCTGCTTCTGAGTATGAGAAAAGTGAATAAAATATTATTTCTCTTTCTGAATCTTGTTATTTTTTTAAAAAATGGCTTTAGATGCAAAGTGGCTGGGGTTTAAAAGCTGGCATGCCAATAGCCACCTACTGAAAAACACATTTTAGTGTTGCAGCAAAAAACACATTCTGACACTCATGACGTGCATGGTACATGTTGCATTTTTTTCACTAGACCTACATTTTTTCAAAAGTGGCCATGGATTTTGGGTGCTCTACTGGGGCCTGCTTTTCAGAAAACTGAGCACCGACAATACAGTTTGAAGTCCACTAGGAGCTGTGTGTGCACATTGCTTTTGACAATCAGTCCCAAGATGTCACAAGCTGGGCATGCAGAATCTGTGGCCACTTCTGGAAGTTTTAGCCAGAGAATGCACAGCTAAGAGAGGCTGCATGTTGCATGTGTTCATAACCAGGTTAGCTGAATGTGGACAAGCATATTGAAAGTGGGTTGATGCACAGTTCTCTGCAAAAGCCTTGGAATCAGTTCCTTCAGACTTGCTAAGGTGCAAAGGGGTTGGGCAGGCCTGCTTACACTTTGTAAGGTATGCAGACAGTTCCACAGTTCTTAAGTCTTCTATCTTAGGTATTTATATATATTGTTCTTCTTCAGGTGCTTGTTCATGTCTATTCCAACCAGGTGTGTGCACGCTGCATGCACTCCAGCTGGAAGATTTTTCCCTTAGAGCGTCCGTAGGGTCAGCCTGGCGCCCCCTGGAGTCGCACCTTCATGGCGCCCAATATAGCACCCTGCTGACCGCCCACCCCCTCAGTTCCTTCTTACTGCCGGTGACAGCTAGCTGGAACATCACTTGTTCTTGTGGCAAGTGCTTTAGAAGTGTCTTCTGCAGTTTTTTCTTGTACATAGTGTGTAAATAGTTCTTTAGTTAGTTAGTAGTTAGATTCAGTGATAGTAGTTTAGCTTGTTTGGGGGGTTTCCTCCCCAACAACGTTTTCCCTCACTCTGGGGCATGCCCAGGTCTCCAGGGATTAAGCTCTGTGAGGTCTGTGGCAAGTTTATGCCCAAGAGTGACCCTCACTCTCAGGGGCGGCTCTAGGAATTCCACCGCCCCAAGCAGGGCGGCGCTCCACAGGGCGCGCTGCCGGTCGCCGGTCCCACGGCTCCGGGGGACCTCTTGCAGAAGTGCCTGCGGGAGGTCCGCTGGTCCCGCGGCTCCGGTGGAGTATCCACAGGCATGCCTGCGGGAGGTCCACCCGAGCCGCGGGACCAGCGCACCCTCCGCAGTCATGCCTGCGGGAGCTCCGCTGGTCCCGCGGCTCCGGTGGACCTCCCGCAGGCATGACTGCGGAAGGTCCGCCGGAGCCAACTGCTGCCCTGCCGGCTTGGCGCGCTGGGGTCTGGAGCCAGCCCTGCTCACTCTTCCTGTCTGCAGTGTCTCGGAGAGAGTCACCAGAAAGAAAGGTGCAGGATCTGTAAGGGTTTCCAACCCAGAACCCTTAAAGAGCAGGAGCAGAGACTTAAAATCCTGAGAATGGAGGCGGCGCTATGACCACAATCTGGATCCACCAAACCTGCGCCAAGTACTTCCTCGTCGGTGCGCAGTGCTCCGGCACCAGTGGTGCATGAACCAGTGCCAACTAAGGACCCTAAGGCCCCTCAGCACCATCACGTCTCAGTCCATAAGAAGCCATCTTTGGGGCGGCACCACTCTCAATCCCCGGTGCTGTTAAACAAGAAGAGGCTGGAGAGGGGTCAGTGCCATCCGCGAGTGCCTCAGGACAAACCGCCTTGTCCCTTCAGCCTGCCAGGGTCTTGTCAACTCCTGCCCCAGCTGGGGTCCAGTTGAGTCCAAAGCCCCCATGGTGCCGGATCATCAAGGCGACCACTTCCAGCTCCCATCAACGCCGGAGGTGTTTGAGGCAGCCAAGGACCTGATGTGCCTCCCAGTGCCGTCCTCCCCACAGAGGAGGGACAAGTCACCGGTGACTGTGTGGCCCCACTTCCATTTCAGGGGCAAACCAGCACTGATGGTGCACCGATCTGCATCCCCGGCGCACCTCTCCCTGGCATGGCTCATACACGTAGAGGAGCCGCACCGATCCCCAGCCTCTTGGCACTGACCAAAGTGCTGGCCCTGCTATTACAGCCAACAGCTCCAGCACCGACCCTCCCATCAATGGCACTGCCAACTGGTGCAGCTTCGACTCTGCCGGCATTAACAAGGTCTGCACTGCTGGATCTAGTGGCTCCCACACTGACCGTGGTACCGAGACTCCCACCTCCAGAAGCCCCAGCGCTGCACCCCGCTGAATACCACGTGCTGAGAAACCCAAAGGGCGCTGAAGGCAGTGAGCAAGGTCTGCTGCCAGTTCTCTCCTCCTCATCCTCGCCAGATGAAGCAATCACGGGGATGTCGGTGGCGCCGGCTCTGGAGGATAGTCGGGGTCTCCAGCAGCTCCTGTGCCGGGCTGCCTAAAGCCTGGGCATACAGGCAGAGAAAGTTGTGGAGGAGTCAGACCCAGTCGTGGATATCCTCGCACCCTTGGGTCCATCGTGGGTGGCCCTGCCACTGATAAAGACAGTAGTGCATATAATTAAATCTCTGTGGCAGACTCCTGCTTCTCTGGCCCCTACGGCCAAGAGCACCGAAAGGCGCTATTTCGTACCATCTAAGGGATACAAAAACGTATATATCCACCCCTTGACTCATCATTGGTAGTTGATGCAGCCAATCAGAGGGAGCATTGGGGCTTCCAGGGTCCCACCCCAAAAAATAGGGAGGTGAAAAAACTCGACCTGGGGGCCTACAGCTCCGCATTGCAAACCAACAGACCATTGTAAGTAGATATGTGCACAATACCTGCATTGCAATGGCCAAGTTTGCAGAGCTCCTGCCACAGGACTCTCATGCGGAGTTCTCCGCTCTAGTGGAGGAGGGGAAGCTGATCTCCCGGGCATCCCTACAAGCGGCTTTGGATGCAGCGGATGCAGCCTCACGCACACGGGGGTGGCCACGGGGGTGATAATGAGGCGGGGCTCCTGGTTGCAGGTCTCTGGACTACCACATGAGGTCCAACAGACAATCCAGGACCTCCCCTTTGAGGGCTCGGCCCTGTTTTCTGAGAAAACAGAGAAAAGACTTCATAGTTTGAAGGACTCTAGGGCCACCCTATGATCTCTGGGGCTTCACACACTAGCTACTCAGAGCAGGCATTTCAGACCTCAGCCTGCCCCTAGGTTCTACCAGACGCAGAACCACCAGGATACTCCTTGTAGGGGGAATAGGAGCAGTGAGAGGAGGCAGCACCCCTCTTTGGGGCAGAACTCCAGTCAGCCCAAGCCTTTGGCTGGCCCCAGACCCCCCTTTTGAAGGTGAAGTCGAGGACAGCTCAACAGTTCAGACTCTGGATCCATCCCCTCTTACCATCTCATCCTGTCTATCCCCCTTCTACCATGGTTGGTCCTGTATCACCTCGGACCGTTGGGTGCTCCACACGGTAGAGATGGGATATTCCATTCAATTCTGTGCCCTTCTGCCCCTCCACCCCATTTCCCTGTCCCTCTTCAGGGACCCTTCGCACAAGCAACTTCTAATTCAGGAAGTGCAATCCCTTCTCTTGGTGGGGACAGTGGAAGAGGTTCCTCAGGAGCAAAAGGGCAAGGGATTCTACTCCTAGTATTTCCTAATACCGAAAGCCAAGGGGGGCCCTAGCCCCATCATGAACCTGTGGCAGCTCAACAAGTTCATAAAGAAACTCAAGTTCCACATGGTCTTGCTGACATCCCCTCACTGGATCCAGGAGACTGGTACGCCACCCTTGACTTCAAGGACACGTATTTCCACATAGCAATAATTCCTCCTCACATTTGTGGAGAACAACAGCCACTATCAGTTTACCATCCTGCCTTTTGGCCTGTCAGCAGCACCTCGCGTTTTCACCAAATGCATGGCATTTGTTGCGGCGCTTCTGCACAAGCAGCGGATTCAGGTTTTTCCTTACCTTGATGACTGACTGATCAAAGGCCACTCCAGATCCCAAGTGGATGATCAGGTTGGCTTCATAAGAAGGACCTTCCTCATACTAGGTCTCCTTTTCAACGAGGCCAAATCCACTCTGTCTCCGGTGCAGAGGAGAGTTTATAGGCACAGTACTGGATTCGACTCAAGCCAGGGCTTACCTCCCAGAAACCAGGTTTCGGTCACTAGGGGACATCATACAGGGCCCTATGGCTACAGCAAGGAACTGCCTGAAATAGCTGGGGCACATGTCTGCATGCACCTTCGTAGTACAGCATGCCAGATCAGACTTCTCTCACTCCAGTCATGGCTGGCCTTGGTTTATCAGCCAGCCCGGGACACTCTAGACAGCATTGTAACCCTACCCTGTGCTGGACTCCCTCCTGTGTTGGTTCGACCCACTGGTGGTTTGCGCGGGACTACTTTTCACCAGCCCCCAGCCATCCCTGTCATTAGTGACAGATGCCTCGGATCTCAGGGCTTCTGGTCTCAGGCGGACCTCACTCAGCATATCAATGTCAGAGAGCTCAGAGTGGCGTGTTTGGTGTTCCAGGTTTTCAGAGCCCACATATCAGGCAGATGCGTATCACTCCTCACGGACAATATCATGGCGATGTTTTGTATCAACAAATGGGGGAGTGCATGCTCCTCTCCCCTGTGCCGGCAAGCCCTCATGCTGTGGGATTTCTGCGTAGAGCACTTGATACACCTGCAGGCTTCATACCTCCCTGGGGCACAGAACGGGCTAGCGGACAGTCTCAGCTGGACCTTTCACGGCCACAAGTGGTCCCTCCAGCTGGACGTAGTGAGCTCAATTTTCCATCTCTGAGGCTTTTCCCAGGTAGACCTGTTCACCACATGCAGCAACAGGAAGTGTCACCTATTTTGCTCCTTCATGAATCACAGCCCAGGTTCCATCGCGGATGCCTATCTTCTCCCATGGGTGGAACATCTGCTCTACATGTTCCCACTGATACCGCTGGTCCTCAAGGTGCTCCTCAAGGTCCACAGAGACCGGGACTGGGTCATATTGATAGCACCAGCATGGCCACGCCAGCACTGGTTTACATCGCTCCTGGAAATGTCCGTGGCGACTCTGCTCACCTTACTGCTGGTCTCGGACCTGGTCATGCAGGATCATGGCTGCTTCCGGCACCCGAACCAAGAGTCACTCCACCTCACAGCTTGGATGCTCCATGGCTAAATGCTATGGAGCTGTCTTGTCCTGATCAAGTCAGACAAGTTCTCCTTGGTAATAGGAAGCCCTCTACAAGGGCAACATACTTTGCCAAGTGGAAGAGGTTCTCTCTCTGGTCGGAGCAGAACCATCAGTCGCCGACGTTTTCCATGATCCCATTTATACTGGACTACCTCCTCCATCTTAAACAACAGGCTCTGTCCATGTTGTCAATAAGGGTCCACTTGGCCGCCGTCTCCGCCTTCCATCCAGGCGCAGAGAGCCACTCAGTCTTTGCGAATCCTATGGTCAACTGTTTTCTCAAAGGCCTCAGCAAACTCTACCCGCAAATGCATCAGCCTGTCCCAGTCTGGGACCTTAACCTGGTCCTCGCCAGACTTACAGGCCCTCCATTTGAGCCTCTGGTGACGTGCTTCCTGCTTTATCTCTCTTACAAGGTGGCGTTTCTGGTGGCGATAACCTCAGCTAGGAGAGTGTCGGAGCTCAGGGCCCTTACATCTGAGCCCCCTTACACAGTATTTCATAAGGACAAGGTTCAGCTCAGCCCTCACCCAGCTTTTCTCCCTAAGGTTGTCTCCCAGTTTCACATGAGCCAGGACATCTTCCTCCCAGTGTTTTATCCTAAGCCACATTCCTGAGACAGGGATATCATTGGATATCCGCAGAGTGCTGGCCTTCTATATAGAGAGAACTAAGACATTCCGAAAGTCCGTCCAGTTATTCGTAGCAGTGGCAGACAGGATGAAGGGCCTCCTTGTCTCATCCCAATGCATCCATCATGGATCACATCATGAATTTGGGAGTGTTATGGCCTGGCGAAGGTGCCCACTTTGCCAATCACCGCTCAGTCCACCAGGGCTCATGCCTCCTCAGCTGCATTCCTGGTGCACATCCTCACCCAGGAGATCTGCAGAGCGGTGACGTGGTCCTTGATTCACACGTTTACGATGCAGTATGTGATCACAAAGGCCAGAGATGGTGTGGCCTTTGGATGAGCTGTGCGCCAATCAGTGGATGACTCCGACCACATCTCCTGAACTTTGGCTTGTTCATGTCCATTCCAATACCCACCCTCCTGCCCCTCTTTCAGAGTAGCCACCAAGAAGGTACTGAGGGGGTGGGGGTCAGCAGGGCACTATATTGGGTGCCATGAAGGTGCGACTCCAGGGGGCGCTCAGGCCGACCCTACAGACGCTGCTAATGGAAAAAATCTTCATGCACGCAGCATGCACACACCTGGTTGGAATGGACATGAGCAACACATCTCAAAGAACAACAGTTACAAGAAGGTGAGTAACCTTTTTTTCCAATGACTGTCCACCTCACAGTCCCTGATGTATTTATCCTCCCAACAACCTTGTGAAGTGGGGACATGTTGTTATCCCCATTTTACAGAGGGGGAACTGAGACAGAGAGACTAAGTGACTGCCCATGGTGTCACACGCAGTCTGTGGAGGAACAGGAAATTGAACCTAGGTTACTGCCCTAACCACTGCAACATCCTGCCTCTCTAAGGGTATGTCTACATTGCAACATAAGCCTGTGCTAGAGCCCGGGGTTCAAGGACAACCCCTTGTGTCTACACTGCAATTGTACTAACCCTGGGATATGATTATTTTGACTCAGGTCTGCACACTGCAGTGTGGATGCCAGAGCCCTAGGTTGAGCATGTGTTACAAAAGTGTTAACATAGGTTTAAAATATAATGTAGACACTCAAGCCCAGGGATCCCTAACTCAAATCCTGCTAACCCTGAACTAACATTGCAGAGTCAGAGGTGGGCAAACTACAGCCCATGGGCTGGATCTGACCCGCTAGCTGAGGAGCGGGGTCTGGGACTTGCCCTTCTCCAGTGCTCTAGCCAAGGTGCAGGGTCGGGGGGCCGTTCCATGTGGCTCCCAGAAGCAGCGGCATGGTCCTCCTCCGGCTCCTATGTGTAGGGACAGCCAGGGGGCTCTGCTGTGCACGCAGAGCCCCACTGTAAGCGCCAACCCCACAGCCAATGTGAACCTCAGCCAGTGGGAGCTGCAGGGGCGGTGCCTGTGGACGGGGCAGCATGCAGAGCCGCCTGGCCGTGCCGCCTCATAGGAACCAGAGAAGGGACATGCCGCTGCTTCCAGGAACCACTTGAAGTAAGTGTTGCCCAGAGCCTGCACCCCTGAGCCTCTCCCCATGCCTCAACCCCCAACCCTAATCCCCCCTGCCCTCCAAACCCCTCGATCCCAGTCCTGACCACCCTCCTGCATCCCAAACCCCTCATCCCCAGCCGCACTCCAGAGCCCGCACCCGCAGTGTAAGCCATAACCCCCCCCCCCCGCTGCACCTCACTGCCCCCCCACCCTTAGCTACCTCCTACACCCTGAAATCTTCATTTCTGGCCCCACCCTGGAGCCTGCACCCCCAACCAGAGCCCTACCCCTGCCCCCCCATCCCAACCCCAATTTTGTGAGCATTCATGGCCTGCCGTACAATTTCTATTCCCAGATGTGGCCCTCGGGCCAAAAAGTTTGCCCATCCCTGATTTTAGTGGTCTCTAGCAAAATAATTTCAGATTATAGAACACCGATACACATTTTTGGCAGCATAGAGCTTTGAAGTGGTGGTGTGCAGTTCCTTCGTTCTGTGTGTACTCCTACTGTACAGGCTTCCCCCTGCCTCTCCAAACCCATTTATTCTTTTTCCTTTTAAAAAAGAAAAAACCCTTGAAAATTCCATATGAACCGGCTACAATAAGACAACATTGTTATTATAGTTAAGCATTCAAAAGGCAGAAAACACCACAAGTTGCAAGTGTAACCTTGACTGTGCTCCCTTCTCTGTGTGTTCACGCTGTTAATTCAGGGTCACATGCTATTTCTTAAATAATACAATATCATCCATTAGCTGGGCCTCAGGACCTCCCAGGTGTGTGAAGGTAGAACTGCTTCCTCTTCCACTGCTTCCACCCTTAAGAGCCTACAGCCTGGTCCTCCCTGACTGTATGGGGGTGAGGGTGGGGGATCAGGGTCATGGTACTGCTTTCCCCTGGCCTTCTCCGTGACCTTTTGGTAGCTAGTGCCTGTGTGGTTTTAGGTAAGAGCAGTCCCTACTCTGGAGGGAGCACAGACAATGCATTTATACACAAGGCAATGTGCAGGGGTAGGAAAGGAAGAGAAAATTTTCGAAAGTCCCATTTAGATGTCTGTGCAGTGGCAGGGAACAACCTGTCCCTAAATGAGAAACTTGTCTCTGGGTCAGACTGCACCATAAATCTTCTGTATTAACAATGTGGTAGCATTCTTAATAAGATCAACCTTGTCCATCTCATTGATCACATAGTTACATCTGGGCACAAACTGGAGTGCAGCAGAGCCTTTTGGCTCCCATGCCAGAGAACATTAATCAGACAAAACTCTGCTATCAGCTTCACATGATGGCACTCTTCTCTCCCTACTTGCACAGACCTGCCACGGCTGTGCATAGAATGAGAGCAGAATATAGGAGTCAAGATTTGCTATATGGGCCTGAAAGTAAACATTTTGCTCTTAATATACATTAAGTGCTGCAAACACAATAGTAACAAGTTATTCAATAACTCCTGAATTATTATTCTCCTCTTCAAGCATGTCATCTTCCACAAAACTCCATTATGAGCTGCTTTTTCTCCCAGTATTTATAGATGGTTGTAGTGCTTATTTTCTAATGTGTTTAGAAGCACTTTGTTGTCATTTCAAGTGATGAGAGCTGAAACCATGTGTCCTCTAGACAATAACCAAACAGTAAAAACATTCTTATGAATTTCAGGCTGTGGAAACAAGCTGTTAAATGATTATATGCATAATTTGAACATAATTAACATGGTATTTCTTAGCTGAAAACAATACAATGATTAATAGACCACATGTGTGCTGTAATAACCATAGCTTGCATTTGATGAGGTGCACAAGTGTCCCTCCAGAATGCCCTAGGAGCACAGAGAAAGTGCAGCCAGAATGGAAGCTAAAACATTAGTTTTCCTCGATCCATGGCAAATGTAGTTTGTCTGTATTCCTGTCTACAATAACTAATACACTTCATTGTATGGGGGGGTGCACTCTTCCTGTCTCCTTTACCATCTCCATTCTTGCTACACGTAGTTCCACATTAGAACCCTGCTTCTCAAATCCTCTACCATGAGTTTGATTGCTTATATATATATTTTTTTTTTCCGAAGAAAGGTTTCACATACTGTGGTATGTTGAATTCACAGTAAAGTAAATAATTAGTAAAACTATCATTTCTACTGCAGTCTTACTGTGTCAGTACTGAATCTTTGGGGTGATTTGATAGCAATGATGAAAATTGCAACTGAATTTTTAAGATTAATCTGTATCTTACTTTAGAAGTGACAGCAATTCTCACAATATCACAAAAAATTCTGCTGCAAATTACTACCCACATTTTCCAAATAAATAGTAAATAATGGCTTACAAAGCTTCTGTAAAGTTTCTAAGAACAACGGTGACCTTCTGGCAAAGATTTGTAATGAAAACCATATGCATGTAAGAAAAGCATTGGGTGAAAATTAATAAAACCAATTTAAAAGACAGGGATAAATATGAATTCCTGGCTCTGTCCTATGAAACTAAATTTACTCTATTGGTTTTAAGAACAGGAGTACTTGTGGCACCTTATTAACAAATTTATTTCAGCATGAGGTTTCGTGGGCTACAGCCCACTTCTTCGCATGCATGAGCTGTAGCCCACGAAAGCTTATGCTGAAATAAATTTGTTAGTCTCTAAGGTGCCACAAGTACTCCTGCTCTTTTTGCGGATACAGACTAACACGGCTGCTGCTCTGAAATCTATTGGTTTTGTTCACTGTGGAAACAAAACAAGTAAAATATATTGTATTTAATTGCTAATATGTAGGTGGCATTTGATTATGTTGGGCTTTCACCACTTTCTCTTTAGCAACTTGGTTACATTCTCTTATCTTGTGTTTCTGACAACCTCTCTTTCTCTGCTTGTGAAATAAAATAACTTGAATCATTAAAAATTCTGTTTACCTTTAATAAAAATATTAGTAACTAAATTGCAGCTCATTAACATTTATTGTAAATCTCATTGTATCTTATCTGACTGATGATCTGACTGTATTGAATGTGTGTACACACAACTTTCTTTTGAGCCCACTATTGACACGATTGCACAATGACAAACACAGAACATTGTGTACATTATACTTCCTTGATGGAGCTGGCTGAGACATGATGATTTCCCTGTGAATATAGGAACCTTCCACATGACCCTGAAAACTATTATGGGCTTATCTTCACTATGAGGGTAAGTCGAACTAAGTTACGCTACTCCAGCTACGTGAATAGGTCAACTTACCCTGGTGTCTTCACGATGCTGAGTCGACAGGAGATGTTCTCTGGTGTCTCCTCTGGACCAACTCCATTCCTGATCTATTCCCTCTGATAACCATGTGCTACCACAAAAGGAGGTTATATGAAGCATTTTTCTGTGCTATGCAGGGAGTTCACTGCCCACATTTGGGGTCTGATCTAGCTGCCATTGAAATCAATGGCAAAGGATCAGGCCCTTGAGTTTTATAAGGTAAAGAATAGCTAGTAAAGAATGGGATAAGAAAATATTCACAGTGAAATAACAGGTTTGTTGCTTGTACACCTCTACCCCGATATAACGCAACCCGATATAACACAAATTTGGATATAACTCGCTAAAGCAGCGCTCGGGGGGGGCAAAGCAAGTTCAATATAACACAGTTTCACCTATAATGCGCTAAGATTTTTTGGCTCCCGAGGACAGCGTTATATTGGGGTAGAGGTGTATTTTAGGTGTTGACCATCTAATGCTATGGATCCTCACAACACAGGACAAATTATAACATGCCAAATTATTCTGTGGTATAAACCCACTGAAGTCAGGGGAATTACATAAGGGATAAATTTGCCCCTGTGAGCTTGATTCTGCAAGAGGTTGATCCCCAAATTTCTTTCATATTTTATTCAATAGCCCCACAATCAAGAACTACATAAAATGGTGAACAGAGGAGTTAATAGTTTAACAGATCTCCATTCTGTTTTTTCCAAGCTTACATTTCATCAGGAAATCCCCCCTCAAAAGAAAATAATAAAACTGAAATAATTTGATCATTTATTTGCCTTTCTATTCTATAGGGTTCTTATGCCTCACCCATCACTGTAGTAACTGAGTGCCTTCCAATAGCACATTAAGTGAGGTGACTAACATCTGGCACGTGTGTGTTCTGTCATCCTCTCCCCAGGGGGAGGAACGTGTTCAATGGAATCACGTTGCTAAGTTTATGTTAGAGAAGACAGAGGCAAAAAAGTTTGCCTTGTACTTAGAGAGGAAGGTTCCAGAAAGGGGAGAAAAGAAGGCATGTGTCCCATTGGCGACTGCCAATAACAAAAATCCCCAACTGCTAGAGACGGGACACTAGATGGGGAGGGCTCTGAATTACTAGAGAGAATTCTTTCCCAGGCATCTGCCTGGCAGGTCTTGGCCACATACTCAGGGTCTAACTGATCACCTTATTTGGGGTTGGAAAGGAATTTTTCCCTGGATCAGATTGGCAGAGACCGAGAGTTTTTCGCCTTCTCCTGCAGCATGAAGTATGGGTCTCTTGCAGGTTTAAACCAGTGTAAATGGTGAATTCTCTGTAACTTAAAGTCTTTAAACCATGATCTGAGTACCTCAGTAACTCAGCCAGAGGTTAGGTGTGGGTGAGGTTCTGTGTCCTTCAGTGTGCAGGAGGTCAGACTAGGTGATCATGATGGTCCCTTCTGACCTTAAAGTTCATGAATCTATGAGTCTAAGCAGCAGCAAGTAAGTAAAAAGGCAAAACTTCATATGAGGATCTTCACTGATGCTCGTAACACTTTATACCAGAAAAAGATTAAATGATGAACTGTGTCCATATCAGCACTCTCCCCAGCTCCCTCTCAAATCCTGTCAATTATGTGGGCAAATCCAGTATGTATTCTCTGGGCTTGGTTAGCACTGCTTTCGATAATTAGCTGCAAATTGCTTTAAACACCATTGGTAATGAAGTTTCCCAGCAAATCATGATGAAATACAAAGTAGTATCTTTAATGGAGACAATATTGATGAACGTTTTGAAAAATGTACATAATTTTCAAAGATGTACCGAATTTTCAATTTAGAGATTTAAAAAATGGCACCAGGATTTTCCCGAAAGGGCTGGAGAAACAATCTCTCAGAATCGTGATTCACATCTTATGTTAAATATTACTAGGGAGGGTAGTGGTAGAAATCCTAAAAATTTACAGGTAGCATAAGATTCTATACAAGGAGAACAGAGAATTAACTGAAAGGATGACATGCTGCAAAGAAACCCAAATGTTATGTCTCCAATCTGTCAACGTTAATAGGAAGCTGTAGCAAAGTGCAGGTTGAGGCTAGGGACAAAGGAGCATAGAAGTTGTCAATTTTTACTTCTCTTTGTAGTCTGCTTATTCTCACTTTTTTCTCTGAAAATCTGATTTTTCAGACCAGGTATACGCTGGCCTGGGGAACTGCATTAGCACCTTCTTGTGAGAAGAAATGCTTACACATGGTTAGTTCTAGAAATGTGCTCTTGTGGTTTCCCGGCCTGGTGAAGGCAGCAGAGTAAGTTCCTTCAGGGCTTTTGCTGGTTAGCAGCGGACCAGGGTGTAAATGTACAAAGCTGCTACTACAACTTCCCTATGGAGATACAGTCAAAGAGAGGGAATTAACAGACCCCAAAAAGCAGCTGGCACAAGACTGATAGGGAATGTACCTCTCCTGAATGATTCCATTGCTCAGCTCCTAGGGAGACCCAAGCAGAAGTGAAAAGTACACCAACTTGTGGTAGCTTTACTAAACGGGGTACTGCACAGTTACACTTGTGGTGTGACTTGTGGGATGGCTGCAGCACTCAAATGTCAACAAAACCTCATACCACATCATAAATGTCATATGATGACACAGGAAACACTTGTTTTAGAATTGATTTACAAAGGATTGTGATTTTTTTTAATTAAGAGGACTTCTTTTTGTGTACCTCCGTCTTTAAAGCCAGGCTCGTTAGCTGCACCAACTGTACAGGCCCTTGAGAGAACAGAAAAAATACTACAATATTTAAAAAAATGCTAACAACTAAATGGAATAGTTTTTTATACATAAAGTGTAATGAGTTTAAAGTCAGATATCTCCTGCTCATCTAGGATTAGACATAGGGGCCAGATTTTTGAAAGTATTTAGGTGCTGTGATAAACTCAAGACAGACAGTTGCAAGGGGGGGGTAGGAGTCAGTCCCAGAGGGTTAAAAGGCCCTCCTCCTTATCAACTGAGAGACAACTACAGGTCAATCAGGTTCAGCTGAGAAAGGGTTACCAAGGTAGCAAATTAGAATCAGCTGAGGGGGAGCTACCTGAAGGTAATTAGGACCAGGTGATTCCAACTTGGGGCTGCCGGAGACCTTTTTTAAACCCCTTCCTGGGAGGAAGGAGGGGGGAAGCAGAGAGAGAGAAGGAGCCTGGCTGCCAGGAGTGTTGGAGCAGCAAGCCTCCCCAGGGGGAGCGGCAGTACGCTCTCCCACAAGGCAAGAAAAAATAAATTACTTTAAATAAGGCTGGTGGGAAGACAGGGAACAGACTTCCCCTGAGTCCTAAGGGGGACGGCAATTGCCCAAGCCTGTCTCCCCAGGGCTAAAAACAGCAGAGGCTGGTGAGAGTGAGAAGGTACTTTGCCACACGTGGTGTCAGGAGTGGGATGTGAGCGAGACTTCGTGGCAAACCGTCTCGGGGCCGGGTAAAGCACCTCCCAAAAAAAAAAAAGGAAGATGTAGTGAAGGCATTGGTGCAGGCCACTGCGGCCCAACAAGAGGCTACTAGGGTGCAGATGGCTGCCCAGCAGGAGGCGGTGCGAATGCAGCAGGAGACAAATCAACTCCTGATGAGCCAGGCAGCTCAGGATCGAGCCACCTTGCATGAGGTTGTGAACCAGCTAAAGGCCGTGACCACCCTAACGCACGGCCCCCATGGGACTCAGCCCCTGCACGCAAGCTGCTACTTACAGAAGATGACGATGGATGATGACGTGGAGGCATATCTCCTTGCGTTTGAGAGGACGGCCCGGCGGGAGGCCTGGTCCCAAGACCAGTGGGCCAGTATCCTGGCACCTTTTCTGTGCGGGGAGGCACAGAAAGCATATTTTGATATGACAGCAGAAGCAGCTTCAGATTACTCCCAGCTAAAGGCGGAGATCCTGGCGAGGTCTGGCGTGACGACAGCTATAAGGGCGCAGAGGTTCCATGAGTGGAAATACCGAGCCAACAAAGCCCCAAGGTCCCAGCTGTTCGACCTGATCCATCTGGCCCGGAAGTGGCTATGCCCCGAGACCCGCCGGCTGGAGGAAGTCGGGGAAACCATAGTTGTGGACAGGTACATGAGAGGGCTACCGCCCGACATACAAGGATGGGTCAGTCAGAACGATCCCTCCTCCTATGATGAGCTAGTTGCCCTTGTAGAGAGACGTCTAGCAGCACAGGAACTCTTTCGGACCACTGGGGAAGGGAGGCGCCAGGATAGGAGACCAGTCTATGTACCAAGGGCCCGAGTTGCCGTAGCTCCAGGTCGAACTATGGCAGGGAAGAAGGAGGACGAAGAGCGGCCAGAGTACTCGGAGGGACTTGGGGACTGGGAGAGAAAGACTCGGGGGGTAAGGCCTCAAAGCCCAAAAAATAAGGGGCTGCCCCGAGGGGGGTACCGATGCTATGCATGTGGAGAGATAGGGCATATAGCTGCCCAATGCCCAAACCTAGAGGAGCCCATGCAGTGCGACCTGGGAAATCTAGAAGAGCCATGTGACCTGATAAATCTAGTAGGGGTAGCGATGGTCCCTCATAGATATACTAGGCAAGTTAAAATGAATGGTATAAAGACCACCGCGTTAGTAGACTCCGGAAGTGCAGTCACGCTGGTCTCGGGAAAGCTGGTCAGGTATGATCAACTATCCCGGGCCAAGCGCACAGGAATATCCTGTGTCCATGGGGATGTCAATTACTACCCAACCATCCCGGTGAAAATAGAGGTCAGAGGAAACCCCACGAAGGTGAGGGTGGGGGTGGTCCCGAAACTCCCCTCCCCAGTCCTCATAGGACGAGACTTCCCAGGGTTTGGCGGTCTACTTCCTGGAGAGGAGTCAGAAGAAGATAACACCCCAGAGAGCAAAGGGGTGGACTCAATAGTTAGCAACCCCCCGGCCTTCCAAGAATTTGCTCAGGATTTATTCTCCCCTCCTGGGAAGACCAGGAAGACTCGGCGAGAAAGGAGGGCAGATAAGAGGAGGGGAATGAGAATCTTGACCCAGAACCAGAAGCCTATACTCGTAGGGGAAAGAGTTTGCCCGACTGACAAGGGGACTAGGCAGGAGGTTGGGGAGACGGTAGCCGGGCCCAGTTCCCCAGGGACCTCCCGTGAGGGGGAGGGGGAAATAGAACCCCCTGAGTTTGGGCAAATTGGACCTTCGTTAGAGAATTTTGGACAGGATCAGGCCAATGATCCAGTATACCAGAACATTCGCAAGGAAGTAGTTGAGGTGAATGGGGTCCCTGTGGAAGGGAGAGCCAAGGTCCCAGGGCCGTATTATATGATCAAGAAGGATCTGCTGTACAGAGTAGTCCGTATCCAAGAGCAAGTCGTGGAACAGCTCCTAGTACCACAGAAACATCAGAGGGGCGTGATGGAGCTAGCCCACAGCCATCTGTTCGGGGGACATCTAGGGGTAGATAAAACCCTGGATCGGATTCTGTAGAGGTTTTTTTGGCCTGGAATATATGCGGCGGTCCGACGATATTGTGCCTCCTGTCCGGAATGCCAGTTACATGGGCCCTGACCACGCTTAAGGGCACTGTTGGTACCTCTCCCGATTATTGAAGTCCCCTTTGAGTGAATAGCTATGGACCTAGTAGGGCCGTTAGAAAAATCAGCCCGAGGCCATCAGCACATACTGGTGGTGCTAGATTATGCCACCCGATACCCCGAGGCCATTCCCCTACGGAACACTACGTCCAAGACCATAGCTAAAGAATTAATCCAAATCTTTGCTAGAGTGGGAATACCCAAAGAGATCCTGACGGATCAAGGAACTCCCTTTATGTCTAAATTAATGAAGGATCTATGTGCAATGCTCCAGATACGGTCCCTAAGGACATCAGTCTATCATCCGCAGACCGATGGCCTCGTCGAGCGTTTTAATAGGACATTGAAGAATATGATACGAAAGGTGGTGAGCCGGGATGGGAGGGACTGGGACACCCTGCTACCGTACCTAATGTTTGCGATCAGGGAGGTGCCTCAGACTTCAACTGGGTTTTCCCCGTTCGAACTGTTATATGGTCGCCACCCCCGGGGTATACTGGACATTGCCAAAGAAGGTTGGGAGGAACAGCCGAACCCAGGGAGAAACGTCATCGAGAATGTGTTGCAGATGAAAGACAGGATAGCCCAAGTCACTCCCATAGTGCAGGAACACATGGAGAGGGCACAAGGGGCCCAACAAACATACTACAATCGCCAAGCGACGATCCGAAAATTCCAGGTGGGAGATCGGGTGATGGTACTCGTATCCACAGCAGAGAGCAAGCTCCTGGCCAGATGGCAGGGGCCATACGAGATAATAGAAGCCATTGGAGAGGTTGATTACAAAGTCCGACCACCCGTACGCCGAAAGCTGGAACAAATCTATCATGTAAACCTGCTGAAACCTTGGCAAGACAGAGGAGCTCATGTGGTCACTATAGGGTCACCTCCTCCCGAGAGCAACCTGCCTGGCCAGGTGGGAATATCCCCAGAATTGACCCCTGACCAACGAGCGGAGGTGATCAACATGATTGAACGCAACCAGGACGTGTTCTCAGAAAAGCCAGGCAGGACTACTGAGGTTCACCATCACATCCACACAGAGCCTGGAGTGAAGGTGAATGTCAAGCCTTACCGGATCCCGGAGGCGAAAAGAGAAGAGATCAAGACAGAGGTCAGGAAAATGTTGAAGTTAGGGGTCATTGAAGAGTCTCATAGCCAATGGTCAAGCCCCGTGGTCCTAGTACCTAAACCAGATGGCAGTATGAGGTTTTGCAATGACTTCCGGAAACTGAATGAGGTGTCCCAATTTGATGCGTATCCTATACCCCGGATAGATGAGCTAATTGATCGACTGGGGAAGGCACGATTTTTGTCCACCCTTGACCTGACTAAGGATTATTGGCAAATTCCCTTGGCTGAGGCCGACAAAGAGAAGACGGCCTTTTCAACACCAGAGGGACTGTATCAATACACTGTCCTCCCTTTTGACTTACATGGGGCTCCCGCAACCTTCCAATGGCTCATGGACAAACTGTTGCACCCACATGGCAGGTATGCGGCCGCCTATCTCGATGACGTCATTATACATAGTCCGGATTGGGAGACGCACTTGGGGAAGGTGGAAGCAGTCCTGGACACCTTGAGGAAGGCAGGGCTGACTGCAAATCCCTCCAAATGCGCAATTGGGCTAGCAGAAGCCAAATACCTTGGGTATATAGTGGGGAGAGGTGTGGTGAAGCCCCAACTCAACAAGTTAGAGGCGATACAGAATTGGCCCCGACTTGTCCGGAAGAAACAGGTCAGAGCATTCCTGGGGCTGGTGGGGTACTACAGGCGGTTCATCCCCCACTTTGCCACCAGGGCATGCCCGCTAATGGACCTAACGAAAGCCCGTGGCCCGGACATAGTGAGACGGTCTAGCGCGGCTGAGGAGGCTTTTGCGGATATGCGGCCCGCGCTCTGCACCGACCCAGTGCTGGTAGCTCCAGACTGGGAGAAGGAGTTTATCTTGCAGACAGATGCCTCTGAGGTTGGATTGGGAGCGGTGCTTTCACAACTGGTTGGAGCGGAAGAACACCCAATCCTGTTCCTCAGTAGGAAACTCCTGCCCAGGGAACGTAAATATGCCGTAGTAGAAAAGGAATGCCTGGCCGTAAAGTGGGCCATAGAAAGTCTTCGCTATTACCTACTCGGACGGCGGTTTACCCTTGTCACGGACCATGCCCCTCTGAAGTGGATGTACCAAAACAAAGAGAAAAATGCGAGAGTGACAAGGTGGTTCCTGTCACTACAACCCTTCCACTTCAGAGTACAACATAGGTCCGGAAGCAAGCATGGCAACGCGGATGGCCTTTCAAGGGTACACTGTTTGCCGACCCAAGTAGCCCAACCCTGTAGTGTTGCGCAGGGGGGGCGGGATGTGTGATAAACTCAGGACAGACAGTTGCAAGGGGGGGGGTAGGAGTCAGTCCCAGAGGGTTAAAAGGCCCTCCTCCTTATCAACTGACAGACAACTACAGGTCAATCAGGTTCAGCTGAGAAAGGGTTACCAAGGTAGCAAATTAGAATCAGCTGAGGGGGAGCTACCTGAAGGTAATTAGGACCAGGTGATTCCAACTTGGGGCTGCCGGAGACCTTTTTTAAACCCCTTCCTGGGAGGAAGGAGGGGGGAAGCAGAGAGAGAGAAGGAGCCTGGCTGCCAGGAGTGTTGGAGCAGCAAGCCTCCATAGGAGGAGCGGCAGTACGCTCTCCCACAAGGCAAGAAAAAATAAATTACTTTAAATAAGGCTGGTGGGAAGACAGGGAACAGACTTCCCCTGAGTCCTAAGGGGGACTGCAATTGCCCAAGCCTGTCTCCCCAGGGCTAAAAACAGCAGAGGCTGGTGAGACTGAGAAGGTACTTTGCCACAGTGCCTAAAGATATAGATAGGTGCCCAGTGGGATTTTCAAAAGCATTCTGGGGCTTTAAAAAAGCCCTCCTGGAAAACAGAAGATATCTCCTATTCCAGTAGTATAATGCTCCATGTCTAGCCTTGAAGAATTACAAGATGATAGGGTATCTGAAACCTGTCACTCTTGCAGGATTGATCATTGCCCTTTTTGGATAATTTAAACTAATGTAATTTCGGAAGCTGAGGAGTTGGGTAAATTCCACATGTGGGAGGAAAGAAGGAAATATGTGGTGTGTTGAATTGTTATTTTTTTCTTAAATGGTGCCCATCTGTAACTGCTCAGAGGTCTGGAATGTTGTAATAAATTCTTGGGTGGGGGATGGGACACAGGTGAGGTGGCCACAAGTGCAGGACAAATGCAAGTTGTAACATGCAAATGGTGAGGTGATTATCACAACAATATTCTAATGTACGAATTCATGCTAAAGGTTGAATGAGAAATCAGCTTTTCAGGGCCAGATTTTTAAAGACACAAATAGGTACCAGATTTTCAAAAGCATCTAACTGACTTTTTAGATGCCTACATACTTCTAAAAATCTGGCCTTCAATCATCTATGTGCTGTACATCCAGATACTGTGAAACTTTTGTCTGCAGTCTTAATTGCTGCTGGTTCTCTTCCCCTTGGTGCTCTGTTAATAAATAAAATTTAAAAAAAAATTATTTCCAGAGTAGGGCCCAACACTGTACTCCGTACTTAGGCACAGCTCTTATTGAAGTTATTGGGATACAGTGGATGATTTGAAGCTAATGAGGGTTTCAGTGGAGTAAGTGAATCAGATTTTCAATGGCGTTTCATTCAGAACTCTTGTAGTCAATAGAAGCCTTTGTCAAACTAAGGAGAGCAGGATGAGGTGCTTAGTTAAAAATAATTCACTTGAAGGAAAAAAAGAATCTGACAACTTACTTCTAATTGTTTTAACTGATGTCAGTAGAAAGAAAGCATCTGATCGCTTACCACTTCAATCTAATAAATGCAGGAGTATTCAGCTTTCAATGCACAGTGACCTGAAGTATTTCAGTGGGGATTACTGACTTTCTTTTTAAAGTAAAAATCCTTTAGAACTCTAACATTTTAAATACATTTCTTCCATATCATAGAATCATAGAATCATAGAACTTAAGATCAGAAGGGACCATTTTGATCATCTAGTCTGACCTCCCGCAAGATGCAGGCCACAAAAGCTGACCCACCCACTCCTGAAATAATTCTCTCCCTTGACTCAGCTGTTGAAGTCCCCAAATCCTGATTTAAAGACTTCAAGTAGCAGATAATCCTCCAGCAAGCGACCCCTGCCCCATGCTGGGGAGGAAGGCGAAAAACCTCCAGGGCCACTGCCAATCTACCCTGGAGGAAAATTCCTTCCCGACCCCAAATATGGCCATCAGCTGAACCCCGAGCATGCGGGCAAGACTCTCCAGCCAGACACTCAGGAAAAAGACTTTCAATATCCCAACATTGACCCTCGGTACTAAGTACCAGTGGTCGCACGTTATTGACCTATTGACTAAATCACGTTATCCTATCAAACCATTCCCTCCATAAACTTATCAAGCTTAATCTTAAAGCCAGAGAGGTCCTTCGCCCCCACTGTTTCCCTCGGTAGGCTGTTCCAGAATTTCACTCCCCTGATGGTTAGAAACCTTCGTCTAATTTCAAGCCTAAACTTCCCGACTGCCAATTTATATCCATTTGTTCTCGTGTCCACATTAGTACTGAGCTGAAATAATTCCTCTCCCTCCCTGGTATTTATCCCTCTGATATATTTAAAGAGAGCAATCCTATCTCCTCTCAACCTTCTTTTGGTTAAGGAAAACAAACCGAGCTCCTCAAGTCTCCTTTCATACGACAGGTTTTCCATTCCTCGGATCATTCTAGTGGCCCTTCTTTGTACCCGTTCCAGTTTGAATTCATCCTTCTTAAACATGGGAGACCAAAACTGCACACAGTACTCCAAATGAGGTCTCACCAATGCCTTGTATAACGGGACTAGCACCTCCTTATCTCTACTAGAAATACCTCGCCTAATGCATCCCAAGACAGCATTAGCTTTTTTAACGGCCATATCACATTGCCGACTCATAGTCATCCTGCGATCAACCAGGACTCCGAGGTCCTTCTCCTCTTCCGTTACTTCCAACTGGTGCGTCCCCAGCTTATAACTAAAATTCCTGTTAGTCATCCCTAAATGTATAACCTTACACTTCTCACTATTGAATTTCATCCTATTACTAATACTCCAGTTTACAAGGTCATCCAAATCTCCCTGGAGGATATCCCGATCCTTCTCCGAATTGGCAATACCTCCCAACTTCGTGTCATCCACAAACTTTATCAGCCCACTCCTACTTTTGGTTCCGAGGTCAGTGATAAATATTCTATTCCCTATGTGAATTTTCCCATTTTAAGTGCTTCTAATGTTGGATGAATTGCTAATTTCTCTGGTCCTGAGAATTTAACGCTCAAAAGTTAATAGAAGTTTCTGCTATTTACATTTTTTCATGCTAAACAGGAAAAGGGAAAAGGAAAAAAACATTTAATGATTTTTCTTTTAAAAAATTAAGCAAATAAAATCCACTTTTTACTTGTTCTCATCTACTTTTGTAGTCTAGCTAATCAGCATTTATTTACTCAGGGATTGTCTACACTTACCAGAGGATCCACTCTGTGGCAATTGATACATCGGCGGTCAGTTTAGCAGGTCTAGTGAAGACCTGCTAAATCAACGGCCGATCGTTCTCCCATCAACTCGTGTATTCCACCTGCTCGAGAAGAATATGGGGAGTTGACAGGAAAGCGTCTCCCATCAACGTTGCATAGTGTGGACCCCGCAGTAAGTAGATCTAAGCTACATCGATCTGAGTTACACTATTCACGTAACTCAAATTGTGTAGCTTAGATCGACTTTTCCCTTTAGTGTAGATGAGGCCAAAGAGAAGCTAGTAGCCATGCAGCCTAAAAAAAAATAAAAAAATCTATGCTTCATTCCTATATTAGCAGCAAGAAGTCAGCCCCAAAGATTTTTGTGATGCTAAGCATATAGTTGCCAATGAAATTACATACTAAGGATATTGGGCTGTCTTCCATTTGGGTGAGAACTATATTTGTGAGAGGTCAGGTTGGGGCTGTTAAGTTTCTGTCCATTATGGAGTGAAAGAGGTGGGTTACTCGAACAGGGACACCTGGAAGCATTGTGTTTAGACACAATGGTCTTGACTGTCCCCCCGACTTGCACTCTATCTAGGCATGTATTTATGTGCACAGTGGGTGTAAAATGTTACTATCCTGACTTGGTAGCACCCACTTTACACATATGTAAATGACTGCACAAGATTCAAGGAACTAAAAGATCAGGTCCAACACCCATCAGAATGCAGTAGTGCAGCCACTGTGTGGCTTGGAAAGGAATAGGAACACTATGTCTTCCCAAAGAGTGTCATGCAGCCATCAGCACTAGGTTATTGGAGTCTTTGTGCTTTCACAACGGAAGATGAGGCAGGCTGGTCTTGTGGTTAAGGCAGTGGAGTGGGACTCAGGAGATCTGAGTTTAGTTTCTGACTCTGACACAGACCACCTCTGTGACCTTTCTGTGCCTCCATCTGTAAAATGTGGATAACAATGCTTCCTTTCTCTTGCCCTTTATAGGTCTTGTCTGTTTAGACTGCAAGCTTTTAGGTCCAGGGACTGTCTTTCACTATGTGTAGGGCCCTATCAAATTCACAGCCCATTTTGATAAATTTCATGGTCATAAGATTTTAAAAATCTTAAATTTCATAGATTCAGATATTTAAATCTGAAATTTCACAGTGTTGTAACCATGGGAGTCCCAACCCAAAAAGGAGTCATGGGGGGATTGCAAGATTATTGTAGGGGGTCTGTCACGTATCAGAGGGGTAGCAATGTTAGTCTGGATCTGTAAAAAGCGACAAAGAGTCCCATGGCACCTTATAGACTAACAGACGTATTAGAGCATGAGCTTTCGTGGGTGAATGCATCTGACAAAGTGGGTATTCACCCACGAAAGCTCATGCTCCAATACGTCTGTTAGTCTATATGGTGCCATAGGACTCTTTGTCCCTTACTTCTGTGCTGCTGCTGATGGCAGCACTGCCTTCAGAGATGGAGAAGAATGGCTGCTGACCAGGAGGATCTGTGATGAGTTTTTCATAGCTGTGAATTTGGTAGGGCCCTAACTATGTGAGATGCTTAGGACCTGTGTGGAAGCACATTGGAAAAGGAAGGCTCTTTGCAGCTTCTTCCCTACACTTACTGTTCCCATGTAGGGCTGGGCAAATCTATCTCTCAGAACAGACAAAACAGCTTGACTAAAATAACAGCCAATCCAAATCCACAGCCAAAATTTGAACTAAACTTTTCTGAACATTTAGACATCTGAATACCCCCTTAATTGTATTTTACTATTGTTGGCTCCTGTGCTACCTGATTCTACATGGGACAGGAAGAGATAGTATTGAATGCCACCAGAAAGGCTTTAGTTGTAATGCTATTTCCATACTAAATAGAAGCAGAAAGCACCCTGAATCCTCCAAGAACTCCTAGTCTCATGATTATCAAGTCAATTTTGCAGATTCCAGAGGATTTTTAGATGAGGTTTGAGTAAGCATCAGGGCAACTGGATGAGCCCCCAAACCTGTGGAGATTAGTCCATTACCAGTAATTTGGCCACTGAATTATTGATCTCTACATCAGTATAAAACTTACAAACAGAACACAATGAAGATCTGTTAATAGTAAATCTACTCTTTCATTAGCTCTATTCCATTTTAGTGTGTTTGTCTTTGTTCGTGCTACAGTTTATAACAAACTACATTGCAATAAATTGGTATATGGCAGATTTGTGAGTCTTGTTTGGCTTTGTTGCCAAGGTAGATAAGAACATAAGAATGGCCCTACTGGGTCAGACCAAAGGTCCATCTAGCCCAGTATCCTGTCTACCGACAGTGATCAGTGCCAGATGCCCCAGAGGGAATGAACAGAACAGGTAGTGAGCAAGTGATCCATCCCCTGTCACTCATTCCCAGTTTCTGGCAAACAGAGGCTAGGGACAACATTCCTGCCCATCCTGGCTAATAGCCATTTATGGACCTATCCCCCATGAATTTATCTAGATTTTTTTGAAACTTGTTATTGTCTTGGCTTTCACAACATCCTCTGGCAAGAAGTTCCACAGGTCGACTGTGTGTTGTGTGTAGGGTGACCAGACAACAAGTGTGAAAAATCGGGATGGGGTGGAGGGGTAATAGGAGCCTATATAAGAAAAAGACTCAAAAATCGGGACTGTCCCTATAAAATCGGAACATCTGGTTACCCTAGTTGTGTGAAGAAATACTTCCTTTTATTTGTTTTAAACCTGCTGCCTATTAATTTCATTTGGTGACCTCTAGTTCTTGTGTTATGAGAAGTAGTAAACAACACTTCCTTATCTGCTTTCTCTACACCAGTCATGATTTTATAGACCTCAATCATATCTCCCCTTAGCTGTTTCTTTTCCAAGCTGAAAAGTCCCAGTCTTATTAATCTCTCCTAATACGGAAGCCATTCCATACCCCTAATCATTTTTGTTGCCCTTTTCTGAACCTTTTCCAATTCCAATATATCTTTTTTGAGATGGGGCGACCACATTGGCCCTCGCCGCTTCCAGCAGCTCCCATTGGCCTGGAGCAGCGAACTGCGGCCACAGGGAGCCGCAATCGCCCGAACCTGCAGATGCGACTGGTAAACAAACCGGCCCAGCCCACCAGGGGCTTTCCCTGCACAAGCGGCAGAACAAGTTTGGGAACCACTGACCTAGGGCCTTACTCAAGGCTCCAAGAAAAGTGTGGGGAAGGGGTTTGAGACTGCAGAAAGGGTGTATAAAACAAGAAGTGCTGGGATGAAATAAAGAAAAAGAAAATTTAGGCTGAATACCCAGAACAATGAAATCTTAGAATATAGAATTGGGGGCAGGGGGGCGGGGTAAGCACTGGAAACCAAATCACAGGAAAGATTTAAAATCAGACTGGAAAAGATACTAAAAATATACACTGTAGGGAATGATTCTTCCCTGCCTGTTGGTGGAGCTTTCCCTTCTCAGGTCTTCTCTAGCCCTAGACACAATTCTGCACATTACTCTGCACAGGGGGACTCCTGTAAATGATGATGTAGTCAGAGCTACTTCTAGAGAAGCTTATGTGGATTGCCACTGAGGTCCGTGGAGGTCCACCTGCTCCGATTCAGTCACAGGATCAGGGCTTTAATGTTTATGAAGCAACGAAAAAGACTTTCACAGCCAGGGCTTTTTGTAGGCAGTAAACAATTGTTTATTCTGAAGAATAATCAGAGGTGAGAATGGTAAATGTTTTGATTTTCCGCGCACCCCTGAAAATGTGCTTTTCTTTCATCACCGGCGAGAAAAAACTTCCACACAACTTTACACCTATTACCTTCCCCAGCTCATCTCTTTAGCAATCTCCACACTTGCCCTGTATTCACTCACAATAATTTACCACTTTCTATCTCTGCTGTGCTTTTCATTCATTAAACATCCATTTTAAAACATTGCAAGATTTGCTCTTCTAGGAGGTCTCATTTCATTTAGAGTCAGTAAACTAAGGGACATTTCTGGGAATCTGAACATTTTTACTCCACTCCATCAGTCTTCAGAATTAGAGACAAACATAGGGCCTGATCACACAGGAAATTCTGCCAGTTAATGTACTGCTAGACTGGTATACTACAGTGATAGGCATGCTAAAAATGCCAACGGTGCTAATCCTATGCCTCTAAGTACAGAGGTCTCTCAGAAACAAGGCTGAACAGTACATTTTCATAGCACTGCAATGAGTCTTACCAGGACTCATTTCATTGAAGTCTATGGGAGACATTTGGATAAAACCCCATATGCCACATTGAAAATTAAGGGAAGTGTCTTTAAAGCCTAATGACAACTGGAAATGTTTGGTTATATGTTACTCTTGGATTTAAACCCATAGTTAGCCAGATGTCAATTTTACAATTATCTACAAAAAGTAAGGAGGACAAGTCCTTCTCTGTCTTCCATTGACGTGGAGGGCTAAAACAAAGTGCAACTGGTGATTTCTGACCACATGGTGAGACAAGGGGTGAAATCCTGTTCTCTTTGGAGTCAAAACTCCATTTGCCTCAGTGAGTCAGGGTTTAGTTCCATAAGGGCCCCCTTCATTATAGCATTCAGAGATGTGCGACTGTTTGGATCTGTTCCGTATCTCCCAAAGCTCTGGAGCTGCTGAACCACCAAAGTGGGGGGTTCAACAGCCCTGCAGCATCCGTCATTAAGTAGTGGCCCTGTCACAGGATTCACTTACTATTGGGGCATCTCGTTTTGCCCATTCATCCACACATGCTGCCACCTCCCTCTCAGTGCAACTCAGGGTATTCTCTCTTTGTGACTTGGCCCTCTGGCCAGGTCATGATGCGCCTCCCCATTTGGGTCCTAAAGTCCCACTGAACAGCCATCCTAGGCAGTCTTCTGCGCTGCTGCCTGGTCTGTGCCACTACTCCAGTGGGTGTTAGGGGAACCTGGCCCATCAACTCTTCCAGGTTCCAGTCCAGAATGGTACAACCAGCAGCCAAGGTCTGAACAGTCCCAAACCTTGATACTGTTTCCCTCGGCTGCTCCTACTTCACCTCTATCAGGCTCTTTCTACACTCTCCTCCAGGTATTCCCTTTCCTCAAGGCCAGGACCCCAGGCCTTCTATTCTCCCCCTAGTTTCCATCTTTCCTTCTCTACAGCCTCCACACTGCAAACCCCTTTCTACTGCCAACTTCATAGCTTTATCGGAGCCCTGCCTGTTCCTTCTCATTTGAGAGTCAGGAGTTGCTTATCCAGCCTAATTCCCCTCAAGTGTGGCCTATCAAATTAATTGCCCCCCCTGTAAGCCTCATTAACCCTTTAAAGGCTGGTGTGGGGTGAAACCCTTACCCCCCACCCATCACAGTCCCTGACATTCCTAAAGCTGGGAAGTGGAATGGGAGAGTAAAATTGTCTTAACTCTTCTGTAATATCCCTGCATCAAGCTCATATGCTCTGGCTTTAGTGCAGGGAGTAGAATTTGCCCTTAGCCACTAGAATTGCGTGTAATATAAAAAGAGACAATTTATTGGTTTTAAAATATGTTTGATATCTTGTACAGTTCCCTTTAGCAGAAGATTCCTGAGCAACAGCATATCTTGCCTAAGGGATTATTTTATACCCACCAGCAGCACGCTGCAAATGTAGTATAAGAGGCTCCGGAGATCCATCGGCTAATAATAAAATAGCTAACTTCAATCTCTTGACTAGGAAAGTGGGTTTATTATCTTGCACAAATTGTTTTGCAATATTAAAAATATTCATTTTTAAATGTTCCTAGCCATGTACGTTTTATACCCTGTCTCTTTTCTACAGGCTTCTTGACGATAATAAGTGCTAGAGTTTGATGCCAAAGCAGATAGGGACAGCCCAGCAACTTTGCTACCTAATAACGTGACCCTACAGCAAATATTCAACCTCAGCTACAGAGGCTGAGCAAGTTAAATCCAAGCACCTTTTGTTGCAAGCTTTAAGAAGTGGCTAACCAGATGACATGACCTGAACCGTAGTTGTTGTTATTTAATAAGTATATTCCTATATTATTTTTATTCTTTCAGTTTTGATACTCTTCACTGAATATTCATGTGTTCTATATGTCACCTCTGTATGTAATGCCTTTTGACAGTCTTATAATTGTAAAAACTCAATCAATTATTGAAAAATTGCCTATGAAATCAGATAAACAGAGTTGAGATAGATCAACATAGAACTTCCACTGCTTAAAGGTTCCCAATGACAGAAACAAGGATGGTTTATGACTTTGAACAATTCTTACTAATACAACAACATTACAGTAGAGGTTTTTGTGTCTGCTTAACATTCTGACATTAACAAACCATACCCATGACAGTATGAATGACCTTAAGCTTTGAAAAAAGAATGGAATAAGATATGGTGGGTAGAATACCTACTTAAATTATTAAGTAATGAACCAGGGACAAATTGTCCCTGTCACTTGTGTCTTCTCTGTGTACTTGGCACAGTAGGCAAACAAGAAGGCATCAGTGTGAGCTGTATTTTTCAATCTAGAAGCTTTTAGGGAAATTACAGGGTTCTGCAGAATTTCAGCCCCGTTAGTAGTGACTAGTGTTAAAGTAGAAAAGGAAAGATCCTTTGCACTTAGTTTCTTCACAGAAACCACATCCTATGTTTAAGCAGAATGCTGTCTCTAATTGAGAATAATTACTCTATAAATCTAACCCTCCAATTTCCTTTTTATGTGACAGTCAGATTTCACTCAAGTGTTATCATGCACAAAATAATGTTTGGGATGGGTCAAAATGTTGAACGGATGTCACTTGTCTGATCCACGGATCCAAAACAAAGAATACTCATAGAATTCCTGTATGGTGCTCTTGACATCTCTGGCTGTAATTCTCTCTCTTGATATCTCTGGCTGTAGCAATATTTGTGAATTTTTAAAAATATTGTAACCCCTAGCACTCAATTATAGACTCATTTCAAGCAGCCTAGCATGCACGTACTTGCATAATTCAGAAAAGAAAGATGTCTTGGTTAAATATTTTAAAGGTGTTTTAAAAAGTCTGCTACTTTAGATCAAGATGTTTCAGAAGAGAATGTGATAACAAGATGAAGAAAATCTGCAAACAATGAGTCCAGGGAAAAAAAATTTAGAAAGTGGAGAATTAATTTTTCTAGCTATCTATTACATGATTTACTAGGACTTTCTTTAATTGTATAGTTATTGAAAGTAACCTTGATTAATCTGGAAGACATGCACATTAAAAGCAAGGAGGAGACTGTGTGGTCTATCAAACACCTCATTTACAGATGAGGGAAATAATCTATGGATATCTTCTCACATGAACACTAAAATCTACTTGGTAATTGTGACTCATCATCCCGCCTTTTTTAGAAATATTATTCATTCTTTCTTGGGGCTGATCTTTATTCCTTATTTTTGTTGCTAGCTTCTAACCACTTCATGAAAATTCTACCCCAATTTCCTTCCTGGATATATAATCCTCTCTTCAACAGTCTATGGTCTGTTTATTTTCAAATTCTTTACAAATTCAAATGTATTAAAAAAACTAATTTCCCCCTACTGTTACTCACATCTTGTCAACTGTTTGAAATGGGCCAACCTCATTACCACTACAAAAGTGATTTTTTTCTCCCTTGGTATTCTACTGTTAATTGAACTGTCTCGTTAGACTGATTCCCCACTTGGTAAGGCAACTCCCATCTTTTCATGTACTATTTATATATACCTGCTATTGTATTTTCCACTCCATGCATCTGATGAAGTGGGTTCTAGCCCACAAAAGCTTATGCCCAAATAAATTTGTTATTCTCTAAGGTGCCACAAGGACTCCTCATAGATTTCAGCAGCAGACCTCGCAAATTCCTTCAAATGAACAAGTGCACTTTTAACAAGCTACTTACCCATGCTTAGTACATCTGTGATTAGGAGCATGCACACCTGTAGATTTAAGGGCATTGCACATACTAAATTCAAATACCCATTTTTTTGTTAATCAAACATGCATAGACTCCTGAAGACCATTGTGCCAGCCAGAGTGACCACAGTTGATGGCATTGAACCAGGAATCATATAATGAAGTTCCCAGATCTGGCTTAATCCTGCAAATCCATGAATCTCTGGGACAGCCCCACAGGCAGTGCCAAATAGAGTCAGGGCACACCCCTTCACACGTCAGTGGAGAATCTGAGAGAACAGTGTGCTGTGGTATCTTTGTCCTTTCTAGTGACATGGCCAAAGATTCCCCCTTTTAAGTTAATGAGAGTTTTGCCTGAGTGAGGTTTGCGATGGTCAGGGCTGTAGATGTTTAGCTTACTCATCAATTCCTAACATGGAATATTTCCCAAGTCTCTCATCATTTTAATCACCTGCTCCTGAATTCTCTACTTCATGTAGCTCAGTGTGCAACCTGAATGCAGTCATCTGCAACTCATCACTGTTGAATAGAAGGGAAAAACTTAATTTCACATGTGATAACTGTGTTTACACAATGCAATTGTATAAGCAGCATTGTTGCACTGAGAAATCATTTGCCATTTTCTCTGTGTTCTTTTGTGGTACTATTGTTGAGCAAATGGTATTCCGTTCCAGATGAGTGCTTTTGATTTTTGTCCTCAAATGGACTAATTTCTGAATTTAATTATATTTGTGCCAGACTTATCTTGCTGAACTTTTGCTCTGTCCTTTGCTTGCCATTCCACACTAACAAACTGGAGGATGGCTCACATAAAACCTCTGTGAACAGTGCCTACCATTGGGTCCTGTCAGGAGAGTTACAGCTTTCATTTTAAAAGTAGATTTCTAGCTTTTTACCTTTAAAAGATAGTAATTGAGACGATTCTTTGGAGAGCTCCCCAAACTTAGCTGACACATTTTACATAAACAACAAAAAACAATCTTTCAATCCTAGGCAAAAATTGGTTACATTTAGGGAGAGGCACCAATTTTATTTATTTTTCACAGCCCACCCCAAATTGCTAAGGCTGGCTCTAGTTGTTAAAATTTCCAGCCCTTTCTAAATGGACTCATTATTGCTAGGACCATGGCAACAGCTATTTCAAAGGGAACTCCCTCCTTTTGTTCCTGACCCGCATTTCTAGATGTGCCTGAGGGAAATGTACTTTCTACCATCCTGCCCCACCCATACCAGCTGTTCAGCAGTGGAAAAGGAGAAGACAAAGGCCAAGCTGCTACTGCACTGAGTGCCTGTCTCTACAGCTCCCATCCAGAAGCTGAAGAGTTGGTTCTGGAAAGGAACCTGGGGCCCTGTTGCCTCTTCAGCAGAAACCTATTGCCCACACTAGGAAGAGACCTGCCTCTGGACAGAGCCAAGTAGTTCTATTCCCCCAGCTGGCCACCCAGTCCACTCCTAGGGGGGACCACTTCTCTCCTGATAAGCATCCCACAGCTAAAGACCACAGGGAAGCTTGTCTGTCATCACTGTTACTGTGACAGTCACTGCCAGGTAAAGGAACCACTTACAGGAGTCTCAGTGAGGTGGTGGAAATAGATATGATGGTTCAAGGAGTATTGCAACCAAGGATGGAGGTTGGAAGACTGATGGATTTGGGAGAGGAGATAAAGTATAGAATTGTGAGGAAGATAAGCCCATATTCAAGTTGGACCTGGGAAAACTTTAATTGTCCAGTCTAAGGGGAATTTATTCTGTTAGTAATGTAAAAGAAGCTCCTCGTTTCTAGGAATTGGAATTTTTAAAACAAAATTGAGGGAAATTTCAAAACAAAGTATTTTTGAATAAAAAACAAAATGTTTCTTTTAAAAAGTTTCAAAGTGAAATATTACAGAATTTTTTTACACAAACTATTTGGCAAAACTGACATGGATTCACAAACATATGGATTCACAAGTAAGGTTTTTGATACTGTCTCACATTACTTTCTCAGAAACAAGCTAAGGAAATACAACCTTGATGGAGCTATTATAAGGTGGGTGCATAACTGGTTGGCAAACTGTTCCCAGAAAGTAGTTATTAGTGGTTCACAGTCAAGCAGGAAGGGCATATCAAGTGGGGTCTTGCAGGGATCAGTCCTGAGTCTGTCTCTCTTCAATATCTTCATCAATGATTTAGATAATGGAATAAAGAGTACACTTATAAAGTTTAAGAGGAAGAGTTACAAGTGCTTTAGAGGATAGGATTAAAATTCAAAATGATCTGGGCAAACTGGAGAAATGGGCTGAAGTAAATAGGATGAAATTCAATAAGGACAAATGCAAAGAACACCACTTAGGAAGGAACAATCAGTTGCACACATACAAAATGGGAAATGAGTACTTAGGCATCTGGGGGTCATAGCGGATCACAAGCTAAATATGAGTCAACAATGTAACACTGATGCAAAAAAAAGCAAACATTATTCTGGGATGTATTTAGCAGGAGTGTTGTAAGCAAGTGATGAGAAGTAATTCTTCTGCTCTACTCCATGCTGATTAGGCTGCAACTGGAGTATTGTGTCCAGTTCTGGGCACCACATTTCGGGAAGGATGTGGACAAATTGAAGAAAGTCCAGAGAAGAGCAACAAAAATTATTAACGATCTAGAAAACGTGAGGGAAGATTGAAAAGATTGGATTTGTTTAGTCTGGAGAAGAGAAGACTGAGAGGGAACATAACAGTTTTCAAGTACATAAAAGGTTGTTACAGGGAGGAGGAAAAAAATTGTTCTTAACATCTGAGGATAGGACAAGAAGCAATGGGATTAAATTGCAGGAAGGGTGGTTTTGGATGGACATTAGGAAAAACTTTCTGTGAGGGTGGTTAAACACTGGGATAAATTGTCTAGGGATTGTCTCCATTATTGGAGATTTTTAAGAGCAGGTTATTCAAACACCTGTCAGGGATGGTCTAGATCAGTGATTCTCAACCAGGGATACGCGTACCTTTGGGGGTATGCAGAGATCTTCCAGGAGGCACATCAACTCATCTAGATAGTTGCCTAATTTTACAGCAAGCTATGTAAAAAGCACTAGCGAAGTCAGTAAAAACTAAAATTTCATACAAACAATGACTTGTTTATACTGCTCTATATATTATACACTGAAATGTAAGTACAATATTTATATTCCAGTTGATTTATTTTATAATTATATGGTCAAAATGAAAAAGTGAGCAATTTGTCAGTAATAGTGTTCTGTGACACTTTTGTATTTTTATGTCTGACTTGGCAAGCAAGTAGTTTTTAAGTGAGGTGAAACTTGGGGATACACTAGACAAATCAGACTCCTGAAAGGGATACAGTAGTCTGGAAAGGTTGAGAGCCACTGGTCTAGATAATACTTAGTCCTGCCATGAGTGCAGGGGACTGGACTAGATGACCTCTCGAGGTTCCTTCCATTCCTACAATTCTATGATAATATTCTAATATTGCCAAGTCTGCAATTTTCTATGAAAAAAGGTTTCAGGCAAAAACTTTTGTCTAGCTCTACCTGTGACTGCACTGAGGTTTAAGGAGGATGTATTTAAGTGGTGTGCTGCAAAGAGCTCACAGAATTTCTTTAAAACAAGCCAAGGTGATTTCACTATTGCATAGAGCTATCTCCCTTGATAAAAGCCTAAAACCACAAGGGATGCTCATGTCCTTCACCAGCTATGTGGATACATTGTAATGGCTTCCTTCAGTTCTCCAAGGAGCAGGGCTGTCCAATCAATACTCACACATTTCTCTCAATCAATCGTGCTACCTACACAAACCCTCAACTCTCAGTAGCATTGGCCTGGGCCCCCTCTCACCTTCAGAACCTCCTTTTTCTCTATTTCATCGCCCCATTAAACCCACAGGCCAGTTTAGGAGGAAAGAGCAACAGCAAGTGAAAGGGATTCATTCCATGTCTGAGATTGGCTTCATGTCCAAACTATCTGGCACTTAATGAAGATATTGATTAGAAGTATCATCTAATCCAGTACCAGATTTGAGAAACAGAGGGCACAGCCCTGAAGAGAACCAGAAGCCCATGCAGGCACAGCATAACCTTGGGACCTTGTGCAAAAGCTGAGGAGTGCACACACCATGAGTATCAGAGGCTCGGAGAACCCACAATAACTGAAGTCAATGAGACCTGCAGGTGGTCAGCACTCCTGAAAATCAGGCCCTCACAGCTCAGACCCAGTTCAGTCTGAGAGCTGATTGACCACAAGGGAACCCTTGTGTCCCTAACATAGAACCTAACTTGCTCCCCTGGGTTGAGATAGATATACTGTCTCTAAACACTTGCACTGTACATTTTTTAATTCCTGTCTAGAATGTTAATTTTAACAGCTGACAGACTAGATAGTTTAACTCTTTGTACACTGCAGACACCAAATTAGCTCCATCTATTTAATGCTGTGATTTGCATTATTCTTTGATAATAATTTTTTCTTATTCATTCTTTGATACAGATTATTTGCCTTGAATTACAGGTGCTGTTCATCATTGTTTGAAATGTTCCACTCTCTTGGATTATAAAAGTATTGCAATGTGATCTGGTAATTGATTGGCAGCCCATGACAATCAGCTTGATAGAAACTGATATTCAATATTCAGCCAATGATGTATTCGTATCTTTAGAGATACTATCATTAGTTTTATACATGTTATTTAAATGTAGATTTGAGTTGCAGTTAGATATGTCAATCATTTCCCATTTTAAAAGGAGCACAGGTTAGAGGATATCAGTCTGATGAAGACTAATGGTATTTGAGCAAATGCCCTACCTAATTTGTGACCATCATTTGATAGGAAAATGCCCCGTTAATTTGACCAATTAAAACTCATCACGATATATTTTATTTGCTTATGGTTCTTTTTAAACAAATATTACTTTGAATTGTACCATGACACTGTAGTTAGTTAAGCAACTGTACTTAATTTTGTAGCTCTTTTAAAAATAGATATTTTGGAGGGGCTTGTGTTTGAAGGTGTGGCTTTAACTAGAATAGTCCAAAGCAGAAGAGATGAAAAAGGATTATTTTAAACATTCAGATCTATTCAAATAGAGACTGTCTGCTAATGAAGATCATGTTGTTTTCTTTTATCTTGCCATTTTAAGGAGGAAATAGTGGAAGAAAGTCTGGATCTTCTATAGCTAATCTGATAATTTGTCTTGCCTTGTTTCTAATCCTTGCGCTTTTCCTGAGGTACCATGCTTGAATTTCACTGTCAGCAGCCTGAGAGAGATACTTTCTCAAACACAATAAGAACATTTTTTCCTCAACTGTGCAGCACATGAGAGAGTCTTGAGCCACGACTGTAATTATGATGATGTATTAAGGAAAGTTTTGTGGTATTTTCATTATAGCGTCCTGGTCTCCTTCACCTTCTCATTTTTTCTTGTCCTTTGAATGACATAAATAAAAATTAAAAATGGTATGTCATGCCTACTGCAGGCAAATTATTGACAAGTATAAGCTGTAGTGTTACAGTTGGAGTTGGGCAACTGATTTTCTTGATTTAATGGCAATTTTAAAGTCTCAGGTCAAATGAAATATTTTGTTTTGACTTCAAGCATTTTTAATGATTTTGAATATTTTAAATAATTAAAGGAAATATAAAAACAAAAAGTCAATTTGAACCAAGAAAATCAAAATGTTTCATTTTGAAAATGTCAAAATGAAATGTTTTAATTATTTTAGAATTTGTTTTTCTCAATGAACAATTTGGTGTAACCGACATGATGCCTAAAAACAACATTTTGGAGCCACCTAATCTGTATATTTTGCCAAAAAAAACCTTTGGTTGAAAAATTTCACCCAGCTCTAATCAGTTGATAAGAGACAGTTCAGCCTGGTCTACACTGTGGAATATCCCCGAAAATTCTAATCGCTTCTAAAACCAGATAAACCAAACTTTAAACTAGTTAAAAATGAAGGATAAACCAGATTCTCATGGTCTGCACTGTCTTATAAACCTGCTGAAAAGAGCATTAAAACCAGCTCAGGCCATTAACTAATTAACTATTGTCATTGCAATTTCAAAAGAAGCTATTGGTTTCTCTAACCATGGGAGGAATATATGTATGATTATTTGACATGGCTCCCTTCAGAAATTATATCGAGGTCATAAGAGTCACTGAGAAGAGTGATATGTGTGCAGTACGTGTGTGTGCCCATTTTGTGCACACACACTGAATTTGGTTTGGCTTTGGCAAGGGTTCTGCTGCAGTTCTGCACTTAAAGCAGTTAAAGAGCTCTTTGTGTGGGTTTGTCTGGAAATATCCCCTTAAGCGCCCTCATTACTGGCATTCTGGAAATGGTTATAAGGACTTTAAATAACGGACATTATCATTTATACTAATGGTTTCATCAGTGACTAATGGTTTTGTTTTGATGCTCTTACAAATATTTCATACTGGTAACACATGAATAGTGGTTAATAATGCTGTGCCTTCTCTGTACTTGTTTTCTGATCTATGCATTGTTTCTATGGACATAGTTTTATTTTTGCTAAAAAAATACCTATGGGATACCACCCGCTGTTTCAAGTCCTTCTATTATTTACAGCTTGTGTCACCAATAGAAAAATGACTTAATAAACACCAGGCATAGCTTCCATTGCTATGCAGACAAAACACAGATCTATGTCTCAAACTTTTCCTTATCTTAGCCATCTGCACTTGAGTCCTGCCTATCAAAAATGAAAATATGGATGGGTACAACTTTTCTTTTTTTCCCCTCATCAGTTAAACGCTGATAAAACTAGGTGATGCTGATTGCCCCTCTCATTTGCAAGGTGGCCAAGATTAACTATGTGAACAGCCTATCGAAGTGCAGAAGCCTGTTACAGTGACATGGCACATTTTTATGTCATGCGTTATCTGAGCATCTCAGAATACTTTACACAATACTCCTGTGAGATGGGTAAGTATTAGAGATGTGCAGGAACTGGAAATTCTGTCTTGTGGGAAATTCCATGATTTTGAAATTTGTTTTCATTCCAAATTGGAACAAAAATGTAAAACTTTGAAATTTCCTATTAAATGAATTTTTTCAAAATACTTCATTTTCCTTTACAAAAGCCATGTTGGCTCTTCCCCAACAAATATTTTTCATCTATGTGTCTGATAAATTGCAGTATTTTTATAGCCATATTGGTCCCAAGAGGACCAGAAAAAGAGCTCTGTCCAACAGCAATAAAAAGATATTATGTCACCCACCTTGTCTCTCTAATATAATTGACTGTTTTCTATATAATGTAAAATAAAAGTAATTTCAAAATGAAATAAATGTTCTCCCTTGAAATGTTGAAACAGAATGATGGCTTTTTTTTCAATTTTTTTTCTAAACAAAATCTTGTTGAAATGAACACATTTCTATCACAAAAATGTTGATCAGCTCTAGTGAGTATTATTACCCTACTTTACAGATAAGGAAGTTGAGACACAAATGGCCTGATTTTCAAAGGTGCTGCTGAGTACTCACAGATCTCATTTTCTTAAATAGGAATTATGGGTGCTCATCACTTCTGAAAATCATGCTAAAAGATCTTGATTCTTCTCTGATTTACACTGGTGTCAATAAGGAGTAACTCCACTGAATGCGGTCCCTCCTATCTAGTCTATCTGAATGCATGTATACCATGTTTATCAGAGTGATATAGGAGCATCTTTCAAGAAAATAAAATGAAGATTGGCTGTAGAGTAGTTATCTCTCTACTCCTATCCCAAGGCAGGGAAATTAGTTTGTATTAAAAAATCATGTGGGCCAGATCTTTAGCTGGCTTAAATTGATGGAGTTCCTTTGACGTCACTGAGTCTACATCATTTACACCAGTAGAGGATCTCACACAAGGATTCTAAATGGGGCTAAGCAATACTAAATATATGTGGAAACAACCATATTGCAAATGAAAAGAGACTATAATTTAATCTTAGTTTTCCACTGTCATTCATGAGCTACACTCTTACAGCTCATGTCATCAGCTGATTACTGAATTGTGGCCTTTCTATTCAATTTAAGACCATATTTTGTTTTCTCAATATGGAACTAAAAGATCAAATCAATTAAATAAAGTATTGGACATTATCTAGAGGTAAGCTGCACCATTAGGAAAGAAATATTGAGATAGTGCCTAAAACAACTAATGAAATTATAGCCACGTATGTGTAAAGGGAAGACAGAGTGGGAGATTCTACAACAACCCTGTGGACATACATGTTAATACTTAAAATAACTAATGAATTCTTGGGTATGAGAGACCAGTGGGGTGTCTGATAAGCAATGTTTCCAAAATATTGTCACCTAAATATTAATTTTTAAAGTGAAGAGATTAAATATGGAAAATGCTAATGTTACCCTACTTGTTTTAAGCCCCAATCCTGTAACATACTTCATTGAAAGAAGAACAGGAGTACTTGTGGCACCTTAGAGACTAACAAATTTATTTGAGCATAAGCTTTCATGGGCTACAGCCCACTTCATTGGATGCATAGAATGGAACATATAGTGAGGAGATATATACATACAGAGAACATGAAAAGGTGGGAGTTGCCCAACCAACTCTAAGAGGCTAATTAATTAAGATGAGCTGCTGTCAGTAGGAGAAAAAAAACTTTTGTAGTGATAATCAAGATAATCAAGCCCATTTAAGACAGTTTGACAAGATACTTAACATGGGGGAAATAGATTCAATGTGTGTAATGGCTCAGCCATTCCCAGTCTCTATTTAAGCCTAAATTGATAGTATCTAGTTTGCATATCAATTCAAGTTCAGCAGTTTCTCATTGGAGTCTGTTGAAGTTTTTCTGTTGCAAAATTGCCACCTTTAAATCCGTTACTGAATGGCCGGAGAGGTTGAAGTGTTCCCCTACTGGTTTTTTAATGTTATGATTCCTGATGTCAGATTTGTGTCCATTTATTCTTTTGCGTACAGACTGTCCAGTTTGGCCAATGTACATGGCAGAGCGGCATTGCTGGTGTAGCCTACGAAAGCTTATGCTCAAAGAAATTTGTTAGTCTCTAAGGTGCCACAAGTACTCCTGTTCTTTTTGCGGATACAGACTAACACGGCTGCTACTCTGAATATGTCATTGAGACAAACTCCTATACCTGCACAGAGTCCCAGTAACATTAGTTGGGGGAGGCCTATTCACAGCTTACTTCAGCATTATGGCCTTAGGGAGATACAAGACTATCCATAATATTAGCACCTACAGCTCCACAAATAATGAATTTTTTGGTCCAAAAAGTTAAAAAAAAAATCCAGTCAGACAAAAACAAAAACATTAACATTTTTGGGTGAATTGAAAAATAAAAAAATGTTCATTTCAGGTCAAACAAAACATTTTGTTTCAACAAAATAATAAATATTTCATTTTGATTTCAAGCATTTTAAAATGGTTTTGATTTTTTTTAAATAAAATGAAAGGAAATGGAAATGCAAAGTCACTTCAAATGAAAAATGTTGATGCAAACTGTTTTGATTTTTTTCTGCATTTGAGAGGAGGGATTCTAAACACTCAATCTAGTAAAACTGCCATGAATTCGCAAAACATTTTGGTGTTGCTGAATCTGCCTTTTTGCCTAGAAAAGTTTTGGGTGAAACATTTTGCCCAACTCGACTAGCACCTCTGTCTTCTCGCTGACAAATCCCAAACCTTACACTGGGAACATATTGGTGTTTGGCACCAATGAGCCACAAGTGAATGCTTTATGCTGTGTTTTGTTTTTTAATCACTAGCTTGTAAGTGCCAAGGCAATGCAGTGACAGTCTCACTTTCTTCGCAACACTTTGCACTTCCATAGTGCCTTACACTGAAGATCTCAGAACACTTTTCATTTTCCAGACTGAAATTAATCAAGTCTCACAACACCCCAGCAGTTCCCTCATTACAAATTGATAAATTATAACTCAGCACTTTAAATGATCCTATTTGTGAAAAAGTAAAAGCATCTCAGCACACTGGAGCAGAAGGTTATTTTAAACAAAACTTCACCTCATGAAGTATTTACCAGGGAGAAAACATGCCTTTCAGCAGACCTATAAGTCTGTTCTCTGTTATGTTCCCACACAGTAAGAAACTCTTTTTTTGCAGCCTTTGTTCCCTCTTAGGCCTAAGAGAACAAAGTACTTCAGCACTGGAGATCCCCAGCAGATGTTTAACAAGTTCAATCAGACTGTAAAAGGTGCTTGAGCCTGGAGCACAGTGTTAATTATGAGCAGAGATCATTCTGGCAGGCCTTACCATTACATAACTGCAAAAGGTTTCTAGCAAAGAACAAAACGATCTGTGTGCAGGAAGGAAAGGAGGCAGCAGACAAATGATTCTTCATCTGATAGGTTCAGATTTTATTAAAAATCAGGATGAGCAGCTTTCCTCTGGCAGATTGTTGCTAACCTTAAGTTGTCTGCTTTGATACTACACTTTTCTAGCACAATAACATTTTCCTACATGTTCTCACTGTAACTAAGTGAGGATGTCCCTACCACGGCTGCAAGGGTGAGTTAGAAACATTGCACTACACTGCTTGTGTGTTCGAGGTAATTTCTAAATTACCTTTCTCTTATATTTATTATATAGTTCTCATGTGTATTATTTTTCTGAGTTACACAATGGATTTCAAATAGCAGAGTAGGAAATGGTACATTATCAATGTCTGATGGGGCTGGGAATCTTTCTTTGTGGCACACATGCCTGTGTGGTTGGAATGAAAAAGAGAAAGAAACAAAAAACCCTGTAATTGCCAATAGCAATAAATACATTAAATCACAGTGACCTCGTGTCAGACTGGTTGTAATGACACAGAAACATGGCTTTCAGAAGCATGTGTCGCTGCTTACCTGGGAATGTGATTTACCACCCAATTCTGCAGTCCTCATGTGCCCAAAACTCCCATTTGTCATTTGAGGCACTTGTACATACCCAGGGTTTGAGGTGGGCTTGGCCCACGCTGCTTCAGTTTAACTGTTATTTTTGGCTACACAAGCTAGATTGAAGCTAGTGTGGGTATGCCTACATGAGCTGCAGTCATACCTCTAATTGCAGTGTAGATATACCTTTTAAAGCTCTGCAGTATAGGGCACGGTTTTCACCCATAGACATTATAAGCTGTCTAGCAACCCCCCACAAGCTTAGAGTTTACAATGCCTATTGGCAGCATCTGGCGAGTGGAAGAGAAATGGCAGACAGCATGAAGCTTATGTAGTTTGCAATATGGCAGTCTGCATTTACAAGTCCTGCAATCTCTGTAGTAGTAAGCACAGGATTAGAGATTCCAAAAAGATAAATGGAACTCTATGCCAGAGTTTTCACTGGAGACAGAAGCAGTGATCTTTTGACCTGTAAGTCTTCTTCCCTTCTCATGTATTGCCCCAGAAGAAAGAAAAACTACAGAACCCGCCACCCCCTCCCCATGGAACAGAAAATATAGTCCCAGTAGGTCAATACTAAAGCCTTATTCTTGAATTTGGTGCCCGAGACAACTGTGATTGATGTATTGCAAACAGAGATGCAGACAGACTTCATAAAATTTTTAGCAAGATCCCTTTAGAGTTATGATCGGACCAAAGAATTTAAAAAATGGAAAATCCTTAAACATCTCAAACTCCCCACCTTCCCAGAATTATCCTCTGATTTAAGAATAAACATGAAAACTTTCTGGCCAAATGGAGCTGTTTTTTAAAGGAATTTTAGAGTAGGTAATCATCAAACTTGGGCTTCCTGGCGTCTCTCTCTTTTTAGCCCTCTGTCACCCAGGCTCTTTTTATTCTGCTCTAATGTTCTGATCTTGCCCCAATGTTCTCTCTAGGCTAGCCTCATTTACCAGGCCACTCACTTACACTTCACTACTCTTCTGTCAAAGAATCTCTTGGGATCTTTGTTTGAAGCTGGGTGATCGTCTTATCTTTATGTAACTGGGGGACATGCTTGCTTTCAAGGTAAGGCATTATTAGGCATATTTTAATGCCACCACCTTGATTTAACAGCATCATTATTATATCATATTTATTTTTTATATTAGAATTGGGAAAGGTACAGAGAAGGGCAACAAAAAGGATTAAGGGTATGGAACAGCTTCCATATGAGGAGAGATTAAAAAGACTGGGACTTTTCAGCTTGGAAAAGAGATGACTAAAAGGGGATATAACAGAGGTCTATAAAATTGTGACTGGTGTTGAGAAAGTGAATAAGGAAGTGTTATTTACTCCTTCTCATAACACAAGAGCCAAGGGTCACCCAATGAAATCAATAGGCCACAGGTTTAAAACACACAGCACAGAGTCAACCTGTGGAACTCGTTGCCAGGGGATGTTGTGAAGGCCAAGACCATAACTGGGTTTTTTTAAAAAAGAACTAGATAGGCTATTAGCCAAGATTTCCAGGGATACAGTCCCCTGCTCTGAGTGCCCCTAGCCTCTGTTTGCCAGAATCTGGGAGTAGACAACCAGAGAAAGCTCACTCAGTGATTGTCTATTTTGTTCATTCCCTCTGAAGCAGCTAGCATTGGCCATTGTCAGAAGACAGGATACTGGGCTAGATGGAGTATTGGTCTGAGCCACTTTGGCCATTCTTATGTTCTTATTAACTTCTCAAAAGAACAATCTCAATCCCCTAACTTTGAGGTTTAATCAAACATGTTTTATGGCTTAAAATACTTACAAAATAATAATTGTCCTTTTTCGGGGGCAAAAATGTAATTGCTAGAAAGACTCCTAAGTTAGATCCTTTACTGAGGAAAAAAATCTTTTAAAATAACTTGAGGGCATGATGCAATCAGTGTCCGTCTCAGATTCACATAAAACTGGAGAAAATGCTGATGAAGCTATGTTTACACTTATGGTATTAAATAATTTAATAGACTGTTGCTTGTACTCTAGCATTTGTTCACAGGGGAGCTTCTAGCAGCAAAATCATTAATTATACTATAGAGTTAATGAAAGTATAGCCTGTATACTACATGTATGGTATTGTGCAAGTAGGAAAAACAACATAGTCCCATTCTTATCTATTTAAGTACATGCTTTTCTTTAGTGTGCAATGAAAATAGAATATGGACTTTGGGACTTTCAAGTTCACAGGACAATTGTAGCAACAAGCATCTACTGTTATTTGTGCTATTGTCCATTGTAGCTATTTGCTTTATTTAGAAGTTGATGTGCTGTATGTGGCCGTTAGTATGAACCTCACTTACACTTACAGCTGGTTGGGAATTTTTTGATGAAACACGTCAATTCATCAAAATCAAATCATTTTGTGGGAATGTACCCATTTCAATGAAACTTTTATCAGGAAATGTATCTCAGGTCCAGAATGGAATTTCCAGTCAAAGCAAAAGAGAGCAAATTCTTTTCTCCCCAGTAGCCAATGGTTAGCGCACTCACATGGGATGTAGGAGAACCAGGTTCAAGTTCCTGATTTAGAGCACCAGACTGCAGACACAGTCTCTTGTTTGCTCTTTGGCTCTATAGCCTGGTGGTTAGGGTGTTCCTGTAAGATATAGGAAACTCTGGTTCAAGCCCATGAACCAGTACACATTTAAAATTTTACACAATGTGGTACAGCTCCAATAGGAGAGAACAGGGCTGGTGCAAGGATGTTTCGTGCCCTAGGCAAAACTTCCACCTTGCGCCTCCCTCCCCCGCACCACCACCCTGAGGCTTCCCCCGCCACGGCAGTTCCCCCCCTGCCCTGAGGCACCCCCCCTTGCGGCAGCTCCCTACCCCCCCACCCTGAGGCACCCCCCCACCCCAGCTCACCCCTGCTCCGCACACGAGCATGAGCACCCCGAGCACGCCGTCGCTGCTTCACTTCTCTCGTCTCCCAGGCTTGCGGTGCCTAAGCTGATTGGCAGCTCACCCCTGCCCCGCCTCCTCCCCGAGCACGCCATGGCTGCTTCATTTCTCCCGCCTCGCAGCCTTGTGGCGCCAATCAGCTTAGGTGCTGCAAACCTGGGAGGCGGGAGAAGTGAAGCGGCCATGGCATGCTTGGGGAGGAGGTGAGGCAGGGGTGAGCTGGGACAGGGAGTTCCCCTGCGTGCTGCCCCACTCCTTACTTGCTGCAGGCGGCCCTCCCCGCACGCCCCTGCCCAGCTCCCTCCACCTAAATGCTGGTGGCGACCGGGGCAGCCAAAGATCAGGCCGCCGCGGTCACTCCCCGAAGAAAATGGTGCCCCCCAAACGCCAGTGCCCTAGGCGACCGCCTAGGTCACCTAAATAGTTGCACCGGCCCTGGGAGAGAAACCCATTCCAGAGTAGCCAATAGTCTGGTGGTTAGGGCTGGGACCTGGGAGACCCAGATTCAAGTCCCTGGTCTGAATCAGGCAGAGTGGGGACTTGAACATCCCTATCTGAAGTGAGTGCCCCAACCAGCTGACTGTCTTGGGGGCAGGAACCTTTGCACCTCAAAAAATTTCACAAAGTCTGAGTTGCATCTTGATGCAGAATGGGGAATAAATGTAAATCTCAAAAAATTTCACGGGACCAATAAACTATTTCCCACTCAGCTCTACTTATGAGAATGCCATGGGTTTTAAATCAGGTATTCATAGACTGATATAGTTTATGGGCAAAGGGATTATTATGCTAACTAGTCTGACCTCCTGTGTAACACAGTCCAGAGCATTTCTCCCAGTAATTTCTGCAGCAAGCCAAATAGTTTGTGGTTGAACTTGAGCATGAATGAAATCCTGGGCCTACTGAAGTCAATGGAAGTTTTGTCATTGACTGTATCGGGGCTAGAATTTCACTGTGTATCTTCTATAAAGACATCCAATCTATAAAGACCTGATGTGATGCAGCGTCCACCACATCCCAGGGTAAGCTGTTCCAGTCATTAGTTACCATCACTGTTAGAAATGTAAGCCATATTTCCCATTTGGATTTTTCTACCTTTAACTTCTAGCCATGGGATCTTGTTATGTCTTTGTCTGATAGACTAAAGAGACATCTAGTATCCAATATCTTTTCCCTGGGTAGATACTTATAGACTCATCAAGTTGCCTCTTAATTTTCTCTTTGATTAGCAAAACAGATTGAGCTTCATTAGTCTCTCATTTTAAGAAATGAGTAGACAGCATGATGATTTCAGAAATCACTTTTGATTAAATTAAAAGCAATGCCTTTATTGTCTGTCTGCGAAAGGAAAGTATTCCTAGGAAGTTATACTGGCAGGTGTAACTTCACAATATAGATTGTAACATACAACAGAGTCTTTCAATGGTTATTTCTGCATTAAAATATCCCTGGAAATGATATAGTGATCCGCTGGAAATGCTTAAAGACATTAACTTTAGAGACAGTCCAAGTGCTGTATGTTATTTGCATAATTTTACAGTAATGAAAATAAAATAAAACCAAAACTATAAGAAAATGGGAAAGGGATGATATTCATTGGTGTGTTTGGGTTTTTTGTCCTCCACTCCCTCCAGGAATGTAGCCTTCCTGCTATGAAAGTTCTGAGTCCATTATAGATCATGTAGTCCACCACTCTGTGCTTGTGGGCTGGTCCAAAACGAACACTCAGCATTGAGAGATTCATCTGCTATGAGAAACTGGATCAACTCTTCCTACTCCACATGCACCTTCCACACTCTACTTAAGACAGATTTCAGAGTAGTAGCCGTGTTAGTCTGTATCCGCAAAAGGAATAGGAGTACTAGTGGCACCTTAGAGATGAAGTGAGCTTAGCCCACGAAAGCTTATGCTACAATAAATTTGTTAGTCTCTAAGGTGCCACAAGTACTCCTGTTCTTTTTACTTAAGACAATACACCACCATCGTCCTAGTGCAGCACACAATTCTGGAGTGTGGACATCCTTCCAATTAGCTTCGGGGAGAGGAAGGGAGAGACAGTGTTTTTTTAGTATATGTGAACAGTTTCTACCACAATGGGGTCCTTGATCTCAATTGTATCTGTAGTTTCAACCATAATACAAATGCATAATAAGAATGACTGTTTAAATGTCTAAATGTTTCTCTCAGAAATAAGGACCACACACCAAAAGCAAAATATTTACTGAAGAGAATTGCTGAAACTTGATGTTAGCTAATTGTCCACGGTGTTCTCAGGTTCCCTTTTTGTGGATGCATTTGAATAATTTCCTCAAACTTCCAAAAGCTCAGTCATTAAATTTTAGCTTTACTGTCATATTCAGCCACACATAATCTTCCTTATACCCATTTCCACCCTAGTGCTGAGCAGTACTATTATCCAGCACTTTTCCCTTGTCTTCTTTTTTCAATGGAAGCAGGAAAAAAAAGTAGGAGATAACAGCTGGCATCAAACACCACTTTTCCGCAGCACAGGGCAGGTTTCTCTAAACTAATGATGTTTCCATCTCAAACCCACCAACATTGTTACCTTTATTATTTCAATAGTAATAAAATACTAAAATATCCCATTGAAAATACACTGATGGACCATAATTACAACATCTAGTTTTATCAATAGAGCTAGAAGACCACTCATGTTTTTCAAAATGGGAGCAGGATAAACTCCTTATAAACTCCCAAGGCTATGGCTAGTATAGTTTGAAGTGTTTATTTTGTGAAAATGGTAAATCACCAACCAAGTAAAAACAGAACACACCTTGAAAACCCAACAAAAATATTATACTATAAATAAGTTCCTCTCTGCAGGACATAAGCAACTAGACAACAAGGGAAAATGTTCCTAGCAAATAGCTTCTCTCTAGAAAAAGACATCACAAGAGAAACTGCCTCCAGGGACTGTCTCTCTAGGCAAAACCCCTACTAGCATAAATAAAATGATTCTAGAAGATACCACTATATCCCCAGTAAGCAAAAACAACTCAAGAAGCCCCTCTCTGGGCATATCAAAACCCTGTATCTGGCTGAATGCCAAGGCAAGGCTCTTATAAACACAGATGAAGCCCAGATGGCCCAGAGGTGAATGAAAGCTCTTATTATTCCACCCCAGTTATGTCCAACAAGGTATTTATAAATCTGGGGCTACCATCACTTTTATTTTAGGCTCATAAAGTAAATAATCTGCTGTGGTGGGGGATGACACACTCACAGCCACATGGCTGTTTGTAATATTTGTTTGTTAGTAAGATGGCCACCCTGACCAAAGCTGCATAACAGTTAATCCTTGGTTCTCGGTAACTCATTTTCTGTAACTTTCATCATTCATGCTAAAATATTTTAGGTTTGGTCATTTTCTGAAGGTGACTATTATTTATTTATTTATTTATTTTTGGGGACATTTGAACAAAACCTGTTCAAGTCTTTCAGAAGGTGTATGCTTATTCTTGTTATAATTTGTTTGTTAACAATGGGAGTAGATTGTTATGATCCTTTGGAAAGCCCATATTCAGCATGTGCACTATGTTTTGCGTAAGTTATTGCTCAACTCATAAAGTGCAAGAGTGGAGTAGCGAGGAAGGAAATAAATAGGAGGTTAACTATAGTCCTATTAAAAACCAGCTTTGAAGAAAAGTGTTAAGATGCTTTCTAAAAATGGAGAGAGATTAACTGAAATGGCATCTCTGTTTAGTGCAGCTATTACATAGAGTACCCGGTATATCAGCCACAGTGGAGGCATATTGGTTCCCAAGTGTTCAGTCTTTTGAAAGACAACTGCTTCAAATTACTTAAACAATTCTGTTTTGAAGTTGCTGGTATAGTGTGAACAGAAGTAGCTTTTAGTGTGTTTCATCATCTAACCCTTTTAAAGCACTGTACTGTACATGACAAAGGCCAAGCTGTTTAAGAGCATTTCTGGTGTGTTCTTTTTAGTGTTTTGATGAAGGAATCCGAAGACAGTATGTGAGATGCATGATTCTTTATTGAAGTAAACACCCAATCTAACTAGGAGAGAGAGCTCCTAGAAACAAAACTAAAACCTTTCTGGATAAATGCATCCACTGATCAGAGTTGCTAAGGAGAGAGCGTGAGAGCAAAGTGATAGGCTAGCTCTTAAAGAGAAATGATCCTCACAATTCCCATCACTTTCAAAGCAGCATTATGATGCCCAACAAAATATGGCCAGAAAACTAGAAAATGATTTTTGAAGGACATACTCAGAGTTACTTAAGTCCATTTGCCATAGTGAGTTTCTTTCCACTCTGTCCTCTGGACCTGGGCTGTTATGCCAGTATTCCCAATTCAGTTTATTCTTTAAGAGAAGCAGCTGAAATTAATTTATACGTTCAGACTAATTTCAGAGGCCTTATTCTGCTCTCATACAGGTGAAGTACATGGGTGACTCCACTCAAGTCAGTGGAGTTACACCAGTGTAAAATTGGTAAATTAGAATGGGACTTGTTCCCTCATTTTATAAAGGTTGGTAAAATCAACTCCTGTAATATCAACAGCCGCTAGCACTAGTATAGTTAATGAGGGATCATTGACTTAAAGTCTAGTCACTTTCCCAAGATCATACAACATGTCAGGGAACAGAGACAATGTCTCCTGAGTCCTACTATAGAAACCTTCATTCATTTCCCCAATATTTTCTCCATTTATCTTTCCCGGTGGTTTTGAAAGACTGAAAATAACACCCTTTCTTGGAACCCAAACAATATATTCCCCAGTGATCTCTGTGGATTCTGGGACAGATGTTTTCCCCCATTATTTGAAAACCACCTCTGCGATGATTTGCTCCTAGGTGCTATTTTCAGGGCTACCACAATATCTATTATGCTGGCAATTTACAGCTGCCAGTGATAAGAAAAATGTTCTGTCTACAGAGGAAAAGAAACACATTTTTGCCTCATTTCAGTAATATAACTCTAATAATAATAAGTAAGCAAAACCCTCAGCTACAGCATTGAAGTGAGAAAAGAATACACTCGTCTGACCTCACATTTACTGAAACAGCTTTCCATAAAATAATAATAACAAAAAGCTTTTAAAAAGCACTCTGAAAAAAGTTGCAGCAATCCTATAAATGAATAGATTTTCCTTCCCTGTGGAAAGGTGTAGAATGAGGGCTCTATTAAGCCAATGTTTACTGGGTGCATACTATTTCTGGGATAGTGTGCATCTCGCAGAATGTGGCAATTATCTGAAGAGAGCATGAAGGTTATGCATATCTTGTAAAGGGGGCATGGACACTGTTGTGTGAAATGGAGAGTCCACAGTGAAGAACTTAATCATATTTTCTTAGAAACAGTGAGAGAAAGCCAAGAAATCAGGTTCATAAGCATTAATCCTGTGGCCTTAGGATCTTATCCTGAAAGACTTCTACTAATTTGAATGAGTTTTGGATCAGGCACTGTCATTGAGACAGGGTACTGAGACCCTACCTGAGCACCGACAGACAAAGAGTTAATTCCCAGCTGCAATCTCCTAGGATGCTACCACACTAGATACAATTAACTGAACCAGCAGAATTTCAGTCATGTAAATAGCAATGGTTTAGTGTGTTCACACTAGCCAGCATGTTTGGGGCACATAGTCAGCACTTACATCGAGAATGGAAGTTGCACTGCCTTCTGGATACCTATTCCACAGCTCGCAGAAGCAGTGGCTTGTGGTAGCTTTGGAAAAGTCATCTGGGAGCCCAAGAGAATTGTGGGAGAAGCAGTTACAATTCCCATAACTTACTTGGGAAACTTTGCTATTTCCAGAAAAGATTCTCAAAAGGGAGGCTAGGCTGAACAGCTATAGTTTGCTATTTGCTCAGAGAGTCAAATTCCTGCTGGAGGTCCTGAAAATGAATTACCAAGCATCTTAAGACACCCAGTGGTGATATAGTGTGTTCTGGTAATCTATCCAGAGAGCAAGAGACTGAGTCCAGTAGTCCATGGAATTCATGTTGCAACTCAAGGAGAGATGCTACATCTTCTAAAATCCTGGCCCAACCATCTCCTGGAAGCCCTTGGGTCCCTGTGTGTATATCTAGACTAAAACCTGTGTGTATGTCTGAGAAGAAAAAGGTTGAAGTTAGATATGCGTAAGCTACAACACATTAGCTGACCTCAACCACTTTCCCTACTCTGGACATACCCAGAGCCACCACAGAATGAGCCCCTGCCATAATTCACAACCTGACCCTTATACGAGACTCTGGTTCCTGAGAGATCTCCAACCCATTGCTGCTTTCTGCACCTTCTCTTCAACTCCACTACTGCAGTCCTTTTCCTGCAGCAATGAACCAGATACAAGCTCGCTAATATTTGTTCACCTAAGACTGAGATTTTTGCAACAGTGTACTAAGTAGTCCTAGCTAACATTTGTGTGCATTTCACTGGCTCCTTGCATTGCTCCCATTAGTGTAAGCAGGTACCAGGTGTTTCCTGGGGGATTAATACCCACACACCAGATGTGAAGAAAGTTTCCTCACATAGAAGCACTGCACATTTTCAGTCTGCTCCCAAATTTAGCTGGTAGATCCATTGTCCTGCTGAAACTGTAAAGACTGTCCCCTAGAACAAAGCACACTTGCCCAGAGACAAGTGGGTTGCCCTGTGAGGGACACACTACATATATGACAGGCAAATACAAAGCCAGTGTTTGAATGGTGAAGTTGTAACTATTCCATGATCTTTTTCTCCACTTTGGGGTTAAAATACTTTCCAAATTCTTATTTTCATAAAATGTGGGAAGAGAAAAGAATTACCTTGAGAGGCTAGTCCAGGATGAGCTCTTGCATGTCCCATGTAATCAAATACTACCGTGTAGATTAAGATCATGATCCCCACTGGCTGCAAATGGCTATAGCTCCATTGACTTCAGTAGAAGTATGTTGATTTACACCAGCTGAGGATCTGGCCTTCATAGTCTAGGTGTGAAAGATTCATGGAATCTAGAGAGGGCTAGCTACTTTAAATTAGTTCTTTTTCTTCTTCATAATGTGATGTTTGCAAGTATGTATCTGTCACTTCCGCACCCTACATTCCTGTCCACAAAATGGAGAAGACTGGGAAAGAGACCAACGATACCATTAACGATTTTGTACACAACATTAGTGTACAAGTTACAATTATTTGGACTTGAGGACTGTGGGTGGAATAATGAAAGCACAAGGAGCCTGACAAGTATAGTCTGTAAAACCTACTATAATCAGTTATACTAGAGTTTATTCATGAAATGGCACTCCTGATCTCACCAGCTATATATTATCAAATATTGTCCCTTTTATCTTTTCTTCTGTGTATTGGTGGATGGAGAAACCCTATTCATTAATTTGTGAGCAGGGGCGGCTCTAGGCACCAGCAAACCAAGCTGTTGCCTAGGGCAGCCAAATCTAGGGGGCGGCAGGCTGGGCCGGTGGACCTGCCGCAGTCATGCCTGCAGGAGGTCCACCGGAGCCGCAGACGACCGGACCTGCCGCAGGCATGACTGCGGAGGGGGCGCTCGTGCCCGCGGGAGGTCCGCTGTTCCCGCGGCTCCGGTGGAGCTCCCGCAGTCATGCCTGCGGCAGGTCCGCTCATCCCGGGGCTCCGGTGGACCTGCCGCGGGAGCTCAACCGGAGCCGCGGGAAGAGGGGACCCGCCGCGGGACCGAGGAAGGGCGGCGCAGCACACCGCGCTGCCTGGGGCAGCCTATTTTCTAGAGCCGCCCCTGTTTGTGAGGCTACATAAAGGAAGGATGTTCTCTAGTTTATTTTCCTACTTTAATCCCATATGATTACAAAAGCCATTATCTTTCATTTAAGGAATAAGGCATAAAAGGAGAAAGTATAATGAAGGGATAAAATTGGGAGAAAAGTACCAGTCTCCACCCTATTTCTCCTTAAGAAAAGGAATGAGGAGGTAGCTAGAGCTTTTGAAAATGATTTTAATACTATCATTTGAAGGGGGTCTCTTTCTTCTATAATTAGCAATTTCTTTGGGCTCATTTGTGAACCCATCTGCACACAAAGGAAGGGGAATAAGAGGGCATAAGGAACCCCTTAATTCCCTAGGCAGCAGGCTACTTTCTGCAAGGATGAGGAGAGCTGCTGCCACTGGGTTGCTACTCCCCCTCTGTGGACTCTAAGGACTGTCTTGGAACTGCAAGCTATAATTTGAAGAGCAGGATGGGGGTAGGAGTTGTGAAGGGCAGGCCTGGTTTCAGGATAAGACACTCTGTAGCAAAACATGCAATAAAAGATATTCTGGAAAGAGATAGCTTAAAGCGAGGTGAGGTGAGCTGCCTTATGGAGCAGCCTGTTTTCTCTCTGTATGTTTTTGGGTTCTTGGGTGTCGTTGTTCTGAATTCTAAAAAATAAAGTCATGCTATGTTGCAACCCTCCAGCAAAAGTGTCTGTTGTTTTTATATAATTCCTCTGCGTGTATGCTGTAAACTTTACACCCTCCTACACAGGTGGGTGGGCAAGGGCAAGGAGTGGGTGGAGATATGGAGATGTGATTCTGAGAGTCACAGTCAGGTTTCTGCCCTGATCCTGGGACACTAGAGCTGCATGTTACCCTTTACGCAAGCTGGAGTGCAAAGTACCAATCCAGCCCATAGATTTTGAGTAATATTTTTCAATTGTTAAATATGGAGGGATATTATCCTTTATTTTTTATCATCATATGTTATTCCTAGGGTTTCTTGCATTAGTTAGGGCAATGCCCTTTTGCAGATCATTGATGGAGTGATCTGGGATTGTTTTATAGATAGAATCCTGGGCTAAATAGATCCCAATCCCTACTTCTTTTTTTCCTATTGCCTTTTCTGCACATGTATTTTAAAAATGAATCCAAATAGAGTACAGGATGTTCTGGGATTTTACTTTACATAACTTTATGATGGAATCAGAGAGCAAATTTCTGCCTTCCTTTGCCAAATTTTCTAGGATAACATAGAGTCTTAGGATGTCCTGGGTAATATTGTTCTGTAATGACACAATATATTTTCTTCAGATACAAACCAACTCAGCAGGTGATCAGAAGGAGAGGGGGAATCGGTGTTTGAGTCAAGCAACCAAGGTCCCTAGCAAAGGGGTAGGAGATCATGACTGGCTTAGAGAAGGATTCTTGCTCATTTAGGGTCTGATCCAAAGCCCACTGAAGTCAATTGAAAGCCTCACATTAACTGTAATGATCTTTGGAGTAGGCTCTTGGAAATACCAGAAAAGAGTTGCAATAGGGATCTCCCTTCTCAGTCATCAGTCGTCTTAGCTACTGGTCAAGTGGAGTGAAGGATTTAGGGCCACTGCCATTTTTGCTTTAATTTTACTGTTCTTCCTAAGTAGGAAAAAATCTCCCTACTAAAGTCTACAAAGCCACTACTTTGTCCTTCCTCAAATCCGACCCCCTTAAAACTCCTCTCTGCCATGATATCTACAAAACACTACCAGCTAACACTAGCAAGACAGCTAGTGATCTGAGACCTCTGATTATTGTCTGATAATGTACATGTCTTCCCATTACCTCATCCACTCCCATCCATCTGTTACATCTGGTCATAACTTAGAGTCAGACTGTAAGCTCTTTGGGCCAGTGACTGTTCTTTGTTTTGTTTTGGACTTCATATTTGTACAACACCTAGGATAATGGAGCCTTGGGCCGTCCCAAACCATTTGGGTGCCCTACGCAGCCCCCCTCTGGGGGGGGGGCTGTGTGGGGCCCCAGGCCTCCCCACCCATGATCTGGGAGGCAAGATCTGTGGGGGCCACTTTTGGGGGCCCCACAGGCCCAGAGTGGCTCGGGGGATTAGTGGGGGGCCAGGAGCAGCCCGCTCCGCTCCGCTTCCCTCGCCCCGGCCACAGCCAAGTCACTCTGGAAAGGGGGCTTGTGGGGAAGAGATCCCCACCACCACTCACTGGAAGCAGCAGGAAGCAGAACAGCCTGGCCCCAGCCCGCTCTACTCTGCCAGCTCCCAGCTGCGGTGCTCCGCTTCCCGCCGCTGGAGAGAGCCGCGGGCAGTCTTTTCCCCAACCCAAGCGACATGGCTGGGGCCGGGGCAAGAGAAGCGGAGAGGGCTGGGGCTGCGTCTCTCTGCTTCCCGCTGCTGGTGAGTGCGGGGGGCGATCCCTTCCCCAACCTCCCTGCACTCACTAGCAGCGGAAAGTAGAGTGCCACGGCTGGGAGCTGATGGAGTAGAGCGGGCTCGGGCGGGGTTGCTCCACTTCCTGCCACTGCCGGTGAGTGCGGGGTCACTGGGAGAAGAGGTGGAATGGGGGCAGGCCAGGGCAGAGCAGGAGGGAAGGGTAAAAGGCAGGGTGGAGGGAGTTGTCCAGGGCTCCACACCCCCTTAGGGACAGCCCTGCCCCTTGCAGGGGGGCCGGCCGAGGGATAGGCTGGTCGCCAGGGCTGGTGCTGCCATGTATGCAGCATGCAGCTGCCTAGGGCACCATGAAATTTGTTGTGTATGCCTAAGGATGGCCCTGCATGGTGCAGTGTACTGATATGTCCTATGTGCTTTGATTTCATAACTCCTTTGTTATTTGTGATTAGTTTTATATATTGTCCTACCTGGACAGCTGAAAAATGAAGTCAGATGAATCATATGCTGTATTCCTCAAACTGAAGTGATCTTGACAGCCCTGATGCAATACAGTGGGCTGCCTCTCAAACAATTCATCCTGAGCTATTCCATCGGGTGGCTTGCTAAAAATTGTTGTTCAGTATTGGACACAAAGACCAAAACTAAAGAAATGTAGCTTCCAATAACAGGAGAATCCACTGTATTTGGGGGGAGGGAGGGAAGGAGGGTGGAATTATGTAACATAATCATCTGGCTGGCTTTGGACAACAAACCTTGCAGTTTTGGGAATAAAATAAATAAATAAATGAACAATCCTGAAAGTGTTCTCTTCTCTAAGTAGGGCCATTTAGACCATCTATCAATTCACAGTCCATTTTATTTTACTTACTGTTGTCATCCTTTAGTTACTTGTGAATTCAATGCACCCTAATTTAGATATCTTTTTCAGAGTAAGAGCAATTCATTATCTGATTACTGTAGAAAGAGGAAAAATAGATTAAAATCTTGATCAGGATTTCTGGAAACCACCAATCAGTTTCGGGGGGGAGGGGACAAAATTGAAATGTGTGTTTCAGGGAATAGGAGATTTTATTGTTTAATGTGATTGTACCTCAAAGAAAAGCTGGCTTCATATGTGTATTATGATCAATAAGTTTGGTAGCCTCAGTGTGTGTCTGTATCTATTTCATCTAATTTATAGTTACAGAGCAATAATCATTATCTGTAAATGCCAAATATAACATGGAAAATTAAAGATTATTTGAAATGGAATGGAAATTTTCTCTATTTTTGCCATCCTTGGCTTTCTTCTTTATCTACAATATGTATTGAAGAAGAGAGAACAGTGGGGTTTGCATAGGGGCCCTAAAATCCTCACATCAGGGGCCATTCTGATCTCTCCAGCACAATATTCCACTCTGGCTTTAATTTCCAGCCATAGGTTTTTGTTATGCTTTTCTCTACTAGATTAAGAGCCTCTGAGTACTCAGTTTTTTCACCACATGAAGGTTCTTACACAAGTCTCCTCTGAGCCTTCTTTTTGATAAGATAAATGGATTGAGCTCTTTAAGTCCCTCACTGTAAGGCTGTCCTGGTCTGCACCCTCACTTGAAACTGGCCGGTTTCAAAGTGAGGACCAGCATGTCTTCCCCCCACCCCAAAATCCTAGGGTAGGTCTCCCCTTCGGCTGCCACCACCGCGGTCAATTACGTGGGCCGGGACACCCCTGTTTTCCCCCTGTCTCCCTTCTTTCCAGAGACGTTCCCTGGGGAAATACAGATCCACTCATTGGAGGGAAACCTCCCCCCCTCTCTCTCTCCTAGCCACTGGAAAGAGATACCTGATTCAAACTGTTTGAATCAAACCCAGGAGGAACTCTCTTCCCCCTCCCTTCTCTGCCCGGAGATAAGCCTGTCTCACCACCGAGAGAGTGTCTTCGCCCCTCCCCCTGTCCACAGTAGAAGGGATTTAATCAAGTCTTTATAGAAAGAATTTATTAAAAGAAAAACAAGAAAATACAGAATCTCTATGAGTCCAAGCTGGACACTCATAGGGTATAACCTTGCTAAATTCTGGAGAGAATCCTCTCTTTTTCTCAGTACAACAAAACAACAGAATTAAGAATAATCAATAACAAACACACAGAATTGCAAGCATAGGATTATTAGGAGAGGACACAAAGTATCTTTCTAATACTCACTATCTTGACTAGAAGAAATTAGTTCAGAAAGGTGGAAACTTGTAGACTTGATTAAAACATCTGGACTCTTGTAACTCCAGACGGCTAAAGACAAAGACCCCCCCAAACAGAGGGAAAAGTTCCCTCCTAGGAGTTTCAAATTCTCTTCCCTGATTGGTCCTCAGGTCAGGTGCCCACCAGGTACTATGCTTTAACCCTTTACTAACTATTCATGACAAAGGCATGTTCAACTCTCAGATCATTGATGTGGCTCTTTTCTGCACTGTCTCAAATTTGTTAACATCTTTTAAATATATGTACACCAGAACAGTATGCGGTATTCTATATCGGTCTCACAGATTGTTCTGTATGACTTCCCTGTCCTCCTCATTATTTACCATACCACTAATCTTTGTGTCACCCACTAATTTTATCAGCAGAGATTTTATATTTACTCCCAGATCACAAATAAAAATATTTAACAGTGTCAGACCTAGTTCTGAGCCCTGCACAACCCCACTAGAAATATATCCATTTGATGATGATTCCCCATTGACAACTAGTTTTTGCGCTCTCTTAGCCAGTTCTTTATCCATTTAACATGTGCTATATTGATATTGTATAGTGCTACTTTTTTTTTTTAAGGAGAATGTCAAGGTGTAGGTATTAAGTCAAATGCCTTACAAAAGTCTGTTTATCACTCGACATCAGATTTAACACTTCACTGAGTTGAATGAGCAGTTCACATCTATGAAAGCTATAGTTCCAGGCTCTCTGCAAACTCAGGTAGACAATTCATAACAGACAGACACATTTTTAATGAAAGCTGAGATTCTGACTGACAAGATAGTTGCTTCAGATGCATTCCAGTATGGTATACACACTTGGCTTCTTCCAAGTCCTGAATTGTGTAGAAAAGGCCTATATATCTAGAAACTAATTTATTTCCTTGTAATCTTAACTACAGAATCCTTCAATAACCTGATTCCACTGGCTTGGATCAAAGACAAACCATGTACGCAGATTTCATCTCACATGTCTCACAAAATGCCACTGTCTCACTAGAATGTGATACTAGAGAAAATATTCTTCCTCTCTGTAAATTAGAAGAGGTTTAAGTTTGCTCTTCTTTGATTTGTTTGCTTTCACTTCAGCAATAATAATATCTAGCTCTTACACTGTGCTTTTCATCCTGTAGAGGTGCGGACTCACCCCTGCAGCACCTCCTGCTGGTGACTCCTGGAAATTAGCTCTTTTTCCAGCCAGGAGCACCCTCTGCAGGCCGGTGATCCACCTATCCTCTTGGCCCCCTGTGTCCCTCTCTGGACCCTGGTGCCCTGTTACCTGGGGTGCTGCCCCCTGGCAGTAACCCCTCAGTCTTAGGGTCTCCCCTCCCCAGGGAACCTCCACCCACTATCCCCACCTTGTCTCAGTATATAACTACTGCCAGTCATCATCTAGGCCCTGCTCCCTGGGGCAGACTGCAGTGTACACCCCATTCATCACTGGCAAAGAGGGGTTTGGACCTGCTGCCTTTGCCTACCCTTGGCTACTCCTCTATAGCCCCAGTACCTGTCCTGGCCTTTATCAAGGCTGCAGCCTGGATCTTTCCAGGCTGGAGCTCCCCAGCTCCTCTGCCTTTCCCCAGCCCTGCTCCACTCTAGATACCTTGTCTCTAGCATCTAAGCAACCAGGCCCTTCTCCCACTACAGGCAGAGGGAGACTGTTTGCTCCTGGCTTCCCTGGCCTTTTTATACAGGCCAGCTGTGGCCTGATTAGGGTGTGGCCCAGCTGCAGCTGCTTTCCCAATCAGCCCAGCTTTTAGAGCTGCAGCTTTCAAGCCCTTCTTGCCCCACCCACAGCCTTCTCCTGGGCTATTTTAAGCCCCAAAGGGCAGGAGTGGGTAACCACCCCTCTACACATCCATAGAGGCCCGCCGGGGATATCAGTTGGTGGCTCCTTCATGGGGCTCTGATCACGGGCATGTATTTGGTGCGGTTTACCCCGTCCCAGACACCTGCCCCTTCTGCGGCGCAAGGGAGACCCTGGCGCACGTTTACTTAGAGTGCACCAGGTTGCAGCCCCTATACCGGCTCCTCACCAATATACTGTTGCGTTTCTGGCTGCACTTTTCCCCTCACCTCCTTCTCTATGCACTCCCTATCCGTGGCCCCACAAAGTCACGGGACCTCCTGGTCAACCTCCTCCTCGCCCTGGCTAAAATGGCCATCTACGCAACCAGGGAGAGGAGGTTGGCAAATGGAGACTCCTGTGACTGTGGGGCTTGTTTCCGATCCTCTGTCCATTCACGTATCCGGGCAGAGTTCCTCTGGGCGGTGTCCACTGGCTCCCTTGACGCCTTCGAGGAGCAGTTGGCGCTGTTCGGGGTTCTCTGCTTGGTATCCCAGTCAGGCTCCCTCCTTTTGACCCTTTGACCGCACTCCTGTCCCTGTTCTTTTATTAGTTGTCCCCCGAAATCAGTTGGGTTTTTGAGGTCCTGTAGATCCTCCCCTTAGGCTGGGGGGGATCCTTTAGCAATGGGCGGGCTTCCGACCGCCCACTTCCCGGAACCCAATAGGTATACATCCATAGATCTCAAAGCACTTTACAAACCAAGGTGAGTAATCATTATCCTCAGTTTACAGTGTTATGACTAAGAAGAGGTTGGGTTTGTGGTGTGGAGAACTGCCCCAGAGCAGTCTGCTCACACAGCTCAGTTGCTTCCACAGTTCATATTTTGCCACTTCCAAAACCAAAATCCAATATTTTTCTATGGGTGACACTATTTTAAGCATAGTTAGAAAATGAGGGAATGAGGATTGTCTTCATTTCCTCCTGTGCATGGATTGATTATATAGCCAACAGCTAGAAATAAAGTGGTACTTGAAAGGAACACTACCAACAAATTGTAAGGAAGTGAATAAGTTACAACTGCCCAGCAGCCATGTTAACAGATGCATTATCTTTTTTCCACCGCTGATTTTTCTGTGACTACACATATCTCACATTTGCCTCACTCTGCCCTTCAAGAGTTATATGCACATCTGTGGTGCATAAACAAGAGGTGCTTAGCTATTTATGGAGAAGACTATTTTGGAGAATAATAGAAAAGAGATCATTGCATTAGGATTGCTTAATTTCCACAAATTGCTTTGTGGAAATTAAGCAATGATTTTTTTACCCCCCCTCCCCAGGTACAGGTCCCCAACACAAGTGCTATCATATCTCCATTGTCCTTGAGTTCCCATAGAATGACAGAAGGTGAGGTGGAGCCCAAGCACAGAATATCAATCTCAGCAGCCTACAATTTAATTTACGCTGCTTCACTAGAAGAGCAGAGACAAAGCAGAGATTTCCATTCATTTTATTCAAAGCAGTAATATTCGTTTTTTTGTGAGCAAGAAAATATGAGCATGGCATTGGCATAGCTGAGTTTTCTCTCAAGTGAGTTTCAAGAAGGCAAAACATACCAGATCATTAGTTGAAAAGTAAATAGGGGAAATTAAGCCAACCACTGAAAGTTAGAGAGAGACAAGTGAAGCATTAATTGAGAGACAAGTAGGAGAAAAGCAATTAGGATATCATTTGGAAGTAAACAGGAGATGAGACAGAGGATAAATTATCCATCAAGCAAATCTCTACATTTCATTAGATGCTTCATTACTAATTATTATGAGCCAAGTTTTTTCTCATATCATCTGCAATGTGCTCAGAGCAGTTAAAAGCAGTAGGATGACTCAAAAGTACTGAAAGGTTGGTCAGTTTTCATCTGACCACAAGAGATAGTGACATGCCATAGCAGTTATATACTGCTGTGCTTTTGTAGATTGTAGCAAACATATAAACAGACAACCCCCCTGGCCTGTAAAAACTTATGTACACACTTAACTTTACTCGTGTGACCAGTCCCTTTTCAGAACAGAGGCCTAAGTTTGCAATATATTTACATGTCATTCTAGATTGGTAGGGTCAGCTGAAAAAAAGAATTACTCAACTTTATCACTGTTGGTGAAATCCTCCTGCCCCAGAGAAGCTGGACAAATTCGTACTATGAATACGGTGCAATTTTTTAACAGTGAGGGTAATTAACCATTGGAACAACGTATCAAGGAGGATGGGTGGATTCTCCATCACTGGAAATTTTTAAATCCAGATTGAATGTTTTTTAAAAGATATGGTCTAGTTCAAAAATGAATTAAGTCAAAGAAGTCCTATGGCCTGTGTTACGCAGATGGTCAGACTAGATGATCACAGTGGGTCCCTTCTGGCCTTAGAATTTATGAATTTAGGATTAGGAGTTTTTCCACTGGTTTTTCCTGAAAGCCAGGATTTCAGCCATTGACCTTCTATGCAGCAGAAGCCCAAAAGAAACATAACATACATACTTTTAAGAGGATATGAGAAAACTTTATGATTTTTTCAACTGAATCTGGCCTTGAGAATACCAGGCATATATTAACCACTATCTCAGTTGTTGGCCATTCAAGAAGATGTTGTGCTGCTTATGAAAAACCTTATTTTAATGAAACTCATTCCTCTGATGCTTGTTAGATGTAGTATTTAACTTTAAAACAAAGACATTTCTTACAGGCATATCACGAGAAGTACTGGATATCTGACATTCTTAGGGTATGTCTACACTACGAAATTAGGTTGATTTTATAGAAGTCAGTTTTTAGAAATCGATTTTATACAGTTGATTGTGTATGTCCCCACTAAGTGCATTAAGTCAGTGGAATGTGTCCTCACTACAGTGTCTAGCATCGACTTACAGAGCGGTGCACTGTGGCTAGCTATCCCACAGTTCCCGCAGTCTCTGCTGCCCATTGGAATTCTGGGTTAAGCTCCCAATACCTAATGAGGCAAAAACATTGTCGCAGGTGCTTTTGGGCACATGTCATCAGTTGCCGCTCCCTCCGTGGAAGAAATGGCAGACAATCATTTCACGCCTTTTTTCCTGAGTTACCCATGCAGACACCATACCACAGCAAGCATGGAGCCCGCTCAGCTCACCGTCACCACTGCTGTTGTGGGCAAGTCTGATGTGGGGGCTGCTGTGATCCAAGTAGCCAAGTAGCCAATGCAATCATTGATGTTCTGTTATCTGTTATCAATGATTCAGTCCTGCCTGGAATATCATGCGAGCTGGAGGCTTCTGCCTTAGGCTGCTCTCCCAGCCAGCAGCTTCGCGCGGTCACATTTACCCCAGGCTATCCCTTGCTCCCATGGTTCATGAAGCCTGGACAGTAGTAAGGAGCAGTTCAACTATAGGCTGAGCAAGTGCAGAATGGTGGTAGAATGTGCCTTTGGATGTTTAAAAGTTCGCTGGTGCTGTTTGCTGACTAGGTCAGACCTCAGTGCAACCAACATTCCCATTGTTATTGCTGCTTGCTGTGTGCTCCATAATATCTGTGAGAGTAAGGGGGAGATGTTTATGGTGGGGTGGGAGGTTGAGGCAAATCGCCTGGCATCCGATTTTGAGCAGCAAGACACCAGGGCAATTAGAAGAGCACAGCAAGGTGCGCTGCGCATCAGAGAGGCTTTGAAAACCAGTTTCATGACTGGCCAGGCTTCGGTGTGACAGTTGTGTGTGTTTCTCCTTGATGCAAAGCCCCTCTTTGGTGATTAATTCCCTGAAAGTCAACCCCCGCCCTTCAAAATAAAGTAAATATTGTTTTGAAACCATGCAGCAGAGGTCAGTGGGATGCAGCAGGGGGTCTGTGCTCTTGTTGGCTTTCCTGCAGCTCCAACAGATGCTTCATCATGTCTGTTTGCTCCCCCATTAGCCTCAGCATCACATCCTGCCTCCGCTCTTTGTGCTCACTTAATTGTTTCCTGGCCTCTGCCACTGAATGCCTCCATGCATTAAGCTGTGCCCTATCAGTGCAGGAGGACTGCATGAGCTAAGAAAACATGTCATCGCGAGTTCGTTGTTTTCACCTTCTAATCTGTGATAACCTCAGGGACGGAGATGATAGGAGGAGAGTAGAAACATTCTACACTCTACGATTCTGGGGAGACTGCATGGTCACCTGTGCTGCTGAGTTCGCCACGCTGACCAAACAGGAAATGAAATTCAAAAGTTCCCAGGGCCTTTCATGTGTACCTGGCTAGTGCATTGGAGTTCAAAGTGCTGTCCAAAGCGGTCACAATGGAGCACTCTGGGATAGCTCCCGGAGGTCAATAACGTCGATTTGTGTCCGCACTACTCCAAATTCGACCCAGCAAGGTCAATTTTAGCGCTACTCCCCTTGCTGGGGAGAAGTACAGAAGTTGATTTTAAGAGCTCTTTAGGTCGACGGAACAGGGTTGCTTGTGTAGCCACACATTCATTATAAAATCAACCTAATGCGGCTAAATTCGACCTAACCTTGTAGTATAGACCAGGGCTTAGATCTTAGACTGAACTTAACAAAAACGGATGGGCAGAATTATCTAACCTATCTTCTGCCTCTTGGCAGTCAACTCAGCACTGAGCAGTTATGTCCCAAAATATTAAGCACTACCAGATCTTCACTCATACTCTTAGTTTCATTGACACGTGTAGCTGCAATTGGTCCCCTGGGAAAACTATACTTACAATAACCCTGTGAGTGAAAAAAACTATTGCTAGGACACCCCCATTTTCTCCCACTCTTGTTTCTGTGTTTTTCTTCCACACTGCTCCCAAGGCCTGGACTATCTTCCTCAGCCCCATTCTACAAGCCACCTCTCTCTCCATTTACACATCCCTACTAAAGATCCATTGCTTTTGCAATACCCATGAGAAGAATAAACAAAACAAAATAAAAAACTGAGCCAGCTCTTCAGGCCTGTTAGCAGCACAAAGGGGGGTTAAAGGCAGTGGGAAATTCTCCCAGTGGAAAATCACTATACAGTCTTGATTTATGGGCCAGCAATTGAGACCGATCCATATGTACCAATGGTATGCACATAGGTAGAGAGCGGGGAGAGGGTTGTGCTGGGGTATGGCCAGATCATATAGCATTCTGGTCAGTAAAATGGAGCCTATTAAACCACTCTAGCCAGCATAACGTAGACCCACCCATAGTACAGGAACTGCATTTTTCCTCCTAGTGCCTATATCACTCCTTTCACCTTCTATTCATTTCCTGTCTCAATCCCCTAACATCCCAAATTAAGTACCAGAACAATCTAGCCCCTAATATCTAAAATGACCAACTACTATTGTTAGCAGGACCCCGCTATCAATATAATATTAATCAGTGTTCCAGAAATTCTCTTCTTATATTAGACGATTCCTAGGGGTTCAGTTACACCAGCAGCTTGAAATTTTAAGGTTGCAAACTCACAGATTCAGATTCTCCACCATCAGCTAAGTTTTGCATGTGCAAAATCATTGGCACCAGGAAGTGGCTGAAAAACTTAGATTTCAATAAGTTAGTGCACAAAAGTGTAAACAAACAGAATTGAAGGATATTTCTAAGAAGCTGGTCCAAAAGGCATAGGCATTATTATTATTTCTCTAGGGGATTACCCCAAATGTAGGAGAATAAGACAAATATCATTGTAAAGGCTTCGTGTATCCTATTAACAGTCTAAAAGAGCTTACTTACACATGGTTGTGTGCTCCTTTCAAACAGGCCTGATAGAAAATTGCAGAAATACAAAACTATGTTGAGTAGCAGTCTCAGGAGGCACAGAACTAAATTGGTAGCATTTTTTTTCCTAAACAATGCGAAGAGAAAATGACTATCTCCTGAAAACTGGGGAAAAAATTGAAATATTAAAGCTTAAGAATAAGACACACTGCTTTTACAGTAATGGATGCTGCACTAAAACATAACTCTGCTTTTCTGCTGCATTTATTTTATGTTTCTGATTTCTTTGTTTTAAAGTAATCAGAATTATTTTGTATTATATATTATGTTGTATTTTCAGACCTCACTAAATCTTTTAATGGACTAAAATGTGGATGACGAAGATGCTTATGCCAATTTCTCCAGTTTTTCATAGTCTGCAAACTATCTTGTAATGGTTTGGCTGTTCCATTTTCTAAATAAATGAGATTTTCAGTGATCATGGGTTGACATCTCCAGAAATGTAAGCCCTGTGTTTATGTGCAGAAGAGGGAGAACTCAGGCATCAACCTTGGGTGTATTTTGGAGGTTGTGAAAATTAAATGTAGCCTCATTGCCCATTCCCTCCATTGGTTCTGTGCTGCTACTAAACATTTTGCTTATTAGTGCCAGATAATTGTTGTGATGGTGTTTGTTTTAAATCATCTATTTCTACAGTGACACGACAGTGATATAGACAAATAAAAGGAAGGGTCCTGTCCTGAGGAGCTTACCACCTTAGGGCCTGATCCAACACCCACTGAACTCACTGGGAGTCCTTGCATTGTCTTAGTTAGCCCTGGATCAGACCCTGAGACCCAGCACAGCTAGGGATAATAAAGGTAGGGAGGATAGTATGGAAAGAATGAGGCTGACAGTATCATGACTCTTATTGCTGCAAGGAACCATCAGAGTAGCTAATGTAACAGAACCAAAAAGAGACACCAAAACAGAATGTATGTACTTACCAGATTAAAAATAGCCTAAGAACACCACTAACAGATAATAACAACCATTCTGGAATAGTGGCACCCTTGTCCAGCAACACTGAGCTCTATACCTTCTATCTTTATGAGCTCGGGCATCATACATGACCCACGATGGACATTTGTGAATAGTGAGGCCCAAACAGTACATAGATACTGTTTGTAATCCACCATCAACTATGATGTCCAAGCAGAGATAAAGAACTACTAGATTGTACAGTTTGTCTCTGTGTTGGAAAATCATTTTAGCTTAACTCAGAACCATTGTAGTTTAGAGCCTGGTCACTGATGCCAGGCGGCCATTTGCAAAGCCACATCTTTGGTTAGATTGAGGAAGGACTTGGTCAATATAAATACCTCATTGTGACTTACTGTTGGTGCTTAACGTGGCCTACTGTGTATCTCCAGCAAAGAGGCTTATGTCAGAGATAGAGGCTACTGGAAACCTCTTTGCCAGGGGTATCAAAAGATTTAACAGGATTCTGAGGAGAGGTCTTTATTTAAGAAATTATTTAAAAATGTCTTCTGTTTGCTTCTTTGAGACATATAAAGAACTGTGAAGGCTTTTTCCACAAAAAGGGGGGTGAGCATGGGGTTTCTGTTTGTATTTTACCATAGAAATATCAAGAATGTCAAGTATAGACTTCCATAGCTTTGGTAGGAACCCTCTGTGGTGGGAAGCAGGGGCCTCAGCATGTGTGTACAATGAAATCCAATTCATTAACTGAAGATGAAGGAGGGTTGAATCTTTCTCCAGAATGTTAGACAAAGAATTTTAAACAGTCTGACTAAACCTACCTTCCCTCCCAATTGCTTAATTTTCATTCTCTTGATGTCATCATCTCTCTATTTTGCTGGTCTTCACAGCAATCTCCAGGGAAGATAAGACGTGAATTTCTAATATATATTCAAAATAACAACAATATATATAATCGGGTCTTTATATATTTTAAAGAAATTAAAAAGTATGAAATAATCTTTTTCACTTTGCAAGTACCTTTACAATTCATTTTGCCAGGGGCACACTTCTGAAGTAATTCTATGGCAAACGAGTGTTACACATACAAATGATTTACACACACCACTGCTGATGCTTCACTACTTTTCTGTATGATTAGTAGGGAGCTAAAATTACTTTTATATCAGCTAAAACCAAAGTGAGACACCAAACATCACAGGTAATGTACAAGTACCACAAAGAGGAGGGAAAGCAGTCATTCAATACTGACAGGAGAGAAAATTCCAGGAGGCAGACTAGGTCCACATACTACAGCCTCAGAGAAGATGACAACATAGTTGCTGAAGTCAAACCCAAAATGATTAGCAAGAAAATAGCCCCTGCAATAGTTCTGGTGGCAGATACATCATGCTGATGTGCCAGATACTTGGCAAGAGTGTTTTGAGTCTGAGCCTGCTGCTCCAGCAGTAGAAGAAGACCTCAAGAGTCAGGTTAGAATCTACGTTGATCAAGCCAATTCCAAGATTTCTAGAACTCATACATGATGTTTAGAAGGGGGCGGGTGAGGTAAATGTTGTGTTGCAAATTGTTGTTTCAATCTGTTCCTTTAGACAGAAACGAGTGAAAATCAGGCTCAGTGTAATTAGGAATAATCTATTTATAGAGATATAAACCTTATTTATGCAAGACTGGATATCACTTGCATTAACTGTAAAGCCTGAGAACTGTTTTCTCATATGTGTATTTGTAATAAACTGTGGTACTTACATTGAATGGCAATTGTATCATTTGATTTAGGATCTATACATGTAATATAACACTTATATATGTATTAAATATTAAGTAACTGAAAGAATAACTTTTCATACATTGATTTAAACTAGAGAAGTCCAATCTGCATTATTTACTGTATAATCTACTGTTAAACAGTGAAGTTGTTGATGAACCTGGGATAGAAACTATATAGACCTTTTCCAAAGCCCACCAAAATTAATGGAAAGTCTCCCACTGACTTCAGTGGGCATTGGATCAGGCTCTATTTCCATTATTTTGCAAAATGTCAGCAATAGGAGCCTTTAAATTATAAATAAAACCTATTATCTTAATGCTTGAAAATGCAATACATTCTTATTACAAAAGCTAATGCTATAATAGTGAAAGCTATTACAGATAATAATAATATTAATGTATTTATTTATTTAAAAAAACCTGATTTCTTCCTTAAAGGTCCTATTATACGTTAACTTCATCACACTCATATATCATTGTGAACTTACGCAAGTGACCCATATTATGTATATAACTATAAATATTACTGAAGTCTTAGGAAAAGACTTTGGTTTTGAGTTGTGTTATGTAGATGTACAGCTATAAATATTTATGGCATGTTGAAGCAATCTATTTGGATGTGATTTGTGAATTAGGTGTATGACTATAAATATAAATGAAATGTTAAGAAAAATCCATTTGGTGGTGGGTTGAGTTCTTTTCTGAACAGGTATATATTTCTATCTGTGACATTTTTATGAGAGTTTTAAGTGACCGTCTCTAGTACTGATATAACAAAACAGGCCTTTTATTTTGGTAAACATGTCTATCCAATAACCAAATAGTGGTGTGAATGCACTTACTTATGATTCAGTTTGTGAACAGTGTTTACTTATTTCACTGTATGAATATGGCTTTATTTTCAAAAAGTTATCTCTATTTCAGTATCAGTGCTGTATTTCAGGGTTTTGGAAAAGCATAAATCCTCTAAATCTTTGACAATCTAAAGTGTAAGTTTTGTAATATGTTATACGTAGTGCAGGTGACAACAACATCTATAGCTACGGTTGCCCAATACGTCCCATTATAAGACCCTTCCCATTATAAGCAAATTTCAACTGTCTGGGCTGAAATTTTCCATGGCAGGTGGAATTTTTTTTTAAAGTTTCAGCAAAAATGGTTCAGCCATTTCTAGAATGAGGTTAGAGAAACATGTTGCTTTGCCCATGATAGCCATTCCATTGAGAAGCTCTAGCATCTCCATGCTTTGAAACTAGGACTTGAAATTTTGCAGGGGGTGGTGGGTCACCCTCATCATAGTGATGTGCCTTTTATCCTTCCTATGAAAAAAGTCCAAACTTGGCCAAGTTAAGAATCTTTGCAAAATGTCAGTTCACACATGTTCAGGAGAGACTTGTTAGAATTTGGCAGCTAAAGTCTCTGAAGATTCCATATGTTCTGGGCATACTCCAGCCCCAGAACAAAGAGGTTGAGCAGGACTTTCCCTGCAATTGTTTTTCCTGGCTGCTGCACTCTGCTTTGGCACCAGGCACCAGCAATGATCATAGGGAGACGATCTGAAGAATGCTCAAATGCAGAGTGGACAAGAGCTGTATTTTAAAGAATCCTTATTGAGGTTGCAGGAAGTAACCATCCCAATGTGTAGAAAGAATAGTAAATATGGCAGTGATCTTAAACACAAAAAAGAAGCTTACAAGAAGTGGAAGATTGGACAAATGACCAGGGAGGAGCAATAAAAATATTGCTCAGGCATGCAGAAGTGAAATCAGGAAGGCCAAATCATACTTGGAGTTGCAGCTATCAAGAGATGTTAAGAGTAACAAGAAGGGTTTCTTCAGGTATGTTAGCAACAAGAAGAAAGCCAAGGAAAGTGAGGGCCCCTTACTGAATGAGGGAGGCAACCTAGTGACAGAGGATGTGGAAAAAACTAATGTACTCAATGCTTTTTTTGCCTCTGTCTTCATGAACAAGGTCAGCTCCCAGACTTCTGCACTGGGCAGCACAGCATGGGGAGGAGGTGACCAGCCCTCTGTGGAGAACAAAGTGGTTCGGGACTATTTAGAAAAGCTGGATGAGCACAAATCCATGGGGCCGGATGCACTGCATCTGAGGGTGCTAAAGGAGTTGGCAGATGTGATTGCAGAGCCATTGGCCATTATCTTTGAAAACTCATGGCAATCGGGGGAGGTCCAGGATGATGGGAAAAAGGCTAATGTAGTGCCCATCTCTAAAAAAGGGAAGAAGGAGGATCTGGGGAACTACAGGCCAGTCAGCCTAACCTCAGTCCCTGGAAAAATCATGGAGCAGGTCCTCAATGAATCAATTCTGAAGCACTTAGAGGAGAGGAAAGTGACTGGGAACAGTCAGCATGGATTCACCAAGGGCAAGTCATGCCTGACTAACCTAATTGCCTTCTATGAGGAGATAAATGGCTCTGTGGATGAAGGGAAAGCAGTGGATGTGTTATTCCTTGACTTTAGCAAAGCTTTTGATACGGTCTCACACAGTATTCTTGCCAGCAAGTTAAAGAAGTATGGGCTGGATGAATGGACTATAAGGTGGATAGAAAGTGGGCTAGATCATTGGGCTCAATGGGTAGTGATCAATAGCTCCATGTCTAGTTGGAAGCCAGTATAAAGCGGATTGCCCCAAGGGTCGGTCCAGGGGCCAGTTTTGTTCAATATCTTCATTAATGATCTGGATGATGGGATGGATTGCACCCTCAGCAAGTTCGTGGATGACACTAAGCTGGGGGCAGAGGTAAATACACTGGAGGGTAGAGATAGGGTCCAGAGTGACCTAGACAAATTGGAGGATTGGGCTAAAAGAAATCTGATGAGGTTCAACAAGGACAAGTGCAGAGTCCTGCACTTAGGATGGAAGAATCCCATGCACTGCTACAGGCTGGGGACCGACAAGCTAAGCAGCAGTTTTGCAGAAAAGGACCTGGGGATTACAGTGAATGAGAAGCTGGATATGAGTCAACAGTGTGCCCTTGTTGCCAAGAAGGCTAATCGCATATTGGGCTGCATTAGTAGGAGCACTGCCAGCAGATGAGGGAAGTGATTATTCCCCTCTATTTGGCACTGGTGAAGCCACATCTGGAGTATTCTGTCCAGTTTTGAGTCCCCCACTACAGAAAGGATGTGGACAAATTGGAGAGAGTTCAGCTGACAGCAATGAAAATTATTAGAAGGCTGGGGCACATGACTTATGAGGAGAGGCTGAGGAACTGAGCTTATTAGTCTGCAGAAGAGAAGAGTGAGGGGGATTTGATAGCAGCCTTCAACTACCTGAAGGGGGGGTTCCAAAGTGGATGGAGCTAGGCTGTTCTGAGTGGGATGCAGATTATACAACAAGGAGCAATGGTCCCAAGTTGCAGTGGGGGTGGTCTAGGTTGGATATTAAGAAAAAACTATTTCAGTAGGAGGGTGGTGAAGCACTGGAATGGGTTACCTAAAGAGGTGGTGAAAACTCCTTCCTTAGAGGTTTTTAAGGCCTGGCTTGACAAAGCCCAGGGTGGGATGCTTTAGTTGGGGTTGGTCCTGATTTGAGCAGGGGGTTGGACTAGATGACCTCCTGAAGTCTCTTCCAACCCTAATCTTCTATGATTCTAAGGGAGATTTAGGTTAAATATTAGGAAAATCTTTCTAATTAAAAGGGTAGTTAAATTCTGGGAAAGGCTTCCAAGGGAGGTTATGGAATCCCTATCATGGGAGATTTTCAAGAACAGGTTGGACAAACACCAGCCAGGGATGATCTAGGTTTAGTTGATCCTTCCTCAGCATAGGGGGCTGGAATTAATGAGATTTCAAGGTCCCTCCAAGCCTTATATTTCTGTGATTCTATGGTTCTATAACATAATAATGACTAACATAATTGTTGCTATATTATTACCATTAATCATTATTTTATGTGACTCTTTTCTATGATGTTGGAATTATACACATGAGAGGAATAAGAAACCAAGGTGGAATTTTCCCCTCCATTTTTATAGTCCTTTGCCAATGAGAGAGAGAGAGGTTTTTGCTGTTAATGACAAGCATAATAGCTCATGGAAAGTGCACTTTCTATTAGCATTAGGAAATTTTTTATCTTAGTGTTGCTAGGTTAATTTACGTAAAGTGAAACCTGGCCTAGATAACTTTTGCATCATTTATCTGAATGAACCACATGAATCTGAATAATAAATAATGAATATGCTTATACATAAGCATATCTCCTTTTCCACAGGCAAAAATGAGTATTTTCTGTGAAAAAGACCCATCCCCAAACATACCTGTGATCAGAAACCTGTTTGCACAAATGTTTGACCTAGTATTCACAAACACTGTCTTGTGCAGGATACTAAAGACTTAATTCTCTAAACATATAATATAGAGCTAGTTGCTTGCTCCCTCACCAGCAGGACAGCTGCTTTACACAGAAGAAATATATAGACTAGGATGATATTCAGTGATCCTGTTTAAATAGCCAGGTTTGAGCTTTCTGATATTTTATCACATTATGAATTAAAGAAAAAGTCCATAGAAAATGCACCAGTTCCTTCTGATGGTTTTTCTTCGTCTTGCTTCTTGATGCACAAAGAACATACTCAGTTACCATTTGTTAGGCTGGTCTGGCAACACTGTAATAACAGAACAAAAAAAATGCCTTGAAAAATCCAGAACTTACTAATAAGCAGAAGCTGCAACCCCACATGCAGCCACAGGGACAAATCCTACACTCAGTGCACAGTAACGAGGCAACACACGGGGACAGTCCGCTGGGTCCAGAGCAAAACAATCATTCATTTCTTCACTTCTGCATGGTTACTGTAAAGCCCTTGCTGGCCACTGCTGCACCCTCAGGGTGGTAGTAGGCCCCACTGCCACATCTCACACCCCACAGGGAAAAATGTCCAATGGGCTAATGTTCTCAGTGATCCACCGGCTCTGGCCCCTGCTTCTCCACACACTGAAACATAGGAAGTCCCAAACATGCCAGGTTTCATGGCATGTTGCACAGCTTCAAATCAACCAGCCGGGACTCCACACATCCTGCCCCCTGCCCACCAATGGTATTGTTGTGATGAAAGGTGCTAATGGCTGCCTGAAGATGAGTCTTGGAACCAAAGACAATCACAGTCCTTGCTAAAAGCAGTGGCTTTGCCATGTACTCTTTTAGACAGAGTAATCAAGCCCCATTAGGTAGTAAAAATTAAAAAAACAGCAGATGTTATGATGACTGCCTAAGGCCTAGATAACTTTTGTATCATTTATCTGGATGAACCACATGAATCCGAATAGCAAATAATGAATATTCTTATTCACAAGCAAATCCTCTCTACCATGTGGGCTGGAGCTAGTATGTCAGTTGCAGGCTGTGTGTGTTGGAGGTGGAAAGCCAGGTGAACAAGTTGTGAGTGTGACCATGAGAGGAAGCAGAGGGCCGAGCTCCTTGGACATAGAGCTTGCTGGAGTGCTATACTTGGGGATTTTCCAAGCAGGGAAACTGCCTGTTGTTTATTTTTATTGTGTTCAAGGAAACAGACCTTGTGTACTTCCTTGTATATCAATAAGAATACACCAACAACATACTGATGTCTTCTCTTCACAGAAACAATCCCATAGGGCTGCAAATATTGGCTAACTGCTTGGGCCAAAGGGGTAACAGTTCTGTATTGGCCTATCCTTCTATGGTTTGCCACTCCTACAGGATGTAAAGACAGGATTACCATGACGGGTGTGGTCTGAGTATCCGAAAAGAGCATTTGCTTGATATTGGGTGAGTGCAAATGGCTAAGGCTTGAGACCCTGGACAGCAAATTCCCATGTATTTCTATTAGGGATGTCAAGCAATTAAAAAAATTAACCACGATTAATCATGCGATCAAAAACATTAATCGCAATTGCATTGTTAAACAATAACAGAATACCATTTATTTAAATATTTTTGGATGTTTTCTACATTTTCAAATATATTGATTTCAATTACAACACATAATACAAAGTGTACAGTGCTCATTTTATATTTATTTTTGATTACAAGTATTTGCACTGTAAAAAAACTAAAGAAATAGTATTTTTCAATTCACCTAATACAAGTACTGTAGTGCAATCTCTTTCTCATGAAAGCTGAACTTAAAAATGTAGAATTATGTACAGAAAATAACTGCATTCAAAAATAAAACAATGTAAAACTTTTGAGTCTGCAAGTCCACTCAGTCTTACTTCTTATTTAGCCAATCACTCAGACAAACAAATTTGGTTACATTTTGCAGGAGATAATACTGCCCGCTTCTTGCTTACAATGCACCTGAAAATGAGAACAGGCATTCTCATGGCAAGATATTTACGTGTCAGATGCGCTAAAGATTCATATGTCTCTTCATGCTTCAACTGCCATTCCAGTGGACATACGTCCATGATAATGATGGGTTCTGATCAATAACAATCCAAAGCAGTGTGGACCGACGCATGTTCATTTTCATTATCTGAGTCAGATGCCACCAGCAGAAGGCTGATTTTCTTTTTTGGTGGTTCAGGTTCTGTAGTTTCCTCATTGAAGTGTTGCTCTTTCAAAACTTTTGAAAGCATGTGCCACATCTCGTCCCACTCAGAATTTGGAAGGCACTTCAGATTCTTAAACCTTGGGGTGAGTGCTATATCTATCTTTACAAATCTCACATTGGTACCTGCTTTGCGTTTTGTCAAATCTGCAGTGAAAGTGTTCTTAAAATGAACAACATGTGTTGGATCATCATCCGAGACTGCTATAATATGAAATACATGGCAGAATGCGAGTAAAACAGAGTGGGGGACATAAAATTCTCCCTCAAAGAGTTCAGTCACAAATGTAATTAATGTATTCTTCTTTTAACAAGGATCATCAGCATGGAAGCATGTCCTCTGGAATGGTGGCCAAAGCATGAAGGGGCATACGAATGTTTAGCATATCTGACACGTAAATACCTTGCAATGTCGGCTACAGAAGTGCCATGCAGATATCTGTTCTCACTTTCTGTTGACATTGTAAATAAGAAGCGGGCAGCATTATCTCCTGTAAATGTAAACAAACTTTTTACTGGCTGAACAAGAAGTAGGACTGAGTGGATTTGTAAGCTCTGAAGTTTTACATTGTTTTGTTTTTGAATGCAGTTATGTAACAAAACACAGAGATTGCACTACAGTACTTGTATGAGGTGAACTGAAAAATACTATTTCTTTAGTTTATCTTTCACAGTGCAAATATTTGTAATCAAGAATAATATGCACTTTGATTTCAATTACAACACAGAATACAATATATAAAAAAAATGTAGAAAAACATCCAAAATATGTAATAAATTTCAATTGGTATACTATTGTTTAACAGTGCAATTAATCACAATTAATTTTTTTAATCGCAGTTAATTTGTTTTGAGTTAATCGCATGAGTTAACTGTGATTAATTGACAGCCCTAATTTCTATGGCTCCTTTGTCTAATCAAAGATGGTACTGTAAGTGACTAAGGTCTGGTCCATACTTAAAATTTAGGTGACATAGCTACATTGGTCAGGGTTGTGAAAAATCCTCACTCCCAAATGCCATAGCTTTGCTAAACTACCCGTTCATGAAGATACGGCTAGGACAAGGAAAGAATGCTTCCATCTATTATTGCCTGGGGAGGTGGTGTTCCTACACCAATGGAAAAAACCCTTCCGTTAGTGTAGGCTGCATCTACACTGCAGGGTTATGCCAGCATAGCTAAGGTGCCATAGCAATGCCAGTATAAAATCTCTGTAGTGTAGACATACCCTGAGCATCCCTACCAAAGCAAAATTTGGGAAGAAAAGGCCAACTCTTCAGACTGCAACATAAAACAAGTCAGTGACTGACAGATAGGTAACTGTGATGAGTGTGGATGCATGCAAACCATATTTAAACAATTTCAAAAGATTGCAAGCACTACTGTGAACAGTGTTTTGTGTTTTATATAACTAGAGTTGGTGTACAATACACAGAATTCAGGAAGTCTTATATACTAATCTCTTGCTATGATAGCTGAATTCAAGGTGGCCATGTTGCATGATGCATTGTCCTCCAAGAGGGGTAAAACCACTGTACAAAATCTGGATAGAATCAAATGAAAAATTGCATCAGACTAGGGATATTACATGGTTCCAAAGATCTAGAGAGAATTTTATGTTCCCAGTAAGGGGATCTATTCTCTTATGAACAGATTGGGGCATTAGTCACATAAATCTTTCATTCGTTCATGGGATAGTAGAGCTTCTTGAGTGAAACTTTTTTTTAAATTTTATATATCAAAGAAATGTCTTTTAACCAACTTATGAGGAAAATTAAGCAGCTGAATTTTTACTTTTTTCTGTTGTGTCTTTAGTGATTTAACTGATTGGAAGTTCTGAACTAATTTAAATAGCACACTAATTATAAAATTAAGTGCTATGCATATTACATTTATTTTAAAATTTCAATGCCGCTCCAAAATTAGCAATGTAAAGGAAACTCATCAGCAACATATAAAGATGTACAGAATAACTTAAGACAAAGAGAATGATTATTTTGGGGAAAGAAAGACCCTTCCGACCCCAAATCTAAGTAATTATAAAATGAAGCTGACAGTCACCTTTTAACAAAGACAAACTTATTCCATTGTATGTCAGTATATCGTATATAATGGTAAGACCTGGTTGGGAATCTTCTGACAAAAGAGAACGCCAATTCATCGAAGCTAAAGTGTTTCATGGAAACATCTCAGGTTCAATGACTTTTTGTCACATTTTAGGTAGGATTCTGACAGTACCCTGTCTGCCAGGTTTCCCTGCCTGGTTTCCTAGCAGGCTGTTAGGAGGTCTGGACTTCCCGGGTCCAGAGCTCCAAGGCAGCTCCACCATATAGACTCTCTAAGCAACCCTAAAACTGACACAAATCATGTCAATTTCAATCAGCAGCTGCTGGTTTCCTACAGAACATATTTCCTTTAGGCAACACAATGTGGCAGGATTTCTGAAATAAAACTTTTTCAGAATTTCTGGTGTGCAGGAAATTTTTTTGTGGGGGTAAGGAATGATTTCATTTGGAATCGGAACAATCACAAATGTTGATATATAGAAATTTCCTGCAAACTGGAAATCTTGAGTTTCGGCCAGTGCTAATGGTGTGAGACATGCTGTGTACATTTTCATTTCCAGACACATTTTAATAGCTTTGATCTGACAAAATTATTCTATACTGCTTTTATGTGCCTTTTTTGTTATGCAAATACTCACTACACATTTTTTTAATATAAATTTCCACTCCTTTCTTATTATTCCAGTGACAGTAAACTAGTCTTATTCCTCTGTACCCTACCACCAGGGATGCTGTCCATTGTTCTTGTCTCACTTAATCACTATCACGGTCTGCTGAGCCCCTGATCATGTCTGTGAAATGTTCACATTCAGGTTGCTTTGAAACATTTCTTTCAGAGAGCGTTTTTCCTCTTTACCCTTCATCTTTTTCAGCAATATGTTGAACAATTTCAGTTAGCTGGGATATGACTATGACAAGGGCATCTGGTGGTAAATTGTACATGACTGATCATTGAGGAAAGAAGCTGCATTATTCCCCTCTGCTGAAATGTGCAGCTTTGAAACTCAGTCTCAGATACTGAACTGGGTTATTATTCTTTTCAAAGATGGAATGTTTCAGCCAGATAATAAACTTTAGCCAACTTTTTGTTTATAGTAGGAAATATTATACATTGATGGTTCTCCATGCCACATCATGTAAAGCAACACACAATTAGGATAAGATTGTATGCTGTTTAAAACTTAAAGAGCTCTCTTATTTTTGAATCAGTTACCCACTCTCAGTTCAAATGAAAACTTTTTCAATTAGAATATTCCCTGCCTGGAACAGATACTGTATGAATGAATGAATGAATGATGACATTTCGGCAATGTGTTAGCTATCAGGATGAGTCAAATATATACCCACAGAGTAGTCTGGCATATTTTTAAGCACGAAACACTTGTTGAGCTGAAGAAAAAATACCCTCATTATTTAGATAACTTTTCCATCATTTTAATAATATCTCAGCAGTTTTGGGATTCTGCTTAAATGCATACAAACCCTTTTAGCACAAGTACCTCAAACTATATACCAGATAAAGTCAATATGCAAGGGATACTTTTTTCACATAAAAACCAGATCAGCTGATAAAGTAATATAAAGTGTGAATACAAATGTTTATTGCAAATTATTCCTCTCTACCTATGATAAATGCAGTGCATGGAAGCAGGAGGTTTAGAAACTTACAGAACCTCCATCTTCCTACTCAGCCTGCTTTTCTGGTTTAGATACAATACTGACTTCCTCTCTCTCTCTCTCTCTCTCTCTCTCTCTCCAGAAATCTCCACTGAAAATATGATGTTTTACATGTTCTAACTATAAATAGGCTGGACACCACACTGATCATTTCAAACAGAAATTCTTAGTGAGACAGTTAGGATGCACACATTTCTTTCTAAAAATCAAGATGCACTTATAAACCAAAATCATCTTTTTCCAGTCTTTTTATATGACATAGGTAAAGGCATTATTCAGTGTGAAATCTGAGTAATACAAGACAATTGCTAAATATGAGCCTGATCCTGCAGGCAAAATTCCCACCAGTGTCCTATATCATCTGTGTTTGGGGTTAGTCCAGCTAGAAAACAGAATAATTTGAATTCTCCTTATATGCTCAAAAACACAAAAATAGGTCCAACTGAGTGGTTGCACACAAAACATCACTACTATGAAGAGGAACATGGAAATGTAGAGGTATCTTTGGTATCGCTGATAATAATGCTTCTCTGTGGAACCAGGAAAATGCTCTGAACGTTTATAAAGAGAATAGCCCTTCTTTGAAAGGAGGAGGTAATCATATATTTGCTTTTCTATTGTCTTGCTGCCAGGTCTTAAAAATGTTAATTGACTCCCTGAATTATTATTTGTAAGTAAAACTGCAGGGTTTTTTTCCCTAGTGGATAAGGTCTACTGTGAAGTTATGCATTGTGACATTTTTTCAAAAAGGAGAAAAACCTGATGGGAGCCTGACAGGTCAAATTTGAGCAGGTTGTCATGGCTGCAGTGAGAGAACAGAAGCTTTTTGTTCTTTCCTACTTTTAGCTGAGTTGAACTGAGGGAGAGGTATGATGCAGAAAAAGAAACTGCTTCCTTTTTAAAATGTTGTTAATCGTCTTACTTGGGTACACAAGCTCAATCAAATATAGAGGGTAAAGAGTCTATAAATTGCTCTGTAATTTGGGTTTGGCTGATTACCAGTTGTTCAATGACGCTTGGGCCCAGTCCCGCGAGCCCTCTGCAACTGGAACTGCCACCAAAGTCAAGTTCTGCACTTAGAGGTATGAATACCTCAGTCATTAGACCCTGCACCTTTTCTGTGTGGACTTCTGTGCACAGATGGAGATCCCCACTGAAGTTAGTGGGGCTGCAGATGGTGTCCAGAACAGCTTGCAAGATTGGGAACTCAGGACCAGACTCTGTGGCCCTTACCCTTACTTTCTGCGCCCTAGCACTTAAGGCCGTGACTATGTGGGACAGCACTTAAGCACATACTTAACTTTAAGCTTCAATGAGACTTAAAGCAAGTGCTTAAGTGCTGTCTGGCATGGAGATATTTTCCTAAATCATTGTCTTACGTCATAAGCTGTCCAACTGAAATCACTTCTGCCCATAAAAAAGCAGCAGCAGAGGGGAACAAGATTTCTGTAAGGTAGAAATAATGATAGTAACTGGTAAGGTTACAATCTAGCCCTTAGCTAATTAATCAATTGAAAGAGTAAAGTGAGGAAGATATTAATGCAGTGTGATATTTTTTTTTAATCTGTGGACATAACTCTGCCCTTGGATATACATGCAGAATTTGTAATATGTTATTAAAAGTAATTGTACCAACTCATAGACTGTCAGAAACAAGGCTTTCCTGTTACACATTAGTGTTAGAAGGACAGTGCACAAGCATCTGACGTAATAAGCACATACCTTCATATCTGGTGAATTATCTTAAACTCAATATTATTACCTAGGGAAAAGTATTAAAGGTAGAAGAAACTATCTACGTTTAATGAAATACTCCAGAACATTGGGAAAACAGAAGATATAATGTTTTCTGAGGTAATAGACCTAAGATCTATGAGTAATAATTCCCTCTTTGATGTGGCCCAATATATTTCACACACTTCTCTTCATTCGCTTCATCTGATGGGAGTTACTCAAATCATGAAAAATCATAATGTTGCATTGTAGTATTTGTATAAATTATCCATCAGGACAATAAGAAGGAAAGATGTGAACATGAAGTGTCTTATTTCCATTTGAGAGAAGAAATGTCTATAATTCCAATTCAGCTGTGTAGTGTTTAACATTCTCCAGTACAATAGGTACTCTGGGCATGTGTGTATGTGTGTATATACAAATTAAATTAACTAAATTAATAATTGCATTTAGATATGAAGTGATACATTGTTGGGGTTCATATTGACATTGCAACAAAGCAGGCAGTTAAAATCATGCATGTAGCTCCATGCAGGATTTGATGCTTGGCATTACAGTATAAAGCCACTGTTAGAGAGCTACCGTTTCTCCTGGTGTTACTTTAAAGAGAACTGTACAACACTTAGTACAAAGCAGTACTTTGAATCCCTGATTGGGGCCCCCCTAGACACTTCCACAATAATCACCAAGAGATTATACAAAATGATTTTCCCAAAATGAGAATGACCTGATAGACTTTAGCATCTAAAGAATTGGGCAAATAATGTATTTATCTTACTTTATGTGGTAATCTGCCAAGCATCTAGGCCACTGTTTTCAGTACGTCATCCAATAATAAGAAAAAGCTACACTTTGTGAATTTTACCAAGGGTATTCTAGAGCTTCTGGTAATATTGTCACTAGATTTGTGTAATTTGTGTGCACAATTACATGTGTAATTGTACATGTTGATGTCCACTCAGACTTTTAAGTTGGCCTCTTACACACACAGTTAGCACAACTGCATGCACAATCATAAAAATTTGGCACATAATTTCTATCTGAATAAACAGTACTGGTAGCTTTGGGAAATCATCTATCCAGGCCCATCTCAAGAGTGCTCTGTGGGAGTCAACAGGATAAACAAACAAATGTTTAAATATGCGAGCTGAACTTGGGCTGACAGGGAGTTAGAATTGGGGTAGAAACACAGCACTTTGTGGACATTCCTTAATGACCAAGAAGAAGTATAATTAAGCTTGTTGCTGAATTAAAAATTGAATGTGTTTGCTGCATATGTATTAACTGGAGAGTGATGCAAAATTTAATTAGACTCAACACTTGATTCTTACTCATCCAAACCAAACTGCAAGAAGAAATGTATCACAGAGACATATACCCACACCTTTCTGATATGGGACCTAGTCTCTGAACTGGAAGAAGAAAGACAGCTTTGGGTACGTCTTCATTACCCACCGTATCGGCGGGTAGCAATCGATTTCTCGGGGATCGATATATCGCGTCTCATCTAGACGCAATATATCGATCCCCGAATGAGCTCCTGTCGACTCCGGAACTCCACCAACCCGAACGGCGGTAGCGGAGTCAACATGGGGAGCTGCAGACATCGATCCCGCACCGTGAGGACGGTAGGTAATTCGATCTAAGATACTTTGACTTCAGCTACGTTATTCACGTAGCTGAAGTTGCGTATCTTAGATCGATTTCCCCCCGTAGTGTAGACCAGCCCTTTGACTTGGGGATCAAACAACCATCTGCTAATATGAGTTTTTAAAGTATCCAAAACTACACTTTCTAGCGTAAGTTAAGTGCCAGCGTAGTGATGCTTTCTGTAGTATTTTCCTAGAAGTGTTCATTTTTGTACCTTCTTATTTTGCTATTTCGTTCTTTATTTTTTCCTGCCTAATTTTTTAGCTGGGGCAGTCATGCCAGATAGGTGCAATGAACTTCAGGTGAAGCAAAGCCAAGAGGGATAATAGCTTGAGTACAGGTTTCTAGGAAAGAGTTTCTATCTAGGCACGTATAGGGCCATAGTATAGAGCAGCTCACATTTATTAATGGATTTTATCCTTGTTCTTTAGGTGGGGATCTATGGCACAGGGTAGAATAAGAGACTTGCCCAAGGTCACACAGAAAGTCTGTGGCTGAGCAAGGAACTGAGCTCAGCTCCCCTAAGTCCAAATCCAAGTCCAGTGCCTTATTCACTAGACCAGTGGTTCTCAACCCGCAGGCCGCCTGCAGCCCAATAAGCACATAGCTGCAACCCATGTGGCATCCTCAGGGCCATACAGGTAGCATATATATTGTGTGGATGCAGCACACATAACACATAAAGAGTTGCATATGCGGCCCACAATGGTAAAAAGGTTGAGGACCACTGCACTAGATAATCCTTCCTTCCAGAAAACTGCTCTCTTCCAGGGCTGCCCAGAGGATTCAGGGGGTCTGGGGTCTTTGGTGGCGGGTCCCAGGAGAGGACCCCCCGCCGCCGAATTTCCTCCAAAGACCCGCCCTGGGACCTGCCGCTGAAGTGCCGGAAGGACCCCCCGCCGCGGGTCTTCAGGGCACTTTGGCAGTGGGTCCCGGAGCGGAAGGACTCCCCGCCACTGAATTGCCAATGACGACCCGGAGCGGAAGAAGCTCCAGGGGCCCAGGCCCCGCGAGAGTTTTCCGGGGCCCTCGGAGCGAGTGAAGGACCCTGCTCCAGGGGCCCCGAAAAACTCTCATGGGGGCCCCTGCGGGGCCCAGGGCCTGAGGCAAATTGCCCCTCTTGCCCCCCCCCAGGCGGCCCTGCACTCTTCTGTTCCCAGTAGTGGTACAGAAGAGCTATGGAGGGCTAGTTTGTGTATGAACAGAGTGAATACTCTGAAAAGCACAAGGACCGCCAGTATTAAAGACACTGCTATGACTGAAATTTCTGGCACTCACAAGTGAAGAAAATTCCAAAAGTTAAGTCAGCTCCCAGATTGACCTGACAACATGATACATCCCCCTAATACACTGACCCTAGTGAAGAGCAGAATGTAAATCCGTGAATGAAATCACTGTGACTGACATGCTGTAACTGCAAGGAAAGGAATGGCAAAGAAAACAAAGAACTCTTCAGGGTGACAGTATTCAAGGTGATGGGTAGTTTCTAGATTCATAGATTTTAAGACCAGAATGGACCATTACATCATCTGTTCTTACCTTCTGTACAACACAGTCCATCGAATCTCACTCAGTTGCACCAGCACTGGTCCTACTAACTGGTGTTTGACCAAAGCATATCAAACAATCAAAGGCCTGGAAAAAGCCTCACTACAAAATAAAAAAGAGATTGCAGCATGATCCCTGAGTGTTGTGCAATGTGGTGGTTTCTCATACAGAGGAGCTTTTTCTGGTTCCCAGGTATAGACCATTTCCTGTGTTGTTCAGTGTAGTCCCTCTTTACTGGCAGTCATGTGCTCCAGAACTCAGAATTGATTTATCTGCTAGAGTCTTCTATTAGTTCTCCAAAGAGAAATCAAAACAGTGACAATGTGAAATAATCCTTCCCTGAAGACTGCTAGCCTCTGGTTTCCTGAATAGATAATTCTAACAATGTTTTATCATGATGGTACTTTGAATAGATGTGTGTGTATCTCAACATTGCTAACACCATCTTTCATTGCTGTAATCAGTCATTGACTATAATAGAGAGATTAACATTGCATGTTCGGACTGAAGGACTATAATTTTCCCATGTTTCAGTTTGATGCTTTTATCAGATCTTTATACTATAACAAAATGAAGATTCAATAGGACACACAGTATTTGCTTCTACAGCCCTAGTATATCTACAGACCTCAGACCTTACAACTGCAACATTATTACCTAAGGAAACATAATTTTAGTTAATTCAAATGTATTCGTTATTTTTCTCTCCCTCCAAACCCTGAACAACCTCTCTGCCATTAATCTCTCTATGCAATGCTTTATTCTGCCACGTCATAGACATATTTGTGTTTCCCCCTTTCCTAATGAATGGAGCTTTACAGCTGTTTGGAACAACTGTATGGAGAGAACAGATCATGTGCCAAGAAATTAAGACACACAATTCAGTTGAGGGGGTTACCTATAAGTTAGACACATTTAGAGGCCAAGACACAACTCTAAACTGTAATTAATGATTGCATCTTCCTTTGGGCTGAACCTTAGTCTCTTCCTCTTTCCTCTCTTCTGGATCTATGCTCGGTAAGCACTTACAGTGCCAGCAGCACTCCTGAACATTAGCATCCTACTGCCAGCAGGATTTGGAGTGTGGACATTGGATGTGCTGCCAGAACCTGCTTGCGTTACTCACTCCTTCCTAGTCTATGTAACAACCCTATGGGATTCCCTCCCATTCCCCAAATCCTTCAAAAACATTGCAGATCCTTTCATCATAGACATGAAAAAGAATTCTAGAAGAAACAAATGCAAAGTTGTAAACATAAATCTCACCATATCCGGGGCTCTATATCAAACAGTGGGAGAGTGGAGGCGGAGGGATGGATTCTCAGATTTCCTCAGGCATCATGGTGGCCCCCTAAGAATTACTGAGAGTCAGTTCCGCCTCCTCCTTCAGCTGATGAAATGTAGATCCCTAGCCCTTTGAAGAATCTACATCAGAGCTGCGACAAGCTTTCAAAGTTGCTTGGAAGTCACCATGGACACAGCTGGCAACTTTCACATGTTAAATAAGCACCCCGACTTTCACAATAAGCCAAAAATCAAGCTAATCCCATTTCAAAACAAGGCCAAAACAAGCTAGTCCCTAAGAACCCCAACACTCTCTGTGGGTCCACTACACACTAAGAACTAGAGGATTGACTAGTGCATACAATTCAATAGCGTGAAAAGCGTAAGGAATTTCGAACCTAGTTGTTCACTCACCTCCCAGGAAGTCCGAATGAAGTCGGGGGCTCAAGGTCGACTCGCCGCCGCCTTTGCAGTGGTGGAGTACCGAGATCGACGGCCGCGCCGGAGTTCGGAACTCAACCAGATTAGGATTACGATAGCGAAAGAACGAGAAGTTGAACTCACCGCGTCGACCCGGCTCGTAAGTGTAGACTAGCCCTGTGACTAGATACACACAGCGTGCAGTTTGGGACTGTGGTGGGTCTGCTGTGCACAATGACTCTCTCCCACCCCCTTCCCCTGCTTGCTGGGAGCCAATCAAAAAAAAAAAGAAGCAACAAGCTACAAGCCAAAAACTAGCCAACAAGCAACTCACAAGCCAATTAAGTCAAAAACAAGCCCAATTTCTGCGTTTTTTTCCGCGGATTTGGCACGTCTGACCATGAAGTGAGTGGGAAGGAATCACAGCAATGCAACAAAACAAAATAAACAAAACATCCTTGTAAACAATGTGATGAAAATCCTCAGGTTACCATGACACCCATTAGCAACTATATCTCTTAGTCACCTTTCTCCATAGGACACACTTTCCAGTACGACTAGCTTCTCCATTTATTTAGTTATTGTCACAAATGTCATTATATCCCATCCTCATCGACCCATTTCACACATTCTTCCTTGTTCCTTCCAGCCCGATGACTTAGTACATAATTTTTACCTGACCCACTTAGAACTTGTAGCTGTGTCAATCCCTGGATATTAGAGAGAGAAGTGGGTGAGGCAGCATCTTTTACTGGAGTAATTTCTATCTCTCTCACCAACAGAAGTTGGTCCAATAAAAGATATTACCTCCCCTACCTTGACTCTCCGCTTAGAACTAGTCAGTAATGTGATTATTGTACTCAAGATGTTTTAAATATTTTAAATATATTGTCAGATTCAGAAATGGTGCAATAGGTAGTCACACCATACAGAGATGTTTTACTGTGATTACCAGAGTTGCTGTGACAAAATACTTCATGCTGGGGTCAAAGATTTAGAAGAAAGGCCGGCGAAGAATTGTGAAGAGGAATGAATGAGAGGCAGAGAACACATAAACAACATACACAAGATCATAAAAGACTTCTGGGACTTATGAAGAGATGATGAACTTCACAACAATACACTATTCAAGATGTGCTGAGAGGGAGAGGGAAAGAGACCAAAGCAAAACAAAGCAGAAAATGCATTTGGATTAAAAAACAAGGTTTGTCTCCTCCTTTGCCTAGCCACCAATAAAACTGGTGGCATTAATTTTCTATATTAAGATCAGAATTCAATTAAACTTCTGCTGAGACTACAGTTCTCTCTCCTGCAAAATTCAGACTATGTGGCCATCCCCTACTGATTTTTGTTTTTTCTCTTTTTAGAACATAGGGACAACCATACTGGGTCAGACCAATGGTCCATCTAGCCCAGTGTCCTGTCTTCTGACAGTGGCCAGTGCCAGATGCTTCAGAGGGAATGAACAGAAAAGGGCAAACATTGAAAGATCCATCCTCTGTCATCCAGCCCCAGCATCTGGCAATCAGAGCATGAGGTTGCCTCCCTCACCATCTTAGCTAATAAACGTTGATGGACCTGTCCTCCATGAACTTATCTAATTCTTTTCTGAAGCCAGTTATACTTTTGGCTTTCACAACATCCTCTGGCAACAACTTCTATGGGCTGACTGTGCATTGTGTGAAGAAATACTTCCTTTTGCTTGTTTTAAACCTGCTTCCTACTAATTTCATTGGGTGACCCTTGGATCTTGTGTTATGTAAAGGGATGAATAAATCTTTCTTTTTCACTTTCTCCACACCATTCATGATTTTATAGACCTCTATCATATCCTCCCTTAGTCAACTCTTTTCTAAGATGAACAGTCCCTATCTTTTTAATCTCTCCTCATATGGAAGCTGTTCTGCACCCCTAATCATTTTTGTTGCCCTTCTCTGTACCTTTTCCAATTCTAATATACCTTTTTTCAGAAGTGGGGACCAGAACTGCACACAGTATTCAAAGTGTGGGTGTATCATGAATTTATATAGTCGCATTATGAGATATACTGTCGTAATATCTATCTTTTCCTAATGGTTGCTAATATTCTGTTCGCTTTGTTTACTTTTTTCTTTTGTTATATTATTGTACGCAATACCTCATCAGAGAACATATCCATAGAATAAAATACCGTATACATTTTTTTCTAAAGTAAATTTTGGAATATACAGGCTTATCTGTAAAGAGCTATGTGTCTTTCATCATTATTTGACAAACTTTGGCTGTAAGGCATCCAGCAGAATATAGGGGCATGTGGAGAAGGCAGATGAAAAAGTAATCTTTTTTCGTTTGCGGACCCTTAAAAATTTTTGAATGGAGGTGCAGACCCTTTTGTAAATCTTAGACATAGTCTGCGGACCCCCAGGTTGAAAAACACTGTTCTAGACTTTCCATATCATCTATCAAATATAAAGTTGTTTGAAGCCTAGGCAGTTAAGAAATTATTTATATTAATTGTAGGTTGTACTGTATAATAATATTATTAATGTGTTGCTGTTGTTAGGGTGAAACTACAGGGGCCATGGAGAAGCTTGAGAAGGCCCATGATGCAGCAGAACACTAGTGGTTTCACTGTACAAGAAGTCAGGATGTGGAGGAGCTAGGCAGGGCCTACCCATCCCTTTCTCGGTTGTGGAACTGAGCTCTGCTGTGGTCCACTCCATGGGAGTGTAAAAAAGGACAGAGGTGTAGTGGAGTGCCCAGTGGCCCCATAATTGGTAGGCCCTAACAAGAGAAAAGACAATCTTGTAGTTAGGCATTGGACTTGGAGTTGGGACATCTTAGTTCTATCCCTGATCCTGCCATAAATATCTTGTGTGACTTCAGGCAGCAAACATTCATCAGTGATAATGAATTAGCATAGAAATTTTGATAGATAATCACTCAGGTCAAACTTTTCAAACTTGGATGTCTATGTCAGGACAAGGGATCTATTTTATAGTCAACCCACAGAGATGTAATAAAACCTGAGCAGTTCTGGAGGGCTCTGTGGAGTAATATATTTACTTTGACAGGAGAGAAGATTTGGTAGGCCTGCATAAAAAATCATCTTTTGTCCTCTACCGTTGATGAAGTGGCCTTATCCATAACTTTGTCCTTACAGGTCACCATAGTTTTCAGATGACCTAAAACAACGGAAGCAAGAAACAAAATGACTAGAGAGCTAGTCTCTGAAGTCTCAGCCTGAATCAAATCAACTGAGTCATAAACATTTTTTGTAATCTTATGTCATGACAATGCAGGAGGCAGACAGACTCTGCATCATACCATCTGCAAAGTGAGTATCAGTCAGCAGATTTTGTTAATCCAAGGTGTTTTTGCTCAGTGGTTGATATGACACCCTCCACTATGAGGAAATTTCATGTTACTATTTCTCCGGTTAAGTTTAGGTCAGTGGTGCTCACAAAAGTACTACAGATTTTGAGAATACTTTGTACTACAAACTGTGCCTTAGCCCTTAGTTCTTCCTGGATGTTGAAGGCTAGTGAGGAAAAACAGGAATCATTGTTTACAGAGATTGCTAGCATGTCCCTTAAATATGGCAGGGTGCTTATCTGTGTATAGATCTACATATGCCACAGAGGCTTTGGTAGATGATCAGCTCCTGAGGATGGATAAAAATCAGGTGTCCATGCTTATATTGTTAGATCTAGCAGCCATCTTGCATGCGGTTGGTCATACAATGTTGTTAACTTGCCACAGACCCTAGAGGGAATAGCTAGAGTTGGTCTTAGGTGACTTTGTTCCTGTCTCTCAAAGATCTCAGTCTAGTTTGGGGGAATTGTTCTTCAGCCCCAAGGACTCTCTCAGAGACTTCTGCAGGATTCTCACTTTTGTTCGGTATGTCCATTGGGCCACTAGAGTAGCAGGGAGGTGCCGAGATGCAGTAAATATTTTCAGTATGCTGATGAGACCCAGCTCTATAACTCCATTTCATCTGACCCCACCAGCACATCATATGCCTTACACAGTATTGATAAAAATTTGGCCCCAAATGAGGGTAAACTGGCTGGAACTCAATCCGGATCAGATGAAAATGATGTTGGTAGGATTGGGGAAGCAACTGGAAAATATTACGAGGACTATATCTCCCTGCGTAATTGGGGAAGTGTGCTCACCATCTGTGGCTCATGCTGAGAATCTGGGGATACTGTTGAATCTCCAACTGCTGTTAGATGACCATATAAGTGGCAAGATTGGCTTTTTCTGTCCGAATCTGGCCAGGACATTGAAAACATTTCTTTGGGATGCAGCCCTTGCTACTTTGAGATTCTTGCCTCCCTTGCACAACTGAATTTATGGCACCTGCCTTTACAGGCAGAAAATACAGTGATTCCCCGACTCCCCCACCCTCTGCATAAGCATAATTAGATGACATCACACTAGCATATATTCTTTATACACACATTCATATTCAGATACATATGTATTCTAGAACTATACATCCTCATTACAAGAATAATTTAAAACCTGATACATTTGCATTATAGAATTTAAAAACTTGGGTTGCACAGTAGTTCAGCAACCTGGCCACGCTAAATTATAAAATCTGTCTGCTATGTGAGTTCTGCTAATTTATTCCATGTCTCATAAGTGTAATGCAAATTGGATACTTCACCAATAAATAATTTTAAGATGTCAAAATCAATCACCATGGTACCATGACGCCTGATCTGTAATCAATCTCATTCTACTTTCTCTTTAGGCATATATGAGTGAGAAGTTTAAGGGGTAATCAATCAGAGCTTCTCTTACTTACGAATAAACTGAGACACCTCCTGACTACATTTCAAATGATCTTGCAAAGCTGAAAATCAGAAGTGAAGTCTGTGGATGTGTGGATGTTTATATATACACAGAGAGGTGAATTAAGATTTATTGGGGCCCTGGGCACAGAGAACATTTGGGCCCCCCACACCATGGCAGCCATGCCCACCCACTTTTCAACACGGGCATAGTAGCCTCAGGCAGGAACACAGTGGCAGTGGCAGAGGCTGCACTTTGCGGCAGAGGGAGCTCCTAAGGTAATTAGCTCTCCCACTGCAAAGTGCAGCCCTTGCTAGTGGTGCCAGCCTCTTCCTGGTGGGGGGCTGAGGTGGGCCTTAGCCCCTCCCTCATCACGGGGCCGTGCCCCCTGATCCTCCGCTTCCCCCCAAAGTCCTGCCCCCTGGCCAAGCCGGAAGCTAGATCCAGGCTGTGCTAAGAGCCACTCATGGAGCCCGGGCCACTGTGGGGAGCCCCGGACCCTGCACCTGCCCTGGGTGATGCACCCCGGGAGTGGGGACACTGGCCAAGGGCTGCTCTTGAGTCCCCTGACTCCCCACCTGGGGCAGGTTGAGAGTCCAGCTCCCCACAGTGGCCTGGCTCCCTGGGCGGCTCTTACCATGGCCCTTCCAGCCTGGCCAGGGGGCGGAGCCTCAGGGGAAGAGGAAGAGCAGGGGATGAGACCACAGTTCCTGCACTGGTGTCCCCCACCCCAGTTCTCTCATTCTACTTTCTCTTTAGGCATATATGTGCCTAAAGGTTCCAGCGCTGAATTAGCCGGGGCCCCTGGGCATGGGCCTACTGGGCCCAGGCATTAATCCACCACTGTATACACACACATTATTAGTCTGTATCAGCTGGTATTAGTTGGACTGGCAAAGTCCTTTGATGATGGCATACCAGCTGTGCTGTCACATCACTATACTAATGGATTTTTGTTACAAACCAACACATCAGCACAGAATTCAGATAGACATTTCTCAAGTATCCTCACAGAGAAATTATCATTTTAGAGCCATCTGAAAAACAACACTCTGTGTAGTTTTTCAGACACAATTGCTTCACAGTTTTCCATTTGAGTTGGGATTCATGCCATGACAGGTTTCTTTAATCCAACTCCTAAATATGAGACTAGAAGAATGCCTGATTAATAATACTGAAGTCTTCTTCCCTTATTATAATTTGCATGAGAAATACTGAACATTTGGAAGACCTTTGATCCCATTATCTCTGGATTTGTGAGGCAAAATTTCTGTATCGGTTGTTTGAAATTATAGGGCCTAATATTGTAATCTCTCATGCTCATTTGCAAACAAATTGATAGTATGATGTAAAACTTACTAATATCCTGTAATTCTTTTTTACGGTCATGTAAGATGTTACAACTGCATGTGCCCAGTGGCTAGGGACCAAATCCTGCAGTCCCTTTAATTGCTACTGGCCAGTGATGCAGGTATCTCAAGTATTAAAAAGAACCCAGTGACGGAATTGTGCTAAAAAATTATAATTTTTTTCAAGAGAAGAAAACTTTTGAAAGGCTCATTTTAAGTCCTAATTAAGACACTAATAATTCATATGATTATCTTGGCCTCAGAGTAATAACAATAATGCTTTAGCACTTTTGAGACCTAGATTTCAAAGTGTTTGACAAAGGTAGGTAGATCATTTCCCCTTTCACAGATGGGCAAACTGAAGAGCCAATGGGGAAAAAAATCACATTGACTATAATAGGAGCAGTATGGAGCCCCAACATGACTCATTTGAGATAATACCATGAGTTACTGACAGAATTACAAATAGAGTCATGTGTCCCCCGACTCCTATTCTTGTGCTCTATGCACTGAATTGCACTTCTGTCCCCACCATTTTATGCCCTCTCTCTCTCATGCTAAAGATGGGCACTTTTGCTAGAGGCCCCACTTTTGCCAATTAGCCCTGAAATGGGCTTCTCACTTTCTGAAAAGTCCATAGTGCAATTTTTGTGTTTAAGGTTCGAAGGGCAGGAAAACATCGAGCAATCTTCATCGACTGGGAAGAAAAAAGTGAGATTGCCCTTTTAGTCGATGTTCACTCTCATCCAGAATACTAGATAAGATGGCGATAAAATGCTTGAAGTCATTGATACCTATAAAAAAGAGAAAGGGCTGGACTAAATCCGTTTTAATTTTGTGGTCTCTCTCTTTCTCTCTCTTTAAAAGAAATTTTTTCTTGTCTAGAAGATCATAGGGCATACTGTGATTGTTGTGGCCATTTTGATGACAATTTAACATTGCTGGAAAACTAGGACTTGATAATGTCACTTCATCATAGCTAAAATATTGAAGCTTGAATGCGTAGAATTGTCTTCAGTGAGCGCTGTGGATAGTCAGCACCTCTGCAAATCAGGATCTTTACTGTGGTGCCTACATATGGATCTAGCCGGTGTTACATTTTAGGTGCTCAAGTTTGTACATTTTGGCCCATATGTCCACAGATGCCCACTGAAGACTGACATGGGATAATCACATGCCCACAGAAGACTGACATGGGATAACCAAAGCACAGCAAAACCAGTAAGGGCTGGATCTTCAAAGCTCATGTGAAAAACGGGATGTTGCACAAAAGCACAGCAAGGAAAAGAGATGGCTGAATTCGCCAATGTTGCTCAACAATGCCAAAGTGTCTATAGGTGTAACGAGTATGAAAGGGACTCATGTTGGGACAGATCTTTATGGAAGAAAAGGAGCCCGAAGAGTGATTATCACTTTATGGTTAACCTTTTCTTTACCAGTCTAACCTGTAACCAACGGTGTCTTTCACCTAGCAACTGGATGGCAGTGCCACAGGATTAACCGACTAAATGTCAATGGGCCATTCTGGGAGGGAGGCTTAATATTGTATTGGAAGGGCCATTTCAGTAACAGCATTCTGAAACACAGGGGTGGCTCTAGGCATTTTGTCGCCCCAAGCACGGCAGGCAGGCTGACTCCGGCGGCGTGCCTGTGAAGGGTCCGCTGGTCCCGCAGCTTCGGAGGACCTTCCAAAGCCACAGGACCAGCAGACCCTCTGCAGGCACGCCTGTGGGAGGTCTGCCAAAGCCACGGGACCAGCGGACCCTCCGCTGGCAAGCCACCAACAGCAGCTTGCCTGCTGCCCTCGCGGCGACCAGCAGAGCGCCCCCCGCGGCTTGCCGCCCCCAGCACACGCTTGGCATGCTAGGGCCTGGAGCCGCCCCTGCTGAAACAATAGAAATAATGGAGTCAGAAAATAAATGGCCATTTCCTGGAAAATGTCTTCCTTTCTACAAATATTTATAGTTACTGCCAAGCCTTGAATTAAGTGGTTTATCTAGACAGCATTTCTGCACATTCTGACAATACAGGTGCTGGTATGCATATAAGTAACCTAAAATAAGATAGACTAGCTATGTGAACTGCAAGGGAAGCTAAATGGTTATCTGAGTTGAATGTCATAAGTCACACAAAACTGTCATATGGAAAAGGATAAAGGTCCAAATTCTCTGCTGGAGTAGATTGGCACCACTCCAGTAAAGTCATTTGTACCATCAGAGAGTTTGACCCCAAATCTTTATCATTCAACTGCCTTACATTAGAAGATTTGGTAGTGGGATATATCGATGTCTAGACATAAATGTTCTGGAGTTTAATGTAATTATGTCTCAGAACTCATTTCTGTTTACATGTTAAACTGTCGTGAGCAGGACAAGACCATCTAAAGAAATAATATTACGGGAGAATATATAGTTTAAACATAAAGGTAAGATAATGTATTTCCATAACATGCACAAAAACAAGCAATGTTTCAATTAGGAGAGAGAGAGAGAGAGAGAGAGAGAGAGATGGTAAGAGCTGCAGTGAAAGCTCCCAGCAAAAGCTAATTTTTTTTCTGTAGGGATTTATGTTTCTCATCAGTGCAATTTTATTGTTGGTATAATCATCTCTTACCATAAATCACACCTAACCCAGTAAAGTGTAAATTACTGTCAAAACCCACATCTTTTATAACCACCAGAGAAACAGAAAAGAGGGAGAGGGAGAATCTGGAAAATAAAGAACTGCAGCCCAAAGAAGCTTCTGTTGTTCTGCTTTCACCTGCCAACAAATCTTTCAGTGGGTACCCTACATCTGACATCCTTTTCAGAGGTTAAATGCAATCTACTATCAGATCTGTGTCCATTCAAGAAAGAAGAGAAACAAAAAACAGAGCAAAAAATTTTTTTCAAGAGATGTGTTATACAAAAATGCATCTGGTGTAGTAAAGATGTTAAAGGACCTGATCCAAATATCATTGGAGTCAATGGAAAGGTTCCCATTGATTTCAGAGGGCTTTTGGATCCAGCCCTTAATGCAAACTAAACCTTCATAATTTCCATTCCAGGTCTTTGTTTTCCAAAGTGCCAATAGAAAGAGATCCTGCAACTGTATTGAGCGTTTGAGGACAATGCAATAACCCCTGATAAATTAATGCGGATTGAGAAGCCTGACAAGAAGCCAGGATTCATTCCTTTGAATTTGCATTAGGTGATCAATACTGACAGAATGTTCTACAGAGGAGTCCCACTGTTGTGTAATAGCTTCCTAATTAATTGTAGCTTTCATTAAGGAATGCCGGGGCATGAGCGTTATTTTCAAGTGTTCAAAGTGATTCTTCGGTTCTCTTGTAGCAATATTTGGGGGTCCCTTCAGATCATCTTCAGTGCACTTGCCCTGACGTCTGAAATATTATCATGAAGTTGCTTTGAGTGCCTGGAATGCGTCACTTGCCCTGCTTTGATGACTAATCTTTGGTGTGAGGGGACAGTGGATCAAAATCCCTCTCTGGGCGGATGGCACGAGTTGCGGGTTGGAGATGGGCTCCTTCTGCGCAGACTTCTCTAACATTGCGTCATTTGCAACCCAAAAGGAATATACTGTAGTTTGTGGTGGACACGGACCCCCAAGGGGTCACCTCCAAGGAAAGGCTCCTTCCGGGGGTCAGAGGGGAAGAGGAAGGAAGGGATACTCAGGGTAATTGACTTCTGATCGCAAAGTACAGCGGGGGGTCTGTTACGTGTTTCAAATAACTACAAGGAAGTAATTAGATTTAGGCAAATGAAGCTCCCTTGGCCCTCCCCATCTCCAGGTATATAAGCTGGAGAGCGCTCGGGCGTGTATTCAGACACACTGCGAGAGAGCAGCGGAGAGCGTCGCGCTTTCCCATTGCAGTAAGTGCGCTCAGCCCCCAGGACTCGCCAGCCGCTGTAGCGCATTTCTTTGTTGTTAGGACCTAAGTGGTGCCACCGTCTGCCCACTGCTTTGCTCGTTAGATATTGTCTATGCTGAGATGCGCGATTCCTCTTGGGACGGATGCTGAGGGGGAGAGGAGTTGTATGCAGTACTCATGCCTTTCTTTTCTTTGTTACAGCAGACAGCAACTTCAAGCAACTGGCCGGAGGGCTCGGGACACTTGTCCGCCACCCACCCACCGCACCAGGGGTACTGCCTAGCAGGAGGAGAGGCGAATATGAAAATCCTCGTCGCTTTTGCAGTGCTTTTCCTAATTTCAGCGCAAGTATTTGCAGAAGAAATCGGAGCCAATGATGATCTGAATTACTGGTCTGACTGGTCCGATAGTGACCAACTCAAGGTGAGCTAGAGAGCCAGGAGATGCTCCCCTTATGCACGTAAGTAGAGGGGCAGCTTTTATAAGTAAATGCATGAGCTTTGGGCGCCCGTCAGGTAAGAGAATTCTGGGCTTTGTCTTGCAATTTGTTACATTTCCTAACTTATACAATACAACCTATTTCCATTTAAGAGCGGTGACTACTGCTAATGAATTGCTAGGTAACGGCCAGCATTTAGCCCTTTAATAGGTGGGGCAAGTGCTTTAAACGGTTACTTTCTTTGGGTGGCTCCCAAATCCGCCTCTGTTCCAGTTAACAACAGTGTGTCGATTTCACACCAAGTTTAACAGAGGTTCCACCTCTCCCATAGCGCGGGAGTCGTTGCTTTAACGAAGAACAAGTGAAGGGAGTAACCGCGGAGAAAGATGTTACGCGGTAAAACAGGTCGCTCCCAACGAAGTTTGCTTGTGGCTAGGAAGAGGCAGCGGGTGGATGGGGAGATCCGAGCAGGGAGGGAGCGGCGCGATGCAGCCGCACTGAGAAGGGGATGAGGGAGCGTGTGCTGGGGGAACTTTACTCCCAGGTCTTTCCGAGGTCGGGTGGAGCTCTGGGGGGTGGGCTCGGCGGCGAGCCGCGCTGGGCAATGCCGCTGTAACGTGCTCTTGCCTATACGCGCAATAACATAACGGATCCGCTTTAGCCGTCGGAGTGGGGTCGGTTTGCTTAACGATAACCCGGCCAGCAGCGAACTCGGGCAACACGTGGGTCCTGCGAGCAGCCGGCTCCACCGCCAGCCGCACCCAGCGGGGGCGGGCGAAAGGCGAGTGAAAATGCCCATCGCCCTGCGCCGTGTCTCCCTCCTCCAGGGCGTGGCCGTGGGTGCGCCGCAGGTAGTGCCCTAGATTCCCCCCGCGCTCCGGGTGTCTCTTGGCCCGTCTCCGGTCCTCTGCAGCTACCCGTTGCTAGACGGCTTCTTCTCAAGCAGTCTTAGGGCTTGGCTACACTTACAAATTTGCAGCGCTGCAAATTGCGGCGCTACAAAGCGCCAGTGTAATCAAAGCCCCAGCGCTGGGAGCCGCGCTCCCAGCGCTGTCCGTTATTCCCCACAGGGAGCTGGAGTACGGACAGCGCTGCTTGAGAAGAAGCGGCAGTAGGGGCCAAGATAATCTGAACCGGGAAGCAGCCATCGAGCCGGAGCTGCTGCTTTCTTTCCAAAGGGGGAATTTCGATCCGTCTGGATTCTAATGTCTAGCCTGGAGGAAGACTCTTGTGCGTGCAGGTCCGATCAGGTCCGATCAGGGTTGGCTACCTTACGCCGGGCTGGCCCTTCCCAGGGGAACCGCCACCCGCCAGCCACGTGTCTGCGTGTATGGACTGTCTGCAGGCCATGTGCTTTGCACTAAGCCCGTGACTCCCCGGCAGCCGTCTAGCAACGGGTAGCTGCAGAGGAACGCCTCAGTGCAGAGTCTACAGGCAGGCATGTCCGGCGCAGCAGGGACAAGCAGCCAGAAGTTTGTAATGGGGCAGGCTGCTGGGGCGTAGTTTAATTTGTTGGCTGCTATTCCGGGGAGACTCCGGGTTTGTTTGTTTTTTCCCTCCCGGATCTCCAGGGCTGTGCTGAGTAAAATGCTGACACGCTCTACATTTCAGGAGGAGCTGCCCTTACCCTTGGAACACTTTCTGCAGAGAATTGCCAGGAGACCCAGACCACAGCAGTTCTACGGGTTAATGGGCAAACGAGATGCTGGTGAGATTGCATTCTGTTTCTGTGCTGGAGGAATGATTTACACACATCAGAACCTAGGGGTCCTTTAGCCTCCTTCCTTTTAAACTAATTCACAGTTCACAGTTCTCTCTTTGCTATTGAGCAGGCACTATAGGCATTTCGGTTCATGTAGTGTCTTTGAACTAGGGTGACCGGATGTCCCGATTTTATAGGGACTGTCCTGATAATTTGGGGCTTTTTCTTATATTGGCACCTATTCCCCCCCCCTCCACACCCGTCCCAATTTTTCACACTTTCTAGCGGTCACCCTACTTTGAACTGGACTGTTCCCTGTTTATGACAACTCATTTTGAAGAAGAGGTAATGAGGCTAAAATGAGAATTTCACACTCAAGACAGAAAAAATATTGAACCAGACTTACACTCACCCATGGCAAATATACACAAAAATGTAAATCTGACCCTAAATGCTTTAAGAGAAAGCAAACACAAAGATGTGGTAACCTATTTCATTTTGCTCCTCAGGGTACAATCAGAATGAATTATTTTATGTCTGGATTATTTTTAGGACCATCTCAAAGATGCATCATTGTAGACCTCTTTTCAGCATAACTATCCGTGCCTTTATACAATTTTATAATTTGTTTTTAAAATAAATTAAATTCACTCCAGCTACTGAAAGTGTTTTCTGTTTAATAGAAAATTAATCCATAATTTGGAAAAACAGTGGACATATGATTTGGGCTTTATAGTAAACAATTCTTAAGTGTGCACACATTTTTTAAACACAATTAAGAAAATAAATACCTTGTGGGCTGGTATGTATGCCTTTAATTAAATTATTGTCATGATGTCTGGTTCAAAAGGTTTACTAGATTAAGAACGGGAAAATACCTATTTTGAGTCTTAAATGAAAGTTAAGTTAATTGTGTCTTGATTTATAGAAATTATATTTTATTGATTAATATAATCTATAGCTCAATGATTGATATGGCAGTAAATTTATTGCACTAATTCTCTAAGCCTGGGAATATACAGATTGTTTCTGTTCCTTCATAGACCTCACATAGAGATCACTTTTATATTTCATCACTATTAAAACTACCTTTTTTTCCCCCTTCCTCTAGGATATGGCCAAATCTCTCATAAAAGTAAGTTGGAAAGCATTTTTTTCTAAACCATTATCTAAACAAATACAAAATGAGAAACTGAATTGTTCTAATTTTGAGGTTTCTAGTGTGTCACCGTAGCCTAGAATGTTAATGTTTCTTACTAAAGACTGAAAGCAAGAGTAGAGGAGAAATAGTTCTAGCTCTGGGTTTACCAGATAATATAGCTAGAGATAAGCTTGATCATGGTTACCTACTCTGTGAGAGCCCCAAAGAGAGGCTGTTCAGTCAGTATGGGATTACTCCCAAAGTCAAGAAACGTGAATTTAGGTGGCAGAAGCAAGCAAACCAGAACTTCAAATCCCTGGTTTGATTCCAGATCCAAAGTTTACACTTGAGATATATCAATGTTCTAAGTTAAGTTGTATCTAACTGATGAATGAGTTGTTGTCACATAAGCAAGTGCACCTGCCAACATGAATCAGTGTGGACTCCTTTATTCCTGTATGTCGCCCAGGAGAAATTGTATCTTTCACACTGAGATGTGGGTTTTTTTCCCCTCTCTGGAACTGTCAGAAGATACTAAAATACAATCCAAAAGCATGGCTTTTAATAAAGATTGATGATGATATTACATTTTGTGAGATCTTAGCTATCCAAGAAGGTTAATAAGCATGCCAGAGTTCTGTGCTAACGGCTAGACTTTATCACTGGGATTACTTGTCTGAATGACAATTTTAAAAAGTCTCATCCAAAGATCAACCAGATGTAGCTACTGGTTATCTGGCTTAAGTCAAAATTATAGCATTCAAATGTCTCCTCTCTGAAGAGCTGAGAGCTTGACCTCTGAGAGGTTTTATGGTAATTTATCCTGTATTATGAACACACAATCAAGGAAAACTCTTTCCAAAGTGGAATTTGCACACTTTGTTCTCATCAGAATAGTAAAATAGAAGTAGATACTTTTCAAAATGTTTCTCTTATTTGAAATCAGGCTAGCTACCGCTACATATGCAGCATACATTATGGGCTAAATCCTGCAACTCTAAACAAGCCTCAGTCAGTGCTTCCAGGGTCACAAATGTGATAAGGACTGCAGAATGTGGCTTCACGAGAAGTTAAAAATCCCATATAGGCCAGGTTGTGGAGCCCTAAGACATACTGGTAGGTAATCAGCATTTTCTTCTGTGTAGTCCTTTGACTAACCAACATGACTAAGGACTCCATAATTTGGCCTATAGAGTCCATATGACAGCAGGAAACATTTATGTGAAATAATTCATAGAACAGATCAATCCAACAGACCCAAGATATAGGAAAGGGAAGTCTGTCGAGCTATAGGCCTGATCGTGCTTCTATTGAAGTCACTGGAAGTTCTAGCACTGACAACAATGAGGTCAAAATTGGCATCAATTATCTGGTCACTGTCTGTTTAGCCACAAGGAAAGGCACCTACTAGCCTGACCAGGCTCTGAATCAGACCCTGTGAGATAGGTGAGGGTGATGTGCATTCTCCATTTATACTAACATTTCAAGTGCTATCAACTTTAGTAAGTAGGAAGAATATTTATGGAGTCTACATCTTCCTTGTATTTCTCATGAAAACAAATTACCTCAGAAAAACTGCATATTGAAAATGTATTAAAACACCCACAAATATATTTTTTCAGGGCATAAAACAGACTCCTTTGTTGGACTTATGGGCAAAAGATCTTTAAATTCTGGTATGTATAAGCAATGGCTAAGACTAAAACTACCTCTTAATTCTACTATTACCTTTTCATTCTCTCCAATAAACTGAAGAAGCAGTCTTGACATGAGGCAATTCATAAATGACAGATGAATTCTTATGAGCAGGGAAAAAACATTGCTTAATAGAAATATTTTAATCTGAAGGTCATTTCAGTGCTTATGAAAATGAGGGAGGATGGGCAATAGCCTGAGCCATGCATAGTGCTGCAGGTGCCATATAAATTTCCCTAAGGAATTCTGCTTATGCCCCTCAATCCTGACCTGTAGCATCCATGTTATTCCAGTTCTCTGCTGCTTCTGAGCAGAGACAGAAAACCACACTAAATTCCGAGGTGTGTTTAGTGACATGAGAAAATGTTCAAGGAAAAAAGTATCAAATTAATTTTAACTGGTGGATTTGATCCTAGATCACCTCGGGTCGAAGGTGCACTACCTACTGCACCAATTGACTTTTGGAGGTTTAAAGGGAAACTGTTTTGTTTTGTGGCCTTTTTTTTGTTTGTTTGTTTTTAATCTTGTACACTACTGACTGAGCTTACAGTCCTCCCATCAAAAGTGGCCCCATCTTTTGCCACAAGGTGTAAAGGTTTTATTTGTTAAACATTGCAACTTTTGTGAACTTTTAATTTTACATTCAAATAGTGACTCAATAAACAAAGTTAAGCAGCACTTTATAGTTTAAAGTATTGCTGACAAGTGCTCACCACAACTTTCCCTCCCCTTTCCCCATATTATCTGCATTTTCCCCTAATCTTGCCCGTCTTTGTTGTGAATATTGCATATGGATAACTCCAGTCTTCCATTAGCTGTAGCTTGTTTTATCCACAAAGCATTAATTTAGTTATCCAGAAAAAATAATTTTTTGAAGTGATCTAATGCCTGCTTAAAGCTGCTGAAATAATTCTCACTGTTTTTGTTAAATGGATTATAAAAGTTAAATGGACACAACATTTTGATATTACACAGGTGCACGTTGTAAACTATTTTCTGTAATTACAGTTGTCAGTGATTTTATTTTTAACTAGACTGTAGTCAAAGAAGTAATATAGGTCTCTATATCTTAACTAGTTTTTGCAAATTTCCCTGAATCAGGAGCAATCCAGTATAGCTCTTCTCCCTGTGAGGGTGATAGTGATTAAATGTACATATACTTGTAAATATACATTTGCTATGATAGCAGCAAATGGCATCAAGTGATAAATCTGGTTCAGTTTACTTTGGAATTAAATTTACCTTATTTTAAGTATGAAAATCTGAGATGCAGTGAGTGTAAAATGCTCTTTAATTACTTTCAAATTTGCTGGTATAGTTAGAATACAACTCTATGGTTAGCTAACTATAACCAGGATGAATAATAAAGTTGTAGATAGTCAAGCTTTCTAATAGTAACATACCACTCTGATAGGTAAACCAGTTTCTTAGAATTTAGCATTCATACTCCTCTGCCTAGTTGGGAGACAAGGGTGGAATAGTATAGGTTTGAGTCCACTCCTATTAAAAAGTATGCAACAACCACAACTGCAACATTGTTTGCCCCTATACAGACTGGGAAAAGCTTTTCCTCATTTAAGAGTAAAGTTACATGTTGGAAATGGGCTGGGTTTCTCCCTTCGATGCCTAATACAATTTATCCAGAAAATTACTAAGTTCTGGCATTAGGAGAGGCTTTGTTTGGAAGCTATGCTAACATCCCTTCTGGTGGATGGAAATTGAAATTAGAGGTCCCATGATACCATAATCCTGGTGATTTGCCCAACATTTCCTGTCTCAGTAAAGCAGATTCCAGTATGTAATGCCTTGATCTGCAACGAGTTTATGCAGGCAGAGCCATGCACCCACTCAGAGCCTCATTGCAATCAATGGCCTGCAAATAGCCATAATAACTAAATAACCATAAATGCAGAGATAATCTATACTGATAAGAGGTACAGGAATTTCAGGTACTGGGGGCATAGCAGCACCCCCTGTCTTGAAGTGCTTTCCATCATATACAGGGTTTACAGTTTTGTTCAATGGTTTTCAGCAGCCCACTATAAAAACTGTTCCCATGCCACTGCAGAACATGATTTGTGTATAGTCCAGAATACTTGTTAAGTGAATTCAGTGGTAATACCTTACTTTCTGCTAAAGAGAGTAAGATATTATCAAAACTTATGCAGAATCTATTGTTTTAGTGTTAAACAGTTTTCAGGGTGTGTCTGATTAATCTTTAATTTGGGCCCTTGCTTGGTTTTTCCTTCAGCCCTATAGAGCAGAGTCATAATCCAAGCCTTGCAAGATCTGCAGCACTGGATCCCTCAAAATTAGCAGGGCATTTGCATGTAATAATTATGCATCTTCATGATTTACTGAGCATGGCCAGGAATATTCTCGATGTCGGGGGGGGGGGGAGGAGAGGGGAGGTCTCCCTCATGATCCATGCCATAGCCTTCTGACTTAGAGGCAGATATGATTATAATTAAAAAGAAAAAAAGCACTGAATCCACTAAAACAGACTTTTGGAATATGCAGAGGGTTTGGTTCGGTGGCTGCTTGAATTTCTCTAGAACAGTGCTTCTCAACCTTATTTGATCAGGCCCCCCTTCTTTGTGTCTGCAGCTGTTTACACACACACACACACACACACACACACACACACACACACACACACACACACACACACACACACACACACACTGCCTTTAGAACGGTATCACTTTTCATAGCAGACTTAGTGCCCCATTGTCACTTACTTCTGAGCTGCTGCTGCCACCCCAGGGCTGACAGCTGGAGCCTCACCACCTCTAGGTGAGGGATGGGGGGTGTGGAAGCCTGAGCATGAGCTGCCTCCCTGTGAGGGATTGCTGGGGAAGAAGGAGAGCCCAAGCAGCAGGTCTCTGGCTGTCCCTTTTAGTCCCACCTCCCATGTGTGCATAGCCCTTCTGCACAAGCTCCAGCCACCCATGGCTGACAGCCAAAGCTCTTAAAACACACACACCCCTCGTGCCTCCCTTGGGAGGCCCACTCCATAGTTTGAGAACTGCTGCTCTAGAACAGAGGCAGACTGCACAGCTGAGACGTCCCACCTTCTGTGGCGCACTATGTGAAGAAACTAATGCCATTGGCAAGACAGGAAAGGAATCTAAAAGACCCTATTGGTTTGTGCTTTCGTTTAAAAAAAAAAAAACTAGTATGGGAGATGCAAAAGGCTAGACCAGGACTCTCCACACACACAACTCTACCCTTATGACCTCCTCTTCCACCATCTGCCTTCACAGCAGCATCCAACTCTCCCACTGCAAACGGTTTGTTAATAAATATGAGGGAGGAGTGAGTTAGGGCAGGCAGTGGGTGAGAGGTCTCTCTGAGGAGAAATAACATTGTTCCTTCAGCTGGCCTTCCGGAGAGTATCAGGGAGAGGTGTACCTGGGGGAATTTAATGTTTTCCACCTGTCCCCTTGAGAAGGTCCTCCTTTCAGAGGAATCCTGGGGACAGCTGTGCTCAGTGGAATTCCTGGTAGCAAGGCGACATTAGAACCATCCGGCAAGAAAGCCATGGTGGCCATAAAGAGCTAGCACAGAGGTTTGATGCCTCCATGCAAATGGATATGATCTATTACAGATCCCAGGAGATCTGCAGTGGGTTGTGGGTGGGTCCCATAGCTCACCCCTAATCTAGAAGTGACCTATGGTCTCTCACGGGGATTGAGACTACTGGGGAGCTAGCATACACACAGAGCTTCCAGACATTGAGAAAACAAAGCATATAGGCCCAATCTTGAAAGGAGCTGAAAGCCCTTAACTTCTATTGAAGTCATTGGGAGTTGAATACTGACAGTCTCTTAGGCTCAGGCCTTTAATATATTGCTCAGAATTGAGTGGTGCAACACAATGAAATGTGGTGATACATAAAACTTGCTATGTTTTATATGACTCCTGGTGCTTATTCTATTTATACAACACTTTACACTTATTTTTTCAGGGTCCTCTGAAAAGAACACAGCACAGAATTACGAACGAAGGCGTAAATAAGACATTCCCATGTATTTATTAAACTTCATTTGTTTAAATGGCCAATGCAGTGTAATATAAACTATCCACTGTAAGGAATAATTATTTATTTAATAATTGTTGGGTTTTTTTGAGTTGTAAATTCAATAAAATGATTATTTTTCATAGTGTGGCAGCGATACATGTTGTATAAGTGTGTTGTAGGTCTAAAACGAAGACTCCCCATGGAACCGAAATCAGTGACATTTCACAATAAAGCACATTATTTGAAATGACCTATAAAGATATGTTCACCAAATAACAAAAAAAGGAAATAAAATTTTGTTAATTTAAAGCAATCCTATCAGCTTCACTACCGGTGCAGAACAGAACTGATGTACAGTCTAGTGCCTCAATTTCTTTTCATGGTTTAAAATGTACTGTAATTTTCGTATAAAAAATATATTTGTATCATTGCAGCATGTTTTACGTTTCGTGACTGTGTATATATCTATTTAAACAAAAGAGATTTGAATGTGAATCCAAGGTCTTCAGTTCATAGTCTGAAATTTTATGATAGTAACATTTTAAATAAAAAATACTTTTGGGATTTTGCAACATACCTTCCTTGGGTAGAGTGATGGAATTATTTCAAACCCAGAATCATCTGAAATAAGATGCAAACTGAAGAAAAGATATTGGGCTCTAGGAGCAGAAGAAAGCCAGTTATAATTACAGTACTTCATTTTTCAGGGCAAAATATAAGCTTTCTAATACGGGGGGAGGGAGAGGGGTTAAAACTTTGGGGATTCTTTCTAATTCTGTTTTTAGTGGTAGGGCCAGCCAGCTGCCCCTGAGTTAATCTATTATGGGCTCAGTCATACAAGGTGCTGAGACCCTTCAATTTCTATTGAAGTAAAGCTCAGTACTGTGTAGGATTGGGCCTTATGACCAAACTCCCCTGGATTCTGCAACTTGGGGGCCACAGAATTGTTCTGTCCCAAGGGCCTAACCAAATCAAAAACAGTAAAATTGTGAATTATACAGAGGTAAAATGGCTCTTTGGCTTTCTCAAGTGTTCCTCTTCTACATAGCACTCACCTTCCTCTCCACAAAAGCAAATGCTAAAAAGCCACTCACATCAGGGAAAACAATACATAGCATTTAGTTAGTGTTCTACATGTTCAAAGTAATGTACAGCCAATAGCTAATGCCACCTTAGAGCTGGTCAATAATTTTCTAACTAAAGGTTTTTGTGTTGGAACATTATTGAAATTGAAACATTGCACAGATATGTGTCAATTTTGACAAAATTTGAGTTTGAAAAATTGAAATGAGGCATTTTTGATTTTTTACTTTGAAAAGAAACTTCACCTTCTGAAATACGTTGTTCTTTTCTATTAAAATGGAAGAAAAATGTTAAGTCAAAATCCAAATGAAACATTTCAATTCTGTTGATGCAATGTTTCTATTGATCTGAACCAAACTCTTTTTTTTAAAGTTTCATTTATTAGGAAATTTTTAAAAATTGACATTTTGTTCCGATGCTGAATGAAGACAAATTTTGAAACAGTGGAATTTAGGATAGATGGAAATGCCATTTCCTGATGACCCCTGTCACTAGAGAGGTGGGTAAGTAATATTTGCCCCATTTTACACATAGCAATTTGCCCCAGGCTCCACAGTGAGTCAGTGGCAGCAGTAGGAGATCCTGATTCCCAAACCAGTGCATATTCCTCTAGCCCATAACCTGGAATCTGGTGTCTTGATATTCCATTCAAACATAGCGCTGTTGTAACAAACACTGTCTCCTGGAGTTTTGTTTACTGAAGCAGATATATACAATGATCATTTTGCTTCTCTACCACCACCATCATCTAACTTATTCATTAGTAGTAGTAAGTGAAACAATGGGACTATACATTATCTGAAGCTTAATCTAAAGGAGAAGGGAGTTTTAAGTTTAAACCACATACTACCTGCTAGCCTAAACTGCCTATTGTCTTCACTCACCTTTACCGGGCAGCTTTCCATGTTGCTTTTAAACATAATTTGACTTTGGACAGAACTACTTATTGCTGCTGTCACTCTGTATGATGTCAGCTAGTGACCACAACTAGAGAGCTGTGCCTGTATTGCAGCGTGCCTTGCTTTATAATTAATTTCCTGCTTTCTGCAAGACTCATTGCAATATACACAAAGCTACTCAACTGTTTTGGTGGTGACAGGCTGTCATTGCCCAGGCAGAATTGGATAGTCAATAAAGCTTCAGCAAAGGCATTACCCAATAAAACGGAAACAAGCTAAGGAAACTAAAGAAAGAACTGTACAGGAAAGCAGCACCAAAAGAAGTCACTAAGTAAGAGTCAAAGTCATCCCCATTTTATCATCTCATTCAACTTTGTGCAGTAAAATAATAAAAATTAGGAAGTTCACCCTTGTAAAAAGACAAGTTGAGATTGGAACAAGAACAGAAATTGAGGCCTCATCATAGCACGTACAACTCACAATTTCAAAATATTTGGAGTATTGAAGTCAAACTCTTAGGATTAGAGTGTCCCTTCCCTAGCATGGATAGATGTGGGGAATGCAAGAATCTCTTCTCATCTTCAGCACCCTACACAAGGATCAAGAACAATCAGTCCCTGTAATTGGGGAACTGCAGGGACCGGTCCTTCTTTGCACTCCTCAGGGGAAAAATCACTCTAAGGGGTCATAGCCACAGAAAGATACATGGCGCACATTCTCCCTGCACGCTGGGGAATTGGGAGCGGGAGTCGCTCTCTTAAGCAGGAGTGGTTCTGTAGAGCCCCCCATCCAAGACAGTGGCTGACTGCCACACTTGAGCCTTCTCTGTTTACCTGTTGAGTTTGTGTTTAATATCAGGTCTAATAAAAGGAGGAAACCACGGAAACACCTGAGAGCTGAGGCAATTTAAAAATTTTTAATTATAAGAGTGATTTAAAAAAAATGCTTGTTATTCAGAATACACCTTGAATGGCTCAATCTGAGCTGTTGAGGGCTATTGTACATTTGCATGCTCTATTTAAATCCTTTTTTAAAACATTTGTTTACACACTCGGTGTCGCATAAAGAAATATTGTGTAAATCCCAAACATCTTTAAAGACCAAATTTTGTCTTGATGGGCTTTAATAGTTCCCTTAACAGCAATATTGGCCATTGAGTTAATGAGCATTAGCAAACATTTTAAGCTGAGCATTACTGACAATAGGTCATAGCAGCTCCTTCATAATTGTATTTCTCTGTTATATATGTGCTGATATTAGAAATGCATTCTTTGGATAAAGCTATCCATCTGGTTATTAATGAATCACTCAAACTCTTATTCAAAATAGCAGGGCCGCCCAGAGGATTCAGGGGGCCCGGGGTAAAGCAATTTCAGGGGCCCCTTCCGTTTAAAAAAAGTTGCAATACTATAGAATATTATATTATCGTGGGGGCCCCTGCGGGGCCTGGGGCAAATTGCCCCACTTCCCGCCCCCCCTCTGGGCAGCCCTGCAAAATAGGTGCTACTGGAGTAGAGATTGCTAGGATAGGATCTTGCTCCTGTCAGCAGCAGCACTGATGTCCTTGAACCAGTCTACTTCTTCTAACAATATTGAGCAAACCTCTTCAAACTTTTTTCAGAATGTTTTTGAAAAGAGTGAACTGACATGTTTGCCCAGAGAGTCTTACAAAACTATTCATTATGACGTTCAATAAATATTATCATTTATGCATAACAAATTTGGCTAATGTATCTCTATTTGATAAGAAGATTAAAGGAGTACAGGCTCAGAAATTTTTTTTAACCAGATACTAGGTTACAGGTTCAAAATCAAGAATCCCGAGAGGGACATGGAGCAGAGAACTCTGGACAGTGCCCACTACTCCTCGAAGGCATCCAGGGAGCCAGTGGACATGGCCCAGAGGAACTGTGCCCTGAAACGTGACTGCAGAAGGGATTGGAAATAGGCCCCGTAACCACAGAGCACTCCCCATCCAGCTTCCTCCTCCTGGTATGCTGGAAGCCCCCCTGGGCCATTGCCAGGAAGAAGTTGACAAGGATGCTTCATGACTTTGTAGGGCCACGGATGAGGTGTGCATAAGTGAGGGGGAAAATGCAGTCAGAACTGGAGAAGGAGTTTTGGAGGAGCCAGAAGAGGGGCTGCAACCTCATGTACTCAATATTAAATGTGTACCACCATCTCCCTCTCCCAGCAGAAGGAGCAGGTGTCAGGAGAGATCTTGTACCACGCCAGGTACATGCTGATGCTCACAGCCCCATTCTCTTAGAGTGGCAGCTGAGTGAGTAGCCCTGGTTTGGCTGCAGGTTTGCCTCACAAGACCTTAGGAACATAATTTTCAGTGAATATATATAATTTCTCACACAATATCTGACTATACATTTTGCAGTGATTATGTTGACCAGTGTGACATGGGCATTCATTAAAGACCTTACATGACATTCTTGGGGTGAACCCATGGGATCCCTGTACCTCTGTCTAACCCTGTGCCCTCTACAAATTGTCATCCAAAGTCCTTGGGTCACTGTACCGTACATCTACGTACAACAAGATAGTTCCTGCCTTTGTTACCTAGTGGTCAGGGCTTATGCCGTTCGACTGCAGAGGGTGTTTTGGTAGGGAAGCCTGGGCCCATCCACTCCACCAGGCTCCAGCCCAGGGCTCTGTGAGGGCCACAAACACAATCCTCCAGGTTAAATAAAAGCAGAAAAAATAAAAACATAACTATCAGACATTCTTTATAAATCATAAAGCTCTGAAAAAAGGGCATAATCCTAATGAAAATAAAATTCTGTGCAAGTTGCCTTTAAGTCTTATTTCTTTTTACCTCAGAAATATCTGCAATGCTAAGACTGATTTTTCCTGGTTTTGTTGGACCCGTTGTCAGTCTCAGATTTAGAGCATGTTCATTGTGGGCTCTAATATCTGAAGGGTTGAATTTTAAACGAAAATAGTCATTATCTAAAATGTTATTTAGCAATTAAAGTTTTGTGATGGGAGGTGAACAATTCAGGGAAGGGTTGATGAGCTGCTGTGGGCTCAATCTGTCCTGCTGCCCTTGCCCTGCAAGAGCCATCTTGCTTCAAGGGGGTGTTCAAAAGGAGAGAGCCAGTTCAATTGAGAGGAGGCTGGAAAGGTGAGCTGATTTCTTGTGTGACTTCCCTGAAGGGCAGGCAGGCTGATTTAGAGGGAGGGAGGGAAGGAAGCTGAGATGGACAGACCCAAACCCAGACCCAGACCCAGACCCAATCCCAACCAGTGACTATTAGATGCTAGAGCCTCCCGGAAAGAACATAGGCCTGGTGTGGGCCTGTTACATTCGCTTTGCTGCCTGGGAGTGTGTTCCCTTTTTGACCTAAGGTATTGTGTTTACTGTTCTACTTGAGACTTACATGTTATCTGAATGGGACTACTGCAGTCGATTGTGCTGGGTCCTGAAAAGGAATGACTACCCTCAATAAACATTTGTTGGATTGCTCCCTACTGGAGTCCATGCATTGATTTCTTTCCTGAACCCTGAAGTAACATAGTCACATAAATAAGATTTAAGGGGACCAGATTTTGCTTTGGTGCCCAGTGATTCCCATTTAGATGTCTGAATAAGTGACCATTGGGAACAATGGGAACTGATGGGTACATATCACTTTTGAAAAGCTGGTAGCTTCATTTAGGTACCTTAATGGAAGCTAACCTCTTTTACCAAAAATCATCTCCAACCATAGGTGCTGAGCATTTCTGAAAATCTGCCCCCTGGAAAAAGTCTGACTAAAAAGCCCTTCCCCTCTCAATTGCTTAACTTCCATACTCTTGTAATATAACAGTTTCACCTGTTTGCAAGTCACTATTTAGTCTTCCAGCTTAGACAAGTCCTGAAATTCTAATGTAAAAAAACAAGCAGAACAAAAACTTTAAAAAATATCCCATCGTGCCCTCTTTGTACACCACAGAGAAACAAGAAAAGATCATAAGCCCCATTTTTTTCCTTTGTAGGCCACCTTTAATATTTTGACCATTTCATAGAATTGTAGGACTGGAAGGGACTTCAAGGTCATCTAGACCAGTCTCCTGCACTCAAGGCAGGACCATGTAATACTTAGATCATCCCTGACAAGCGTTTGTCTAACCCAGGGGTAGGAAACCTATAGCACGGGTGCCGAAGGCGGCACGCGAGCTGATTTTCAGTGGCACTCACACTGCCTGGGTCCTGGTCACCAGTTTGGAGGGCTCTGCATTTTAATTTAATTTTAAATGAAGCTTCTTAAACATTTTTAAAAACCTTATTTACTTTACATACAACAATAGTTTAGTTATATATTATAGATTTATAGAAAGACCTTCCAAAAACATTTAAATTTATTACTGGCACGTGAAACCTTAAATCAGAGTGAATAAATGAAGACTCGGCACACCCAAGGTTGCCGACCCCTGGTCTAACATGTTCTTAAAAACCTCCAAAGACAGAAATTCCCTAGGCAATTTGTTCCAGTGCTTAACTACTCTGACAGTTAGGAAGTTTTTCCCATTGTCCAAGCTAAGCCTCCTTTGCTGCAATTTAAACCCATTGCTTCTTGTCCTAGCTTCAGAAGTTAAGGAGAATAATTTTTCACCCTCCTCCTTGTAAGAACCTTTTATGTACCTGAAAACTGATATCATGTCTCCCCTCAGTCTTCTCTTCTCCAGATTAAAGCCCATTTTTTTTCAATCTTTCCTCATAGGCCATGTTTTCTAGACCTTTAATCTATGGACTTTCTCCAATTTGTCCACATCCTTCCTGAAATGTGGTGCCCAGAACTGGACACAATACTTCAGCTGAGGTCTTATCAGTGTGGAGTAGAGCAGAAGAATTATTTCTTGTGTCTTGTTTACAACACTCCTGCTAATACATCCCAGAATGTTTGCTTTTATTTTTTTTTTTTTGGCAAGTGTTACACTGTTGACTCATATTTAGCTTTCAGAGTAGCAGCCGTGTTAGTCTGTATCCGCAAAAAGAACTGGAGTACTTGTGGCACCTTAGAGACTAACAAATTTATTTGAGCATAAGCTTTCGTGGGCTACAGCCCACTTCTTCAGATGCATGGAATGGAACATATATTGAGGTGATATATATACACATACAGAGAGCATGAAAAGTTGTCTTACCAACTCTGAGAGGCCAATTAAGTAAGGAAAAAAAACTTTTGAAGTGATAATCAAGATAGTCCAGTATAGACAGTTTGATAAGAAGTGTAGAATACTTACAAAGGGAGATAGATTCAATGTTTGTAATGGCTCAGCCATTCCCAGTCCCTATTTAGCTTGTGATCCGCTATAACCCCCAGATCCCTTTCTGCAGTACTCCTTCCTAGGCAGTCATTTCCCACTTCGCACGTGTGCAACTGATTGCTCCTTTCCAAGTGCAGTACTTTGCATTTTGTACTTATTGAATTTCATCCTATTTACTTCAGACCATTTCTCCAGTTTGTTCAGATCATTTTGAATTTTAATCCTATCCTCTAAAGCACTTGCAACCCCTCTCAGCGTGGTATTGTCTGCAAACTTTATAAGTGTACTCTCTATGCCATTATCTAAATAATTGATGAAGATATTGAAGAGAACCAGACTCAGGACTGATCCCTGAAGGACCCCACTCTATATGCCCTTCCAGCTAACAACTCTCTGGGAACACTTTCCCAACCAATTATGCACCCACCTTATAGTAGCTCAATGTAGGCTGTATTTCATGTTTGCTACCCATTAAGTGCCATACTTTTGATTTAAAGTGTCTATTCTTCGTGTCTCCTCTTGAATTTGAGAAACTGGGGAAGATGTTTTCAGTAGAAAAGTTCATTTTATTATCAATTTGTGCATCTGGACCCAAGGCACAAAACTGCTTCAGCTAGAGAGAAGGCAATTTACTCTGATGAAAATGGAGAGGGAAGACTTTTAAGCTTTATACAGATGGTTCTTCGTTTGCAATAGCAGGATGAGTTTGGGCTGAAGCATCTTTTATCTCAAACTCTCAGTTATTGGCAGAGCAGTTGGAAAGATAACTTTATTTGGTAAATGGCATTATCTTAAACCATAAAAATACCGGGTTTCTGGTATTCTCCTAAAAGACATTAAACTACCCTTTGGCTAACATTGTGGAAGCCTCTGTACTGGATCTCTGCCAACCAAATCTGGTCATTTCAAATTACAAAATAGGTAGAAAAGCTTTGAGTGGTGCTTGCTTTCTTTAGAAAGAGGATAGAATAGTTGCAATATATAGTAAAGAAATGGCTCTTATTGTTTACCTCCTTCCAGTCCGCTGCCAAGCAAAACAAATGTGTTATATTGTTTTTCTATTCCTAAGGGTTCCAAGTACTTACCTAAGGAATTCTTTGGACAATGACAATCAGCACTGATGCAATATTGCCAATTCTCACTATATCTGATGTTTTTTTCTTAAAGCCCCAGCTACCAGAATCATGTGATTATGTAAGAGACTCTGCTTTTATTTTTTAAGTATACTTCTCATCTAAATGATTATGAAGAAAAGCTTGAAAATATGAACCCTAAAGGCTCAAAAACCAAGAGACATTCCCCCCAAAATAGAGTATTTTTAAAATCTCATATTTAAATCAGTCTCATGATTTTTAACACCTGACTCATGCTTGAGATTGGCAACACTGTTAAATGTCTATTCTCATTAGACATCACAGAAATTCAGGGCATAAATAAGTCCTTTAACCCACAGAAAGAATCACTTTCTTTTAACAATGAACTTAATTAGAATAAAGAAACAGTATTGTCCCTAAAAGTTCTACCCTTCTGCTTCACTGCAGCATATCTGCCTTGAACTTTCCACAGCCTTCCCTCATGCCTGGCCCTCTGTGTGTTAGAATGTAGCATACAGCAACAAGGTTTCTTTTTCTCTAGATTATTAGTTCATAGAATCATAGAACTGGAAGGGACCTCAAGAGGTGATCTAGTCCAGTCCCCTGCACTCAAGGCAGGACTAAGTGTTATCTAGACCATCCCTGACAGGTGTTTGTCCAACCTGCTCTTAAAAATCCACAATGATGGAGATTCCACAACCTCCCTACGCAATTTATTACAGTGCTTAACCACTCTGACAGTTAGGAAGTTTTTCCTAATGTCCAACCTAAACTGCTCTTGCTGCAATTTAAGCCTATTGCTTCTAGTCCTATCCTCAGAGGTTAAGGAGAACAATTTTACACCTTCTTCCTTGTAACAACCATTTATGTACTTGAAAACTTATCATGTTCATGTCCCCTCTCAGCCTTCTCTTCTCCAGACTAAACAAACCCAGTTTTTTCAATCTTCCCTCATAGGTCATGTTTTCTAAACCTTTAATCATTTTTGTTGCTCTTCTCTGGACTTTCTCCAATTTGTCCACATCTTTCCTGAAATGTGGCATCCAGAACTGGACACAATACTCCAGTTGAGGCCTAAGCAGCGCGGAGTAGAGTGGAAGAATTAATTCTCATGTCTTGCTTACAATACTCCTGCTAACACATCCCAGAATGATATTTGCTTATTTTGCAACAGCGTTACATTGTTGGCTTATATTTAGCTTGTGATCCACTATGACCCCGAGATCCCTTTCCGCAATACTCCTTCCTAGGCAGTCACTTCCCATTTTGTGTGTGTGTAACTGATTGTTCCTTCCTAAGTGGAGTACTTTGCATTTGTCCTTATTGAATTTCATCCTATTTACTTCAGACCATTTCTCCAGTTTGTCCAGATCATTTTGAATTTTAATCCTATCTTCCAAAGAACTTGCAACCCCTCTCAGCTTAGTATCGTCCGCAGACTTTATAAGTGTACTCTCTATGAGATTATCTAAATCATTTATGAAGATATTGAAGAGAACCGGACTCAGGACTGATCCCTGAAGGACCCCACTCCATATGCACTATCTGCTAGACTGTGAACCACTGATGATTACTCTCTGGGACCTGTTTTCCAACCAATTATGCACCCACCTTACAGTAGCTCAATCTAGGTTGTATTTCCCTAGTTTGTTTACGAGAAGGTCTTCTAGTTGTGTCTTCTCAAAAATAATGGACTAGTACATTATTTTTGAGAAGACACAACTAGGACTTTGCGAACAGGGGCTGCTAACAGGGAGTTTCGTAAGGGAGTTCTCCAGGTGAAGGAGGAGCTAATACAGCATCTGTGGGGTAAGTGACTGTCTGTAGTGTGTGTTTGCTTGTGTTTGGGGGTTACTTGCTGTGTGCTGAGCTTGTGTTTGTCAGTCTGTTTGTTTGGTTGGTTGGTTGAGGGACCATGTGCTCTGGCTGGCAGTTGGAGGCAGGTTTGAAAGCTCAAAGCCTCTGGTAATTGGCTGAGCCTTAATCAGTGGGCGGGGCATTCACTCAGGCCAGGGCTTTATAAAGCCGTGCACAAGCGACCAGGGAGCTTTGCGAACAGGGAGTTTCGCAAGGGAGTTTCGAAGGGAGTGGGAGTCCCTCGCCAGCCCTAACCCCTTCCCTGTGGTCCCCCTAAAACCTATAAACCGAACCACATTTCAAAACCCCTTTCTGTAAACCACCCTTCCATTAACTAGGAGACAATGCAGGCAGAAGCCCAGCAGCAGAGTGGGGGCTATCCAGTTTATTGTGCTGAGTGTTGCATGTATGATTACCTGCCCTGTAGGTGGGTGGCGTATGTGTGCAGTCGGTGCAAGGAGCTCCTGGCCCTCAGAGACCATGTATGGACTTTGGATGCCAGGGTGGCGGAACTGGAGGAGCTAAGAGAGGCAGAGAGGTATGTTGATGAGGCTTTCCGGGACACTGTAGAATTGTCCCACCTCCAGTCAGACAGCCCCTGTGCTGTTGAGGAGGATGAAAGGCCCAGGGAAGCAGAGCAGTCAATGGGAGCAGAGGGAAACCTTCCCGTAGTTGGGACCCTCCTTCCAGATGGTGCTGGGGTTGCCTCTCGCACTGAGGTTGCCTCTCCGGGAGAGAGAACTCCAGTTTCTAGGAAAAGGCAGGTGTTAGTAATGGGAGATTCGATTATTAGAAACATTGATAGCTGGGTTTGTGATGACCGGGAGAACCGTATGGTGACTTGCCTGCCTGGTGCGAAGGTTGCGGATCTCTCGAGGCATCTAGACAGACTTATGTGTAGTGCTGGGGAGGAGCCGGTGGTCGTGGTACATGTAGGTACCAATGACATAGGGAAGGGTAGGAGAGATGTCCTGGAAGCCAAATTTAGGCTGCTAGGGAAGAGACTGAAATCCAGGACCTCTATGGTGGCATTCTCAGAAATGCTCCCAGTTCCACGCGCAGGGCCAGGTAGGCAGGCAGAGCTTCAGAGTCTCAATGCGTGGATGAGACGATGGTGTAGAGAGGAGGGGTTCACGTTCATCAGGAACTGGGGAAACTTCTGGGATGGGAGGAGCCTATACAGGAGAGATGGGCTCCACCTAAACCAAAGTGGAACCAGACTGCTGGCACTAAACATTAAAAAGGTTGTAGAGCAGTTTTTAAACTAGGAGATGGGGGAAAGCCGACTGCTGCAGAGGAGCGTGTGGATCGGACACAGACTTTTCTTAGGGGAGAGTCTGATGATAGAGAATCTCCAGGTTATAGTCAGGAGCAGAGGACTGAAGAGTATAATGTAAGGGCCGGATCAGATGATAAACAGTCACATAAAAAAGAATCTGGCACATCAGAAAAAGGCAGGCTAATAAACAGGGACAAGTTTTTAAAGTGATTGTACACAAATGCCAGAAGTCTAAATAATAAGATGGGTGAACTAGAGTGCCTTGTGATAAAGGAGGATATTGATATAACAGGCATCACAGAAACCTGGTGGACTGAGAGCAATCAATGGGACACAATCATTCTGGGGTACAAAATATATCAGAAGGACAGAACAGGGGGAGGAGTGGCACTATCTGTGAAAGAAAGTGTAGATTCAAATGAAGTAAAAATCTTAAGCGAATCCACATGTTCCATAGAATCTCTATGGATAGAAATTTCATGCTCTAGTAAAAATATAACATTAGGGATCTATTATCGACTACCTGACCAGGACAGTAATAGTGATGATGAAATGCTAAGGGAAATTAGAGAGGCTATCAAAATTAAGAACCCAATAATAGTGGGGGATTTCAATTATCCCCATATTGACTGGGAACATTTCACTTCAGGACGAAATGCAGAGATAAAATTTCTCGATACTTTAAATGACTGCTTCATGGAGCAACTAGTACGGGAACCCACAAGGGGAGAGACAACTCTAGATTTAATCCTGAGTGGAGCGCAGGAGCTGGTCCAAGAGGTAACTATAGCAGGACCGCTTGGAAATAGTGACCATAATACAATAACATTCAACATCCCTGTGTTGGGAAGAACACCTCAACTGCCCAACACTGTGGCATTTAATTTCAAAAGGGGGAACTATACAAAAATGAGTGGGTTAGTTAGACAAAAGTTAAAAGGTACAGTGACTAAAGTGAAATCCCTGCAAGTTGCATGGGCCCTTTTTAAAGACACCATAATAGAGGCCCAACTTCAATGTATACCCCAAATTAAGAAACACAGTAAAAGAACTAAAAAAGAGCCACCGTGGCTTAACAACCATGTAAAAGAAGCAGTGAGAGATAAAAAGACTTCCTTTAAAAGGTGGAAGTCAAATCCTAGTGAGGCAAATAGAAAGGAACACAAACACTGCCAACTTAAGTGCAAGAGTGTAATAAGAAAAGCCAAAGAGGAGTTTGAAGAACGACTAGCCAAAAACTCTAAAGGTAATAAAATGTTTTTTAAGTACATCAGAAGCAGGAAGCCTGCTAAACAACCAGTGGGGCCCCTTGACGATCAAAATACAAAAGGAGCACTTAAAGACGATAAAGTCATTGCGGAGAAACTAAATGGATTCTTTGCTTCAGTCTTCACGGCTGAGGATGTTAGGGAGATTCCCAAACCTGAGCTGGCTTTTGTAGGTGACAAATCTGAGGAACTGTCACAGATTGAAGTGTCACTAGAGGAGGTTTTGGAATTAATTGATAAACTCAACATTAACAAGTCACCGGGACCAGATGGCATTCACCCAAGAATTCTGAAAGAACTCAAATGTGAAGTTGCGGAACTATTAACTAAGGTTTGTAACCTGTCCTTTAAATCGGCTTCGGTACCCAATGACTGGAAGTTAGCTAATGTGACGCCAATATTTAAAAAGGGCTCTAGGGGTGATCCCGGCAATTACAGACCGGTAAGTCTAACATCGGTACCGGGCAAATTAGTTGAAACAATAGTTAAGAATAAAATTGTCAGACACATAGAAAAACATAAACTGTTAAGCAATAGTCAACATGGTTTCTGTAAAGGGAAATCGTGTCTTACTAATCTATTAGAGTTCTTTGAAGGGGTCAACAAACATGTGGACAAGGGGGATCCGGTGGACATAGTGTACTTAGATTTCCAGAAAGCCTTTGACAAGGTCCCTCACCAAAGGCTCTTACGTAAATTAAGCTGTCATGGGATAAAAGGGAAGGTCCTTTCATGGATTGAGAACTGGTTAAAGGACAGGGAACAAAGGGTAGGAATTAATGGTAAATTCTCAAAATGGAGAGGGGTAACTAGTGGTGTTCCCCAGGGGTCAGTCCTAGGACCAATCCTATTCAATTTATTCATAAATGATCTGGAGAAAGGGGTAAACAGTGAGGTGGCAAAGTTTGCAGATGATACTAAACTGCTTAAGATAGTTAAGACCAAAGCAGATTGTGAAGAACTTCAAAAAGATCTCACAAAACTAAGTGATTGGGCAACAAAATGGCAAATTAAATTTAATGTGGATAAATGTAAAGTAATGCACATTGGAAAAAATAACCCCAACTATACATACAACATGATGGGGGCTAATTTAGCTACAACGAGTCAGGAAAAAGATCTTGGAGTCATCGTGGATAGTTCTCTGAAGATGTCCACGCAGTGTGCAGAGGCAGTCAAAAAAGCAAACAGGATGTTAGGAATCATTAAAAAGGGGATAGAAAATAAGACTGAGAATATATTATTGCCCTTATATAAATCCATGGTACGCCCACATCTCGAATACTGTGTACAGATGTGGTCTCCTCACCTCAAAAAAGATATTCTAGCACTAGAAAAGGTTCAGAAAAGGGCAACTAAAATGATTAGGGGTTTGGAGAGGGTCCCATACGAGGAAAGATTAAAGAGACTAGGACTCTTCAGCTTGGAAAAGAGAAGACTAAGGGGGGATATGATAGAGGTATATAAAATCATGAGTGATGTCGAGAAAGTGGATAAGGAAAAGTTATTTACTTATTCCCATAATACAAGAACTAGGGGTCACCAAATGAAATTAATAGGCAGCAGGTTTAAAACAAATAAAAGGAAGTTCTTCTTCACGCAGCGCACAGTCAACTTGTGGAACTCCTTACCTGAGGAGGTTGTGAAGGCTAGGACTATAACAATGTTTAAAAGGGGGCTGGATAAATTCATGGTGGCTAAGTCCATAAATGGCTATTAGCTAGGATGGGTAAGAATGGTGTCCCTAGCCTCTGTTCATCAGAGGATGGAGATGGATGGCAGGAGAGAGATCACTTGATCATTGCCTGTTAGGTTCACTCCCTCTGGGGCACCTGGCATTGGCCACTGTCGGTAGACAGATACTGGGCTAGATGGACCTTTGGTCTGACCCGGTACGGCCATTCTTATGTTCTTATGTTCTTATGTTACAATTTTATTGTACATTGTCATTCCACATTTTCCCATTGTCCATGCTGCTTCCTCAGTAGTTGTGACAGTTCAGGACAAGTCCAGACACTTGCTATTGGCTGTAGACCCAGGTACATGCAGGAAATAATTGGATTTTCATTGTATGTCCGGAAGGAGGGTTTGGTCTGTATAAATCACTCTTGTACTGCTTTACCTTGTCTAAATTGTGCCTCAAAAGGAGTATGATTTTTCCATCATGTAGATATGTACTAGTACATGTAACATGATATAGCACACTGTAAATGTTATGATTTCATATCTATTTGGATTAGTACAATAAGTAGTAGAACTGGTAGAAAAAAAATGGGATAGTTTTTTGGGGGAAAACTGACACTTCTTTCCACTGAAATTTGAAATTTCGGAGATCTGAGGCATCTAGATATTCAGAGCTGCCTTGCCATAAGCTGCTGAAGAATCTTAACCAAAAATGGAAGAATATTTAAAGAATGCCAGTTGGCCAGAACTTCAGTGTTGAGATGTTTTCTTGAACAGAGGCTGTGTGAGCACTTTCTTCGGAAAGCAGCAGCCTGCCCTGTGCAAGGGGGGCATTGACAATACCCACTAGTAATAGGCCCCAGCTCTTGTCAACTGGACTTCACCAGCCAAAAAGAGCACAACACATTCAAAGCATGTCATAATTCAGAGATCAAAATAGCAGTGTATTTTACAGGGCTGTATTTTACAACACTGTATCCTGTAAAGACATCTCAGAGGATCATTCATGTCACCACTATAAGCACATACCTTTAATCCAGTTGAAGCAGCTTCCAACCATTGTCAAATTTAAGGAAATTTCCTGCACTTTTCTAAGGCTTAATATTTTATCAAAGCCCAACCTTGCTGGTAATCATATAGATGCTCTATATATTGTCCCAGCAGGACTCCACAGAAGGAAAGGAAAGAGACAAAACAAAGGAGGCCACTGGAAAGGTCTGTAACCTTGTTAATGTATGTGGTGCGGAAACCCTAATGTTCGAATTAAAACACCTTTGTTTCTGATCCACATGGTTTTATACTCCCTCCAGGGAGCCTCCTGCACTGTTTTTGTTGTTGTTGTTGTTGTTGTTTTTTTTTCAATTTTGGTTTCATTCTATCTAGGCCTGGAGGAATCCAATAAAAAAGCATTTCTAAGACTATGTCTACATTTAGGCCAGAGTACTGGCACTACATGTGTAGCTACACACCTCAGTGAAAGGCAGGCTGCATCCACACCTGTCATTGTGGTGTGTAGTTATATGGGGCAATGAAAGGCTCCAGCCATGGGGAGGCAGTGGGGAAAGGCTCCTCCAGCAGGACATTACACTGCTAAAAATAGCAAGCGTAGACATGGGAAGCACTGCTTGGGCACGTACAGAGCCCAGGTAGGGCATATGCCCTGGGGGTCCAAGTGTGTATGACATTCTACTCACCTAAGCCATGCCTCAGTGCTATTTATACCTGTGCTAGGAAGCATGCAGTGTCTGTACTCTACACACAACCGTAAGGATAGACATACCTTATGAGTAGCAACAGGACTTTAATAAAAGGGTACCCTTTATATTGCACGTCTCCTGAATTTTCTGAGTGCTCTAAGCCCTCCATTTCTGTCTGTTAAAATAATTTATCACAACAGAGAATTAATCTGAGCATGGTTAGTTACTGTGGATCCCTTTATTCCCTCTTCTGGAGTTTGAAGCATAAAAGCTCATAGCCCACCATATTACCTAAGTGTTGTATTGTATACATGACCACCTACCTGGGTTAATATATAGTATGACTGGCAATAGTGATCACTGTCCTCTGCAATATTTCTATCCTTTAGGTTTGGGAATTGCCTACTGCAAAATCTTACATCACACCTGGTGAGCCTTTTGTTGAACCTTGGTAGCTGAGGAGAACCTTTTTGCTCTTGGAAAATGAGCTTGTGACACTCAGAGCCTCACAGAAATAAATCCTTATTTAAAAAATTTCTTCAAGGATGCTCTGTCTTTAAAATATTTAACTTTCACAAAAAAAGAGTTCTCATTCATTTTGAAGTGTACTATACAGCTTCTTCATCACTCTGGATGTTTTTCAAGCTCTTGATTTCTCATCTTCCATATGTTGTAGCTCTCTTAGTTCAGAGCTCAGTCCTCCTGTTAACGTCAATAACATGATTTCATTTTTATATATATATCTGAAGAAACAGGTTTGCCAACGGCTGCTTTTTAAAAGTTTTGTACCATGCTGACACTAGACCTTCTGCTGTGCAAATTGGCATCTAAAGAAGCAGCATCTCCATTAGCTACTGACAGAAAGCATTGTCTCCAACTGTGCTGATTCACAAAGCTAGGCACCTGCAAAATGATGATGGCAGTAGAAAACTTAAATGACAAGATTTTCAAAGCATTGCACCTTATCTGTGTGTGTGGAAAACAGAGAAATGGTGTGTGAAAGTGTACACAACAGCTGGAATGCATGGAAATAAATGTGCATAACATTTTTCAAATCAAGGGCAAGTATACACATGACATGTCTATGCAACGTGTTCTTCACTGTTAAAAATGGGAGGGGAGAGTAAATGGTGCTACATATATTGCTGTTCAAGAGTATTTTTAACTTACAAAAGTTACATGTGCATTTTCCGTTCCCACCACAGAACTTTAGACACATCCAACTCTTGACAGAAAAAAGTTAGATTTCATAAAAGTGTTTACATTTATCGATTCCAAGGTCAGAAGGGACCACTAGGATCATCTAGACTGACCTCCAGTGCTGCAGGAATGTCTCTAATCACTCATTTTAGATGCTAAAATGTCTCTGGAAGAAGAAGCATTCAAACAAGGATCAAGAAGAATTATGCTACAGGAGGCAAACTGAGTTATAAGAATTCACGGGAAATCTCATTTTGGACCTTGCAAAGGAACAAGTGTAATATTTTTTTAACAATTTAGTATTTCTGAAAGGGAATTTGAAAAATCAAACACACACAATCCCTGTTTTAGCTGGAATGGTAAAAATTACATCGGGGTAAATTTCAGTAATAGGCTATGTGAATAAAACATTAACACCAAAGTGATTTTCTACAGGGAACTAGTATTTGTGTTCCAATCTCTTTCAAGATGAAGCAGTAAACCATTATTATTTTTTTAATATGACAGAATAATTTTCTGACTGACCAGCTGCTCAGTCTTGAGCCTATCAAATTCGAGATGCAAAAATCATGCCAAGTTATTGAAATAATTTAATTTCTTAACAAGGAAAAGGAGCTGTGATATCACATATCATTCTGTAAAGGTTTGAGCAAGATTCCTATAATCTAACCAGCGACTCCCCCCAGGTGTTACTTAGGGCATAAAGGTAGACAAACTGAAAACAAGGCCAAAAAATGCATAGATCATTGTCACGGCATGTGGGGGAGTCACCCCTCTTCCTGGGATTCACTGTGACTCTCAGCCAGCCAGTAAAATGGAAGGTTTATTGGACAATGGGAACGCAGTCTAAAACAGAACTTGTAGGTACAACCAGGACCCCTCAGTCAAGTCCTTCTTGGGGGCAGGGAGCTTAGATCCCAGCCTTGGGGTTCCCTGTGTTCCACCACCCAGCACAAAACTGAAACTAAAACTCCTCCAGCAGCTCTCTACCCTCTCCCCCCTGCTCCTCCTCTTCTTTGTCCAGTCTCCCAGCCAGAAGGTGTCACTTCTGCCAACCACCCTCCTGGCTCAGGTTACAGCTCAGGTATCTTCCTTCAAGGGAAGTCCCCCATCCCCGTAACTCCCCTGCAACATTCCCAGGTCAAATCCTCCCTGCTCCCTGTTGCATCACAATCATCATAAGCATTTACATTGCTTTTATATGTATATAACCCTTCTGCCAGGTGGAGCCACCAGCAACAAGGCCGGGTTCAGAATCTAGGGGTTCCTTCTCAACAATACAACAAAAAAAACCAACTTGAGCCCCCACCCAGAGACCTGGGACAATTACACACCACCCCTGTGCACCTCTGAGAGGCAATACTTCCCCTCTCGCAAGCACAGAGTCTGAGTGTAGCAAAAACTTTTAATAAAAGGAGGGAAGTAACTCAGCATTAATTTGGGAAAACACCACAACCAGGATTCATAAACACAAACCATGAGCAAAAGACCCACCCCCAAGTAAGTTGGGCAGTGTCCTTTTCCCCTCCAGGTCTTAAGTCCAGCAACCCAAAAGTCCCTTTAACGTGCCCATCCCCTCTCTGTACCCCACTCACAGTTGCTGTCCTTGGCCAGTGCAACCCCAGAGTTCACAGCTTCATCCTCAGAGTTCAAGGCAGAAGGGGAGTAAGGAGGCACCTTACATGCTGCACAGGTTGGGCACTTGCTCATTGCCCCAACAGGCAATTGCCACGCCTCTGAAGGGCTCTGTTCTGGCCCTTTCCACCAGCTTCTCTGCTGCCTACTCACTAAGCTGTCTTCAGCCCCCGTCCCCAGGTAACACAGCTCTCAGCAATCTCAGTTATTAGGAACCTCACCGCTGGTACACATTGAGCAGTCCCTTGCAATAGAAACACTGTCACAAAGTAGGTTTAATACTTAGACCTGGGTATCAGTGATTTCAGCTCTGCATGATGTAACAAAACTCTCAATTGAGCCTAAATTAACTCTTTTATTATATCACAGAGAGGAAAGGCCATATGGTGTCTAGAACCCTTAAACAGGGCCCACACCATCAAGTACAAGTGCCTATCTCCACTGTCTCTCAACTCATTGGGCTTTGGAACCCATGTCCCCTGCCTAGCAAGTGCTGTTCAGTTGAGGGTGAGTCCCTCCATCGGGGTATGCCAGGTACAGTTCTGCTGCCCTCAGTTCACACAACAAGGATAACACCCCTTTATTACTCCTGCCCAAATAGCAAGGAGACTGGGGATTGAACACCAGCCACAAGTGATCATTTGGGCAAGCAATCCCATCATGCTGAGCACCTAGGCAGGGTGGGTGTGTCTATGCAAACGAGATCAGCTTCTGAAGTCTTTTTCCACAGCTCATGACTAGATGTCAGGGGAAAGCTCATCCAGACTCTGCTTACATGTACATATCACATTACTTTATATATTGAGTGTGATTTACCTTGCATAGAGACTCAACACAACGCATGAAGAGTGTAAAACACTCAGAATGACTTTACTGTTCAATGCTCATTATGACTTCCATTTAAGGAGAATGTGGTGGCTGACAAAATACATGGCTAAAACAACACACTAAACTCAAAAAGAGTTAAGCATGTAGTATGGGCCTAATCTAAAGCATAGTGAAGTCAATGGCAGTCCTTCAGCAAATTTCAGTGAACTTTGGATCAGGCCTTACATGCAGACATACAAGTCTGGTCAAATACATATAGGCACATGAACAACCTGCCTCTTACTGTACAACAGGAAATCTTGTTCTTCTCCTTTTAAACCTGCTTCGCTCCTTTTAGCTGTCCTTCCCACAATAACCACTCACCCTTGGTCTCTGAGACAACCCTTTGGATCTTGGTCTGTTTTGAAGCCTGGAGGGTTGGGGGTGAAATGGCTGTTAGTCTGCAGATTTGTTTGGACTTGTATTGGCCTTGTTTGTGCTACCCTGGAAGTGGTTTTGACTTTGATGTGACATGGCCAGAGGGCCAAGCCACAGAACACCCAGAGGGAGAGTCAGGAGAAGGTGCAGGCTGAGAGAGGCCACTAGGGGTCCAAGGGAAAGCCTAGCAGGAGTGTACCAAAGACAAGGACCCCTAAAACACTATTGTCAGGCTGTCTGGCATGGCTCACAAACCTGGGTGCCTACCTCAGGGCAGACTGTAAGAACCAGCGCACAAACCCCAAATTGGTTGTATGTTGTATAGTTAGATTTCACCAACCCAGTAACTCATGTGAACTCCTAAAGCAGTATAACAGTCTCATCATGGAGTCACAGACAGTCCTCTTGGGCACTCCAGTCTATCTTGCCACTCAGGCAAACCTGCATATGTGATAGATTTTCCCTCACACACATGCACAAATCACAACAATATTCAGATTACTCCCAGTCCCGAAGGACTGCTCACTTACGCCTGGTCATTTGCCCCCCAGATCTCAAACCAAAGACTACACTTGTAGCCAATCCCCTAATAAACTAAGAGATTTATTAAGTAGGAAAAAGAAATCAGAATTATTTACAAGGTTAAAGTAGGTAAACATACACACACACACATACACACACACACACACGAGACACAGCCTTAGGTTTCAAAAGGTAATAGTAGCTGCTATAATATGCAAGTTATACATGTCCCTTAGGGCTAACCCAGGCCAAGCAGCTTGAGGATCCCTTGCTTATGCTTATAAATATTGCCCTCTCCAAATTCCAAGAGGCATAGTGATAATTTCTCCTTAAGAAAGATTTTTATTCCCTTCCCCAATGATTCAAGCTGTAATGGGCCAACAGCTTGTGCATGTACCCTCTTCAGGAATGTGGGGGAAGCAATCAACAAAGTCTTTTGTCCACTGATGTTCCACCATGGCCTGTCTGGTGTCTACAGACCTTCTGTCATTGGGAGGGGATAACACCTCTTGTGGTAAAGTAGTATTTTGCACTTGGTAATGCTTCTCCTCTGACTCTGGGCGTTTCCAATCTAAGGCTATGTCTACACTGCAGCCTGTCAGCAAAACTTATGTCGTGCAGGGGTTTGAATAAGTTATACCAACATAAGTATTTGTGTGCACAGCGCTATGTCAGCGGGAGAGCATCTCCCGCCAACATAGCTTATGCCACTGATGGAGCTCTTGCCCGTCAACATAGAGTATCTTCACCAGACACACTTCAGCACTGTATGTGTAGACATATCTTTAGGCCAGGTCTACATGAAGAAAATAGGTTGAGATAACTATGTCGCTCAGGGCTGTGAAAAATCCACACCCCTGAGCGACACAGCTAAACTGACCTAGCCCCCACTATAGACAGCACTGTGTCAAAGGGAGGGCTTCTCCCATCAACATAGCTACTGCCTCATAGGGAGGTGGAGTACCTATGCCAATGGGAGAACCCCTCCTGTCAGCATAGGCAGCATCTTCACTGAAGCGCTACAGCTGTGTAGCTGCTCTGGTGCTGCTGCAGCATTAAATGAAGACCTGCCCTTAGCAAACATTTTTATAGTTACAGAGCAGACACTTAAGGAATACCTTATAACATGGGATACAGATACTATAAGATTAATAATGCAGCATCCTACAAGCATGCCATAAAGTCTGAACACTGAACACGTTCTTGTAACTCTAACACCTACTTTAACAATACTACCACACAGGTGAGTCAGAGTGGTTTCCAGCTATGCATTTGTCAATGTTCAGTGAGGCCTGGGAGATTTGGGATGAGCTGGCACCTGGTCTGCCGGCATCACAGGTGTGCCCAGAGATGAGGAGGCACCCATGAGGTGAGGATGTGCCCCTACGGTGGGCTTATAAAGTTGGCATAGAAAGGACAAAGTGAAAAAGACGGCAGAGCTCTGAATTTCTTTAAAACCTGATGCTGAAGAGAGAAGCACAAATGAAAAGGGAGAGAATGGGTGGTGAACTAAAGAGAAGACTCTTCAGCCCAGATCCTTAAAGGTATTTAGGTGCCTAATACCAATGAAACCAACAAGTTAAGCTTCTAACTACATTGAGGATCTAAGCCTTCCTCTCTGCAACTCTTATTTCTCCCATGCCTACTCACATTCTCTTCCTTTTGTTTTGTCTTTTCCTTTATGGTCGACATGAAAGTGATGGTTACCTCCTGCCTTCATACTTTGGTCTACAAGCAGTGGCTTCCCTTCCAGCAAGGGAAGAGAGAGTTGGTGATGGCTTCCCTGTTTTTCAGGAAGGAGAATAGAAATATCCCCCTCCCTCCTCTGCTGAAAGTTTCACACAGCTCTACAGCTCTGCCGGTCGCTGGTCCCGCGGCTCCGGAGGACCTCCCGCAGGTGTGCCTGCGGAGGGTGCGCTGGTCCCGCGCGGCCACCGGAGCCACGGGACCAGCGAGCCCTCTGCAGGCACGCCTGCAGGAGGTCCACCGGAGCCCTGCCTGCCACCCTCCCGGCCTAAATCATGCCTACAGAGCACAGTGGGGACAGTAAAAGCTGAAAGGGTCAACAGAGCATTTCCTACTCATTCTCCCCGGCAGAGTAAGCAGTGGGCATCAAAAATTCATTGTAGACATAGCTGGAGTTTGGAGTGAGGGTTTGCTTAGTTACTTAACTATCAGCTTCTCTCAAAGCTAAGCATCTGGAGAGGAGGGTAAAAAAGCAATGAGACTCGTTAGTGCCCCAATCTTGTAAGCATTTGTGTGCATGCTTAACTTTACTATTTGAGTAGCCTTATTGAAACAGGACTGTGCATGGTGTGTGTTTGCAAGATCAGGGCCTAGCCCTCCCCCCATCCCTGCTGATCATCACTAATGACCCATGCTGTCATGAGAACCTCTCCTTTGTTAGCTCAAACCCCACCCTCAGGAGGGCTTCACATCACGGAGGAGACTCCAGGCAAAATATTGCTGGCAGTAATGAGGGATGATACAACAGAAAGTGGATTTTCACTGGGCATGTCCTGTAGGAAATGCAGAGCCCTAGATCAGCCACCATGAATTTCAGGGTAGTGGGAGTTTTCTGTGCTTCCACTTTGGGCCTGTATTTGCCAGGATTTATTCTCTCTTGTCATATTCCCATGGAATGATTGTGCCCTGAGTTTAGAAAACAAGCAATGCTGCAAGCTAACTCAAGGCACATGTTCAGGCCATGGTACTTTCAAATTCCCCAAACAAAATAGTTATTACTGACTTTGCCAGACTTAAGTGCTGTGACATGTAACTAAGCCACTCAAAGCACAGCGCGTCTAGCAACCTCAGAGGTTTTCTGCTCTTCAGTTTGTCTCCAGTGTGGAACTGTTGAGACTTTTGATCCCTGGAAAAACATGTCAGCATTTCCTAATCTTGCGCCTTGCCATCTATTTTTAACAGATGCTACACTTTAAGCACATATCTCCTAATCCATATGAACTTTGCAAAATCTTTTCCATTATTCATCCAGTTTGTTAAACATTATGTCATTGTTTGTATGTATGTAGATAAAAAGCAATAAGGAAGTTTGCTTATTTGAAATTGCACTTTGTTTTCAATTATATAATTCTCCACTTTGGGATAAAATACTGTGTATTTAAATAGAACTGAATGTATTAATATTTCCCTAGTCATTATCATCCAGACTTTTAAAACAAATGCTGGATTTAACGAGCATTTAGAATTTAAACCTATCCCATTAAACAATGATGATGGAGAATAATTAAGAAGTAAAAATTTCCATCTGTCTCTTCAATGCACTTTTATAGCACTTATCACCATGGTATCTAAGGACTGATTCTATTTAATAGTTTTATTTAAATATAAATGCATTTGGGGTGAAATTCACCTGCCTCGGCAAAAATCAAGCAATCGGGTTTTGTGCATGGATATTAACTGACCAGAGGCAGAATCCCCACTGCTGAGGAGTGGACAGTTCAAAATGCTATCTAGGTACTTATATAGCCTTCATCCCTGTAATATCTGAACATCTCATAGTCAATGAGTTTATGCTCACAACATCCTTGTGAGCAAGGGAAGCATTGTCCCTGTTTTGCAGGGGGGACATGGAATAGATTAACTGATTTCCCCATAGTCACATATGAAGCTTGTGCTTGAGGAAGCAGGGGCGGCTCTAGTCATTTCGCCGCCCCAAGCAGGGCGGCATGCCGCGGGAGGCGCTCTGCCGGTCGCTGGCCCCGCGGCTCCGGTGGACCTCCCGCAGGTGTGCCTGCGGAGGGTGCGCTGGTCCCACGCGGCCACCGGAGCCACGGGACCAGCGAGCCCTCCGCAGGCACGCCTGCGGGAGGTCCACCGGAGCCCTGCCTGCCGCCCTCCCGGCGACCAGTAGAGTGCCCCCCGCAGCATGCTGCCCCAAGCACACGCTTGGCATGCTGGGGTCTGGAGCCGCCCCTGTGAGGAAGGAATTGAATTCAGGTTTCCCAAGCCACAAGCCAGTTCCCAGTCCACTAGACCATCCTCCCCTCCCTAATCACAGGCTTTACTACGTTCTTAAGTTGTATCAACTTTGTGTGGGAATTCTGCTGGTGGGAGGGAGGAAGGATGTGTACCTCCCCCTAAACCTATCCTTGACTTACCAACTCCTTGCCCCTTTCTAGTTCCAGAACTCCAGCCCCATACTCTCTGAGGGTCGCAAGCTGGATATGGGAGAGAGCCACTGCCATCATTGCGTCTGACTCTCCTGTTCCACACAGTGGGAGCATACATGAATGCCCATATCTGCACTTGGACTGGGGAGACATTGGTGGTGGATATAATAGGCCAGGGGAGGCTAAACCCCCAATAAGATGCAGCACACTTCCCTTTGGAGGCGTGCTGCTGGCTAGCCACCAAACACTACTGCTGAAAGGGCATCCGAGCCATGGTCCCTGGCCAGTTTCTGCCCCAAGGTCCCGCTCCTGCATCCTGCTCTTCCCCTGTGGCCCCATCCATGCTGCTCCTCTTCCCGTACCCAGCCTGCCTCTTCCCCTGAGCCCCCTCCCACCACCCGCACTTGTTCACCCCCTCTGCTCCTGCCCCTCCACTCCCCGCTGCTCGCACTTCACCCCCGAGAGGCAGAGAGGTGCAAGTGGCAGGGGGGCACCTCAGGGGAGGTGGCAGAGATGCATGGGCAGGGGGGTCCTCTCGGGGGGCTGAGTGGGACCAGGGCCTGGGGCAGAGTGGGGATGGAGATCGATGGGGCCTTGCGGTGTGGAGGCCGAGGGGGGATGGGCCTCAGGGTGCAACAGGGGGTGGGGGCCATGGTCCAGGCATTGGTGGGCCCCCTTCACTTCTAGGGAGCTTCCGGCACTCAGGCCCAGCCTCCCCAAATGCAGAAGGCATGTGCTGCCCATGTGTCAGACACAACTAGGCCCATTAATTTGGTTAATCAATTATATTATTTTTACAAATTTCCAGAAACTCAAGTTTGCTGAAACTATTTTGATTTTTTTTAAAGAATATAAGTTAATAGAAACATGCCAGTTTTGGTGCTTTCACTGCTCCCCAAAATATGGAATAAAATATATTTTGTAAAATTATTTTATGAACTTAAATAGTTCACAATGTTTACACCAACCTTAAAGTCATTAAGAAAAATGGTAAATATATTGTGTACAATATATCAATTATAGAATGTTTGCTGCTGCACAGCAAATTTTTGTACAACATATTTGTGTGTGTGTGTGTGTGTGTGTGTGTGTACAAATATATAATGATGATCCATGTGGCTGAACACTACGGTAATATAAAGAATTTTGAGGCTGCACTGACTACAGGATTGAGTTGTTACACCTTAGATCAACTGATCTACTTAATAATAGAATAAATGAGATCAAGCCTTTTCCTACTGAAGTAAATAGGAGGTTTGCTATGGATTTCAGTAGGAGTAGGACTGGTCCCAATGTAAATAAATTACAGTGATGGATAATACTCTCTCCTGGTTGGCACTGACTATATATGCTATGAGAATATCAAACTCAATACAGGGGTAACTGAGTAAAATTTAATGGCCAGTGTTATACAGGAGATCAGACTAGATGATCTAATGGTTCCTTCTGCTCCTAAACTCTGTGAATCCATGAGATTATTCTCAAAGTGTGAGACACTGATCTTTTGAGAACAATGAAATGATGTTTCTTATACAGTGTAATTGCTGTGGATGGACAGTGGTTCTTTTGTCCAGAAAATGCTTATGCAGTGCATTTGCTCAATTTTATCATTATTGGATCCTTACTAGTTTAGAGCCATTTGAGGTTCTGAACTGTTTTGCATCCTCTGACTTGTCGAATTAGACCCTGTGAGAGCAGAAATTCTGTTTTCTTCTGGCAATCAAAGACTATCTTGTTATCAAAATAGTCACTAAAAACCCATGCAGTTATTTTGTAAATAAGCAGAGTTCTGAGTGGTTAAAGTTTAGGTTCCACTGTTGCAGTCTGAACCACATCACACACCCTTGTGCCAGTAGGATGCCCCAACTATTTTACTGGGATTCTGCATAGACAGCCCTTGGGATATAATTTGCCTGTTTAAAACATTATAATGAATTGTAGTGCTCCTGGAAGGTGCCCCATTGTCAGCCCAGGAGATGGGTGTCCTCTGTTTACCCACAGCCACAATACAAACCTCCCCAACCCTTTTTTAACGGGAGAGAGTAGCTGCATCTTTAAGCCCATTCTTTCCTAGGCCCGTCCTCAGAGATTGTTAGAAAGAGCTCCAATTTGTTTCATTGTGATGACCGATCTATGCGTATTTTTTTTAAACGTATCATCAGTCAACTGTCATTCATGTGGTAATTTGCATCTCTTTGGTATATGACATTTAAATATTTAATTGGTTTTTTAAAACCCCTTTCTATTTTTTCCAAAAATAAGGCTCATTTTAATAAAATGTATTTTGCATTAATGTTATTTCCAAAGACTTATGAATGGCTCCAAAGACAAATGCCCAGGTGTGCTAGATAAATAATACATTGCATGTTCTATTAATACCGATAAGTACATATTCCCAAAATGGTGTAGAATGGCATTATTCCAGACTGTCCTGTGCCGTCAGCAGGAAAGTGTTGTCTCCCCAGGATGTGGACTGGAGCATCTTTGAAGACATTTTTGGAGGGAAGCATGAGGTAGACTGCAGTGATTTTTAAAGAACTACAGCTATGTTTACCTCAGTACCATTTTGGAGCCAAGTGTGAAGTGAATTCTGGTGTTTGCAAATGGATTTGTTGTGCTATTCAGTGGATCCAACCATAGATAAATAGCATGGACATAAAAATATGTTTCTAAGGCCAGCTTACAATAGGTGAGAATCTGAATCCTAGATTGGTATGGCTGTCAAAATGAGTACAGAAAAGACATCCTATTCAAAATGGTTAAAGATGTCATTATTATATAACTGATATATCAGAATGGTTCTGGGGTTCATAGATTCCTGACAAAATATCAGTTACAAGGAATATACTCAGACCTATACTGCAGTTGTCAATGGACTTCTGCATGCATAACTGCAGAATTGTACCCTTAACAGAAAGAGGAAACCATTTCAGTATTGTGAACTCACTGTGAATATTGTGTTTTAAAATATACAAGAAAAAATGTCTTTTCTTTTGAAAGGTCTCAGGGCATTTTAAAAGATAAAGGTTTCTAACTGCCTCTTTGATTCGCACCTGTAACACCCACTTCTAGCAACTGTGGTCATAAGAGGAGAACAATAGCCCAAAACCTTTGCTGAAAAAATATTAATTTATAACAAACTGGAAGAAGCCAGGGAATTCAAAGTTAAAAATAACATTTCTTTTATCCCATTGTGTATTATCTTCCTCAACAGTTTAGAGCCAGAACAGAGTATCACTTATAACTGTAAATTTTCTGGCATTCAGTATAACCCTATTTAGATTATTTTCCTAATTTCCTAATTTAATTAACTAATTAATTTAACAAGCCTTTTCTGTTTTATTTTTTTACTCTAATCTTGCAAATGACACTAGTCTAATGCCTATTATGTTCCTTTCACCAAAGCCAGTGCAATAATCTTAATAACGACTGTACTTGAGAGAACATGAAAAAAAAACAGAAAAAAAAAATCGCATTCCTTCCATGCCAACCATGTCCCTTTTAAACAAATTATTAGCTACTGCCATCTGCAGGCCACTCACAAAAATCATTTGATTGCATACTTATATTTTTCAAAAGAAATCCACAAAATACGAACTCAAATATTAACATATTGCAGAAGCATTGCTCTAAACACCTACTGAAAACATTTGACAACACTCTGTTTCCCTTAGTTACATTTTATCAATTTAAATAGTTATGTTAAAAGCACATGGTACAGTACACAGAGCAGCAATGTACAAAAATACAGGACTCACCAGCTCGGATTTCTTAGCACAGTTCCAACCTTGGTAGTGCTGAAGCTGTTCCCACTAGGCCCCTTAATACATAATAAATAAGGGTGTGTTAAGCAATTGATGTTTCTAAGCCACCTGAGAGCAGCAGCGAGAAAGATATGAACCTAAAGACCCAAGTGAAATAAAAATGAGTTGCAGTGGTTTATAAATTCCCCTAATGGAAAAGTCTTGAGGCTACTAAATGAAAGGGGGCGCAGAATGTGCAGGTCCAGCCTTTGGGGAAGACAATCAGGGAAGTTGCACTGGGCACCAATTTAAAAACCAACTGTGGCACGCCCAAATTAACTTCTGGGGGGAAAGAAGGCACCACAACACTTGGCAGGTTGTGGGGGCGCCCTCGGTGGCAAGTCCTAACAAGATCAGAGCCCCTCCTGTGCTAGGCATTGAACAAATATGTTCTAATGGACAATCCGTCCTGTAGATCATGCAATCTAACCAGACAAGATGGGCCAGGGCTGGGAGAAAGGGTGTATTTATCTCCATTTTAAAGAGGTGGACCTGAGGAACAGGGAGTGAATTCAGATCTCCAAAGTCCCAGTCCCAGTCCAGTTTCTTGTCCACAAGACATCCTTCCTCTCAGTTATAGGAAAGGACTCTCTGCTCTGAGCCTTTGACTAGAAATTTGAGTGATGCTTAAGCTACAAACCCTTTGTTACCTCCCCATAAAAGAGGAAGGTTTGTTTTCTCTCCCCATTCTCTGGCACTTTGTCCATATTCTCTAAACAGTGTAAAAGTACAAGGATCTTAAATGAAACTAAAAATTTGCTAGAAGAACAGTTTAAATCAAAAATAAAAACTTTAAACTTCTGGAGAGCCATAACTGGGCAATAACTAATCTACATGCATCATAACCTTACAATTGCATAACAAGAAAACAGGAAATGAAAATGCTGCAGTCTCTCGGCATCTGTTTCAGCAGCCCAGATAATCATGCATCTCCCAAGTCTCTCTATCAAATGTAAATCTATCCAGCATGTCAGAGACCCATCCCTATAGATCCTCCTCTCTGCGTGTCATTTGCAGATCTCCAAAGTCAAAGGTGAAATTTTGATCACTATCTCACTAGCCAGGAAAACATCCACAACACTAGCATTGCCACAATAAAATATTCATAGTTGTACATAAGATTTCAGTCTATTTGGTATGGCCCAACTCAGTCTAGAATGAAATTATAACATACATCGAGTAGCTGATTTTCTGGGCAAACAATTTTGATTCCTGGGTGGGTGAGGTAATATTTTTTATCGGACCAACTTCTGTTGGTGAGAGGGATGAGCTTTCCAGTTTACACTGAGCTCTTCTTCAGGACTGGGAAACGTAATCAGAGTGTCACAGCTAAATACAAGGTGGAACAGATTGTTGAGCATAACTAGTTAACACATATTTCAAGGGACCATTCAAGGTTAACTGGCCCTTTAACACCTCTCCAGTCATAGGGAGGGGAAAAGGGGGGGGGGGGCGAGGAAGGCAGCTGTGCGGATTGTTAGTGGGTGATAGATTGTTGTAATATAAAAATCCAGTGTCACATTCAGGCTATGATTTTTAGTATCTAGTAAAGTTATGAATTTATATGCCATGGCTCATCTATTGAAAGTGCTGTGCAGATTTCCTTTGAGGATGAGGACTGATAGAGAGTGGTCACTTTGTGAAAAGTCTTCATCGACAGGTGACAGGGTGTTTTTGCCTTTTACCATTTTTCTATGTGAGTTTATTCAGGAGCGTAGTGATTGGTGTGACATTACACCCCATATTCTTCATGGAAATATGGTTATGATATGAATATGGTATAACTAAGATATAGTTTATGCAAGATGGGCCTTCTAAGATATCATTGGAAAGGTTATGATTTACTGAGTGTGTTTATCCAATTTGTACGCATGTATCATTTTTGTATCTGAAGCTGGGAATATTGACCATGTGTCTGTATTTCAAATGGGCTACGCTGGATGAGGCCAAACAATGTTAGTGGCTTATTGAAGAAATGCACACAAGCATACAGGGCCGGCTTTAGGCCGATTCACCCGATTCCCCTGAATCAGACCTCGTGTCTAAGAGGGCCCCGCGCCCAAACCCCGGTACTGCATACCGGCAAGAGCCAGTGCACCGCACCGGGGTGGCCTGGCTTCCCCAGGAGGCAATTTAAAGGGCCTGGGGCTCCAGCCCCTGCTGGGAGCCCCAGACCCTTTAAATTGCCACCAGAGCCCCACTGCTGGAGCCCTGGGGTAGGGCTGCGGGGCTCTGGGTGCTATTTAAAAAGTCCAGGGCTCCTGTTGCTTCTACTGCCCCGGCCCTTTAAACAGCCGCAGGAGCCCCGCTGCTCCCCCAGGGCTCACGGCTATTTAAAGGGACAGGGCAGTAGAAGCAGGGGAGCCCCTGGCCCTTTAAATAGCCCCCAGAGCCCTGGGGTAACCGGGGGGGGCTCCAGCTGCCTTTGCTGCCCCGGTCCTTTAAATAGCTGCAGGAGCCCTGCCACTTCCCCAGGGCTCCGACAGCTATTTAAAGGGTCGGGGCGGTAGAAGCAGGGGAGCCCCGGGCCCTTTAAATAGCCCCTGAGCCCCAGGAACTGTGCAATAGAAACCTCTCAGAGATAGCTCTGCACAATGGGAACTGCTTGACCCAGGTCATATAACTCTATACAATGGGAACTGTTTGACCCAGGTCACAGCAAAAAAGCTTTCCAGCAAGTGTGGGGAAGATATAAAAGAGGGACAATGACAACATGAAGTGTCCTCACTTTCCTTACAACAACACACCTGAAAACACCCGAAGAACAAAGACTGAACTGTGAGAAGTGATGGTCCCAGGCTAAGATCTTTAGCCTGTGTAAGAAAACCTGGGAAAGCCAAGGCAACTTGTGCCTTAAGAATCTGCCAGCCTGTTTATCACTCAGGGTGAGAATTTGTTAATTTGTATCCTACCAATCTAGTGTGTTAAGCTCAGTCTGCAGCTTTTGTTTATTTACTAAGGTAATCTGCTTTGTTCTGTTTGCTATCCCTTGAACCACTTAAAATCCACATTTTGTAGTTAATAAACTTATTTCTTGTTTATAATATAACCCAATTCATAACTGGGGGGTGGGGAAGAGGCTGTGCATACCTTCCTCCGCGTTGAGGGAGGAGACAGATTTTATAATATACCTTTGGGTCCAAGGGAAGTGGACACCTGAGCGCTGGGGCAAGTGCCTTAAGCTGAGCCTTCCCAGAACTGATCTTAGTGTCTGTTTTGTTCCACAGTTGGGTGTGGTCCTGCCTGTGTATTTGCTGAAGGAGGCTTAATAGTCCAGCTCAGCAAGACACGTTAAAAGGGTGACCAGGCTGGCATAACAGGTGGGCTCAGAGGTATCCCAATACATCAGGTGGCATCCTAAGGGGTCCAACCCATCACAATTGGTTTCACCCACATGGTTGCTATTAGGACATTTAGTGCACTGGATGAGGTACACCTCATGTTGTAATAGGCATGTGTAGGACTCATGGGATCTTGAAAGGTGTGTTGATCATTGTAGCACTGGAGATATGTCTGCTGGTTTTGCATCTGTTGTTTTGGCAGGGTCTGGTGCTGCTGAGTTGGTGTGTCCTGGTCTGTGCAGAGCTTGCTTCTGATGATGAGCTTGGAGAGGTTGGAGGGGTGTCTGAAGGCCAGAAGAGGGGATTCAGGGAAGATTTCTTTCAGGAGGAGATGCCTACTGAGTATGGGTTTCAATTGTTTGATGATAGCCCATATGGGTTCCTGTGTGCACTGGTAGATGACAGCTTGGAGTGTATGGTCAGAGGGGGGGTTATTTCTGTATTGAAGCAGGCTGTCTTGGACTATTTGGGTGGCAGGTTCCATGATGTGATCTACTTCTTTGGTGGAGTGTCCTTTTATGGTGAAGGTGGTTATGAATGTATTAAGGTATCCCATATTTTCTTCTTGGAGCCTATTCTGTGGTATCTGAGCGCCCGGTTGAAGACAGCAGATTCCTTTGTATGTTTGGAGTGATTACTGGAGCTATGAAGCAGGGCCATAAGTAGGGCAGGCTGTGCAGGGCAGCTGACCAGGGTGCAAAACCAGCAGGTGCAGAAAAACGGGGTGGCATTGAATCAGGCCCAGTGGTCACCCCCACACACATAGGATCGGGCCCAGCAGTGTCAGCTGGAGCAGAGGGTGCTCAGCTCCCCCCAATATCAAGCTCATCAGTATAAACTGGAGCCCAGGGTGCTCATTGCTCCCCCTCCCTGCAGGATCTGGGCTCAGTGACCCCAGTGGGAGCAGGCTCTCCCCCAAGTGCTAGCAATGTGGCAGTGGCAGCAGGTGGGCAGAGCACTGAGTACAACTATCTCTCCACCCTGAGGGGTGGGGGGAAGAGGCCCACAGGGAGGTGCTGACTGACAGGCTGGAGCTGTGTCCCAGGCCCACACCAGCTGCCCTAGCACCATGACAGGGAGTGCAACACTACCCCCCACCTCCTGTGGCTACCCCTGCCACAGGTACCTCATCCAGCATCCACACACACCCCTCCAGCACTCCCTCAAATATACCCTTCAGCACCCCCCAACCCTCCCTCCTTCCAGCAGTGTCCTCTATTTGAATATGGTAACCCTAGCCAAGTTGCTCCGTTCTCCCAGCCTTAGTTTCCAGAGCTGATGTGAGCGAGTCTGTGCTTCCAGCAGCAGCCGCCTGCACCTGGGCTGGATGCCAGGCTCAGGCTGTGTGACTGCAAGCTTGGCAGCCATGGAGCTGGGGCAGGGCAGCCAAGGGGAGCAAAGGGCAGTTCTACCCCATGCACAAGGAGTGTGGTGTGACCCTGCTGCAATGGCAGGTCCCCAGGCAGTGAGCGGGGTGTGATCAGGCTGCTGAGAGGCAGGTGCCCCAGGACAATGAATACTGCAGGGAGCATCTCTGGCTCCAGGGGGCGCTGCCAGCCTGTGCTGGGCTCCTTCACAGCAGAGGCAAGAGCATGTCAGGGGGGCAGCTTGGAGCTGTGTTGCCCACCCTGCCTGGAGAACGCCTGGCCACATAGAGATGGCCTGGCTCCGGGAGCAAGGCAGGGAGGGCTGCCAGGCAGCCAGCCAATGGCCTGGCTCCCACAGCATAGAGAGCCAGGGGCCCAAGAAGACCAAGCAGAAGAGGGCTTTTTTGTTTTTTTTTAAACTTGGAAGTGTCAGTTAAGCATGCGTATCCTTGCATAGCCCAATCAGGTTAAGGTTCTTTTCCATAGAAATGGTCCTCTCTCCCAAAAGGTGGTCTCTGTGTGTGTGCCCTTGCTTAAGGAAGACAAGCCAGTTTCCTCTCTTTGCTGTGAATTTTAAAGAGACCCTATTTCAAATAATTTATATTTGTATAGAATTTTAATTTATATCACATCAGTTCTTGACAAATGTGGCCCAGAAGGTCTGTCAGCCTCTCTGTTGTGTTCCCCATATTCATGGCTGGCTTGCTAGTGTGGAAGCCAGTAAATAATTAACAAAGATTTGAAGGGATCTTAATGAATGTCAGTTACTTAGCATGAGTTAGGCTAGCTGTGACCCTAATGACGTGAGATTTGTAGAAACAAGATAATGTGAGACAGAGTGAACTGTGTACAAAGTTATTGCGACCTTGCATTGATAACCAAATATGCAGGCTTGCTTTTTCTTAGTAGTAAGACAAATAAGATAGCAGAAAAGCTTATGTATAAACAAAATGTATTTGTTGCTTTTTATCGTCTGTATTATTGCTAGAAATTGTCTGTAACAAAGGTATAAAGCTTGCTGTAATTGTTTACCAGTTGAGAGACCTGTCCGGGACTGGGGTGACCCTGTGTCCTATGGCACTCTCTCCCTCCATTGTAATTACTGGAGAAATAATAAAGTATTTGATTTTGCTGCACCCAAACAAAAAGTGAGAACTGAGTTTTTCTCCGACACTGGCATTCTGCAGCATCCCTGGACAGCCAGTCCTAGGGATGTTTGAACTGTGCAGACAGAGGTGGTGCCCTTTGTCCCGATGGACTTGGGTCCTGGGACTATGATAAAAAAAAAAAAACAACAACTGACAAAGTGGTGGGACCCTCTTAAGTTACTTTTACATTCCCTCTAAAACTGGCTCTGCCACTGTGCTACTTTTCCCCAGAAGAATATAGTGCTCACCTCTGACAGGAAGCCCCACAGCAGCAAATCAGCAACTTGATATTAGTGACAAACACATCAGAGTGATGATAGACAAACAACTTCTCTTTACTCTAGAGCTTCTTCTCAGACAAATGCTGCCCCCTCAGAGTCAACAGTAACAGGAAAAACTTAAGAGTACCAGAAAATTCAGTGAGCAGCGCATCTTTCCTTTGCATCCCAGTACATAGTCAAGATGCTTAACATCACCACGGTCTGTCACACCTGTTTAACATGGTGTAAAACTGTTTCAGAACCCATCGTGGGTGGGTCCTACAGAAACTTCACTTCTAGGCATATGGAAAATGGGAGGCACCAGGAGGCTTAAACTGTCAATTTCAGTTAAAAACCTTTATTAAAAAGCAAAGTGATGCTAAACCATACTATGAATCTGTTACAACATAAAAGTTTCAGGACCCTTGTTGTGCAGAGGCCTATACTCAAGTGGTCCAAGGTAACAAAAGACCGCACCAAGGTAAAGCCCAATACATGCACTTACAAAATTACCAAAGGTTAGAAACAGACTGGTACAAACTGAATTAGGGGAGGTTTTGGAATTAATTGATAAACTCAACATTAACAAGTCACCGGGACCAGATGGCATTCACCCAAGAGTTCTGAAAGAACTCAAATGTGAAGTTGCGGAACTATTAACTAAGGTTTGTAACCTGTCCTTTAAATCGGCTTCAGTACCCGATGACTGGAAGTTAGCTAATGTAACGCCAATATTTAAAAAGGGCTCTAGGGGTGATCCCGGCAATTACAGACCGGTAAGTCTAACGTCGGTACCGGGCAAATTAGTTGAAACAATAGTAAAGAATAAAATTGTCAGACACATAGAAAAACATAAACTCTTGAGCAATAGTCAACATGGTTTCTGTAAAGGGAAATCGTGTCTTACTAATCTATTAGAGTTCTTTGAAGGGGTCAACAAACATGTGGACAAGGGGATCCGTGGACATAGTGTACTTAGATTTCCAGAAAGCCTTTGACAAGGTCCTCACCAAAGGCTCTTACGTAAATTAAGCTGTCATGGGATAAAAGGAAAGGTCCTTTCATGGATTGAGAACTGGTTAAAGGACAGGGAACAAAGGGTAGGAATTAATGGTAAATTCTCAGAATGGAGAGGGGTAACTAGTGGTGTTCCCAAGGGTCAGTCCTGGGACCAATCCTATTCAATTTATTCATAAATGATCTGGAGAAAGGGTAAACAGTGAGGTGGCAAAGTTTGCAGATGATACTAAACTACTCAAGATAGTTAAGACCAAAGCAGATTGTGAAGAACTTCAAAAAGATCTCACAAAACTAAGTGATTGGGCAACAAAATGGCAAATGAAATTTAATGTGGATAAATGTAAAGTAATGCACATTGGAAAAAATAACCCCAACTATACATACAACATGATGGGGGCTAATTTAGCTACAACAAGTCAGGAAAAAGATCTTGGAGTTATCGTGGATAGTTCTCTGAAGATGTCCACGCAGTGTGCAGAGGCGGTCAAAAAAGCAAACAGGATGTTAGGAATCATTAAAAAGGGGATAGAGAATAAGACTGAGAATATATTATTGCCCTTATATAAATCCATGGTACGCCCACACCTCGAATACTGTGTACAGATGTGGTCTCCTCACCTCAAAAAAGATATTCTAGCACTAGAAAAGGTTCAGAAAAGAGCAACTAAAATGATTAGGGGTTTAGAGAGGGTCCCATATGAGGAAAGATTAAAGAGGCTAGGACTCTTCAGTTTGGAAAAGAGAAGACTAAGGGGGGACATGATAGAGGTATATAAAATCATGAGTGATGTTGAGAAAGTGGATAAGGAAAAGTTATTTACTTATTCCCATAATACAAGAACTAGGGGTCACCAAATTAAATTAATAGGCAGCAGGTTTAAAACAAATAAAAGGAAGTTCTTCTTCACGCAGCGCACAGTCAACTTGTGGAACTCCTTACCTGAGGAGGTTGTGAAGGCTAGGACTATAACAATGTTTAAAAGGGGACTGGATAAATTCATGGTGGCTAAGTCCATAAATGGCTATTAGCCAGGATGGGTAAGAATGGTGTCCCTAGCCTCTGTTCATCAGAGGATGGAGATGGATGGCAGGAGAGAGATCACTTGATCATTGCCTGTTAGATTCACTCCCTCAGGGGCACCTGGCATTAGCCACTGTTGGTAGACAGATACTGGGCTAGATGGACCTTTGGTCTGACCCGGTACGGCCTTTCTTATGTTCTTATGTTCTTATGAATTCCTTAATATATATATATATATATATATATATATTATATATATATATTTTTTTTAGGTAGTTCTAAGAGGCCTTCAAGGCTCCTGGTAAAATCACAAGTTGGCATAACAATGATCTGAATGAACCTAGAACTGAGAGAAAACATTTGTAGTTGAAGTCACCAAACTGTGCTCCCTTTGATTAACAATCATGAGACGAGGTTTCCATCCTGTAGCGGGGTGGTTACTTGCTCCTGCCCTGAGGGGTTTAAAAGCAGCCCTGCAGCTCTAAAAGCCTGGGCTGATTGGGGGAAAATAGGCTCAGCTGTGGCCATGCCCCAAATAAGGCCCAGCTGGCCCCTATAAGAGGCAGTGAGCCAGGAGCCTACTCAGTCTCCCTCTGCCTGTAGAGAGAGAAGGGCCTGGCTGCAGGGAGCTAGAGACACAATACCCAAGTGGAGCAGGGCTGGGGAAAGGCTGAGGCACTGGGGAGCTCCAGCCCGGAGAGCCCCAGGCTGTGGCCTAGCAGAAGGCCAAGCGGTACTAGGAATTGCAGAGGGCAGCCCAGGGGTAGGCCAAGGAAGCAAGTTCAAACCCTCCTTGCCGGTGATGAGTAGGCTGATACTGCAGTCTGCCCCAGGGCATGGTGCTAGATCAGGGATGGGCAAACTATGGCCCGCGGGCCGGATCCGGCCCTTCAGGGCTTTGGATCCGGCCCGCGGGATTATCCCTGGTGGTGCTGCGGGCCCGGCGCTGCTCTCAGAAGCAGCCCCCGGGCCGGGAGGCAAAGGGCTCCATGTGCACACGCAGATCCCTCTGCCCCGCCCCCCCCAGGGGCTGCAGCACTTCCTGGAGTGGCGTGGGGACAGGGCAGGCATGCAGGGAGCCTGCCTTGGCCCTGGTGTGTGCCACTGCCACCCCGGAGCCACTTTAGGTAAGCGGCACCGGGCTGGAGCTCAAACCCCTCCTGCCCCCCGCCCCCCAACTTCCTGCCCTAAGCCCTCTGCCTGTACCTCACACCCCTCCTGCACCCAACTCCCTGCCCTGAGCCCCTTTCTGCACTCCTGTGCATTCCAACCACCTGCCCTGAGCTCCCTGCTGCACCCTGCACCCCGTGCACCCCAACTCCCTGCCCTGAGCCCCGTCCTGCACTCTGCACCTCCTGTACCCCAACCCCTTCCCTGAGCCCCCTCTTACACTCTGCACCCCTTCTCTGCCCCAATCCCTTGTCCTGAGCCCCTTCCTCCACATCCCGCACTCCACCCCCCCTGCCCTGGCCCTGCATACAATTTCCTCACCCAGATGTGGCCCTCGCCCCAAAAAGTTTGCCCACCCCTGTGCTAGATGATGACTGGCAGTAGCCTTATACTGAGGCAAGGTGGGAATAGTGGGCGGGGGTTCCCTGGGGAGGGGAGACCCTAAGACTGAGGGGTTACTGCCAGGGGGCAGCACCTCAGGTGAAAGGGACACTGGGGGCCAGAGGACAGGCAGATCACCAGCCTGCAGAGGGTGCTCGAGAGCTGGAAGAGCTAATTCCCAGAACATACCAGCAGGAGGCACTGTAGGGGTGAGTCCATATGCTATTCTCATAGCTGAAGTTGCATATCTTAGGTCAATTTCCTGCCCCCCCCCCAGTGTAGACCAGGCCTAAGAGTCTGGCTTAGCCAGACAAGACAACAGCATGACCAGCAAAGCATCTAAAAGCAAAGTCTTAAGCAGCCTGACATTGCCAATGCCAGCTCAAGTGGCTGATTAGACTGTGTACAGGACCTACATTTCTCCAGCAGCAAAGACCGCAAGTGAGGATCAGCACCACAAACTCCATTTTCGCTGTTCTTTTCTCCCCTTTTGTCTTAAAACAAAAACCAAAACAGGACTGAAGTTTAGCAACAACTCCAAACCATCTATCCTAAACTGTTTTCTCCCCCCCCAGTAATACTTTAATCTTTAATACCCTTTAAGATTACCAACTAGGGGATCCCTCTATTAAAAAACAAAACAACCCAACTGTACAGTGAAAGAGAGGAAGTAAGGAAAATTGTTACAGTAAAAGCTTCTCAGTCCTTTACATTTCAATTCTGTGTTTTTCTTCCTTCCTTCTGTGTCTTTAATAAAATATTTAAAAGATGGCAATGGTGGCTGTTAAATCAGTACTGATGTACTTCCATTGTGACATGAAACCATCATGCCACACTTAACTGTGAATAAGTTTAATTAACTTCTTACCACCTGCTGAGTCCAAGACACCCTTTTATCAATGCAACACCCCCTTTCTCCCAACTAGACAAAGAAATGGAGTGTGGCTGGCAACCCTTAAATTGAGAATCCATGTTCTAATATAACTGCTATTTGACAAAAAAATATTTTTCACCATAGCATCAGAACTGTTAGATGTTGTGAATTTGCAGACTGTTCCCTGAGAAGAGCACTTTTTTTTTCTGAAACTAAGCTAATAGGTCGCTTATGAAGTCTCACAACACAATCTTATAAACCATATAATCTTGATTAGACAGGTGTATGTGCGTCAGTCAAAACACAGCCATGTACATAAAGCCACCAGACAGTTGTTCATGGGCTCCAGGGTGCCACTGTGGTATTTCAGTACAGACTGCTTGTTTTTTTCAGTGCTCAATTTCTCTTCAAACACTCAGACATTTTACAAAGAACCCTAGTGCTTCATTTTACGCTTCCATTTTTCTCTGATATTCTATTCAATATCAGCAGTTTTTAGTTAAAAAAAATCAAAATTCTGTCTTAGAGGTTTTCTAAATTTAGTATGCAATTTGGAGTTTGTCAGCTAATCCATGAATAGTGTAGTTATTGATCGTCATTATATAAAACCCATTTTTAAAAACATCCCATTCAAACAATTTACTAGTGGAATAGTGAGTTGTGTAGAAATGCATTTGCTATGCTACAAGGGTATGTAAAAAAACCTCTCATTGTTTAGGAATAACTAAATTTTCTTTCAGACAAGGAATCCAATCCTGAAGTCCTTACTCAGGTAAAATGCCCATTGAATTGTAGGGAGTAGGATTCTGTGATTTGGCTCCAAGAGGTCCAGTACATAAAGCATAAAGCATAAAGCAAGCAGACCCTTCTGGAGTCTGGGGTGCTGCTCTGGCACTCAAAACAGATCCCAGCACAACTTATAGCAACCTACAGAGCTTTAACTCACTGCAGCCCACCCTAGGCTGCCTGTGGGCTCTATGGGTCTGTGCACTACGGACCTACCCCCAATCCACCACTACACCAGGTCTTGGGAAAGGGGCGGAATAGGGCTGCTTACTGGTGAATTCTTTGACCAGTTGTGGCTCATGTACTGCCACTATATGCTGCTAGAATAGCATATGAGAGCTGAGTAGGAGCCAGAACCTATCCCAATGTATGTGTTGTGCCTGAGAAAGGAGTTCAGGGTGGACCCAGCAATATCTCAGAGGTTCCACTTACTTGTGTGTTCCCTTGTAAGTGACACTTTTTATTCTCACTCCTAAATTTCCCCAAATGTTGTGCAGGTGTGTAGCCACTTGACTCACATTAGAATCAATAGGAATCATGAAGTTAAAACCCCATACAGCTTTCAAAAATCAAGCCCTTGAGGTAGAAACAAAAAGGATATAACTGGCCAATTTTATTCCATGTTTCAAATTCTTATATCAAACCCATTACCACTATATGTATAGACAGGCCAGATCTACAAAGATATTTCAAATATGTTAATGCAGGATGAAAGTCCCACGGCATGGCCATGGCTGGCCTTGGTTTGCTGGCAGGGACTGCAGGGCTAAAAATTGCTGTGTGGACATTCTGGCTCAGGCTCCAGCCCGAGCTCTGGGATGTTCCACCCTTGCAGGGTCCCAGAGCTCAAGCTCCAGCCTGAATATCTAGACAGCTATTTTTCAGTCCTGGAGCCTGAGTCAGTGGACCCAGGCCAGCTGCAGGTTTTTTATCCCTATGTAGACATACCCACCAGTGCCTAATGAGAATGTAGTGGGATTTTCAGAAGTGCCTAAGCAGGTTAGATACCTACCTCCCATTGACTTTGCTTAGGCACTTCTGTAAATTCTACTAGGTGCCTCGCTGTACCTGTAGGAATTTGCAATTCTCTGTAGATCTTGCCCAATGTCTACAGTAACAGCATGAATGCTACAGTTTTTAAACACAGGAGCCTAGACAGAATGTCCAGTCCATAAATGCTCATTTTATACCCCCAAGGTGAAATTCGGGCGAACACACATCGTATGAGCCATTCAAGTCTTCCAAGGAGGCTTTATGTTAAAAATACATGTATGTTTGTAACTGAAGTCAGCCAGTCTGACTGAGTATGAACAAGGGGCAGAACTGCTAAGCAAGATGGTGCCCTTTTCACAGAATAGTTTTTCAGACCAGAGTTGTAGTTTAAGTGAGGCAGAGGTCTTTGTGCAAGCCCTCTGCAGTGGGGTGAATTTCACACTATTATACTGGCTAAAAAGTGCTTTTTCCATCTTAAATACCACTGTCCAAATCCATTTTGAATATTCTTTAAACTATTGGGTGCATGACCAGCTTTAGCGCAGATAGAGCCATTTGGTAACAAGTAATTTCTGTTTCAAAATTACTGGAATGCTTATTCTTTGGTAGCTGATTTGTAATGTTTCAATGTGCGAGCAGAAGGATCTGTAGCTTCAATCCATCTTGGCATCCAGTAATGGGAAAGCCAGTCAGCTCGCCCAGGGTAGTGCTTCTCAAAGATCTGGCGGTAGTAGTAACCTTCTTTAGTCTTAGGAGGATTAAAAGGAAATTTCTCTGCTGCCTTTTCCAGCAGAAGGTCATCAACCTATGGGCAAGAGTGAAATAAAAATTAATCTGTGAAGTTGCTTTATAAATTATTCACCAGACCATTAGCTGCAGTCGAAATACTATCATCCCAGTGTAGTAGGATTTACCATTAACTCCACCGTTCCTTATATTCCAGAAAGAGATTAAAAGCTTTCTAAAAAGTGAAATTCTACCCTAGGATGTGCACATAGCTCCCCCTGAGCTCAAGGTGAGCCTGATCTGCACAACTTTATTGATAATTAGTCTCATAAATGGCCCTATTAGTGCAATATTGTTTCTGGCGCCACAGTAGGTGTCAACTTTTTTAAAGATAAGATTCTTTTCTAGTAAACTTACTAAAGTATCTCCCCAATTCCTTCCTGCCTTTCTCTCTCTATTGAATGATTCTGAGCAAGCTTAGGCTACGCAGTTATCTGCTTCTTGATAGGTTCTCTCCTCTGCCTGCATTCAATGGATCCCAATTCACTCCAATCAGCACAACCCAGTCTGCAGGCTTCCAGTGGCAGAGAGTACCCCAGGAGTGGGAGTGCAGAGGTCAAGTCTCCTGCAGCCTCCATTTCAACAAGGGCAGCTTTCCCGGTAGTACAAGGGTGTAAACTGCACTGGCACCAACAGAGGTGACTCTCACCCACAGGCTAGCGTAAGGTGGGCACTACGTTTTACCACTAGTGATCATTTACACACAATCCCCTGTGCTAAGCAAGTGTAGCTGCAGTTACACTGCCTGGCTCGGTAAGAAGAGATTTCAGCTCCAAAAAGGGCCTAGCTATGCTACAACCAAGTGTGGCTACCAAAAATTGACACTGCATTAACTCTGCAACTGGGAACAGCAGGTAGAGGTGCTATAAATGTATAAACTACAGCAGCTGCCCTAAACTGAAGGATTTCCCACAGTACCACAGCTGCAGCATTCATTTCTCACATGAAACTCAGAATCCAGCAAGTTTATCCATAAATTAAACACACATATATTTGCAATCCAGCTATTTCCTTCACTTAAGCATATCAACTGCCTTTCACGGTCCTGTTCATGAGATTTTATCGTTTCTTTCCACCGAAAATTTCACCACACACTACAACAGTTTTCATACCCTGAAGTACTTTCATTTCTTAAAAGCAATCTTACTCCTGTAATATTCTTGAACAAATGGCAATTCAAGAACTTCAGTTCAAATATTTATATTCTGGACTATATGCAAATTCCACCTTTCACTGGCTGATGCAATTTCTAATATACCTGCAATGGCTTTAAAACATAGCATGAAAGCATATGGTACTGTAGATAACAAGCAATAATTAACATAAATAGGTGTACCTGGAGATCAACATGATCTTGGAGAATTGAAAACCAAGACTTCTTGAGAGATGTTATACCATCACTGAAGGCTTCTTTGGGTCTCCAGAGTATTTCTTTCGGAAGCAAGTTGGAATCCTGAAACGATTCTCTCAAGAGATGTTTTTCAATTCCATCCTATGGATAGGACACATAACAATGCTGTGAATGTTAGGAACCTAAGTGTAACGAACCCTACAAGACAATTTTTAAGGCTAGATTTTTAAAATACATCTTCCCCTTTTGAAGCCCATTCAATAAAAAGATCAGGCCATTGGCACCAATCCAGCAAAGCAATCAAGCATGTGAACAGTACCATTAAATTCTATAGGATTACTCCTGCTTAATGCTCTGCTGGATCACAACCTTAATCTCCAATATGCCTTTTGGGTGCTGTGTAGGTTTGAATACCTTTGGAATTCTGAGTTCTGCTGGCAGGGATAGGTAGTAAGAAGTAAACCTGTGATCCAAAAACGGGACTCTCAGTTCAAGACTGAAAAACAAAACAAAAAAAATTAAATTAGAAAACATACTACATCAATCCCAAGACACATTAGTTTAGAATTCCAGAACTGTTAACATCCATTTATTTTGAACAGCAGAAGGAATACAAGGCTTAGTACTTTAATATATGAATATTTCACTTATGCTCAAAATTTAATTTCCAATTAATCAATTTGTACAATCCAGTAAACCATCTGCACAGTATTTATCAACCAAAAAAGTCCAAGAATTTTGTCACAGTGTATGCTGCCATCTATTGGAAAGTTTGATATCATGCAAAAATGTGGGAATTCCTACAGTAGGTTCCACAAAGACCTCCATAAAACAATGCATTTTGCATATAAACACTGAAAAAAAATCCTGTAATCCTAAAAGATCTGTCAAAAACCAGCAAGTTGCCTGTGAGGAGATGCATTAGTTTCACCCAAAAGCATACCCGAGTTTAGCTTTCAAACATGATAGCAATAAAGATGCACGTGTGGAAACCATAAAGACATTTATAGTGATTCTGCAATGCTCTCATGCAGAATTTCCATTAACTTCTGCAAGAGTTCCATGTGCAGAAGCACTGAGCCCTCTACTGCTTATGTTCGGGCCCAATATGTTGTGGAGACAGATAACTAGTATCATTTCTAAGACTTCATATTTGAGGTGACAAATGTGTTGATAAGAATTTTGCCTTTGGAAGCAAGGAACTTGCATCAATCACTCCTGTACTTGCAGCAGGGCATGTTAGTTTAAAGCATGTAACGTAATGGGCCAGGACCTCAGCCTGTGCAAGTCAGTGTAGCTACACTTAAAGTCAGCTGGGGAAGTGGTCCAGTGTAACTTGGTGCCTTCCAAACCTGAGTTTATTATTCTTAGTTTTTCTCCTCACAAAAAAATTAAAGACCTACTGCAGGTAACATGCAGTATGCCCTTGAAGAACGACTATGGTTTAGTAATATTTGAGTGCAGAGGCTTGAACTTCCTACCCTTGTATACCGAGTAAGAGGTTAGGACTTTTCAGTTTCAGCCAAAGATTGTTCAATGTGCATAAATGAGAATCTGCTGCTATATATTTTCTGCAGGTGATAGGCATCTTTAACTGTTTATACTTCTTTGCCCCTCATACTGACTGTTACCCCTATTTCTCACATCACATCTACATTTAACTAGAAGTTATCAGAGCAGGGATCTTGTCTTTCCAATTGTTCTATAAAGCATTTCACAAACTTCTGTATAACAAGAAAAGGCAATTGCAGCTCTTCAAGCAAAAGGCAATTCAAAGTATGAAAATAAACAAACCTGAGTAAGCAGCCAGTCATCAGCGCAACATGCAGTCTCCCCATTATTAAAATGGAGAAACCCAAGGCACAAGGAGGTTTACTTGCTCATGGTTGCACAAATCTGTGGCAGAGCCAAGAACAGAGCCCAGATCTCCTGACTGCCCAAGTCTTGTGTTTTAGTCACAAGATCCTCCTTCCCTTTATATCTATCCAGCTTCTTTATTAATACTCTATTTCCTTTTTTTTTCCTTCCAGTTTCCATTCCTTAATGTTCAGATGCATCCCTGTTGTTTATGCCAGAGGTCCAAAATGTATATAAATCTATTGCCTAATTTCTTTAGTTATTTTTAAAACGTTCTGATTTTAATCTTGGTCACAAAGGGCCATTCCCCCCCCCCAAATATTAACATTTCTAAATATAGTAAATATTTTGTACTGCTCACAACAAAGATCATTCCTCCTAGACAAAGGCTTTTCCTGCATCAATTGGCAGAATAGCAACCTGGTGCATTTGATATGATCAGTTATGCACAATGCTATGAATGCTCCACCTGGATTCCTTCAGGATACAAATCCAATTTAATCTTGGTATGTACCTTTATACTGTTCTCCAGCCTTCTATCGGAGACTTTTAATGAGTATCTTTTTCTGTTTGTTTTTTCTTACATGAAACCACAAAAAAGGATATTGCTTTCCTCTCACACAAGCTTTTATGGCCAGATCCTGGTCCCACCAATAAACAGCTAACACACGTGTCCCTTAAAAGATACTGAATTTATAGATGAAGGCAATTGAGGGTAATATTTCCCTCTACATGCTACCAAATGCACCACTGCTCAGATGTTTGTAATTTCACAGAGGACAGCAAGATCGTTAAGATCCTAGTCTACTTAGATTATTAAACTACATGTGTAACTGTGGTCTGTGGGAGCCTAAACAGGCCTTACCCATGAGCTGCAGTAGTTCTGTCTGCACGAAGTACATCAAACATGTAGAGTTCTCTCAGAAGCCGCTCACTGTCTTCCACAGCTTCTTCAGGAGACGGGGCCTGTAACATACATGCATACGTAGTGCACACACATATATATTGCATGGCTGTATTGCTACTTTGAGAATTTTCTGTAGCATATATGGATTTCCAGTGATTTCTTTGCACAGAAGGAGAAGTTGTACTCTGCAGCGTATTCGATAGTACAATGATATGCTACACACTTTTAGGGCATGGATGTTAAAGCAACTGGTACATAAATTTTCACTGCAGGCCAACTTATTTCACAATCTGCAAACATTTGAGGAGAATACATACAATTGGATGATTAGGACTCCTTTCCCCAACCTTCCTCACTTTTATAGAAACACGCAACATGCATGCTCATTCTCATGGGCTTACTCTATTACTGTACAAATAGCATGTGCCCTGTGTATTTCCCAAAAGCTACAACACATTCTACAGGGATTTGGACAAAACTGCCCCAGTGTCTTCTTTCTATTCAAATTTCTCAGGAATCCAAGAAGGCCATAAGCGATCTCAGAACAGGGCCCTAAGGACTCAAATAATGAACCTCCTCAATAAAATTTGTTTTGGAAGCAGTTACATGGAGATGCTGATTTTTTTTTTTTTTAAGATTGTATATCTGTTACTATGACAGTTCTCACCACAAGCCAAGAGGATGTAAGTGATATTTGCTGCACAAAAAGTATAAAATGTTTAGGCCAGATTCTCATCTAATGTAAATCAGCATAGCTCCTTTGACTTCACACTTGGCAGTCTCAGTACAGAGGCCAAGAACTGCCGGGAAAGAAGACTGAACTGTTTGTTTATCCTTAGAAGTGGTCTCTGCAAGTCAGTGTTGGCACACACACATTAGCAGGACAGTATGGGGAAAACCTGCACTATGACAGGACTGTCCCTATTCCATAAATAAACAGAGGAATTAATGAGAAGATCATCAGATGGTGGAAAGTGTCAGAGCTTCATTGAACTCAGTGAGCTATGACAATTTACACTGCTGAAGATCTGTTCTTCAGTCTCCAGCTGGCACCTTAACCAACTCTAAATTTGCTTTTAAAACTGTAGAAAAAAAAAGTCTGCTAAAGGAGTTGGCTGATGAGATTGCAGAGCCATTGGCCATTATCTTTGAAAAATCATGGCGAACGGGGGAGGTCCCGGATGACTGGAAAAAAGCTATTGTAGTGCCCATCTTTAAAAAAGGGAAGAAGGAAGATCCAGGGAACTACAGGCCAGTCAGTCTCACTCAGTCCCTGGAAAAATCATGGAACAGGTCCTCAAGGAATCAATTCTGAACCACTTAAAGGAAGGGAAAGTGATCAGGAACAGTCAGCATGGATTCACCAAGGGCAAGTCATGGCTGACTAACCTAACTGCCTTCTATGATGAGATAACCGGCTCTGTGGATGAGGGGAACGCAGTGGATGTGCTATTTCTGGACTTTAGCAAAGCTTTTGATACAGTCTCCCACAGTATTCTTGCCAGCAAGTTAAAGAAGTCTGGGCTGGATGAATGGACGGTAAGGTGGATAGAAAACTGGCTAGATGGTCGGGCTCAACGGGTAGTGATCAATGGTTCCATGTCTAGTTGGCAGCCGGTATCAAGTGGAGTGCCCCAAGGGTCGGTGCTGGGGCCGGTTTTGTTCAATATCTTCATTAACGATCTGGAGGATGGTGTGGATTGCACCCTTAGCAAGTTTGCAGATGACACTAAACTGGGAGGAGTGGTTGATATGCTGGAGGGTAGGGATAGGATACAGAGGGACCTAGACAAATTAGAGGATTGGGCCAAAAGAAATATGATGAGGTTCAACAAGGACAAGTGCAGAGTCCTGCATTTAGGACGGAAGAATCCCATGCACTGCTATAGACTAGGGACCGAATGGCTGGGCAGCAGTTCTGCAGAAAGGGACCTAGGTGTTACAGTGGACGAAAAGCTGAATATGAGTCAACAGTGTGCCCTTGTTGCCAAGAAGGCTAATGGCATTTTGGGTTGTATAAGTAGGGGCATTTCCAGCAGATCGAGGGATGTGATCATTCCCCTCTATTCAGCACTGGTGAGGCCTCATTTGGAGTACTGTGTCCAGTTTTGGGCCCCACACTACAAGAAGGATGTGGATAAATTGGAGAGAGTCCAGCGGAGGGCAACAAAAATGATTAGGGGGCTGGAGCACATGACTTACAAGGAGAGGCTGAGGGAACTGAGATTGTTTAGCCTGCAGAAGAGAAGAATGAGGGGGGATTTGATAGCTGCTTTCAACTACCTGAAAGGGGGTTCCAAAGAGAATGGATCTAGACTGTTCTCAGTGGTAGAAGATAACAGAACAAGGAGTAATGGTCTCAAGTTGCAGAGGGGGAGGTTTAGGTTGGACATTAGGAAAAACTTTTTCACTAGTAGGATGGTGAAGCACTGGAATGGGTTACCCTAGGGAGGTGGTGGAATCTCCTTCCTTAGAGGTTTTTAAGGTCAGGCTTGACAAAGCCCTGGCTGGGATGATTTAGTTGGGTTTGGTCCTGCTTTGAGCAGGGGGTTGGACTAGATGACCTCCTGAGGTCCCTTCCAATCCTGAGATTCTATGAATTTATTTATTACAAAAATGCATAATCTCCAAAAGGAATATTCTATAATAGGAGGAAAAAGGAAATGTCTGGACCCTGGACACAGCTGGTGATGTTCTCTTAAAACTGTATTATTTGACTTCAGTGGGATTACAGGCAAGTCTCATCTTACGCAGGGGTTCTCTTCCGCAGTTAGCACGTACAGCAAAAACCGCATATAGTGAAACACTCATTGAGTTGAATGGCGGGCGAAATTGTCCACACTACAGATGCAGTTTTTATACTGTTATTTTTCTTTTTTTCCCGTTTTTGCCGACTGCGCAAAGCTGAATTAGTGCATGTTAAATGCGCCTAAGGTGCAACTTGCTGTACTCACATGCACAACAGCTTGTGTGCAAAAGTGTTTGCAAGATGAATACTTATTTATCCACTTTAATACATTATTTACTTGTAAGTAGATATAAAGCACCAGCACCAACAAGAATTAATGTATTCCAAGGACTCTTTTCTGATTATTGTGGCCCAATATGGGCATGCACAAAGAAGAACCCTTTTTCCTTTGTGAACAAAATGTTGTTGTTACCTTATGGAAATAAATATAGCCTTGTGTAAGCTCATCCGAGCCTTCCCCTGAGAAAATGACCACACTGTCTGTTTTCTTGCGTATGTGTTTGGAAACCAGATACATACCTAAAACAATAAAATCAGATTTACAAAGTTACTGTAAATTCAGTTATAACTGAACAAAATTGACTGACTTCAGAAGTACAGCCTACACAGTCATTTTGATTTCGTGTTTCAGTGCTTCTCTTACATATTAGAAATGAGGGGGAAACAGCTGAAATCCACAACAGCAGCAACTCTTTCTGCCTTTCAATGCCATTAAAATATCACTAACTCATATCATTTTAGGTATATTTTCTGTATCTAAATTGTTCCCATGGTGCATGCTTTCCTATAACTAGTCCTTAAAACTCAAACAATTGAAGGGAAAAATATATCTATAAGTGGCCTTGATTCAGGAAAGCTAAGTCCCAGTGAAGTCAGTTGGACTTAAGTACACGCTTAAAGTTAAGCACATGCTTGAGTGCTATCCTGAATAGGGATGTTTTCCTGAATTAAGGCTTATGTTTGTAAGAATAAAAATAACCAATCAAATATTTATTACCGCTGTAAGTTTATCTTAACAGTTATACTGTATAGTCCATTTCATTTCCAAAGCACTGTACTAATAAATTCTCTCTATTCTCTTCATATACATACAATGAATTCAGCCTTCTCCCCATTGAACCTTTCCACATGATTTAGTAATAGAATAATTTTTGTTTTATTTTTATTTATTTATTTATTTATTTTTTAAGACCGAGTTCATTAACAGGTGTTTATTTCCAGGAGTTCTACTACACTGTCATACTAAAATCACATTTGAATGCAAAAAAAATGTGAAAAAAATTGGAAAAATGATTTGTTTCCATATTTGTTATGGCAAAGTAGTACGTATATTCTGAATTCACAAAACTGTGCCTGCCTTTCTGGAAGACAGGCTTTAGCCAAACATGAAGTTTTTGGTTCAGAACAGGAGTAAATGGATGAGATTCTATGGCTTGTGTTTTACGGGAGGTCACACTAGATCTAATATTTCCTTCTGGCCTTAAAATCTGAATCTGTCTTTCATTTAAGGATCTCAAAGCCTCAATAAACCTCAAAGGAATGTAAATGTTGTTATACCTGTCTTACCAGTAAGACAAATAACTTGCCATGGTCCCACATGGAGGATTTGTCTACAAAAACATTTAGTTCACCACAAACTGTAGTCTAATTCTAGCCCGCGCTAGCCTACCACAAAATAAAGTGTCTGCGTGGACCCTGCTGCCATGCATTAAAAGTTCCCTAGTGACCTCTGATTTACTCCTGTTTCAAAGAAGAATAGATCAAAGACCACTAGGAACTGTTAGTGCGCGGCAGCAGGATCCACGTAATTAGTTCACGGCAGGCTAGTATTAAGTAGATTTACACCCCAGCTTGCCATGAAATAAGTGTTTTTGCAGAAAAGCCCTGAGACAATGACAAAGTTGGAAATAGAAATCAGGGTTTCTGGCTCCCAGGTCCTCTCTGATGTTAGACAGTATACAAAGATAATACCTTTTGTGTAAAACAATACTTAGTAAAGAGTATATTAAAAAAACAAAAAAAAACAAACAAACAAACAAAAACTTACCAACTGAAGCTCTTACTGTTGTAATATCATATGTTTCCAAGCTAAAAATAACCTCTTCTAATGCCTGAATGCCTTCTTCAGAATTAAATATTACTTCATGATGTTCACTGCCAATATAAGCAGCTACCTGTTTATAACAGATTACATTACTAACTTGCCTTTTAACCCAAAGTGCTTTGCAAACATCCACAACACATCACTAAAATGCCAGAGCTCTTCTGCCACAAAAATTACATAACTGATTAAGACAGGAAGAAAATAAAATGGATATCCACTATAAACTGCAGTGGAAAATATTTCCAAAATTACAATTTATTCTAACCCCAATGTTTACACAAAGTACAGTCGACTCTGTAATGGCTGTGACATGTTTTTTTAATTACGACATGGCCTAAAACACAGCACAGTGCCCCCCCAAAAGATTTGTCTAAACTACAAGTTCATTGGCAACTAACACACTCGCAGATGCTAGATGAGACACTTCCAGTGATTCTTCCAAGATCTAAAAGTTTAGTGGTTTAGCCTTGGACTCAGCCACAAATGGGGGCAGAATTAAGGAATCTTTGAAAGCATGGCCCTGCGTGAGACTATTTTTTTAATCCTGTTCCCATACCTTCCCGCAATACCCACTTCCACCTGCTCACACATTTTTTTCTTACATTTTTATCCTCCTCCCCCCCCGCAAAAACCTTAGATCCTGCAAGAAAGACAGATTCCCCCATGCTAGCAAAAAAAAAGTTAATATTTTTATATATTATAAAAACAATTTTTACCATTAAAAAAATAAAACAAATCATGCTGAAACCATTTAGTGATGTCCCACAAATTTCTGCAGTCTGTTTTTTTTTTGTCCGCCCAATCATGCCTGCAACAAAAGCACATTTTACCCACTCCTGGTATTATGGCAGAACTCCCTAGATCTGTCCCTTGTAGTAATAACTCAGTGACAGTTTTGGTCACAAAAAGATTTTTAAAATATATAAGAACAAAAATAAAACCAACCTATTTCTGTAATTTAATTAAGATTTAATTAAGCAGCAAAACCAATGCTGTGCAAACTTAGTTTTACCAAAAATTCTGATTCCATCCAAAAGAGGATTAAGACTACATCCAGGACACATTGTGACCTTATACAGGTAATGTAAAAGCAGTATTCTCTATTCAGCTTGAGCACACTAACTGTAACGGAAGACAAAAATATTACTATACCTTTCTGGCAGCCAATAAATCAGGACTGTCTTCCATTCCAATGGCAAAGGTTTGTAAAGGGTAATTGACGCTTGCTTCTTTCATCAGTTTCAGGAGCATCGCAGCAACCAAACTGGAATCCAAACCCCCTATCAGCAAAACAATTTATTTCGTTATGTTTTTAAGGTACAAGCACCTGTACAATGGAAACATGATTTACATAGGTCTTGCTTTTTAAATTGTGTGTGAATCCAAGACACGATGTACAAATGAGGGTGGAACAGAGCTCTAGAAGAAAAAGACGGCACTGTACAATTTCAGTGGAACAGCTGTAGTAGCAATTACTAGTTTATGTGCTGTCCAGGAACCGCAACTAATTTTTTCTTACTACACAAATAGATCTTCCATGGTGGTATAATGATTCCAAATAAACATACCTTCTCTCTGCCCATCCTGCCAAGATTGGACTGATTTCCCACCCCCTCAAATACAAAACTGTTCTCATCTCCTTCATGACTATGCTTCCACCTACTGCTAACAATCGTTCTCCCTAAGATTCTACTTGCCCCCTCAGCTTTGACAGTTCTGGCCTGCTCACAGTCCCCAACTCTCTCTTCTGCTTGCAGCTACCATTCCAGCCATCTGGCACACCCACCCTCAGCTTCACTATCCTTCTTGCCATTTTAAAAGCACAATGTACAACTCTTCGTGCTTATCTCATTTACTGCCACATCCCTTGGTAAAACACACTGTTGAAACTGCATGTACAGGGCAATAGTTGTATAAATAACACACAATTAGTGTGTACCTAGATTGTATTTATGGAGATTTGACTATGCTGCTGTAACTTGAGAACTTTGCATTTTGAAATAGTTTTGGCTCAAGTTTTTTTTTTTTTTTGGGGGGGGGGGGGGGCGGGGGAGAAAGAGATGGACACTGTCCCATCCCTAGCACCATAATACCCTTCCCAGCTTTTATGTAGGTAAATGAAAGGAGTTAGCAGCACTTGTCAAACTAATAATGGCTTCTATTGAGCCCTGCCTCATTCCAATACAATAAGATACATAGTGAACATGTGTCATTATGCCATGCATACACACATGCACAACCTACCTTAACTCTACCTGTCAGTAAGAACTCCTTAAAAAAAAAAAAAAAAAAAACTGCAGTGAATCAAATGTCAGACCCAAGACTAGACAGCAGATACCTGGATTCTACAGTAAATGCCTAACCACTAAAGAACACTGCCTCCCAGCCAAGACACTGAACTTCCTTCTGGACTTCAGATTACACCCTTTGAAAAAGTTAGTATTAGTTTTGGCCCAGATACCCCTAAGTCAGTACACACAGGACATGCCTTCTCCCTCTCTGCCCCCACAAACATACACGAGGGGAGGGGAAAGGCAGAAAAGAAACCATCTCCACACCCAATTTTCCAACTTCCCCTCTTTTCTGGAGTATATAGAGAGGCTTCTGTAGATTTACCTTGTAATAGTACAGCGATGTCTCATTTTTATAAGATATTTACCCTCACTAAAAACCCCTATAATGTTATGAGTACATTGGATTAGCACTGATTAAAGTGTTGGTTTTGTATCTTCTTAGTGAAAGCTGGCCAGGCACTCTGCAATCCAACATCCCAGCTCAGGTTCCATTAGCTATAATAATATAGTAAGAAGCTCAATAAAGACCACAACAATTTTCAAAAATTCCTTCACATTTCTGTTGTACTTTTTCTGCCTACCAAAAATTTTATTAGAAGTCCTGTTATTTTAGATGCATCACAGACAGACCAGAGTAAGTAAGCACTTTATTTATTTATTTGGAGGGGGGGGGGGGGGAGAGGGAGTGTAGGAGCAGGATTTTATAATTGTACTATGAGAATTAATGTATGATTTGATTTTACCCTGTCAGACACCCTTTTTGAATAGCAGAAAGGAATGACAGACCAGAACAACTAATTATGGTCACTCTTTAGTTTTACGATAAGTTATAATGTCTACTATGGTTTCCTATATGTCTTACAAATTAGGCACTCTAGTTAAATATACATTTCTTTGTTTTAAGGCTTTAGTAAGTAAGAAACAGGATCTTGTATTGTATCTATGTTAAGGAGATTAGAAGAAATGTTGAGCGCCTGACGCCCCAATGTGAAGTGTTTTAGTTATAAGATTTAGCAAGGCTTGATTTACAATGTATTCTGCTGAATATAAAATGCTGTCTGTATACCTTTGAAGGTTTCTGTAAGAGATTGTTTGTGTGAATGGGGAATGCATGCATTAGAAAAAGATAAGGTATGAAAGCCATCACAAATTCCAGATCATCAAGAAAAAGTGAGAGATTTGGAAAGACCAGGAGACAACCAGAAAACATCCATTGTATCCAATGCTAAACATGTTAGCAGCATTGATGACCTCAGAGGTGAGGCAGGCACCCCCCAAAGGCGAGACAACAAATAGAAGATAACGATGGGAAGCCCGGCAATAACCATCAAATGATAACAGCAGAAAACCCCAAGATTAACACCACTTAATGACTAATGATTACAGGATGACATTGCAAAATGCATCAACTCAAATGGGAATTTACAACTATAAAGCTGGGGTGTTTTCCATGGAACTCTGGGTTCAGTCCTGCAAAGCCTCGGAGCATCGGATCACAACCGACAAGAGCCCAGCTCCTCACTCGTGCTCAATTTAAATTAACTCAAGATACAACAGACTGGTAACTATAAACATCAAGTGGCGGGGGGGGGGGGGGGAAAGAGGGCGAGAGTGTGTGTAGCATATGCTAAGTCTTGTATTTTCAATAAATGCGGCGTATTTGCCTTCTCCTGAAAAGATCCCACGTGCTTTGTATGAGCATAACAAGAGAAGAGAGCAGGGAAGAAAAGTATAATCATTCTAAGTTGTGCTATTTACCTGACAAAAGACAGCCAATTCTTCGGTGACTCATTAAACGTTTTTTAACAGCATTTTCAAACAGAAGCCGAATGTTGCTTTTCACGGTTTCAAGATCCAAACCTGCCACAACAGGAAACAAGCAAATAGCTTTGTTTCAGGGGGTTTCCATTAAGGCTTTGCTGGACTAAACTAAATAAGAATACAACATTCTTTGCTATCAAATAAATTTCAGACAAGGATGCAGGAGCTCCAATATATTCGCAGGCAGTCACACACAAAGAGAGCTCCCAAGTATCACACCCGTACAGTATAAGGTTTCTTTTCAGCTCTTTGCCAAATAATTCTACCACTTACGCCACACAATACATGTTACATGTTCATGAAAAATTAAGTAATGAATTATTCTGATTAATTTAAAACAAGGTTATAAAAATCAGTTCTTTGCTGTGTTACCTGCAGGCAGATTTTCCACTGTATCATAAGCAGCATGCAGAGGTTCATCTTTACAGCTATGAAATTTTACCAGTTCCACTGATGCAACTTTGCCAGATGGTTTTAAATCCAACACTTCATAGTGTCCCGGAAGAAAAGGCTCCACTTTAGGACAAGTGGACATGGAGTGCTTTAAGTTGACAAGACCTGCAGACATGAAAACATATGGAGAAGAAATTTTCAGGAGTTTCTGAGTATTTACCATGCCCCTCACCATAGTTCCTGAGCTGCTTAAAATTAGAACCAAAATATTTTTCTCCAGATTATCTATTATAGTCTAATTCTGCCCTGGCTGGTACAATGATGAGAAAAAAAAATATGCTGCCTGAGACCTCCTCTGGTGCAGGAGTCCTGCCAACAACAGATTGGGTTGAGACATGTTTTAGAGTTGCAACAAAGTGAACTGCAAACATAGATAGGGTGTGCCCTGTAACTAGCACTTGCTGCTAACAGCAGCATGCAGCACATGATTCCCCCATCTAGCTATGATCAAGCCACCAAAACAACAGACAACAACCTCACTGGGGTCATGGTTCAGAGGCTACCATATTATCTTTTAACTCTATGGAGAAACCCTACCTACCTTGTTGCCTGTGTGGGGAAAGAGGCTCTTGGCACTCACTTTGTCCCCTAATGCACCAAAGGGGCTGGTCCTGTGCTTATTGAAGTCAGTGTCAAAACTCCCATTGACTTGCATGACACAGGATCAGGTCTCAGTGCAGCACAGGGCAAACTTTACTATAACTCAGCTTCTAACTGCTAAGTAGTATTTTACTACTGGGATGTTTTAGGGAAAATATGGCATAATTGAAGACAGTGACAGGGTCAAGTGCAGTACATTTACTGCCTGTGTGAGCTTGAAAGAGAGAAATTAACAAATTTACATATAAAACCTAAAAGAGGTTAACAAAAATCAGTAAGTGGCCAAAGTTACTACAGAGTTGATATTAAAATAAAGTAATTTTTATATCAATTTAGCAATTTCATAATTACTAAATTATAGACTCAGAACCTGAATGTGTTGTTTCTAATAAAGGCCTCAGGATCAGACTTGCACTAAAATTGCCAAGGGCCATATTTTACTTTAATTCTACACGTCAAACTTCTGGTGAAATCACAGGGAGTATTTTGCAAAAACTGAACGGGGAACGTCCCACATGGTTATTTGGATATAGCCAGCTGAATTTCAAAACATCAAGTTATCTCAGCAGTGATACAGAAGGGAACTGAGAGCTGAATCCAGGAGCCCTTATTGGGGAAAAAAATACCATAGGCAGTTAAGCACAAATAAAAAAAGACTGTAGGATTGAGTCTCTGAGATTGCATCATTACAATGGTCGAGCTAATTTGGATGCCAATAACAAAACACACATACAGCAGTTCAAGGGTAAATGTGAGGAGACAAGAGATTTATTTGTATCTTGTTCAAATAAACTCCCTTCCTATCCCAGTTTGATAGTGTTTATACATATTAATGTCTATGGTTCCAGCATTTCATCTTTATTTTTAGAAAAACAAAACGGGTGGAAGTAGAGTAACCAGACATCCCAATGTTATCAGGACCTTCCTGATATTAGGGCCTTTGTCTTATATAGAAAGTGTGGCCAAACTGTAGCGCGTGAGCCGCATGTGGCTCTTTTACAGTTAAAGTGCAGCTCCCGGAGCCCCCAACGTACCCCCCTCTAAGAGTGGGCAGAGGGGAGCTCGGGGCTTTTATCCTGTGGTAGGGTGGTGGGACTAGGGGCTTCTGCCCTGCAAGGGGGGGGGGGGGGGGAGAGGGGGTGTAGGGGCTTTAGCCCAGTGGGCGGTGGGGGCAAATTGGTGCAGAAACCCTGCATCACAGCAGGCACCGCCCAGCAGGTCAGGTTGTGCACGTCTTGCGGCTCTCTAACCTCTTGTATACGGCTCGGAGGCTCAGTAAGTTTGGCCTCTCTTGTTATATAGGCAACTATACCCCTCTCCACCTCTCCCCTCTTACACTCAAGAAGAAGAAAAAAAAAAAAAAAGTCTCCCAATTTTTCACACTTGCTGTCTGGTCACCCTAGGTGGAAGTATCAGGTCTAACTGAGATTGATCACAATCAAGACCTCAAATATTTTCTGAAATCAGATAAAGATACCTGGCAATCATAACTATGTAAAAGTAGATAAATTGATTTTTAGCTATGTTAAAAGGCCATTTATTCAACTTCAAAAAGTCTTCCTATTTTATAAAATGTCTATCTTGAGTTCTATTTACATTTAAAAACAAATGGGAACCACATGATTTTATACTAACCAGATTCAATTACCAATAATTTTGTTGTTCATTTTTATATATCCTTAATGATCATCAAGAGAATGAAATTTGTGTTCCTCCAAGACTTTTTATATTTTGACTCAACAGCGGTATGCTGAAGTTGATTACTAAATTATTGAACTTTATTGATTTTACCTTTTGCCTCAGAGCAGACACCCAAGAATCCATCTTCAGTCAGCACCTTAAACAATGGTCTGACTCCATATGTATCTCTTCCCAGAAACACTTTCCTGTTTGCAGTGTCCAGCAGGATGAATGCAAACACACCATCTAGCATGGAGGCTGTTTGCTCTATTCCTCGTCTGTTGTAAAGATGAAGGATTACCTCGCCATCTACTAAAGTTTGATATTCAAATCCAAACTGCTTTTGCAGCTAAAGAAAATAATTAGAAAGAAAAAGAGATTAGCATTCACAGACACTGACTGCATTCATTTTTATTTAAAATAAAAAGGAACATTTACTTACTTGCAATTAAAAAAAGAATATAGATTACTTTGTGAATAAGAGTTTTAAAACTTTATAGATGTTTTCATTTAAGCAAAGGTAAGGATACACTTGTGTTTCAGGTCTATCTGGATTCTATTCGCAGCTCTGCCGCTAACGTCCTCTGCAACTCACTTCAGGGACAAATTTTCAAAGGTAGCTTAAAATTGTGTGTGCTTCAGTTGCTGGGTGTAAAATTTGAGACACCCTGTGTCTGATTTTGAGAGACACTGAGCTCACTTAATCTAAAATTAAATCTCTTAATGGGAACAATAATACTTATCTACCTTAAAGGGGTGTGGGTTGCTGAATTCATTAATAATTCTAAAGCCCTTTGGAAATTAACCATATTTGCTTCAATTATACAATACCATCGTAATACAAGAATAATACTTTGACCTGAGAATTTCATTTTGCCAATTTTAATTCCTCCAGTTAAACAAACCAACATTTGTTCGGTGAAATTTAAGATTCTTCCATAAGCAAAAAAAAGCAGTTTCAGATGCCAGAAGTTTTAGCAGCCATGACTCATGAGTATGCTTCATGCCCTTGTTGTGCTACTTTTAAAAATTATTTCAACCATCTACTGGATGGTAGAAAATCATCTAAAAATAACCTGTAAGACAGTATCCTTTTTTACAGTTGCTATCACTATATTTTTGATAATTTAATAATACTTTTTAAATCATGAGGTGAAATCTTGGCCTCACTGAAGCCAAAGGGAATTTTGGCATTGGTCACCATGGAGCTCACCTATGGTTCTTTAACAAATAAGCTCCAAAAACATACTTGCCAACTGGAAATCAATGTCTTTACTCAAATTGTTTTTAAAACTACATCAGTGCACACATCATTTTATAACTCCCACTGATGGCAATGCAAGTTTTGCCTGATTAAGAACTGCAGACTCATGTTCAGAGTCTGTTTTTAGAAAGCAGTAAGTGCTACTGAAAATGACCATAACATAGTGCAGAACACAGCAAGTATTGCAGAATGCTGATACAAGGGACTCAGCATTGCTTTGCTCTGCAGTATGTTGGATGATTCTCAGTAGCTTACTGCAAAAATCAGACACTGAAGAAGCCCCACACTGCAGCACTTAGTTCGTCACACTGCCAGTGACATCAGTGGGAGCCTGACTGAGTTAGCATTACAGAGTTGGGCCTTTTGCTAACAATCACAGCTGATATTTACCCAAACATTCCATATTTAACATGCTGGTGTCACTGACTATATATAGGCCTGGATTCAGGAAGGTACTTATGAACGTGCATAACTTTAAGGATATGGGTAGAACCAGACAATAAATTAGGGCCATGGTGCCAGGTTTTCAAAAGGTATTTAGGTACCTAAAGATGTAGATAGGCACTCTTGAGAATCCCATTAGATGTCTAAGTGGAGTACCCAACACCCAATCATTTCAATGAGATTCAGGACTGGTCTACACTGGGAACTTACATCAGCATAGCTACATCCTCACCGCTGAGAGACGCAGCTATGCAGGCCTAACCCCTGGGTTATGTCAAAAGAAGAATTCTTCCGTCAACCTAGTTACCACTTCTAAGGGAGACGGATTAACTACAGCAATAGGAGAACCCCTCCCGTTGCTACAGTGCACATTTACACTGAAGCAATACAGCTGCATCGCTTTAAGTGTAGACATACCCTTAGATACCTAACCTGTTTAGGTGGTTTTGAAAATTCCACTAGATCCCTATCTGCATTTTTAGGTGCCTAAATACTTTTGAAAATCTGGCCCATCGTGAACACTGTATTGATCTATATTAAGAATATTTAAGACATGTCCTACCTCATCTGATATGATGAGATTAAGCAGAAACATAAATAATATACAACTAGGACAGCAGAAGAGCTCCCCCAAAATAATCTGCAGAATACCAAATTTAAGAGGCCTTTTTGTGGGGGGGAGGAAGGAGGGGGAGAGGGGATTTTACATTTTTTTTTCTAACTCCCAAATTCTTTATTAGTAAGCACTGTCTATGCGCTTACCCCTTGGAAGCTAAAATTGGAGTAGATTTCTTTACTAAGTTATTTTTCCTCTTTCCATTTATACATAGTCACTATTTACTATAAATATTTGAAGGACTATTATATTCTGAGTCTCTCTCATGTACTTATGAATTGACTCCAGATTTTCACCCAAACAGTTTGTTTTTGAAGTTGCATCATTTGATTTACTCTGACATTCTAGTCCAGTGTTTTAGAGAAGTTCCAAATCTTCACCAGCACTGAGTTACTACAGATCACAGTTTTTGGGGTTTTTTACCTGTCTGAAATTGTAGATTTCTCCATTGTAACATAGCCATAAATATGGAAACTTCTTCACCCGAATAGGCTGCATGCCATATAATTGATCAACAATCGCCAGACGATGGAAACCAAAACAACAGTTGGTGAAGCCATTGACGTTTTCAAAACGAAATGCATCAGGACCTCGGTGAGCTATTTTCATGGCACTTAGACACTGGACAGAAAGGCATTCATCACTTCCAAAAAGGGCCCAGATACCACACATTTTGAAATCTCTTGCAGGCTGTGTCACAGCTACTTAAAATGAAGAACCTGTTAACAGAAAGATGTGTCATCATATGTGTTTTAGCTACAACAGATACCTAGGAAGCATATTTTAATTTATTGAATATGAATAATTGAACACTGTCTTATGAAGAATAACTTTTTTAGGCCTTGTTGACAGAAGGTTGATTAAAAACAAAACCCAGAAAGAAAACTTCAGTATACCTTGCACAGCCCAAGAAACTAGGTTTAAGCTCAGTTTTAGATACAGTAAATATGTCTGTGGGTTATTTTAATTGTTTCTTGCTTACAGAGCACAAATTCATATTTCAAGTACAGTATCATAGGTTGATCAGATATGGTCAAGAAGTAGGAATTAGTTTTGGTCCTAACCTGGCAGACATACCTGACTTTCTGAGTCTGATAAGCAAGAGCTTTAGTTACCCTAAGTTTAGATAATTTGACTGAAGACTCTTAAAAGATCTTGCTGGCAAATGCAAATACACCTCTACCTTGATATAACGCTGTCCTCAGGAGCCAAAAAAATCTTACTGCATTATAGGTGAAACCGTGTTATATCGAACTTGCTTTGATCCACCAGAGTGCACAGTCCCGCCCCCCCCCCCCCTCGGAGCACTGCTTTACCGCGTTATATCCGAATTCATGTTAGATCGGGTCGCGTTATATCGAGGTAGAGGTGTATCTAGTGAATTTAACTTATGAAATGAACCACTCAAGTCAAAACATTCCAAATGTCAAGGTGTATCTGGAAAACAGACATTTTCCACATATGCAATATTTTTATTCCTGTTTTCCTTGTTAATGGTCATTATTAAAATCACATGTATATTGAAGGGCCAGAATCCATATGCTGTTTATGTAAAAACCTGATATAGACTGGGTTAGTTCTTTTTACAGGCACGAAGTCCAGATTTTGGCCAAGAGGCCAGAGACCTAGTAAACAGTGAACAATACTAGCTAAGAAAGACAGAGCAAACAAAAGACAACTTTGCTTTTTGCTAAAATAAGCTTGGTCAGCAAAAAGCCAGGTGGGGAGCCATAATTGGTGTCTTTATCTGAAGCTGCAACAGACCAAAGGAATGAAAGAGGCCTATTATGCCTGGTCCATTCTTTCTGTAGAAGATGTTCTTCCCACACATCAACCTTGAGTTTATGGAAAAGGTTCAAACATGTCAGTATGAGATAACATCCTCCCTACTGCTTCCCACCGATACCAGTGCCCGCCTTTAAAAGCACAAATGAGCAACTGAAAAACAATTTCTACTGCCATGTACTTTTCAAATGTCTTTTTGTTTTAACCCCTAGGTATGTACCTGTTGGACAATCAGAAGGGCTACTTCATTCCTATGAACCCCAAATCAGAATTCAACATATATTTTATTTTATACATTGTTTGAAGTACTAACCTGAAACCATGGGCGGAGACATTATGTAATCTTTGACTACTGGCTACTGTGCTTATTTTGTCTTCCTGCTAGACCTATCCAGGGGTTTGGGACTACCTACCCCGTCACTTTCCTCCACCCATGGAAAATCCATATAATCTACTGTAATCAATTGATTGCCAGTGTCTCTGAGACTAATAAGCAAGGTGACACAGCACTGTGCATAATAAACCCACCTGCTTGATTCTACACCATGTCTATTTTGTGTTCCATCATATATAATGTACAAACAGTTCAAGCAACCCTTTTAACTTAAAAACCATTCTTCAGTCCATTGAGTAGGGTGGGGGGAGTGTTTGGGATTTCTTTAATTTTTTAAACAATTACCAAGCCTCTGGCCTGTCTCGCTCAGAGGTGTGAAAAAACACCCCCGAGCGCTGCACGTTTCAGCGCCGTAAAGTGGCAGTATAGACAGTGCACCAGCGCTGGTAGCTACTTCCCTCGTGGGGGTGGATTTTTTACAGCACTGAGAGAAAGCCGCAGCAGCGCTTTAACATCGCTAGTGAAGACATACCCTATTTTAAAAGAGATAAACTTAAAAAACAGAAGAACGTGTTTTTCCTCATATTTACTTTGTGTATTTGACGGTACTTTCTGCATAGTCAATTCAGCTGTTTCACTATTTTGTATTTCCTCTATTGCTTGTGTGGGTCTTCCACACAGCGACATGAGGGGGAGGGGGGGGAGGAATTGTGAACAGAAAACGGAAATGGAGTTGCCAAGCCACAAAAATTGGCAGGCAGACTCAGAGGTAGATGTAAGTACTTCAAAACTACTTTCAATTTATTTTTAATTGACTAATTGGCAGTCTCTCTTTAACACTGCAGGACAACTTTTTTCAAATGTTTTGACCATGGAGTGAATTTATGGGGGGGATAGAAAGTAACCCCATTTCATTCATCAAAATTTATCTAAAAACCCTCCTTTCCCCAGTAGTCTCAACGGTGATACGCAGCCCAAGTAACACGTACTGCTTTCTTCATATCCTCTGCCTGATGCAATACTGGTGTCTTCCTCTGATGCAATTCTTAGAAGTACAGCTTTGCACAGCAATGAGTCAGTAAGCCTCTCCTCTTAAGGACTGCACAGCCCACACGAAGCCCAGCGCCTGAGGTTCCTTGTGGGCCGAGGGAAATGCCCGCACAAACCAGTTTACAGGATCAGGACTTTAATCCGCAAACTTTAGTAGGGACCAGTGTCTGCACCTGTGTATTCATCGCCTAGCAAAATGGACCCATCAACCTTCGGGTCTTCTAGGCACTAATGCAACACACACAGCAAAGCCCCATTCCTCCAGCCATGTGCCATGAGCAGTCCCTAAGCGGGCGGGTAAGAGTTTGGAGGATGGGGGCCTACGGGAGAAGCTGGCAAAAGAAAGACATTAACATGCTTCACGCGAGTGACCAATGCCACCCTCTGAAACGGCTTTTATGCTCAGCCGCCCCAGGCGTGCGCCATTCCCCGCAGCCGGAGGGCGCGCTCCGGGGGGGAGCCCAAGCCGGCAGGCGGGGAGCAGAGCACACCCCGGCCAGGCACAAACCAGGGAGGAGCTCGCTCCAGGGGAAGCAGCGCGGCGGGCGGCAGCAGCTCCCCCAGTGCCCTGCCCGCCAGCCACGCGGTGCGCGCCCTCCCGGGGAGAGCCAGCGGCTGCCGGGCACAGCAAACCGCCGCCGCCCTCCTCCCTGCCCCGTTACCTCTGCTCCGCCTCCAGCGCCGGGCAAGCTCCAGCAACCCCCAGCCAGCTGCTGCTAGGGGGGCTCCTGCTCCCTCCGGAGGGTCGGGATGCTGCTAACCAGACAGCCAGACGGAGGCAATAGCCTTCCCCGCCCCTCCTGGCCTGCCGAGCAGAGCCGGCGAAACCTGGCTCCTCCTCCCGGCCTTCCTGCTGCTGAAACACAGAGCGAGGTTTCGTCATGCTGCTCCGCCCCGTCTCACCGCCACGCAGGGAGCGGCTCTGCTGAGCACCTGGTGGGTCCCTGACCCTAGAGTTAACTCAGCAACCTGCCGCCAGCCAGTTCCTGAACCTCCCGCGCCTCCCCGTCAAGCGGGCCGGGCAGGGCAGGGGAGCCTGGCAGTCTGGTCCCAGGGAACGTTTCTCCAGTAAGCAAACAGACACCCTGACCCGCACACAAACACACACATGTTCTGTGCCAGATTAAATACAAATATTTAAACAATAGTGTCAAAAAATGGCCTTGCTAGGCAGGGGTGAAAGTAATTTATAGATACTGCCGGAGTCCGGGAGGGCATGGCATCATCCAGAAGAGGCGTGGTCTCTCAAGATTTAAAGGCCCTTGGGCAAGGCTGTGGTTGGGAGACCCAGGGCCTTTAAATCAACCAGGGCTCCCTGAAGAGGTGGTGGGGTGCCCCCCTGGGGTCTGGCTGCTGGGGGAACCCTGAGGTTTGTGGGGCTGGGATTTAAAGGGCCCAGAGCTCCTGCCACTGAGGGGAGCCCCGAGCAGTGGTTTCCCCTGGAATTGAAATTAGGGGGGGTGTTTGAATTTACAGGGGGGGTGTCAGGACCAATGAGATATATAAAAGAGATATGAATAAAGTAAATGTTTTGTTAGGATTATGCAAATTTAACAAGAATAATGCAAGTTACACCAAAACACATAACAGATCTACATTTCTAAAAAATATATACATTTAAAAAAAAGTATTTAATTTAAATTGACTTTTGAAAAGTAAGCCATCATGGGGTAAGAGGGAAGATCCTCTCATGGATCAGTAACTGGTTAAAAGATGGGAAACAAAGGATAGGAATAAATTATCAGTTTTCAGAATGGAGAGAGATAAATAGTAGTATCCTTGAGGGGTCGGTACTGGGACCAGTCCTGTTCAACATATTCATCTGGAAAAATGGGTAAACAGTGAGGTGGCAAAATTTGCAGATGATACAAAACTATTCAAGATAGTTAAGTCCCAGGCAGACTGCGAAGAGCTACAAAGGGATCTCACAAAACTGGGTGACTGGGCAACAAAATGGCAAATTAAATTCAATGTTGATAAATGCAAAGTAATGCACATTGGAAAGCAATCTCAACTATACATACAAAATGATGGCATCTGAATTAGCTGTTAACACTCAAGGAAGAGATCTTGGAGTCATTGTGGATAGATCTCTGAAAACATCCACTCCATGTGCAGCAACAGTCACAAAAGCAAACAATGTTGGGAATCATTAAGAAAGGGATAGATAATAAGACAGAAAATATCATATTGCCTCTATATAAATCCATGGTACGTGCACACCTTGAATAGTGTGTGTAGATCTGGTCACCCATCCTAAAAATATATATATTGGAATTGGAAAAGGTACAGAGATGGGCAACTAAAATGATGAGGGGTATGAAACAGGAGGAGAGATTAAAGTGACTGGGAATTTTCAGCTTAGAAAAGAGATGACTAATGGGGATATGATAGAGGTCTACAAAATCTTGACTGGTGCGAAGAAAGTGAATAAGGAAATTTTATTTAATCCTTCACATAACACAAGAACTAGCAGTCACTCAATGAAATTAATAGGCAGCAGATTTAAAAAAAAACAAAAGGAAGTATTTCTTCACACAATATAAAGTCAACCCAGGGAACTCTTTGCCAGGGGATGCTGTGAAGACCAAAACTATAACAGGATTTTAAAAAGAACAAGATAAATTCCTGGAGAACAGGTCCATCTGTGGCTATTAGCCAGGATGAGAGGGATGCAACGCCATGCTCTGAATGTCCCTAGCCTGTTTGCCAGAAGCTGGGAATGGGCAACAGGGGATGGATCACTTGATGATTCCCTGTTCTATTCATTCCCTCTGGGGCACCTGGCCTTGACCACTGTTGTAAGACAAGGTACTGGGCTATATGGACCATGGGTCTGACCCAGTATGACCATTCTTATGTAAAAATTAATTATAATAAAAATGTTTAGTACAGAAACTCCCCAACATAATGACCTCCCAAGATAGCAACAATGTGAGATAACAACCTTGGTAAATACTGCATTTTAAAAATCTTGGCCTACTGGGAAACATATTTATATAAATTTCCATTCCCAGTCACAAATCTAGCATTCTGGAGCAAAGTGACTAAAATATAGTCCAACAAACAAATGTTTATTTAACATGCCCCTCACTTTTCCCTCCACCGCATTCCACTCACTGGTGTTGTCCTTGGTCAGTGGAGACTCAGAGTTCAGAGGTGCTTTCACGTGAGTACACCTTCCAGGTGGGGGACAAAAAGGCACAGTTTGCTCTGGCCACGGCTGTTCGTTGTGCCACTGTTCACTCCACCACTCTGTTGCCAATGGCCCTGCACAGTCACCTTCTGCTGTCACCTACCACTGTGACCTCTGCGAGTTGGTCTCTTGAGGTTCCACCAGCTCTCAGTGATTTCAGCTGAGCTCTTAGTGCGGGAACCTCGCTGCTAGTGCAGTCTGGGATGTCTCTTACACAAAAACACTGTACCCACAGGAACACTGTCCCCACAACAGGACTAAGCACTTAGACCTGATTGTCAGTGATTTCGGCTGCAGTGGTCACTTAACAGAACAAAGGACTATCTATGGAGCCTAATCAGCTCTGTCTTTAAACAGTGGAGAGGGACAGGTCCCCACCCTCTCTCTTGATGCCTTCAAATCATCACAGGCTAAGTACAGTTCTACTGCCCTTTACTCATACAATAAGAAGAACATTTCATCCCCCGTTACCCCCACATTCAAGTGGTTTGTAACCCAACCCCAGCCAAAATCTATCACTTGGACAACACAGCTCTGTTTGCTGGATACCTAGGTAGATTAGGTGTGAATGTAAATATAATCTGGCCCTGAAGCCTTAGCCCCCAGCTCATCACTAGCTATCAGGGAGAGCTCATTTAGACTTTGCTTACAAATCATCATTTGAAATTATTAGGTTGGCCAACATCACCGAAATGAATGCACTGACATCATAAAAAAACAGCTGTAAAAGGAAGCAAGGAAGATAGTCTATGTTCATACTTTTCAAATCTATTATACTTTTTCAGATACACATATTTTATCATACACTGTATAAGCTTTTAAAGTGTGTATTAATGTTTCAGTTTAAATTCAGATTTCCAAACAGTCACTAAATTGGTATGTAACTAGCTCACAAAACTGGAGGGGGTGTTGGGAAAATTATGGGGGTGTGTAGGGAAATCACTGGCCCCGAGCCTTTTAAATCCTGGCCCCAGCCTGGCTGCCAGAGCTGTGGCCGGGATTGAAAGGGCTCTGGGCTGCCCGCAGTGGCGGGGAGCTCTGAGCCCTTTAAATCCCAGCCCCAGCCCAGCCGCTGGAGCCGCGGCCGGGATTGAAAGGGCTATGGGCTGCCCACAGCAGCAGGAAGCCCAAAGCCCTTTCAGTCCCCGCCGTGGAAGCCGGTGCGGTCCAGCACGGCATAGTGGCTCTTGCCAGTACGCCAGACCAGACCGGACCAGCTTACTTTCACCTCTGTTGCTAGGATGAAATACACTGAGCATAGTGTGCTAATGGTGTCTCCAGTTGTGAGGAAAGCAGGGAGGCTATAAATATTCCAGCCAGAGCCATATGGTATTATATAGTGAGCAAAGCCATTTCCCAGTATACACATAAGTAGATACAATTAAAGATGATCAGAAAGCACAGTTATACCGTTATCCCACAAAAACTACTTCCAAAGGTCCTATTCCCCACACGATCCATTGTCTACAGCCAAACACTGAGATACAACAGCATCTGCTCCAACCCCTCAGACAGAGGCCAACATCTACAAAATCTTCACCAAGCATTCTCAAAACTACAATACCCGCACGAGGAAATAAGGAAACAGAGCCAGACGTGTACCCAGAAGCCTCCTACTGCAAGACAAACCCAAGAAAGAAACCAACAGAACTCCACTGGCCATCACATACAGTCCCCAGCTAACACCCCTCCAATGCTTCATCAGGGATCTACATTGTCCATCCTGGACAATGATCCCTCACTTTCACAGGCCTTGGGTGGCAGGCCAGTCCTCGCCCACAGACAACCTGCCAACCTGAAGCATATTCTCAACAGTAACTGCACACTGCACCATAGTAACTCTAACTCAGGGTACGTCTACACTATGGGATTATTCCGATTTTACATAAACCGGTTTAGTAAAACAGATTGTATAAAATCGAGTGCACGCAGCCACACTAAGCACATTAATTTGGTGGTGTGCGTCCACGGTCAGAGGCTAGCATCGATTTCTGGAGCGTTGCACTGTGGGTAACTATTCCATAGCTATCCCATAGTTCCCGCAGCCTCCCCCGCCCCTTGGAATTCTGGGTTGAGATCCCAGTGCCTGATGGGGCAAAAATCATTGTCACGGGTGGTTCTGGGTAAATGTCATCAGTCATTCCTTCCTCTGGGAAAGCAACGGCAGACAATCATTTTGCACCCTTTGTCCCTGGATTGCCCTGGCAGACGCCATAGCATGGCAACCATAGAGCCTGTTTTGCCTTTTGTCACTGTCACCATATGTGTACTAGATGCCGCTGACAGAGGCGATTCAGCAGCGCTACACAGCAGCATTCATTTGCTTTTGCATAATAGAGATGGTTATCAGCTGTTCTGTACCATCTGCTTCCACTGTAAATTGACAATAAGATGATGGTTACCAGTCCTTCCATACTGTACTCTCTGCTGCTGTCATGGGTGCCCCTGGCTGAGGTCGGCCAGGGGCGCAAAAGACAAAAATGGGAATGACTCCCCAAGTCAATCCTTCCTTTTTGGTATTTAAAAATAGAATCAGTCCTGCCTAGAATATGGGGCAAGTGTACTAGAGAACCAGTGTATCAGAGAACCAGAGAGCACAGCCACTCCGTGTCAGATCCTGCAGAAATGATGAGCTGCATGCCATTCACAGGGGGTGCCCCTGCAACAACCCCAACTGTTGCTTCCCTCCTCCCCCAGCCTTCCTGGGCTACCGTTGCAGTGTCCCCCCATTTGTGTGATGAAGTAATAAAGAATGCAGGAATAAGAAACAGTGACTTGTTAGTGAGATAAAATGAGGGGAAGGCAGCCTCCAGCTGCTATGATAGTCCAGACAGGACATTAAGCAGTGTGGGGGAGAGGAGCCCAGCATCCTGCTGCTATGATAGTCCAGGCAGTACAGAATCTTTTCTTTACACATGAAGGGTGGGGGCTGATGGAGCTCAGCCCCCTGTTGCTATGATGAAGACGGTTACCAACCGTTCTGTACCATCTACTGGGAATGACCGGGAGGCCAGCCAGGAGCACTCATGGGCTGCTGATGAGGATGGATACCAGTCCTTCTGTACTGTACCATCTGCCACAAGGCTGATGATGACGATGTATATCAGTCATATTGTACCATCAGCCACCGGGGGGGGGGGGGGGGCGAGGATGCTGCAGTTTACTGCTGCAGCATCACATCTACCAGCAGCATTCAGTAGAGATAGGGTGACATTTAAAAGAGTCAAGAGACAATTTTTTCCCTTTTCCTTCTGGGGGTGGGGGTGGGGGGTAAATTGCCCTGAACCACCGCGGACAATGTGTTTGACCCTACAGGCATTGGGAGCTCAGCCAAGAATGCAAATGCTTTTCAGAGACTGCAGGAACTGTGGGATAGCTGGAGTCCTCAGTCCCCTCTCCCTCCCTCCATGAGCGTCCATTTGATTCTTTTGCTTTCCGTTACGCTTGTCATGCAGCAGTGTGCTGAATCCCTGCTGTGGCCTCTGTCTGGAGATTTTTTAAAAATGCTTTGGAATTTCGTCTTCTGTAACGGAGCTCTGATAGAACAGATTTGTCTGCCCATACAGCGATCACATCCGTATGGTCCATGCTGGAGCTCTTTTTGGATTTGGATTTTCCGTGCTGATCGGAGCTCCACGCTGGGCAAACAGGAAATGATATTCAAAAGTTCACGGGTCTTTTCCTGTCTACCTGGCCACTGCATCCGAGTTCAGATTGCTGTCCAGAGCGGTCACAGTGGTGCACTGTGGGATACTGCCCGGAGGCCAATACCGTCGATTTGCAGCCACACTAACCCTAATCCGATATGGTAATACCGATATTAGCGCTACTCCTCTCATTAGGGAGGAGTACAGAAACCGGTTTAAAGAGCCCTTTATATCGATATAAAGGGCCTCTTAGTGTGGACGGGTGCAGCGTTAAATCGGTTTAACGGTCCTAAAATCGGTTTAAACGCGTAGTGTAGACCAGGCCTCAGGAACCAATCCATGCAACAAACCTCGATGCCAACTCAGCCCACATATCTACACCAGCGACACCATCACAGGACCTAACCAGATCAGACACACCATCACCGGTTCGTTCACCTGCACATCCACCAATGTAATATATGCCATCTGTGACGTTATTGATATAAATTGGGACCATATAGAACATGGGTTGCAACCAAGGTCCTGTAGTGGCACCAAATCTTAGATAAAGGAGGTCATCTAAGGTGTCTAAAACCAGATTATGGGTTGCTGGTTATAATTATGCTGTCTGTATCATTTTTAGTTGAAGTTATGAATGTTGGCTCTATGCTGTTTGTATTTCAAGTTGGTGCTGTGCTTCTGGGGGAAGCATCCCAGACAAGCTGGTGTTAGCTCTGCTTAGCCTGCTTGATGGCCCATTAAGGGCCATCAGCTACCCAATTGACCCATGGAGAGAAGGCAGACACGCCTTGTGACTCAGCAAGGTATGCAGAGACTTGTCCATGTAACTGCAGACTCCATTTTGCGGTGATTTTCCACAGTAAGAACAAAGAGGTTCTTACACCTGGAAAAGCCTATATAAGGCTGATGCATCATCTCCATCTTGTCTTCAATCCTGCTTCTTACCTCTGGAAGGACTTTGCTACAACCTGAAGCTCTGCACAAAGGACTGAACGACCCATCCCAGTGGGGGATGTACTCCAGAGACTTGATTTGAACCTGCAGTTTACTCCATCACTGCTGCAAGCCTGAACTAAGAACTTTGCCATTACTGTATGTAATTGATTCCATTTAACCAAGTCTACCTCTCATCTCTACCTTTTTCCCTTTGTAAATAAACCTTTAGATTTTAGATTCTAAAGGATTGGCAACAGCGTGATTTGTGGGTATAGGATCTGATGTGTATATTGACCTGGGTCTGGGGCTTGGTCCTTTGGGATCGAGAGAACCTTTTTCTTTTATTGGGGTGGTGGTTTTCATAAACATTCATCCCCAGGATGAGTGCACTGGTGGTGATACTGGGAAACTGGAGTGTCTAAGGAAATTGCTCGTGTGACTTGTGGTTAGCCAGTGGGGTGAGACCGAAGTCCTTTTTGTCCGGCTGGTTTGGTTTGCCTTAGAGGTGGAAAAACCCCAGCCTAGGGCTGTGACTGCCCTGTTTGAGCAATTGGTTCTGATTTGGCACTCTCAGTTGGGTCCCGCCAGAATCGCTTCGTCACACCATCATATGCCAGCAATGCCCCTCTGCTATGTACATCGGCCAAACTGGACAGTCCTTATGGAAAAGGATAAATGGACACAAATCAGATATTAGGAATGGCAATATACAAAAACCTGTAGGAGGACACTTCAATCTCCCTGGACACGCAATAGCAGATTTAAAGGTAGCCATCCTAGAACAAAAAAACTTCAGGACCAGACTTCAAAGAGAAACTGCTGAGCTCCAGTTCACCTGCAAATTTGACACCATCACTCAGGATTAAACAAAGACTGTGAATGGCTAGCCAACTACAAAAGCAGTTTCCCCTCCCTTGGTGTTCACACCTCAACTGCTAGAAGAGGGCCTCATCCTCCCTGATTGAACTAACCTCGTTATCTCTAGCCTGCTTCTTGCTTGCATAGATATACCTGCCCCTGGAAATTTCCACTACATGCATCCGACGAAGTGGGTATTCACCCACGAAAGCTCATGCTCCAATACATCTGTTAGTCTATAAGGTGCCACAGGACTCTTTGCTGCTTTCCTCGTCACTTGTTATTACTGGCACCCCAGTGCAAACTGGTAGTAGACAGGGCCAGCTCTAGGTTTTTTGCCGCCCCAAGCAAAAAAAAATTTGGCTGCCCCCCACCCCAGCCCTGGGCTCCCCTCCCCCCGCTGCCCCAGCCCTGGGCTCTCCCCCTCTCCTGCTGCCCCAGCCCTGGGGTCTTCCCCCCCCCACTGCACCCTCCTGCCACCCCAGCCCTGGGTCACTGGTAACTCGCTCCCAGGGCGGGTCATTCAGCAGGAATTTTGGATGTGCACAGAACACAGACAGGATTGGTTCCCATATGGTTACAGAACTGCAGTAAAGTGGAACAATTTTCAGCTTGTGTGATTGGATATATATTATAAGACTGCCCTACATAAATGAAGAAAAGTTGAGGTGCCTTTATTATTCTTTTGTTCCACTCTTTGTTTCTATGGGGAATTTTCCAATGCAATATCACTGTCTTCCTTTTAAACAAATAAAACTTAAAAAAACAAAAAAGGCAATGGCTCTTGAAAATAGTAATTCCAGTTCCAATAACCACTGGAAGCATTTCTTGCTCAATTTTATCCTACTTTTTCCACAGTTACAGTGGATCAGTATATTTGATTTGGGAGAAATGAAGTAACAGCTGTCCAAATTGAGCTTGAGCACTCCTGAATTTTGAGGTGTTCAAATCTGGAAGACAGGTGCTAGATTCCCTTTCTGAATATTAGCTAAATCTGGTAAGGAAAAGTCAATTTCTGTTTCCATGGCTCAGAAGTGGAAATCCTCCTACATGCCTGGTACTGTATCTAAAGCTGCCCAGCTCCTCTAGTAGAGCCTCCCCTCCCTTACTTTTCATTTTAAATTATAGTGGGATCCATGTAACTTCCTTGCTAGGCTTCAGATAGAGAGGTGCACTGTCCAATTCTTTCTTTGGGGGCTGCAAGGTGAGGTCACACCAGTATCCCTAATCCAGTCTGGGGATGTCTTCTGAAGGAGATATCTGGGCCAAAGCCTTCTACTCTTTGGGCACACTTGTTTCCCCGTTCACAGTGCCACAGTGAATGGAGCTAGCAGTGAGCTCTCCATTCACAGCAAGCAGCAGCATGAGGTCTCAGCTACCTCACTCCCCCCGGCTCCCTTTCCTGTTGATCACTGCCAAGTGAGTGCTGGGAAATGTAGTTCTTTCCCTGCTCCAGGGCTGGCTCTATAGGCAGGGAGCTAACCAAGGAACTACAGCTCCCAGGGCCCCCTGTTGGTTCCCATCTCCCATGCTGGATCCCTGCTGCCCCTGCAAATGTGCCGTCCCAAGCACCTGTTTGCTTTGCTGGTGCCTAGAGCCATCCCTAGTAGTAGATGTGAGAGCCTTCCAAGGCAGCTGCCAGTTATAAGAAAAATTGCTGAGTCTGGGTATATTCTTAGTGCAACTTGTTTATTTTACACTATAGACACCAGTCTTTGAACACAGTTGGTCAAAACCAACATGCACGCAGTCCCCATTTTCAAGGATCTCAGCCCAAATACCAGTGTCTAATTCCCAGCAACACTGCCTCAAGCATTAACTCCAGATAGAGAGGCCTAAGGCAGAGACCAAACTCCCTTGGGGTTTGCCACAGCTCCTCCCAAAACTGACAATACAGCATTTCTTCCAAGACTAAATATTTACTCACGAGCTCCGAAAAGGAACTTGAAAGAATATGTAATAACACCCTCTGATGAATACCTTCCATAACATTATTATTGTTTATTTCTGCTAGGAGCCATGATGCACTAGGTGATGTCTAAAAAGAAAGGTGGTAGGGTTGCCAGGTGTCTGGTTTTCAACCGGAACACCTGATCTAAAAGGGACCCTGGCAGCTCTGTTAAAAGTCCGGTAGGTGGTGCAGTGGGGCTGCCACAGGGGCTCCGCGCATTGCCCCTGCCCCAAGCACCGGCTCCGCAGCTCTCATTGGCTGGGAACCATGGCCAATGGGAGCTGTGGGGGTAGCCCCTGCAGGCAGGGTCAGTGCAGGGAGTCTTCTGGCCACTCCTCCATCTAGGAGCTGGAGAGACATGCTGGCTGCTTTCTGGGAGCTGCCCAGAACCCACACCCTGAACCCCATCCCATCCCCCAACCCTCTGCCCCAGCCCGAACCCCTCAGCCCCAGCCTTCACCCCAAGTCCCTCATCCCCATCCCAGATCCCACACCCCCAGCCAGAGCCCTCACTCCCTCCTGCATCCCCCACCCCATGCCCCAGCATGGAGCCCCCTCCCGCACCCTGAATCCCTCATTTCTGGTCCCACCCTGAGCCCTTACCCCCAGTCCAAAACCCATAGCCCCTTCCGCACTCCAACCCCCTGCCTCAGCCCAGAACCTCCTTCCACACTCCGAACCCCTAGGCCCCACCCTGAAGCCTCCTCCTGCACCTCAAATCCCTCATCCCCAACCTCCCCCCCGAGCCCACACCCCCAGTCAGACCCCTCACCCTCTCCCATACCCCGACCCCCTGCCCCAACCCAGAGCCCCTCCCACATTCTGAACCCCTTGGCTCTAGCCTGGAGCCCCCTCCTGCAACCCAAACCTCTCATCCCCGGCCCCACCCCAGAGCCTGCACCCCGAGCTGGAGCCCTCACCCTCTCTCACATCCCAACCCGGTGAAAATGAGTGAGTGAGCGAGCGTGGGGGAGACCAAGCGATGGAGAGATGGGGGTTGAGTGAATAGGTGGGGCCTCAGAGAAGGGGTGGAGCAGGTGTCAGGGCAAGGATGTTCGGATTTCTGCAATTAGAAAGTTGGCAACCCTAAAAGGCAGCAAAATCCCTGCCTGGAGAAGTCTTCAAATTTAAAGAAAGTTTTTATTTTACAGCATGATGACAGTAATCAAATAGACTTACAGACTCACAGACTTTAAGGTCAGAAGAGACCATTATGATCATCTAGTCTGACTTCCTGCACAATGCAGGCCACAGAATCTCACTCACCCACTCCTGTAACAAACCCCTAACCTATGTCTGAGTTATTGAAGTCCTCAGATTAGGATGAAGATGGCATCTGATGAGGCAAGAGGGTTGCTGGGTCACATAGCTTGAGAGCTCCACAGTGAGAAGTTATGCGTTAACCACAAGGGCCAGAAAGACTTTGGGGTCTATCAGTTTTCATTAAACATTTATAAGGAAGAGGGAATCAGCTACTAGGCATTACGTGGAATGACTGGACTAAGGGAGAGGTTTGTATCTGAACAAAGTAACACTGTTGACCTGACTGCAAGCCTACTCTGGATTGTGACTATTTGTTTTAGTCTGGGTACTTAGGTTGTACTTTATACAGTTCTGAGGGGGGAAAAAAGCTGTGTTTGCTTGCTATTAGCCTTGCTTTATTTTGTTTGGGGAAAGGGAGAGCTTCCAAAGTGTATGCCTGTAGGAAGGCTACTGTGCTGTATTTTGGTTTCAAAGAGGAAAACATTTGGAGAAAGGAACCTGGATAACTATCTGAACTTTAAGGTTGTAGACTTGGACTTCAGCCAGCAGGGTAGGCTGGAGTCCTCCTCTCCCCTGGAGCCACTCCACTATGGTTGCAATGGGAATATTTATACAAATATATTTCATGAGGGTCTGAAAAGTTTTCTTCAATGTCTTTCCTTTGCTTAAAAGAAATCTAATAGAAATCTCTTCAACTGGGGGAAATGGTTGATACCCAGAAAAATAAAATGTTATAGTCACAAGGACAGGCTTCTGCTTTTGGTATAAATGGTGGCAATGTCTGCCATCTAGAACTGCTGTAATCTTTGCCTATTTAATCATTTCCCTTCTTTGGAACCTGGTGGTAGCATTCAATGTTCAATTTTAACTTCTGTGACAGTTAGAGGTCATGATACTTAAAACATTGGCTGCATATGTGAACATTGGTGGAACTGAACTGAAGCCAGTAATAGTGGGACAACACCTGCCTTAACAGATACATGATAAGACTACTCCTCTTGCAACTGGCTCCCCCCCGCCCCGCCCGCTCGCTTTTGTTTATTCCCCAAATTTCCATAGTGTAAACAAGAACTATCTCAGAGCTTAGATGCGCAGGTGATACAGTGTGTGTTGCATGCCTGGTGGAAGCACATCAACTGGCTCTAGTGTGGACAAGGCCCTAGAGTAAAGAGGAATGAGAGAGTGTAAACTCTAACAGAATAATGGTAGCCTCTAATTAAGAGTTTATCTTTATGGAAAAGTCCTACAGAAGTTAATAAAAAAAGACTCTTCTGTATGACTTTTGGTTTATTTTATTTTAACCACTGTATAGGATGTAGTAATCTATTTTCCAGACCATATCTGAAGTCTATTTTTCTATTAGATAATTAAAAAAACCTGAAGAATTCTCCTATATTCTACATATCTTTAGAGTAACTTCTATAGAAAAATATTGGTTTCATGCCTATTTAATTCCATAGTACTCTTTCAAAAGGGTAGAAAAGATTTGCAGCCCATCCAGACTAGCATTTAGAATAATTATTTCACTTAATATGGGAGAATTAACTTCAAAATAAAATCTTAAATTCACTCCTCCATTGCAGCTGGATGCACCGATCCCTTTGATGTTCCACTCATTTGTATGGATATACTGTTAAAAACAAACTCTCACAGCTGGAGAGACAATTGTATAAGGCTGTGACTGCTGAATCAGGCCACAAATCTATAACAAAGAGCCAAAGACTTACAGACAGAGCCAAATGCAGAAGTGGAATAATAGGCACAATTCCAATAAAGCTACTTTGGCACATAGGTCCTGCTTCTGTTGCCATTGATGGCAAATTTCACAACAGCTTCAGTGGTGCAGGATAGGGCTTCTAAAGTGCAAGAGATGCAGTTACTATTTACCATCACAAGGTAGAGCTACTGCCTCAGAATCAGAAGTTAGTTCAGGGACAGATTTTTTGGTGGCCTCAGAGTGTGGCCACCAACTCTTGCTGGTGGCTGCTCTCACATTTTTTCCTAAAATACTGGAGTAACTTTAGGAAAAACAAATAAATATGCAAATATACACATCCAAATCATTGTAATTTATTTATTGCTAGCTAATAAGTCTATTGTTAAAAGTGATATTAACAAACATACAAATATCACTTTTCACAACATACTTACTCAGCCCTGGCAAACCTGGAGACAAATTAAGCCAGGACTGAGTAAGTAAGTCAGGGAAGACAGCAGGAGACTGGGGTGATTGGGGTGGGGATGCCAGAGGAGACAGATCTTGATGACCTGTAGCCAGAGCCAAAGCCCCATAACTGGGGATGGAGGCTGAAGCTGCATGGCCACAGCCTAGAACCTGCCACCGCACAGCCAGAGCCCAGGGCTAGAGCCCGAAGACCAATGGTCAGACCCTGCTGCCCCATCATCCCAGGGGTGGAGCCGAAAACCTGAGCCCCATCGCCCCTGGGAAGGTGGGGAACTCACCAGCTGCCCATTCCTCCAGTGCTGTGCCCCAGCTGTCTCCAGAGGGGGCAGGGCCAGACCTCTGCTTAAGGCCCCAGCAGCCAACACCAAGGCAGTGCATCCAGGAGCAACAGGGAGGGGGAGGGGCTGCTGCTTCTCCCTCTCCTCCCCCCCACACCCTCCCATCACAGCCCAGAGGCTGTGGCTGCAAGAAAAGCCACTGGTGGCCAAGAAATGCTGAATTAGTTTGTTGCCGGCACAAAAAGGCCTGAGGCTACAGCAACAGTGATTCGTTGCCCGGAGTGCCTTGCTCTGATTAGACACACCAGGGTGGAGAAGCAAAAAAAGTTTATTTGAGATCTCAAAGCGCAGGATGCTTGGAGGTACACACCTCAGATCAAGCACACCCCAGACAAGCAGCTCTCTGTCTTTATACATGATCTTAGCTAAGCATGTCTATTACCCCCAATGCCCAGCTCCCCCCTCCCCCCACCTCTTCTCCCTCCTTTTCAGTTCCCATACAGCAAATACATTATAACGTAGCAATTACTCTAAACAGGTTAGATCATACTTGGCAAAAAACATATTATCTCGTTAGTAACTTTTCTTGACCGGTCATTCTGTTTCACTCCCTTTAGCCAGGTGCAAGCAGGCTGTATAATTGCCTCCTGGTACTGATAACTAGTTGCCACACATTCCATTCTTTCCATCTAGCCTGTGGGGTTAATTAAAGTTTAAACATGGAAGCGGTTCAGACAAGCAGAGGCCTAATACAGGGAGCCTTCATTGGCACTGTCATTTTCCACCCCTCTGTCAACACTGGGCCATGCCTGGTGCCACCAACAATTCCCTCCTTTGAGAATACTCAACAAACCTTTGGCTGAGTGTTCTCATATACTGTGGACAAAACGTAATTGAGTTCTATGGAGCTGGGGCTGTCAATGAGAGGGTACATAGGGACCTTCGGGGCACGGGGGGTACAAAGTTTACGGAGGAGCAGTTAGAGAGATTAAACTCTTGGGCAAAGCAAATCTTCAGGTTCTCATACGTATTTGACTCTAATTTGTTAGGGATTCCCCTCCATCCCGCATGTGCCTGGGGAGAAACGGGAGTAAATGAGAGGAGTAACATTGTGGCAAACCCTAGGCCTGGATTCATACTGGGCCAGTGATCCTAAGGCCTAACAATTACAATTCCCCAAATACCCACAAAATTACTACTACTAACAACAAGCAGATTAAAAACAAAAGGGACCAGGCCCACAGGTTAGGCTGGCCCTGTGAAAATAAACACAGCCAACGCTCAGAGTGTTCACGGGGAGTGCGCTGTAACTGTCCAAAGGGGTCACAGGGCATTCCCAGCAGGCCTTACTGTCGCCTGAATAACAGCTTAAGTCCCAGATCGTCGTTGGCAGTCTTCTCCGCAGGTTGGACGGTCCACCGTTCAGGAGCTGGCACTGCTTTCAGACGGGAGTAGTGGATCCAGTTCTTGTATCCCTCGACCTTTGCTGCTGTGTGGGTGATCAGCAGGACGGTGTGAGGTCCCTTCCACTTCTCTTGGAGAGGCTCGTCCTTCCAGGTACGAACGAGAACGGAGTCACCAGGCTGCAGGGAGTGGACAGGGGCATCCAGCGGGAGAGGCTGCAAATCTTTGGTGTACCTGTGGAGAGAACAGAGAACAGCAGACAGAGAGCATATGTACTGAGATAAAAAACCGCAGCCTACCTCCCACTCCCCTAACAGAACCGGTGTACCATTCATAGGCCATGCCCTCCCAAACATAATCTCGAAGGGACTAAGCCCTAACCTGCCCTTTGGGAGAGCACGAACTCGGAGCAAAACAAGGGGTAAGGCATCAGGCCACCGAAGAGAAGCCTCTTGGCAGACCTTTGAGAGATGCCGCTTGAGTGTCTGATTAGTACGTTCCACTACTCCACTGGCCTGTGGTCGCCATGGAGTGTGGAGCTTCCAGGTGATCTGTAGAACATCCGAAATCCCCTGAATGACTTGCGATGTGAAGTGTGTTCCATTGTCAGATTCCATCCACTGGGGGAGTCCAAAGCGAGGAATGATCTCCTTGACAAACTTGAGAGCCACTGTTCTGGCAGTGTTGTTTCGGCATGGGAAGGCTTCAGGCCATCCGCTGAATCGATCCACCATGACAAGGAGGTACCTGAACCCTTGGGTCCGGGGGAATTCAGTGAAGTCTACTTGCCACACCAATCCTGGCCCTGGGGTAGGTTCCAGAGTGGCTGGTGGAACTGACACTCCTGGTCGAGGGTTGTTCTTTTGACAGACTAAACACTCAGCCTGTACCTGGGAAGCCAGGGGTCTTAATCCAGAGGTTAGAAAATACTTATTCATAAGCTGGGTGAGAGCCTCCCTTCCAGCGTGAGTGGTCTGATGTAGTTTCTGTAGTACTGGCCGTATTAGGCTTTTAGGTAGGAGGATTTTTCCTTCTGTGGAGTGGAGCCATCCCTCCTTTTCCTGGAGCCCAAGGGAGTCGGCCAGATTCCTTTCTTCACGAGAGTACTGAGGGGCTGGGAGCTCACCCACTGATGGGATGAGGGCATGCACATGGGCCTCCTCAGCTTCCAATGGTTCCAGGGTGGCAGCCCGCTTGGCTTCCCTGTCGGCCCTGGCGTTGCCCTTGGCTACGTCCTGGTCTTCTCGTTGATGAGCTTTGCAGTGCACCACTGCTACCTCTGAGGGGAGCTGCACCGCTTCCAGAAGCCGGAGAATCTGTGTCCCATGCTTGACCGGGGACCCCTGAGCTGTAAGCATTCCCCTTTGTTTCCACAGACCAGCGTGAGCATGCAATACCCCAAAAGCATATTTTGAGTCAGTAAAAATATTAACCCGTTTGTCTTTTGCCAGTTCAAGTGCACGGGTTAATGCTACAAGTTCAGCAAGTTGGGCAGATGTTCCAGCAGGTAAACTCTCTGCTTCCACTGTATCATAGAGGGTCACAACAGCATAGCCCGCCCTCCTTTGCCCATCTATGACAGCACTGCTCCCATCAGTATACCACTCACAGTCTGCATTTGAGAGCGGTTGATCTTTTAAATCTGGACGGCTGGAGTACTGGGCATCTATGATTTCTAAACAGTCATGTTCCTGCTCCTCTGTTTCTGGTAACATAGTGGCTGGGTTGAGGAGGGCAGGTCTGCAGGGTAACTTCAGGATTTTCTAGGAGTTTAGCCTGGTACCGAGCTACCTGAGCCTGCGTGAGCCAGAGACCACCCTTAGTGTCCAGCAGGGCTTGAACCATATGAGGGGTATACACCTGCACAGTCCCCCCCAAAGTCAGTTTCTCTGCTTCACCAAGCACTAGGGCAGTTGCCGCGACAGCTCGCAAGAAAGCTGGCCACCCCTTGGCAACTTGATCCAGTTGTTTAGAGAAATATGCCACAGGACGTTTCCAAGTGCCTAATAATTGAGTAAGCACTCCCAGGGCTACTCCTTTTCTTTCATGCACATACAGTTGAAACGGCTTAGAAAGGTCAGGCAGGCCGAGTGCCGGGGCTTTCATTAGCTTTCTCTTTAATACTTTAAATGCCTTGTCAGCTTCAGAGGACCAGTGAAAGGGGTCGTGATCCATTCCCTTAACACATTCATACAAGGGCTTAGCCCACAGTCCAAACTCTGGGATCCATATTCTGCAAAAGCCTGCCATGCCCAGAAAAGCCCATAGCTGTTTACGATTGCTTGGGACAGGAATTTGACAGATTGCTTCCTTCCTTTCATTTGAAAGCTGTCTCTCCCCCTGTCTTATGTGAAATCCTAAGTACTGTACTTCTGAGAGGGCAATTTGAGCCTTGCTCTGAGCTACCCGGTATCCTCTGAGTCCAACAAAGTTCAGGAGGCTCACAGTGGCGTGGAGGCAAGGGGTTAATCCCACCGCCCCTATTAACAGGTCGTCAACATACTGCAGGAGGAGAATCCCATCCGGAGTATTCCACTCCTCCAGGTCTTTGGCCAGAGCCTGGCCGAACAGCATGGGGGAGTTCTTAAATCCCTGGGCTAACACAGTCCAGCAAAGTTGCTTCTTAACCCTTCGGTCGTCTTCCCACTCGAAGGAGAAAATCTCCTGAGATTGTGTGTCGACCGGAATTGTGAAGAAAGCATCTTTCAGGTCTAGGACTGAAAAGTGGGTGTACTGCCCTCCTATAGATGCCAACAGTGTATATGGGTTTGGAACAAGGGGGTGCAGAGTCTTAACCCGTTCATTAACTGCCCTCAGGTCCTGGACCAGCCGATAGGTGCCATTGGGCTTTCGAACAGGCAGGATGGGGGTGTTCCAGGCTGACTGACATTCTCTCAGTACCCCGTACTTCAGAAACTGATTTATAGTTTCCTGCAGCCCTTCTCTGGCCTCCCTCTTGATCAGATACTGCTTGATCCGCACCGGACCTTTTCCTGGCAGGAGCTGAACTTTAATGGGGGTGTGATGTGCTGCCTTTCCTGGGACCCCCGATGCCCATACTAGAGGAAAAACCTGGTCCTCCCACTGGCTCCACTCTGGGGCTTGCATGGCTGAGGCTCAACTGCAAGAGTCATTATCCAGGCATTCTCTGGGGGCAAGGTGAGGGTGATTTCATCTTGGGTGAAGTGCAGGGTGGCACCTAAGCGACAAAGCAGATCCCGTCCCAGTAGAGGCGTTGGGCAGTCGGGCAGGTAAACCAGCTTGTGGGAGAGAGTTCTGTCTCCCAAAGCACATTCTGCTGGGGCATACACTGGACATTTGATTCCTTTTCCTGTAGCGCCGACCACAGTGAGGGAATCTGCCACGGGCAGCTGGAGGGGTTGATTTACAGCGGTTCGAGCTGCTCCAGAGTCTACTAAAAAGTCTATTTCAGAATTTCCCACCCGCATTTTTACTCGGGGTTCCGGGGGCAGGATAGTCCGTCTCCCCTGACACCCCTAGTCTTGATTCTCTGCTGCCATCATAGGGGTATCTTCCCTCTCGGGGCACTCATTTTTCCAGTGTCCCTCCTTCCGGCATATGGCACACTGATTGCGACCCAAACGCCTTTCCTGTGAGCCAGGGCGCCCACGTCCACGACCTCTCATTCCCCGGCCCCTTCCACCACCTTCCTGAAACTTCCTCTTGTCACTGGCCTGTACTGCTGCAACCATCATCTTCACTTGCCTTTTTTCCTTCTCTCCCTCTCTAAGGCTGTAAACCTTGTTTGCAGTTTCCAAAATCTGTGCCACAGACATGCCCATCAAATCCTCCTTTTTCTGCAATTTCCTTTTAATGTCAGGGGCAGCACGGCTGGTAAAGATACCTTTTATAATTGCCTCAGTTGCTGCATTATCAGGGTCTGCGTTAGTGTTTTGCCGAATGGTATCCCGGATGCGCTGCAGAAAAGCGACCGGACTTTCCTTAGGCTCCTGTATGAGCTCATAAGGCTTGGCCCAATTGTTATGGCGAACAGCTGAGCGTCGGAGTCCTAGCAAGAGCAGCTCCTTGTACACAGTGAGGCGGGTCTGACCATTAGGCTCATTAGGATTCCACCTAGGATCTGCTAGGGGGACCATATTGGCAGGAGTGGCAACATTAGCTGGATCCCGATCATGCCTTAGTTGTGCTTCTTCTCTCGCCTTAGCTATAACCTGATTCCTCTCCACTTCAGACAACAGGGTCCTCATAAGGATATTACAGTCATCCCAGTCAGGCTTGTGACTGGCAAAACATCCCTCAAAAACCGAAATAAACTTGCTGGGATTCGTGGAGAATTCCCCTGCCTGTGCCTTAAAGGCTGCTAGGTCCACTGGGTTAAAAGGCACATGTGAGTAAACTAGCATAGTAGTGGCCCGGCGCCCCTCTGCTCCCGGGCGAGCCACCACAGTCTCAGTAATCAATGGATAAAATCCCACTGAAGGAGCAATCTCTGAAACCTGAGGCACCTGGTCTTTATACGGTGGGGGTGTAGGAGCCGAAGGGGACACCGACTCTGCCATTACAACCGGGGAGGGGTTCGGGGAACTAACAACAGTGACTGCCGAGCCTGTCGGAGTCAGATTACACTCTTGCAACAGATCTGACCTATCTCTCAACAACATAAACAACTGTGCATACATAAATTCATTCCACTTATTCATTCGCTGACAAAACAAAGCTAATTGAAGGATCGTGTTGTAATTAAGTGATCCCTCCGGTGGCCACCTTTCCTGGCCCTCTAGCTGATACTGAGGCCAGTTTACTGTACAGAATCTTTTCAGTTTACTTTTAGTCAATGGATCTTTTTCAAACACTTTCCAATTCATCAGAATGCATTCTAAGGGTGTACACCGTACCCTGCCTGTACTCTGTCCCTGCCCCATACCTATGGGAAGACACTGGGCGTCCCCAGGTCTTAACAGGCAAACAAAAGGTTAACAGCACTGGACTGTTCCTACCTTATTCACGAGACCGGTTCCCCACCGTCGCCCGCAGCTGCTTCTCCACTATCTGAGCACGTTGCACCGTAGTGCCCTCCGGGGTCGACCACACCGCGTCTCCGCCGAGGCCCCCGATGAAGTCACCGCTGCGCGCTAGGCATCGGTCGTCGCCGCAATCCGTCGACCTCCAGGAGGGGTCCGGGCAAGGCTAAATTTAGCCTCAAGCCCACCCAGGGACGCCAAAACTGTTGCCGGCACAAAAAGGCCTGAGGCTACAGCAACAGTGATTCGTTGCCCGGAGTGCCTTGCTCTGATTAGACACACCAGGGTGGAGAAGCAAAAAAAGTTTATTTGAGATCTCAAAGCGCAGGATGCTTGGAGGTACACACCTCAGATCAAGCACACCCCAGACAAGCAGCTCTCTGTCTTTATACATGATCTTAGCTAAGCATGTCTATTACCCCCAATGCCCAGCTCCCCCCTCCCCCCACCTCTTCTCCCTCCTTTTCAGTTCCCATACAGCAAATACATTATAACGTAGCAATTACTCTAAACAGGTTAGATCATACTTGGCAAAAAACATATTATCTCGTTAGTAACTTTTCTTGACCGGTCATTCTGTTTCACTCCCTTTAGCCAGGTGCAAGCAGGCTGTATAATTGCCTCCTGGTACTGATAACTAGTTGCCACACATTCCATTCTTTCCATCTAGCCTGTGGGGTTAATTAAAGTTTAAACATGGAAGCGGTTCAGACAAGCAGAGGCCTAATACAGGGAGCCTTCATTGGCACTGTCATTTTCCACCCCTCTGTCAACACTGGGCCATGCCTGGTGCCACCAACAAGTTCATAGACAAACTAGTGACTAATGTACATGTAAATGTACCAGAAACTGTAGGGGGAAAACCTGTGGTGAAAGCTTCTGAGCTGATGTCATTAGGCATACAAATGGTAACACTTTGCAGCGCAGAGAATAACTAAACTGCACTAACATGTAAACTAGAGTGTTTCCTTTAAGTGAGGTTTCATTAACAGTCAAAATCCAATGTTCTCACAGAAATATCTATTAAATATCGGATTCCGTGACTTTCCGGGACCTCTGTGACTTCTGCAGTGGCCAGTGACACTCTTCAGAAGGGTGTTTTAGGCCCAGATTTACAAAGGTACTTAGACACCTGACTCCCAGTTTTAGACTCTACTGCGATCCACAAACCTCCCACTAAACCCAGGGCTGGCCTTACCATGAGGCAAACTGAGACGGCTGCCTCAGGTGCCAGACTGTGGAGGGGCACCCCTAGGACCGAGAGTGTAGAAAATTGTGTCTGCTGCTGGTGCATACGTATTCTCTCTGCTCTAGATGCACAAAGATGGTGGAGTGCTGTGCTGGAGGAAGGAGGGCACAAGAGACATAACAGGCAGGCAGGAGAAAAGGTGAAAGAGAATAACAGAAAGTAACAGGAGCTGCAGGAAAAAAGAGGAGGAGGAACCTCTTATGTACCTCTCTAGCACCCCCAGGAGCCTGGACTGATTAACACCAGCTTCTCGGGGAGCTTCCTGTTTCGTGCTGCTTCCCTGAACCCACTTGAGGAGAACAGGCAGTCAAGTGAAGTAGTAGGAGCCAGTTAGGCGCTTAAGATGCCGATATCTTCCCTCACTCAGGCCCTGCTACCAGCCTGCTTATTTGTCCCCTTCAACGGGGTGTTGAGAGCCACTATAGCTGGCACAGAACAGCAGTCATGAATGAAAGAAGAAAACGCCCCTCTGGGGCAGCATTCAGAAAAAGAAAGAAAAGCTTCCTTTGTTTTCTATCTATGCAGGAAGGAGCTCTCCTGAGATACATAACACAAATGTTCACAGCTCCAGTGAGGATGTGAGTGGTGGGGAGATGCCTGATCTTCCAGTTAGTCAGAGTACAGGTGACCTGGCAGCTACTGCAGCATCCATATCTCCATCTCAAATGGATGTAACCATGCACATTCCTGAAGAAAAGTGTAGATCAGAGAAGATTGTGGTGGAGGTGCAAGAAACAGCTTCTGCTGAGGGTATGTCTACACTACGAAATTAGGTCAATTTTATAGAAGTCAATTTTTAGAAATTGATTTTATAGAGTCAATTGTGTATGTCCCCACTAAGCGCATTAAGTCGGCGGAGTGCGTCCTCACTACAGTGGCTAGCTTCGACTCACAGAGTGGCGCACTGTGGGAAGCTACGCCACAGTTCCCGCTGCCCATTGGAATTCTGGGTTAAGCTCCCAATGCCTGATGGGGCAAAAACATTGTTGCAGGTGGTTTTGGGTACATGTCATCAGTTTGCCTTTCCTCCCTCCATCACTCCCTCCCTCCATGAAAGCAACTTTTTTCCTGGGTTACCCATGCAGAGGCCATAGCACAGCAAACATGGAGCCCTCTCAGCTCACCGCTGCTGTTGCAAGCATTGTAAATACCTCGTGCATTACACTGCAGTATGTACAGAACCCAGCTAAGAGATGGCAGCATGAGGACAATTGTGAGGAGGACATGGACACAGACATTCCTGAAAGCACGGGATAGGGCAACTGGGACAACATGGGAGCAGTGGGACTGTTTGATACAGTGGAATGCTGATTCTGGGCCCGGCAAACAAGCACAGTGTTGCAGGTATGGGATAATTCCCAGTGGCTGCGAAACTTTCAGATGCATGCACTTTCCTGGAACTCTGTGAGTTGTTTTCCCCTCCCCTGAAGCTCAGGAATACCAAGATGAAAGCTGCCCTGACAGTTGAGAAGCGAGTGGCGATAGCCCTATGGAAACTTGCAATGCCTGACTGCTACTGGTCAGTCGGGAATCAATTTGGAGTGGGCAAATCTACTGTGGGGACTGCTGTGATTCAAGTTGCCAATACAATCACTGACATTCTGCTATCACGGATAGTGACTCTGGGAAACGTGCAGGTCATAGTGAATGGCTTTGCTGCAATGGGTTTTCCTAACTCTGGTGGGGTGATAGGAGGAACGCATATCCCTATCTTGGCACCGGACCATCTTGCCAACCAGTACATAAATAAACCACAAGGGGTACTTCTCAATGGTGCTGCAAGCACTGGTGGATCACAAGGGACATTTCACCACCATCAACATGGGATGGCCGGGAAAGGTGCACAACATTCCCATCTTTAGGAACGCCGGGCTGTTTGAGCAGCTGCAAGAAGGGACTTTCTTCCCAGACCAGAAAATTACTGTTGGGGATGTTGAAATGCCAATAGTTATCCTTGGGGACCCAGCCTACCCCTTGCCCCCATGGCTCATGAAGCCATATAAAGGCACCCTGGGCAGCAATAAGGAACAGTTCAACTATAGGCTGAGCAAGTGCAGAATGGTGGTAGAATGTGCCTTTGGACATTTAAAAGCTTGCTGATGCAGTTTACTCACTAGGTTAGACCTCAGCGCAACCAATATTCCCATTGTTATTACTGCTTGCTGTGTTCTCCATAATATCTGTGAGAGTAAGGGGGAGACATTTATGGCGGGGTGGGAGGTTGAGGCAAATTGCCTGGCTGCCAATTTTGAGCAGCCAGACACCAGGGTGATTAGAAGAGCACAGGTAAGCACACTGCACATAAGAGAGACTTTGAAAACCAGTTTCATGACTGAGCATGTCCATTTGCTCCCCCATTAGCCACAGCATTGCATCCTGCCTCTTCTCATCACACTCACTTAATGCTTTCCTGGACTCTGCCTCCATGCATTCAGCTGTGTCCTATCAGTGCGGGAGGACTACATGAGCTTGGAAAACATGTCATCGCAAGTGCGTTTTTTCCGCCTTCTAATCTGCGATAACCTCAGGGACAGAGATGATAGGGAGAGCATAGAAACATTTGCACCTGTGGGGGGTGTAGCAGGGTGGTTACCCTGCTCCTGCCCTGAAGGGCTTAAAACAGTCCTGGGGAAACGTTGTGACTGGGGGCTGCTAAGCTGGGCCATGCCCCAATCAGGCCACAGCTGGCCTGTATAAAGAGGCTGGGAGCCACAAGCTCAGGACAGTCTCCCTCTGCCTGTAGAGGGAGAAGGGCCTGGCTGCAGGAAGCTAGAGACTGGGTACCTGAGTGGAGCAGGGCTGGGGAAAGGCAGAGGAGCTGGGGAGCTCCAGCCTGAAAAGCCCCAGGCTGCGGCCTAGCATAAGGCCAACAGGTACTGGGGGTTGCAGAGGGCAGCCCAGGGGTAGGACAAGGCAGCAGGTTCAAACCCATCTTTGCCAGTGATGAGTAGGCTGATACTGCAGTCTGCCCCATGGCATGGGGGCTAGACGATGACTGGCAGTAGCCTTATACTGAGGTGAGGTGGGATTAGTGGGTGGGAGTTCCCCAGGGAGGGGAGACCCTAAGACTGAGGGGTTACTGCCAGGGGGAAGCACCCCAGGTAAAAGGGCATCAGGTCTGGGAGGGACACAGGGGCCAGAGGACAGGTAGATCACCAGCCTGTAGAGGGTGCTCTGGAGCTCGAACAAGCTAATTCCCAGAAGTCACCAGCAGGAGGCGCCGCAGGGGTGAGTCCACTTGTCTACAGGGGGATAAAAAGGGAGAGTAAAATTTATGATACATTCTGAGAACAAAACGGAGGCTTTTTCACAGTGAATCAAGCAATTCACAGCAGACAGCACATGTGCTTTAGGTACAAAGTTGCATTTTGCCTTTTATATTGAGCACCTGCTGGTATGGTGACATCTCACATGTCTGGGCAACAGAATTCGGTTTCCAGGTAACCAAAGAGTATGCAGGTTTGGCTTCTAATGCCTTCATAACATGTGGGAATATTTTCAAACGGCAGCACCCTCCTTTCCCATAGCAAGCAATGCCAGCACACCCCTCCCCCAACCGCTCTGCATGGCTATTTGGGATGATGCCTTCACCTCTCCCCCGCCGTGTGGCTATTTTCAGGGATGATCCCATTTAACCAAGTGCAAACAGCCCAGCATGAACGGGGTCCTTTTACTGTTCCATTACAAAAATTCCCCTATTTCAAACAGGTATTTCAAACAGTGAATGATATCACTCTCCTTGAGGCTAACACAGAAAGATATAGACCAAATGTTGCTTGAATGCAACCAAAACCCAGGACCATTCACTGCCATGCTTTGTGCTGCAATGATTCCAGACTACTTGCTACTGGCTTGGCGTGGTAAAGTGTCCTACCGTGGAGTACGAAATAAGGAAGATCTCCCCAGAAACCTTCTACAAAGGCTTTCAGTGTACCTCCAGGAGAGCTTCATGGAGATGTCACTGGAGGATTCCCACTCCATCCTCAGACACATTAACAGACTTTTCCAGTAGCTGTACTAGCCACGAATGCATCTCAAGTCTTCACGGCAAATCAAACATTAAACACTATTGCTTTTAAACCCTGTACTGTAGTTACAAATGTGCACCCACCAGGTGCCGTCTCTGCCTTCAGGATCTGGGATCCCACCTTGTGGAGGGCAAGGGGAGGATGTCTCTGGCCTGGCTGGAGCTGCTCTGGCAGGCTGGGCAGTGCAGCTGCAGCCTGCTCCAGACTAGGTGGCGCAGCCACAGCATGTTCTAGTGGGCTGGGCTGGGCGGCATGGTCGCAGCATTCTCCAGCGGGCTGGGCGGCATGGCTGCAGCCTGCTCTGGGGAATGGGGCTGAGCTGCACAGCTGCAGCCTGCCAGCCCCAGAGCTGCAGCTGCTTCAGAGGCTGGGGGGAGAGCAGAGTGGCCAGAAGCAGAGAGATTCTGGCCCCATCTCATCCCTTCTGGCTCTGCTGGCTGTGCTGTGTCTCCTTGCTCCCTCTGTTGGGGGGAGGGGCTGTGTCTCACCTCTCCCTCTCTATACCTGTTCATAAGCTGACCCCCCCCCCCCCCCCTTTCTATGGTGCTTCCCTTTTTTACTAAAAAAAAAATTTGGCTTATGAACAAGTATATACAGTAAATAGCAAACAAAAGGCTAATTACTTCAAAACTTCAAAAGTTCTTTCTTAGTCCCTATTTTATCCAGCTCTGTTTGCTTATCCCAGATAATTACATATGTATTGCTAGAAGTGTAATATATATATCAAAGAAATATTTATTCTAGTACACATAATCTCTATCATTGTTTTGGCACACACTAGGTATTTAATCAAGCCATTGTGGAGTATTGAATAAAGTAATTAATCTGTCATGAAAGGATTTACTGCAGCATGAATAGTAATTTAGAAACTGCATGATGTTTATCCACAGACAACACTTCTTGGTTGCAGATCAGTGACCTGTAGGTATTGTGACATGGCATTCCAGTCTGATGAGAATCTTTAACTGGCAGACTTCTTTGTACAAAAAAGCTAATTGACAAGTTTCAGCCTGCAGAAAACTTTTTTATGGATAAATTGAAGACAGGAGCAGAGGGGAACCCTGTTACAGGAGGCCATTCATGCGCATGAGTACATTGTGTTAATTTTGATGGAATAAATGGGCACAGGCAATCAAATTTTAACATGACCCTGTCAGTGTGGAATATTAAACAGTTAAACAAAGGTTGGGGTTTTAAGTACAGATACCTCTGCCTGCTTAGTCCCAGGGCAACAACCACCATTAACTTTTTAAAAAAAAATTCATTAAAAAGATACAGGAAAAAATAAACAGCTAAAACATTTGCAATTTTCACAATATCCCTTATTTTATTTCCCTTTAACTGTATGGAGGTTTCATAGGAACAATCCCCACTGCCCAGCTGTCAGTCTTTTAAATGGTATCAGGGATGGTAATAACTGTCTTTTTGTGGGAGAAGAGGAAAAAAATTAGTTGAGATGGGGGTTGTTGTTGAAGTCTGATCCCATTACGTGGTAGACAAAACAAGACAAATACAAACAAAAGGGAAGAGAAAAGAAGAAATGGTTACTAATGGTAACTGTGGGTCTTTGAGATGTGATGCAGATATGTATTTTACTTAGGTGTGTGCGTGCCCAGTGCTCCAGAGCTGGAAACTTTTGACTAGCAGTACCCATAGAGGGGCAGCGTTCACACCTTGTGGCTGTTGCCCCTCCCCTGGCTACATGAGGTGGTGGCTCGCCAACCTCCTCCCCCCCGCACAGATCCTTGCACCAAAAGGCCATGAGAGGAGACTCCGATGCAGAAGGGACAGAGGGTGGATTGTGGAATCCACATCTTCTTCACATCTCAAATAATTAGAGTTACTTACTGTAACTGTTTCTTCTTCTTTGAATAGATGCAGTTGTGTATTCTAATTAGGTGACTCACAAGCAGTACCCCATCCAAGAGTCTACCAAAAGAGGGATCCCAGGACTGCCCTTCAGAGGCCTGTGTCTGCCCTGAAAGATGAGGTAATAGCATAATGATCTGTAAATGCATGTATGGATGACCATGTGGCCATGCTACAAATGTGGGAATCTGACCAAGAGAGCCAATGGGAAGGCTAGAACTTTTTAAAATGTGGAAAGAAACTTCCGCTTTTTCTGTTCTCTCTGGGCTGAAGGGACAGAGCAGCCATGCTATAAGCAGCTTAAGGCAGGTATGATTATAAATCATCAGATCATGCCTAGAACTACTTATATAAACTCCAACTGTGTAAGTAAATCAGAATGTTTAGCTAGACGCTATCAGGTTTATTTCTGTTTATTTTTTAAGGCTTGTGGATCTTCTCTGTGCTAACCCCTGATGCATTTGTTTGCTTGTAACCTTTAAACTGAACCCCCAAGAAAGCTGTTTTGGGTGCTTAATTTTTGTAATTGTTTCTTTTAAGATCTAGCAAAAAGCCTGAGTTCCAGATTATTTTTCTCCCTTTTTGTTCAGTAGCAGGATTCAGGTGTGAGCAGGACACCCACCCCAGAGTGCATTGGGCAGAGTCTTCTGCCCCATGTTCTTGAGTTCTACAACCAAAAGTTCCTTTTCTTTGCCCCTCTCTGCTCCCTCACCATACCCCACTCACAGTGGTTGTCCTAGCCAGTGAAGACCCAGGTTTCAGAAACGCATCTGTGAGTTCACCTCCCACCCAGGGAAGAAGACACCTGGCTTGCTCCACCATCTGAGCACTTGATCTGGCTGGCTGCCCTGCCAGCCACTGCTCCTCACCACCTGGCCACCCTGCCAGCCACTGCTTCTTGCTGCCTCCCGACTGCTTACCACTTTTGCTGGTTGCTCCCGCTGGCCGCCCATCAGTCTCCTCCTGCTGCTACCTGCCTCTCTGCTGTGACCTCTGTAGGTCAGTCTCAGTGATTTTTAGCTCTCAGCAGACTGGGCAGAAACACTGCCCCATCACAACTGATTTCAGCTCTCATTGAGTACTTAACATAACAAAGGCTCCTAATGAAGCCTATTTAGCTCTATCTTTGAACAGTGGGGAGTGTGACAAAGTTCCTCCTCTACCTTGGTGGGTCCTGTGCTTATTGGCAGATTTGCTCACCTCACAGATTTACCCTGTGGGTCAGGAAACAGCCCAGAGACCTTCCCTTCTGGTAGAAGGGACAGTCCAGGTCAATTCCTCCTGTGTTTGATCATGAGTTGGGAGGTTTTGGGGGGGGGGGGGAGAAGAGACACCCAGGCCCACCCTCTAATCCAGGTTCCAGCCCAGGGCCCTGTGGACTACAGCTGTCTAGAGTGCCTTCTGGTACAGTTGTGCAACAGCTACAACTCCCTGGGCTACTTCCCCATGGCCTCCTCCCAACACCTTCTTTGTCCTCACCACCAGACCTTTCTCCTGATGTCTGATAACGCTTGTACTTCTCAGTCTTCCAGCAGTATACCTACTCACTCTCAGCTTCTTGCACACCTCTTGTTTCCAGTTCCTCGCATGTACTTCCTCTCCTCTGGCCTGACTGGAGTGAGCCCTTTTATAACATCAGAGGGGCCTTAATTAGAGTCAGGTGCTTAACAGCCTCACCTGACTCTTAGCAGGTTAATTGGAGTCAGGTGTTCTCATTAGCCTGGAGCAGCCCCTGCTCTGGGCACTCAGGGAATAAAAAACTGCTTATCCAGTGGCCAGTATATCTCCCTTCTAATACTCTGCTGTTCACAACTGGCCTGGGTCCATCACAGGAGTAACAGGCTAAACCAGACCAGGAACCCTTAGGGAGAGGCCACAGCTCCTTGATGGGACAATTGTCCCCACCACTCTTACTTTCACAGGGGTCTGACATTCGAGCCCCTGGCTTAACTAGGTCCTTTCAGCTGAGGGTGACCCCCTCATTTGGGACAGGGTAAGCACAGTTCTTCTCCTTTATTCATACAATAATGACAACAATATTGATAACAGCATTTCACTACCCCTGCATTCAGTACTAAAGTGATTTGTAACCCAACACCAGCCAAAGTTGATTACTTTGAGCAACACTGCTCTATCTGCTGAGTAGATGTGTTCATATAAATACAGGTTGCTCCTGAAGTCTCTCTGCCTCCCAGCTAGTTGTCTGGGGAAAGTTCATTCAGACCCAGGTTACACATGCTCTGGGACTGGTTTTTAGAGAGTCACTTCATGTCTTCACTCAGAGCCTGGCTCCCACCAGTGCCCTTGCTGGATTCAGGGGCCAGCAGGGCACCATCTCGGCTGACCAGGTCATCATTCACCATGGTGGAATCCGTGCTGGGGATTGCCCAGCGTCCAAACTCCTTATAAAATGGGCATGTGGTCAGTGATAAATAAATTATGGGGAGGGGGGGATGGGAGATAGATAGGGCTGCTTAAGTAGTCAATGGTATATATGGATATTTTCCAGAGGTTTGGCTGAGAGTCTTGCCCGCTCTTGCGGGGTTCAGCTGACCGCCATTTGGGGTCGTCGGGATTTTTTCTTCCAGGGGAAGATTGGATTGGCCTGGGAGGTTTTTCGCCTCCTCCGGCATGGGGGGGCAGGGTCGCTTAAGGAGGTGTGTGATTTATATGTGGCCTGCATCTTGCAGGAGGTCAGACTAGATGATCATAATGGTCCCTTCTGATCTTGAATTCTATGATTCTATGAATTGCCCAAGGTGCGGTTCTGATCCCTCATCTTCTGCTACTTGCTTGTCAGGCTTTAAATCCACTCACTGCTCACCAGTACAAAAAGCTAAAAATCTGGTAGCTTTGCAAATTATCTGCTGGTAAATATGGTCATTCCTAGTACTTTTGCTAAAGTCCACAGTTTTGCTGGCCTTGCTACAGAGATTCACTAAAATCTGGCTGTGCTCCCATAAGCATGAAGCAGCGTCCTTTGCAAAAGGCTTGTTCTGTTTGGTCTCCATTACAAACACAGAAGGCTCTTTGATGGTGTGTTTGCAGCTCAGTGGTCAGAAGACAATGGAAAGGTTAATACTGACTCACTGAGCTGCTGGTGTATGCCAAGGGGAGTGGATTCCATTTTCAATTGAGTCGATTGGAGGTTGATGGGATAGAGAGGACAAAGGAAGTGGACCCATGTGATTGTGGAATACTTTTTACAGACTCCCAGGACACAAGTCAAACAGGGATGTATCTATACTGCAAGAAAATAGGGCTCAAACCTGGGTCATGGCTTGACACAGGAGCAGACCCTTCAGCCCCACAGGGTCCTAGGAACCAAGTCTGAGAGATTTGTGTGTAGATGGAAAGGGGAGGGGGGATTGGGCTCAAGCCTGAGGCTGAGCCTTGACTGACATTGCAATGTAGGCATTGCACTCTGTGTAAAGAACAGTTTTACCACACTCCGGTAATTTTTAAACTTTCTGTAACTTTCAAACTTTATGGAATGAAAACAAGCATAAGAAATTTCAATCCAAAGATCTTTTTCCCTAAAAAGGAATAAACTACCTGAAAACACAGGAATAAAAGCGCTAAACTGTAAAAGCATTAGTGCAAGGCTTTAACAGAAGTGGTGTTAGAGCTTTAACTAGAGTAGTTCAAACAGTACTTCAATAAGTCACTGAGCACAGCCACCCCCTTTTTTGTGAGCTGTTAAAATAATGGCAATTCATCTGTGTGAATTTGAGAACCTCTGAGCTCCAGTTACTGTTTGAACACCTGCATCACTCCATCTGCTGTATATTTGTTGTTGTTCTTGACTGTGGCAAATCTCTGTCCAGTCTCTGCCCAATTCACATGCTGTGCTAAACTAATCCCATCCTCTCAGTTCCCTCGTGGGCCTCAAACAGTTTCTCTTGCAAGAACAGTTGGCTTATACTTTTATGTAGATATTGTCTCTCTTCGGGAGCAAATAAGCAGCTAAGGCTCTGAATCAGAGTTCAAAGCAGAACATATTGATCAAATAAAATTGTTTGAGTATACCTGTAAATATTTGTGACAAGGTGTACTCAGCCTTTGTTGCTTCCTGCTGGGGCCCTGCAGCCCTGCTATACCGCATCTCAAGAAGCGGTCAGCTGAGAAGAAAAAAGAGCAGCAAAGGTGGGTCCTCCAAACTTGCCAAAAAAGGAATCTCTGGAGCAGTCTTTTTGGAAATCAGAGACCTGATCCTCCCAAAGCTAGAAGAGCTACTAACAGCCTATCAGGGCCCTGCTGGCCCAGATAAACAGAGGGTGCTCCTCTTTGTCCAAAGGCACCTGAGGACAAGTTGGAGTTTTCTGGCTGGGTTTTGCATTGGTGGGTTTGCTGGGAGAGAAAGGACCTAAAAACCTTAATCCTGAACTAAGAGTGAAGCTAAAATGGCCAGGTAGAAAGAGGCCCAGGGAAGCAGCAGCAATGAATTGAATCAAGCAGTATGTAGCTATAGTTTATAGGTTCCCTAGGTTGGAACCCAGATTAGTGGGTGGCAGGGGCGGCTCCAGGCCCCAGCACGCCAAGCGCGTGCTTGGGGCGGCACACCGCGGGGGGCGCTTTGCCAGTCACCGGGAGGGCGGCAGGTGGCTCCAGTGGACCTCCCGCAGACGTGCCTGCGGAGGGTCCGCTGGTGCCGCGGCTTTGGTGGATCATCCGCAGGTACACCTGTGTGAGGTCCACCAGAGCAGCAGGACCCGCGACCGGCAGACGCCGTGCTTGGGGCAGCGAAATGGCTAGAGCCACCCCTAGTGGGTGGGCCTGGATTTCCCAACCAGCCACTGGTAAATTGGCATAAATCCCAAGAAGGGGATGTAGCTTATTTGGGAGCTTGAACAGTGGGCTGAATTTAAAGGGCCCAGGGCCAGTGCTGTACACACTAGCAAGGGCAGATGGTTTTTTTAGTTGTTTTTTTTTTTTAATTGGACTCTAATACCATGAAAGGGGTTCATTTGAAGTTGGTGACTTGGCTGGAGGGGGTAAGCCACTGAAGACCCACCAAGATCAGCTGACAGCCTGCAGGAGACACCAGGGGCAATAGAAGGACTGCAATATCACACCCAGCTACAAGAAGGCACTCAAGATGAGTGCCCCTTCACAGTATTTAACAAGAAAATGATGCAAAGTGATGCATATAATAAAAATAAGAAGGGTTACATGCTGGCTCAGGTTTTCTGATCTGGCCAAACTGCTTGTTGCAAGACTGAAAATGGTAAGCTGTAAATGGCTTTTAAGTCAGTATCACATTTTTATAATCCAACAGTGGGAGGAAAAGGGGGTAGGTTTGATTTCCAGTGTAAGTTAGAGCAGCTTCCAGGCTACTCTAACTGATCCCTGGCTGGAGTGGGGCCTAGCATCAGTTCTCCAACTTTCATCTATATCTGTATAAATCCACAGTAATGCCGATTAAGTGACCACTATAAATGAGAGCAGTATTTGGCTCAAAGTGGTTAATATATACTCATAACTCTAGCTGGGCAATGACCGAAAAACAAATGATTTGCTAATACTTTTTAGAATACAAACCATGTGTTTGTTCTGTGGTGGTATTTGCCCTTTCTATTTGCTATTTTCTATACATTTTTATTCTCAAGAAAGTGAAAGTGTTCTCAGGAGAATTCTCACCCATAAGGGCTATGACGATGTCATTCAGAATTTTATGATCTGACACTTGATATAAATAATTAACTGAATGTGACTGTAAATAAGTAGCTAGCCTGGAGTTCAAGCCCCAAGAAGAAATAATTAGTCATGCCCCAGTAGGAAGACTTGAAATAAATATATATATACACATATATATACACTCAGCTGTGAAAGAGGAGTCTTGAGAAACTCTTGAGAAATCCCTGTCATATGACATGCATGGAGTCTGAAGGCAACAACCCTCTTTTGCCAGAAGAAAGGTCACTGTGTTGCAAAGAGTTAAGAACGAAAGAGGAAGTAAAACTTGGAAGGTGTGGTACAGAAGCCTCTTAAAATAACATTTGTTGTTTTAATTCAGATTATGAAATACTCTGCATTAATGTTTAAAATAATTCCAAGTAGAATTCTTTTGAAAAACACTTCCTCAACTCCTCCCGAGCAGTGAGTCTGCCACATTGCAAGTAAGGTAGCATAGATCTCCTAATGTCAGATACTTTAGCAACTTCTAGATAGGCCAGAACAATGGCTGTTGGGATGAGTTACTTTGATTAATGGGACTTTGGCCTGAGTAAGGAGAGTAGGATAAGGCCCGATATCTTTAAAAAAAAATAGTTCTTTGAATGGCAACTATATCACCATAAGTATATAGATAAAATTTAAAACTGCACAAGACTAAAAACAAAGAAAATAAAATACAAAAGTCATACATATCCAGCATGAATTTAGGGCTGACATTTGACTTTATTGTATTGATATATAATCCATATTTAGCTAAAGGTAAAGTGAGGTTCTCAGTTCATGAATGCAAGTGACATATGGAGAATAGTAAGAAAAATAATACCAAAGGATTTAATATAAAGGTTGGTGTCCAAAGTTGGTTCCTACTTTAAAGTCCAATATCTAGATGTATGAAAAAATCCTGACAATTAGACATAATGATTATATTTTGCTTGTTTGAAAAAAATTGTTCTGTGCAGAGTATTTAGGGATCAGTGCTATATGTATATATGTAGACTATTCTATTTGGATCCTTCAACTTCAGTTGAATATTTTGTTCTCACAGCTAAATCTTGGGACCCCTATTCAGAGGTGAAAGTAACTTACAGGACTTACCGGTACTGCTGGAGTCCTGAGGGGGCATGGCCTCATCCAGAAAAGGCGTGGCCTCAACCAGAAGAGGCGGGGCCTCAAGATTTAAAGGCCCTGGGGCACCGGCTGTGGCTGGGAGCCCAAGGGCCTTTAAATCAACCCAGGGCTCTCAGCTGCAGAGGCTCACGGGCAAATTAAAGAGCCTGGGCCTCCGGGCCCTCTAAATCCCCACCGCAGCTCCAGCTGGGATTTAAAGGGCTCCAATTTCTTTCTGTGCAGTGGAACTGTTCCATTCTATTTTCAAGATAAGGGAGAAGGTGGATAGGGTCGGGGAGATGGTGGATATCTGTGGCTACAGGGGTAGGGGCTGGATTTGCCCCTAAAAATACCTAGCTCTTATATGGTGCTTTTCATCTGTAGATAGGGTTGCTTTGGAGTCTCCAGGAATTAAAAAAATTATCTTTCATTAAAGATTATTTCATGTGATGAAACCTCCAGGAATACGTCCAACCTAAATTGGCAACTATACCTGTAGATCACAAAGCACTTTTACAAAAGAGGAAAGTATTATTTTAGAAATGGAAAAACTGAGGCATGTGACTCAATTACTATTCTGGCCTGTATTATTTCTGATAGTAAAACAGGAAAACTATCCTAGATTGAAGAACCAGGATTAGACATGGTGTTTACTAAGCAACACAGGCTTACCTGTGAATTAACCCTACCCATATTTGCTAAAAGGATCAGTGCATAAGCCTGCTCAAAATCAGTCCACACAAACAGATCTCTCTAGGCAAACAGAACATGTGTTGTAAATTATGGTGTCTTCTTTGTGTTCAAAATTATCATTTGCTGTATTAACCCAAAGAACATTTGTGCCATACCACTGGTCAGTGGCCTTCTTCTGTGCATAATGCATTAAAGGAAGTGACTACAAGGGAGTTACTCTCTGATAGCTATAATCTTTACTGCTGACTCATATTAATAGTTCTTTATTTGCTATGAAGGCAAACAGGATCTCGAGAAGAAAAGTCACTTTAAAATTGCACAAGCGGTTAGGAAAACAAGGAAAGTTATCCATACTGATTAATAGTATTTGAGATTATAAACAATTATTTCCTTGTCAGCCAAAGTGCATGACCTTCCTAACTTTCAAACGCACTTTTAGCTAAGAGTGTCACTTTATGCAGTTCTTAAATACATCTTAATGTGGAATAATGGTTTTGTCTCCAGGGCAGATACTTATTGTGACCGAATACACCTTGGTATTCCCCTACACACTGTTGTAGTAATCTTTGTACAAAGTATGCCTTGTAAAGTATCATTTGAAAACTCCTAATTTGTTGGCCAGTATTGTCCTGGTAAAATGTGTGGCAACATTGTATGTGAAGTTACAAGATTTCCCTGTGTGATGTTATTAATATGTTCCAAACCCCACAGTCCTACCCAAGCAGAAGTCAGGTCTGTCCTAGACAGAGGAAGGAATGAGCGCTTGCCTTAATTTGCATTTAAGCAGTAATCAGAATAATCAAGCAGGAAGGGAAAACAAAGGATGTTCAAACAGGTGAGAAAACCAGCAGAGAACATCCTTCCATTTAGACTCTGTCTCCTGGGTCTCAGCTGGAAATGTCTTTCAAGACAGGAACTGAAACTATAAAAAGGAGGGACAAACACCCAAGGTTGATATACACCATCTGCATGTGTTAAAATAAATACCTACATCGTAAACCCAATACAGAGCGGTAGTTTGTTTAAATCAACATTTTGGGCTCTGTTGTTGCTGATCCCAGTGCCTTTTTTAAGGGCAGCTGACAATATCTTCCCAGAGCGAGGGGAAGTACATCCACTACTACATCCCTTAGGAAAGTGTAGAAAAAGTACCATTCTACCACCACAAACCACCTCTGGTAGTTGGTGTACCTGGGGTGGGGCTCTGCCCTGCCACCTGTGGGAGATAACAGGTAGTAGTTCCTGTGCTCACTGCAATTGTGGTTGGCCTATATACAAGCCACATGTGGAAGGGGAAGGCTTCTTGTACTCTCCCCATTCTTTGCACACCTACACAAGGGCCAGACTCTATCTGGGCCTATACTTTTAAACTAAATTACAAAGGGTTTAATTTTTCTCTCATCTATCTTCTGGCCTGGTGCCATCTTTCCTCTTGTCTTGCTTTCCCTCTGCTCCATTTCTCTTTGGTTTTAGTCATTTTGGGACAGATGTTCAAAGGTATTCAGGTGCCTAAAGATGCAGGCAGGTGCTGTTCAGAGGCATTCAGGTGCCTAAAGGGAGGTGCTTTTGCAATTCCACTAGATGCCTATGTGCATCTTTAAGCACCTGAATGCCTTTGAAAATATGTCCTTTAGTATTTATCTTGTTTCCTTTCCTGCTTCCTCAAGTCACTTTGGCTTTGCCTACACTTAAAATGCTACAGCGGCACTGCTGCACCACTTCAGTGTAGCTCATAGGAGAGAAGGATTCCCCCCATCAGCATAGGTAATCCATCTCCCTGAGAGGTGGTAGCTAGGTCGCTGGAAGAATTCTTCTGTCAACCTAGCACTTTCTACTCAAGACTTACCATATGTTGGCTTACCTAGGCCACTCAAGCGTGTGGATTTTCAACATCCCTGGGCTATGTAGTTATGCTGACCTAATTTTCCAGTGTAGACCAGGCCCACATATCTAATCTCTATACCTTTCATTGCTTTCTCCTCCCACTTTCCTTTATTTCCCCCTCAATCCATTTCCTTTCCCACCATCTTTCTTATTCTTTTTCACTGCCCTGTTAGCTTTAAATAGGCTGTGATTAATATTACAAACAGCTATGTCCTGTGGTCCTTGTTTCTGATAGTATAAGGACAAGGATACAATATCACTAACCTCTGCTAAAATGAGATGACCCAGAATATATAATTTCTCTTCATACTTTAGGTAAGAAACGCCTTTTGCTTTCTGAGGGAAGTTGGGGTAGTGGAGGGCCTGAGTTTAATTCCTACTGATGCTGCATGGATAGAACATAACTATTGTATCTGTCGTGTGGATCCCTTCATATTGTTATACAAAAAAAGCACCACATTCCTGATCTCAGCCTTTAGTTTTCTCATTGGTAATAACACTTTCTAGATGGACACTTCTGTAGTTTCAGCCACCACAATCAGTAATTGTTTCAAAAAGGTAGCTTTCATGGAGCCTGAAACTGAGCCAACCAGGAACCTTCACTAAGTACCAGTCTAAGAAACCATGTAATTGGGGGGGAAGAGAAGGGAATACTGTAACAATCTGAAATTCTCCTTCCAACCATGTACTAAACTATCCAGATATTTGATTACTTGGCTATAGTTGTGCTTTTTTGGCTATCAAGGGCATTCTTATTAGTGTCGATCATACCAGGGAAAAGCAGCAGATGTGTTTAAAAACTAAGTAGAACTTAGAGACATTTTCTCAAAGCAGGAAACACAATATACTATCTTTTTTATATAATATTTCCTACTAACGCTCTCCCAAAACACTTTAGTTAACTCTATAACTGTTTTATCTTTATAGAGCTGAGCAAGTCATTCATATTTGTTTATTTTTGTCTTTTTATCTATTTTCAAATTATCCATGGACAGATCATTGAATTCTCATTTAGTTGTGATTCAAAAATATTTGTATTTCTTTTGTGAAAATTCCTCAACAGAATATTTTAATTTCTAATTGCAAATATTTTAACTGAATATACTGTAGACCATTCATTGTAACTTATTACTCATAAGTCATAACTCACTCATAACTCAATTTATGTATCTTATATAATTGAGTATAACTTTGAATTGTGTATGTTGGTTTGTAATAATCACAGTTCGTGTTGTGTTGGTGAGTTACATAAAGAATAGTAAATTGTGAATTTAACATTTGAATAGACACTCAAAATGCACTTTCAGAGAATATTTGAGAACTGGGGCTAACAAACTATTTTGTTTTGAGAATATTTATGGTAGTAAAGTTGAAAAGGGATGGAATTGATGAGGTGGAGAGAGGACAGGTGCTATAAGGATGTCAGTGGAAGGAGAAGCAATTAGAGCTTTCATCCATCCATTTAGTGGCCTGGAGAGTGGATAGGCAGAATCTTAGTACCTACCACCAAGGGAGCATAGGGATTCCTTCCTGCTTATTCCCCCACAATGATGCACAAAGAGGGGATAGGATGGGAAGGAAGAGGAGCCATAGCTACACACCAGAGATTGCATCAGACCAGTTGTGTACAGGGGACTACAAGGGTTGTAGCAGGGGGACCCAGGCCCTCCCTACTCCATGGAGTCCCAGCCCAGCACCCTGTCCATGGCAAGTATATCCACCACATGGCTCATCAAGTGTGCTCCCGAAACATGCTGAGTCTATCCCCAGTTCTACAACTGGAGAAATGTCTAGTTCTCCTGGGCTACTTCCTACCCTTCCTTCCGAGTCTGGCTGTCTCAAGGCATCCACCGTCTCCCTTCCATCGGTGGTGGAAGGTGGCTGGGGGTCAGTTGGAGCCTCGGCTCAGCTGGCTTCAACGTCTTGGAGCTCCGGCAGTCTCTTTGCAGGAGCCTACAACACATCTGCTCCCTTCTTTCACTGAAGTCTGTATTAGTCACTTGAGCCAACTTAAGTGTGTCCCTAAAAGGGAGCTGTATCAATTTAACTAAATCTGTTTCTAATTTGATTTAGTTACTGCAATGCACTTTTTGTGTGTAGACAAACCATTAGGCACAATTCTTCTCTGGGCTATTCCTGAGATACGGGCTCTGTTGCCCCTCTGGTTCTCAGCTCCTCACCTAGAGTATGGCAGCTGACCGGACGCGGGGTGAGGCTCTCCTCATCAGAGGAGAGAAGCCCTGGGTGGCTGGCCGCCCCCCCACCCCAGCTCCTGGCTGGGAGCATAGAGGCAAGAAGACCAGGGGGCAGTTGGGCTCCCAGGGGATTGCTGCAAGGAGCTCAAAGAACCAGTTGATTGCATCCATTAACACAGGGGTCGGCAACCTTTGGCATGTGGCTCATCAGGATAATCTGCTGGCGGGCCATAAAACGTTTTGTTTACATTGACCGTCCGCAGGCACAGCCCCCCGCAGTTCCCAGTGGCCGGAGTTCACCATTCCCAGCCAATGGGAGCTGCGGGAAGTGGCACGGGCCGCAGGGACATGCTGGCCGCCGCTTCCTGCAGCTCCCAGTGGCCAGGAATGGCGAACCACGGCCACTGGGAGCTGTGGGGGGCTGTGCCTATGGATGGTCAAGGTAAACAAAACATTTTGTGGCCCACCAGAGATTACCCTGATGGGCCACGTACCAAAGGTTGCCAACCCCTTCATTAGCACCTTCCAGCATAAAAGTACCCCCATCTCAGTTTTAAAAGGTTGACACCCTGAATCATTCATCTTCAAAGAAGGGGGATGGGGGAGCACACAGAGCTGCTGGCATTGAGAGAATGGGAAACAATGGAATGGGGAGGATGTTGGGGGAGAGAGAAGCCAGCATATGGCAGGGGAGGAAAGCGGAGAATGAGGTAGAATACAGAGCCTCTGCTGTGGGGGAGGGAGAATGGGAGACAAGGGCACAGCAGGATGGACATAAGCAGCATACAGAGCCTCTGGCATGGAGAACAGGGGAGGATGGGGGGCACCCAAAGCCCCTGGCATGGTGGGAAGTGGGGCATAGGGACTGAGGGGTGTGCACAGAACTGCTGACATGGGGGGGGGAGGCAACTGGATACACCCCAGGGGGAAAGGGGACTGAGCCCCTGGCATGAAGGAAGGGGTGGGAAAGTTGCAGGGAGTCCCTTCAACAGAGGTTAATGGGTGAGTGTGTGTGGCATATAAGGAGCATGTTCGGGGAAACAGATGAATATGATGAACCCATTAGGCCTTGTCTACACATCAGTCGGGCGTCTGAATAATCCACACCCCTAAGCAACGTAAATTACAGTGACCTAAGCTCTGGCGTGGACGCTATATTGGCAGGAGAGCTTCTGCCTCTCATGAAGATGGAGTTATTTTGCCAACAGGAGATCTCTCTCCCATCTGCATAGATCATCTTCACCAGATGCGGCACAGCTGCGCTGATGTAGTGCTTCTAGTGTAGTCTAGCCCTTAGTTCATACAAGGTGCTCAGTCTACAGAAGCAAAAATTGTGTGACCCTCTACGTGTTAACAATCAGTCTTTGTTTGCAAATTCATTCAGCAGTCTAGGGTCTTCATAAAAATAAAATCTCAATTCCACCAAGCTGCACTAGCAAAATCACATAAGCTATCTGCTCTATTTGTAAGAGCTCTATCCTTTGATCACATTATCATCTGAAATGTACATAATATAGCTATATTATCTGCTCATTCAGCTTTTCAAAACCAAAGAGTTCTACAGAATAATATCACAGTTAAATAGATACGTGGAGTTAACACAATCAGATAAGGAATGAAGGATTGTTTGTCTTAAAATACCAAATAGGCAATAATCTCTGAAGGTGCAGTTACATAGCAACTGTATCCTACAGTGGCATAGTGTTAGTTTTTGAAGTGCGAGAGCTTTATACCAATATATTGAAATGAGCAGAATGAATGAGTGGAGACTGCTTAGCCCCCAATCATCTAGCAGTGACCCCCTACCTGTAGTGTAGGCAGACAGTGCAGCTAGTTAGAAAGAGAAGGCAACAGCAAAGTACAACAGGAGGTAGAAATTTCTAGAGGATTTCAATTCCAAATATGGTTGCAGGGTGGAGGGGAGGAGATATTTAAGGATTTTGCTTCAAAATGTGTTTTACACTCTGAAATCATTTAAATGACAAAAAATGTGATACTCCCATTTTCCCAGTTCCCCTACCTCCACCCTCCCAAATTCCTTCTGCTTTAAACTCAGGGGTGAAAGTAACTTAAAGGACTTACTGGTATACTGGACTCCTGAGCATGGGCGTGCCCTCAACCAGAAGAGGGGTAGCCTCAACAGGAAGAGGCAGGGCCTTTCAAGATTTAAAGGCCCTGGGGCTCCAGCTGTGGCTGGGAGCCCCAGCGCCTTTAAATCACCCCAGAGCTGCCAGCTGCAGAGATGGCTGGGAGCACCAGGGCGCAGGGGCAAATTAAAGAGCCCGGAGCTCTGGCCCCTTTAAATCACCACAGGAGCCCAGTTGCCGCTACCCTGGGGCAGCAAAGCTTGGGCAGGAATTTAAAGGGCCTGGGGATCCTGCCATTGCAAGGAGCCCCAGAGCCCTTTAAAGCTCTGGCAGTGGCATTTGGGCAGCGCTTTAAAGGGCCCAGAGCTCCCTGCAGTGGTCAGAGCCCTGAGCCCTTTAAATCACTGCCAGAGCCCTGCCGCCACTACCCCAAGGCAGCAGCGGTAGGACTCCGGCAGTGATTTAAAGGGCCCAGGGCTCTCTGCAGTTGCAGGAGCCCCAGGCCCTTTAAATCCCCACCCAAGCCTGGCTGGGGTAGTGGCAGCAGGGCTCCGGTGGTGATTTAAAGGATCAGGGGATCCCCACAGCAGCTGGAGCCCTGGGTCCTTTAAATCACTGCCAGAGAAGCTGGTCCAGTCCAGCACCGCATACCGGCTTACTTTCACCTCTGCTTAAACTGTGCCAAGAGTTTTCACCTTTAGGTCCCAAAGCTATTTACAAGGCAGGCCCTTCCTCATTATCCCCATTTTACTCATGGGGAATCTGAGGCACATAGCCTTGCCCACAGCAGTGGCCCAGCTGAGTCCCACTCCGGCTCTAGTCCTCGGGACCGTGCCACCAGTTGCCTGAATCAACTCTAGCTGAAGCCACACTGACGGAGGCTAAGAGCCAGGGTGTAGGCCAGGCAGGCAGCAAGGCCAATAGCACCATTAATCCTCTGCTACTGCTGGGCCACAGAAGCTACATGGGGCTGGAGGGAAGGACGCCACCCAGACCTGAACCAAGCCCGGGGCTCTTTGCTCCAGCTCCGGGAACCCGCCAGGTTGAGGCACGTGCTGTAGCTCCAGGCCCAGAGTCAGAGCAGCTACGTGACAGGTCTCGCCCTCTGCCTTGCCCTGCCCTGTCTGTCTCCGCCCGGCCTCCCGCCCGCCGCTACCGCTCTCGCTCACTCCCCGCCGCAGGGCGCGCTGGGGCGGGCGGAGCTGGGGGCGGCACCGGGGGCCGGTCCCTGCAGCTCCCCACGCCGCCTCCAGCCGGGCCCCGGGCGCTCGCTGCCCAATGAGCGCGACCAGGCTGGAGCCGCCCCTCCAGCCGCGGCGGTGACGTGAGGAGCGGCGAGGCCCCGGCGCGCTGCGGCCCTGGTCAGTGCGCGCTGAGCCGGCGCGATGGTGCCGGGGCCTGAGAGCAGCGGCTCCGCGGGCTGTTTCCCCGCCCCGCCTTCCCGCTAACGGGCGCCTGAGAGCCGGGACCCGCCCTGCGTGCGCAGGGCCGAGCCGGTAAGAGGGGAGCCGTCCCGGGGTCGGTATCGGCCTAGCCGGGGCGGGGAGGTCGGTCTGTCTGTCGGGGCAGAGCCCGGGGAGGCCCCTGCCGGCGGCGGGCGGGGGCTGGCTGAGGTGGCGGGGGCTCAGACCGTGTCTGTAACCCAGGCCCCGGCTTGGCGCGGGCAGGCACAGACCCCTGCCCTGGTAGCCAGCAGGTGCCGGGCTCGCCCCTCTCCGGCGAGCGAGAGGCGGTTTCCCGTCTTCGTTTCTCAGCGCCTGTGCGAGGAGGGCGGGCGAAGTGAATCTCCCTGGAGCCGGCAGAGTCTCACTCCTGGCGGGGAGTCCCAGCCCTTAGTATTGGTCAGGTTCCATGAAACAGCATTAGGCATTTATGGGGAGGTGAATTTATTGCCAAGAGAAGGGTGCCAGATTTTTGGCCGGTGGAAGAGAGGTTTCTACTAAGATTTTTTTTCTAAAAAATGGAATTATGTTATCGGTGGCTATAAGCTTTTTATTTCCATAGTTTTAGGTTTTGAAAGCAGTTTTAAAATAAATGTCTCAAAATTACTTGCTTCTGTTTCTTTGTATTTATGAATGTATTTTTGTTCAGATACCAACACTGTAGAAAGAAAATTTATCAGACTATTTTTAGGTAAATTTTTCTTCATTATCAGCTGAAACTCATTGATTCACACTGAGACCCATTGCAGGTGAACAAATTGTGTGAGTTAATGAGTAGGGCCCTACCAGATTCATGGTCCATTTTGGTCAGTTTCACAGTCACAGGATTTTCAAAATAATACATTTCATGATTTCAGCTATTTAAACCTGTAATTTAATGGTGATGTAATTGTAGGGATCCTGACCCAAAAAGGACTTGTGAGGTGGTTACCAGCTTATTGTAGGGGGGTTGCAGTACTGCTACCCTTACTTCTGTGCTGCTGCTGGCAGCAACACTTCCCTCAGGGTATGGCTACACTGGCGATTTGCAGTGCTGGAAAGCCTCCACCAGCGCTGCAATTAGTAAGTGGCCACACCTGCAGGGCACTTCCAGCGCTGCAACTCCCTGGCTGCAGCGCTGGCCGTACACCTCACTCAGCATGGGGAATAAGGATTCCAGCGCTGGTGCTGCAGCGCTGGTCATCAAGTGTGGCCACACACCAGCGCTGTGATTGGCCTCCAGGAAATAAGGTGTATCCCAGAATGCTTTTATAAATTACTCTCTTTGTTTTGTTATGCAGCCTCTCTTTGTTTTGTTGTGAACGAGCTCCGATCGGAGCTCCGTTCTGTACCTGGCTGTAAACAATCAAATGAGAGGCAGGGAGAGTGAATGAAACAGAATGGAGCCGATCTCCGTTTGAACTGCTTATCTATAAAAACAAACACTGATCACAGCAAACAGGAGCTATCTGTACCTGGCTGTGAACGATCAAATGACAGGCAGGGGAAACAGTGTTGGATGCAGGCTGTTAGGGTTCGCAAACATTTTGTGATTTTTCCAATCTCTCTCTTCCCCGCTCCCTGTCACAGTACACCCCCCTCCACCCCCCTCTTTTGAAAAGCACGTTGGTGCACTTGAATGCTGGGATAGCTGCCCATAATGCAGCACTCCCAACAGCGCTGCAAATGCTCCAAATGTGGCCACACACCAGCGCTGGTAGCTGTGAGTGTGGCCGCACACCAGCGCTGCTCCTACACAGCTGGATGACCAGCGCTGCAAACCGTAAGTGTAGCCATACCCTCAGAGTTACACAGCTGGAGAGGGGCAGATGCTGGCCAGGAGCCCAGCTCTGAAGGCAGCGCTGCCGCCAGCAACAGCGCAGAAGAAAGGATGGCATGATATGGTATTGCCACCCTTACTTCTGCCTGCAGAGCTGGGCCCTCAGTCAGCAGCCACCGCTCTCCAGCCACCCAGTTCCGAAGGCAGTAGTGCAGAAGTAAGGGTGGCATGGTATGGTAGTACCATCCTTACTTCCGCACTCTGCTGGCGGGGCACTGCCTTCAGAGCTGGGCTACTAGCCAACAGCTACCACTCTCCGGCTACCCAGTTTTGAAGGCAGTGCAGAAGTATGGGAAGCAATACTGCACCCCCCCCTCCACCCCCCAAAATAATCTTGACACCCCCCCCCACACACACAACTCCCTTTTGGGTCAGGACCCCCAATTTGAGAAACACTGGTCTCCCCCATGAAATCTGTATAGTATAGGGGGAAAGCGCACACAAGACCAGATTTCGCAGTCCATGATGAGTTTTTCATGGCGGTGAATTTGATAGGACCCTATTAATGATTGAACACACATGGTGGAATTGTTTGTTTTGATGTGTAGTTTTTAATTTTAATATATTATACTTCTACGTATACAGTACTGTAGTTTCTTAAAATAATGAGATTTTTGTTAATACAAAACCTAACTACATTTTATCAAATCTTTATCTTTTTGTCATTGCTTTGGTGTTAGCAGCATGGCAGTATTGATCAATTTCATTCTGAAGTATGCAACTCTTAAGGAGTTTTTATCTTAGGTTGTTGTAGTGTAGTTAAAAAAAAAAAAAACAAAAAAAAACCCAACATGAGGTAGAATTAACCTTAGAGAGAACCTAGTTGTGTATGTAATATGTTTCCATTTAATTAAATGGACAGTATTTTAACTGTTGTTAGTAACACTTTAATTTTATTTTTTATAAATGTAAGTAAAAATAAAATATCTCTATGCATTTATAAAATATTTAGGCTCTAGGTACCTATGCCATAATTAAAAATACACAAAATAATACAAAGGAAATAGCCACAAGCATAAATGACAATTTTAAAAATCCAGATTACTTGTGACTTTTTATATTCTTCATTTAGTTGTTATATTTCTTTCAGTACAGAGAAAGGAAGTCAGTTAATTATCTTCTACTTTGCTTACAGGCCTCAATCATGGTCAGAGTCCAAAATCTTCACAGAGTTCTACAGATGGGTATGGCTGTATAGAACAGGTTGCAGGGCGGCAGCCATGCTGTGTATCACCATAGTGCTGTGTTTGGGTTTCAAACAAGGCAGGAGAATGCCTCTGTTTTTAAAAATATTTTTCCGCAATTTGAATAAATTCTGTAAATTTTTATGGATTGGGGGTTTTATAAAAGTTCATCTTTACACAACTTAAATTTTGGACCAAATTTAAGGTGACAGCCTTCCTTTAAACTGTGACACTTTTAAAACACTAAGGAGGCAGTCAGTCCCATTGACTTGCATGGGACTGCTCGCATGAGTAAAGTTATGTATGTATAAGCGTTTGCAGGAATGTTCCTAAAGTTGTAATGAGGTACAAAATTGCATATGGCCTTAGGCCACTGTAGTTTATCAACCCTTTAACTCTTATCTGGTTTAAAGAAGAACAAGAAGTAAGGTAGCACTAGTGAGTGCAAACTGGAGACTTCTGCTACTCCACAGATTCTACACTTGTCTTGGCTCGGCTCTACTTCTTAATGGCTATCTGAATAAATCATTTTGCAGAGTAGTAATTAAATAAAGAATATGGGTGTGAGGGCTGGTTATTAAGTATCTGAGAGCTGATCTTTCTTTTCTTTATATAATTTCATCTGCTCTGGTTAGATACTGTAATGTAATGCAAAAAAAAGTGTTTAAAAAAACACTTCTTCCTTTTGTTTTTCTGGCAAGTAAAAACATTTTTCACTCACTTCAAATCTTAGTATTACATAAAAATAAATTCCAAAATATAGCCTATAAATATGCATAAACAGTCTAATATACATCAATTTCTCTAAGATTGTTTAGTGTCATCACAATCAATATACAACAAACTATTTAAATGATTGGGAGGATATTTTAAATTGTATATCAAGTGGGGGGGGCTCCAGTGCTGAATTTTAAAAAAATGCTGTCCCAATACTTGCCCCTTCCGCCCCCCCCCCAATAATACTTTTACTCTTCTGGAATGCTGCCAAAATGAACACTAGTGGTTTCCAGACATGATTGATATTTTTCAGGAACACACATAATGGAAACATTAAGAAACGGAAAATGTATTTTATGACATTTTTCTTGTAAGGCACTTACTGATGCCCAAACATAGAGTTGTTAATATTAAACTTAAATATTTGACTATAATTTAATACTAAAATAGCTTAAAATTACAAAAAAATCATTCTGAAATGATATAATGCTCCAGCAAGTAAAATTAAGGATGATTGTTAAAACAGAACACACAAATTGCATGGTAAAGAGGCAACTAATATTAGGTGTGAAAGAGGTGAAGTGTGTGTGAAAGAGGTGAAGTCCAGCAGTTGTTCCATATGAGTATGAACTTTTTTTTTTTTTTTTTTTTAAGTCCTAAGTGTTGGAGGCCACACTTTATCCTGGCACTCTCATTGTCTATCTTGCCAGTTTTGAGGCTCTCTCTGGTAGCAGATGGTGGCCATCCAGAAAGAAGCACTAGATCAGGGGTCGGCAACCTTTCAGAAGTGGTATGCCGAGTCTTCATTTATTCTCTCTAATTTAAGGTTTTGCATGCCGGTAATACATTTTAACATTTTTAGAAGGTCTCTCTATAAGTCTATAATATATAATTAAAGTATTGTTGTATGTGAAGTAAATAAGGTTTTTAAAATGTGTAAGAAGCTTCATTTAAAATTAAATTACAATGCAAAGCTCCCTGGACCGGTGGCCAGGACCTGGGCAGTATGAGTGCCACTGAAAATCAGCTCGCGTGCCGCCTTCGGCACGCGTGCCATAGGTTGCCTACCCCTGCGCTATAGCAAATATTTTAATACAATGAACAGTTGCAGTGTTAGTTTTTGTGTAAATCCTGTAAGTTTGATTATTAGAGGGCATTTAGCTCAACTCCTCTTGCCTTCTATGTTCAGATTAATAACAGATCAGATTATAATAGTAGCACTATAAATCAAGTCATTGTCTTTTCACAGCTTTAGGTCACAGAGGGTACTGTAATGTGGCTTGTACCACCCTGATATTTAAGGTGGAGATGTGATAGTAAAAATAGTTCCCAGTATAGTACTCCACCTTGATCCAAGTGAAGGTTGCCTTGATCACAGTAAAGCATCATATGTTGGGACCTATAATCTCGACATCATACTTTTCCATATTACAGTTGAGAGCAGCTGCAGTCAGCTCTATGGGTACGTCTACACTACGGGATTATTCCGATTTTACATAAACCGGTTTAGCAAAACAGATTGTATAAAATCGAGTGCGCGCGGCCACACTAAACACATTAAATCGGTGGTGTGCGTCCACGGTCCGAGGCTAGCGTCGACTTCTGGTGCGTTGCACTGTGGGTAGCTATTCCGTAGCTATCCCATAGTTCCCGCAGCCTCCCCCGCCCCTTGGAATTCCCGGGTTGAGATCCCAGTGCCTGATGGGGCAAAAATCATTGTCGCGGGTGGTTCTGGGTAAATGTCGTCAGTCACTCCTTCCTCTGGGAAAGCAACGGCAGAGAAGCATTTCGCGCCTTTTTTCCCTGGATTGCCCTGGCAGATGCCATAGCATGGCAATCATGGAGCCTGTTTTGCCTTTTGTGACTGTCACCATATGTGTACTAGATGCCGCTGACAGAGGCGATTCAGCAGCGCTACACAGCAGCATGCTTTTGCTTTTGCATGACAGCAGAGATGGTTACCAGCCATACTGTACCATCTACCATACCATAAATTGGTAATAAGATGATCATGGTTACCAATCCTTTTGCACTGCACCATTTGCTGCTGTCATAAGTGCCCCTGGCTGAGATCAGCCAGGGGCGCAAAAGCCAAAATTGGGAATGACTCCCTGAGTCAATCCCTCCTTTTTGGTATCTAAAAATAGAATCAGTCCTGCCTAGAATATGGGCAAGTGTACTAGAGAACCAGAGAGCACAGCTGCTCTGTGTCAGATCCAGCAGAAATTATGAGCTATATGCTATTCACAGGGGGTGCTCCTGCAACAACCCCACCTGTTGATTCCGTTCTTCCCCCAGCCTTCCTGGGCTACCGTAGCAGTGTCCCCCCACTTGTGTGATGAAGTAATAAAGAATGCAGGAATAAGACACAGTGACTTGTTAGTGAGAAATGAGTGGAAGGCAGCCTCCAGCTGCTATGATAGTCCAGACAGGACATTAAGCAGTGTGGAGGAGAGGAGCCCAGCATTCCGCTGCTAGTCCAGGGACAATTGAATCTGTTCTTTACACATGAAGGGCGGGGGCTGATGGAGCTCAGCCCCCTGTTGCTATGATGGTGCAGTATGGCTGGTAACCGTCTTCATCTACCAGGAAAAATCAGGATCTTTTTACACAGGCGCCCATGATAGACCTCACTGAATGCTAGTCGGCTTGGCTACCAGTCCTTTTGCACTGCCCCATGTGCCAATAGGCTGATGATGACGATGGATATCAGCCATATTGTACTATCAGCCACCCATGGCCGGGGGGGGAGCAAGGATGTTGGTGTTGACTGCTGCAGCATCGCGTCTATCTGCAGCATTCAGTAAAGATAGGGTGACATGTAAAAGAGTCAAGAGAGGATTGTTTTCCCTTTCACTTCTGGGGGTGGGTGGGTGGGTACGTACCGAGCTATGCCCTGAACCACCGCGGACACTGTGTTTGACCCTAGAAGCATTTGGAGCTCAGCCAAGAATGCAAATGCTTTTCGGAGACTGCAGGCACTGTGGGATTGCTTGAGTCCTCCAGTCCCCGCTCCAGTCCCCCCTCCACGAGCGTCCATTTGATTCTTTGGCTTTCCGTTACGCTTGTCACGCAGCAGTGCGCTGAGTCCCTGCTATGGCGTCTGTGTGGAGATTTTTTAAAAATGATTTTGAATTTCGTCTTCTGTAACAGAGCGCTGATAGAACAGATTTGCCTGCCCTTACTGCGATCACATCCACATGGTCCATGCTGGAGCTCTTTTTTTATTTTGATTTCGGACTGCATCGCCACCCGTGCTGATCGGAGCTCCATGCTGGGTAAACAGGAAATATTCAAAAGTTCGCGGGGCTTTTCCTGTCTACCTGGCCACTGCATCCAAGTTCAGATTGCTGTCCAGAGCGGTCAGTGGTGCACTGTGGGATACCACCCGGAGGCCAATACCGTCGATCTGCGGCCACACTAACCCTAATCCGATATGGTAATTCCGATACTAGCGCTACTCCTCTCGTTAGGGAGGAGTACAGAAACCGGTTTAAAGAGCCCTTTATATCGATATAAAGGGCCTCTTAGTGTGGACGGGTGTGGCGTTAAATCGGTTTTACGGTTTAAATGCCTAGTGTAGACCAGGCCTGAGATACACAAATTTGGTGCAGCTGTCAAACTTCTGCAGAATGATCAGTGTGGCCCTCAGTTGGGGAACTCCTGCTGTAGTTTTTGCATAAAGGCTCCATAATCACTTGATTTAAAATATAGTAATATGTTGCAATTTGCAGTATTTTCAGCATAGTTTAGTGTGTGTATATATAGGAATTTTAATCATTTAAAATGCTTGTTTCATGATCTGAAGCAATAAATAAGTATTAAAGCTGTAATGGTGGAGGCATAGAATATTTTCTAGGGATTAATGACTGCTGTGGTGAGTTGGAGTTAATGTTCCAGATAATCATTAACAGTTAGGAAATCCCCAACTCACAGGTCCTCATTGAAATTATAAGCTTAATGGAATGCCTTTTTTCTTTTCTATTTCATCTCAAGTTGTGCACTGCTAATCCATTTTTGTTTTCAGTTTCAATTCTTTCCCAGCAGTTAATTACCAATACAGTCTTGAAGTTTGTGATACTTCAAGTAGCTGTCTAATTAGTTTGGCAGGAACCCAGTAAAAAACAAAAATATAAAACATACTTTGTTTTCTATCATTCCACATACTTTAAGTGGCATAAATTGCTGTTTCTGGAAGCTGGGAAATAGTGCCATCTCGTATGACTAATAATTTATAGTTTTGCATTCACAGAAGAAATATTTTATTAGCTTTTTCTAATATATCTTTTATGTTAATTTGTCTGAATTTTAACATTAATTTCTTCATGTAGCTCTTTTATTAGAAAAATGGCAGGCTTTTGTGTACAGTTGTTCGTTCTTACAAAAATTTTAGCTCTGGTATAGAATATGCTGTTTAGTGACATTTTTATTTTGTTTAGAACTGTTTTCCCATCTAGTCGACCAAGGTACAAGGAGTTGAAGTTGCTTGTACAAGATCATAGTAAATGGCTCATATAGACCCCAGTCCTTCCAAGAGTTGCACACATGCCTAACTTTACACACATGAGTAACCCAGTGATGTCAATGGGACTACTCCAATTGTAAGCTCTTGGGGCAGGCAGGGTCTTTGTGTGCTGTACAAACAGAGCAAATCGCAGTGGGGTCATGGTCCATAACTAGACACCCAGGCACTAGTAATGCAAATAATAACAATAATAGTTCTGTGACAGTTTTTGCAGGATCAGGTCAGGACTTGACTTCAAGAACCATTCTGCTTCTCTAATCGATTGTGTACCAAGAGTAATTATAGCCCTTCTGTAGACCAAATGTATTGCAGACAATAGAACAATCATTTTAAATGCCGCTTTACTGTAATGTAAAAAATGTGACATAGAACCACCCTTGCTGGGGAATTGCTTGATGCCATGCATTTGCTGTACAGAGTTCTACATTTGCTTGGAAGTGAGTTGCTCATCCTTACAGATTGGGCTGAGACTATAACACATTTAAAATTTTCCTTAGGTTGAAGTGAAGTCAAATCTAAGGTTAACTTCTTTTAAAAAACTAGGGGGTTCCATACATTGTTGTTCTGTACACTACACTTATTGCACGCAACAGGGGCTTCGTGCATTCCTCCATACCCAATCACAAGCTCTCTCTATGCCACCTTTCTGTCTTCTCTGTTTCAGGTATTCCCTGTAATCCCTTCCTCATGCTAGTTGCTCTGTGTCCCCTATTCCCCCTTCATTGTGTGTGTTTGGGTTTTTTAATACCTAGAACTCGCATTTGGGAGAAAAATCTTTTTTAAAGATTAGACTGTGAATTAAGGGCTGTTAAGATTGACTTGCACATTTGGATCCTCCAAGAAATTCTCAAACATCTAGCAAAATCAGAAAATCATATATTTCTAAGAAATGGGGTGTGTGTGGGTGGGGGCTTCAAGTCTGGAGGAAGGGAGTAATGAAATCTTTCAGGGTGCCTTTACAGATCTCAAAAAGCAGAAAAATACTCAAACAATATTTTACACTGAAATTCTACACTTACATGTATGTACAAGGACTTCTACTCTAGAACATATTGAGGTTTAATCTCCCGTTGATTGTATCTAAATCCCATGCACTAATTTTAATGGGAATTACTGCATGTGGTGATACAACTGTTTGTGAATAAAAACTATCTCGCTTGCTTGCTTTTAGGATTTCTAAAACCCAATCGGTTTTTTAGACTTTAAAAGCTCTTTTCATAAAGAAATCGATATTCAAGTTAATCCTGCAAAGAATTAAGCACACGTAAATCTACTAGCTGAATTTCAGCAGAAGCTTTAAGGTGTTGGTTTTGTCTTGTAAAAACTCATTTTGTGGTTCACTGCTGTTTGAGAGATTGCTTCTCTCCCTATGCGTACTGTCTCAGATGCCCAAGCTAACAACCCTCTATTTAAAATATGAGGAAGCAGAAAGCAGGGTTTTCTGAGGGTGGGTTCCTTGACTTTAGAATTTACTTTTCATTATCCCATCAGAGCCTGGATTTGGTGACTTTCAGGACATGCCACATCTATCTGTTTCTCGGAGGGGCTATGGGGGGACAAGACATTGATAGAAAAATGCAGAGATAAGATCTAGTTCATTCTGGGATTGGGTGTATTTTTAGATTTTTTTTTTCCTATCTGTTTGACATATTATTATTTTATTATTATTACTATTTGTGTCCTTAACTCTTGTAATATACATACTTGTTAGGAGCAGTTGGGGAAAAATGTAAATAAAAGGGGATGCGTGTCTCTACACAAATTACTTTTTTGTCTTTCAAATGTCCTCTTCTATGTTTATATGGTATATAAAATGCTTCCCCTTCCGTATTCCTTTATATACAAAGGAATAAATATTGGTTCTAATCTTGCTGCTCTTAGTCACCCAAGACTCCAGTTCAAGTAATGGGAGTTCTGTATGAATGAGGGTTCTAGAATCAGGCTCTGAGTTTGTCACTTGACTTCTTTTTCACACTCCTCTGTATGTCCCTTACTTAGCTTAGAAAAACTTAATGTTTCTTTCTTGACAGCACATTGCCTTCAGGAAATGGCCTCTTCTAAATCTTTGCTGAATCTTCTAACCTTCACATTTGGATCAACAATAGGATTTTTCGCATGTTACATGCTATTTAGCATAGTGTTGGAAAAACAGGTTGAGATCCAACCTGATATTCTTCACAATGATCCCCATGGTGAACACTCAGAAGAAACTGGAAGTGATCAGCTGGAAGGACAAATGAACTTCAATGCTGATGCTGGGCAGCATCAAGGTATTTTTATGTTTTGTACAATGTAAAAGGAGAGGGAATATTGTTCCAATTTGACATTTTTCTTTCTTCATTGCTAGGTATTTATACACTAGTTTTTCTTATTGCATGTCCACGCACACAATATAAAAGAAAGTAGATTTCCCCTCCTAAGGCATTGAATGATTGTTTGTTTTTTCTTTACTAACTTGCATTTTCTAATAAGAGTGATTTTTCAGAGAGCACAATACTTGCCAGCTGTTGCATCCAGACTTGGAAATGGAGGTAATGGTTTAAAGGTTAGCTCCCGGAGTTTCGTAAGTGGTAAACTACAACAAATATTTTTTTCTGCTCATTTGACACAATCACAGTACTTCACGGGCAGCTAGATTGCTTTTTAGTTTTACTTCAGCTAATTTAGGAGCATCTGTAATTTGTGATTAAACTTTTCAAATAAAAGTGAAACTTTAAAAGTAGCCCACTATTCTTTAAACCTGATCAGTCAAGCGATTTACGTTTTGGGAGGGGAAAAATCCTATAGACATTGGTTGTCTGAAGCATGTAGTATATAACATCATTATATAATACTTGATTCTTGAATGAAAAGTTCTGTGTAAGTTCAGAGTCCTTCACAAACATTAACTAAACCCCCTCAACCCTGTGAGGCAGATAAATAGCTATTTTTCAGGTATTAAAACTGATGCATAAAAAAGTTAAATGACTTGCTCAAGGTTATACAGATCTGTGACAGAAAAGAAAATAGAGCTAAAGATTTCTAGCTTTCAGCCCTTTGCTCTACCCACTAGATCTTCAAGGGGAGGTTGTTCTCTCCCCCTCACCCCCCCAATTTCATTTTAACATTGGCGACTTATATAATGGAGTGAGGCTGGTGGTCTGAGTTTCATGGGGGAATTAGAATCATAACCAATCTCATAACCAAAAAATACATACCAGCCAATTGGTGGTGAAAAGGATAATCAGCAATCCAAAGCCATATTAATTCAGAAACAAATGAATTCTGCTGTACTTTAATTTTGTTGTTCTCAGGCACTCAAAACGAATAACCATATTTATTTGCAATTCCATGCACTTTTTTTTTTTCTTACAATGGATATATTTTGTCGGACTGATTAACTGTAAAATTTAGGGCCCAAATCTTGTCTGCAACAGGACTACTTATATGAGTAAGCTACTTACTTATGTTAGGGTTTGCAGAACCAGGCTACTAATGAGTAACTTAAAACTAAATATATTTAAATTGCAAAACACATACAAACCTGTTTGTTCTCTGAAATGTGCACACTATTATAGTACATTATTGTAAGGAAAATTGACCTGATCGTGTAGAAAGGTAAACAGACATTTTAGGTCCCCATCCTGCAATCTGATTGGGACCTGAATAGAATCTCATTGACTTAAACGTAGTTTTTTGAAGGCAGTGAGGACACTGTGGGCATGTCTGCACTAGAAAATGTTGTCAGCCTAAGTTACATCAGCATACAGCTGCTGCAGTAATTAAATTGATTTTGCATTAAGCTCCTTGTGTCAGTGTTGCGTGTCCTCAACAGGAGTTCTTGTACCAATTGTACTGTCAGCGTGAGTCATTGTGGGATGGCCTCTGAAAGCTAGTAACAGTTGATGAAAGCAACGCTGTGTCTACCCTGACACTGCATTGACCTAATTACATTGATTTTATGCCTCTCGTGAAGGTAGAGTTATTAAGTAGGCATAGAGGAGCAGTTATGTCAGTGGGAGCACAATTTTAGTGTAGACACTTATAGTTAGGTCAACGTAAGCTGCCTTGAGTTGAACTAATTGTAGTGTAGACCATGTCTAGGTAAGCACAGGGGTGCATCTACTTGGGTCCAGTTGCAGAATTGGTGCATGAGTTTTTAAAACTTAAACCTATTTAAACATTAAATAGGTGTAGACTTTTCTTTGATTAGGTTGTCAGTGTATCTGGAAATGAAAAGTATTTCAGATACAGCAATGATAATTTTTATCACAGTATTGCAGAACCTATTTCTTGTCTCCTTTCCGTAAATAAAGATTTAATTTGGTTTCTGGTGACAAGTTGCCTTTTCTGGCTTACTTGCTGCTTTTAACTTGAAAACCAGTTTCAGTAGTTGGTGACAGTTGTTTTAAAATAAGTTTGTAATTAACAACATTTTAGGTATTAAAACTAAACATTTAAAAAATCTAATTTGCTCTTCACCATTAATGTTTTTGTACTTAGCATGGACTGTTTTAAAAAAAAAATTGACTGACTGGCTTCTAAGTATAAAAATTTGTCAATTTTTAAAAAAAGTTTTCATTAGCTTCGTAAGTCTACCAGAGAACTCTTTTAAATAAAATTGAGTTGAATTTTTTAAAATTCATGTAAGGTTTTGTAAAACCATGTTTGGTTTTTTTGTGAGAAGATCTTAATTAATAGTATCACTTTTACTTCTCTTGTAAAACTAAGTAGGAATAAGTATTTGAAAATAATTAAGATGTTTTCATTCCTGAATTTAACTTCGGTCTTGCTGACCGAATTAAATATGAAGACAAATGTTGGTCACCAAATTTCAGGTAACGTAAAATGAGCTGTACGTGGCTTGTCTTGTATTAAATATGACAGAAAAAAGTTGTCCAAAACAGAAGCCTCATCTGATGCGCATCTATACTGGACTTCTTCCCATTCATCTCTCTGCACTTTATTAATGACTAACTAAACTTATTTTTTCTTAAGCATTGCTGAATCTTTTATATGGTACTTTTCCATGTGTGCTACTACTTAGCAAACACGCTAACATATCATGGAATTTCTCTTCCCTCCCCACCCCCCTTTAGATGAGAACAAAAATATTGCAGAAGGACTGTATCAGAAGGTGAAAATACTTTGTTGGGTGATGACTGGGCCTCAGAACCTAGAGAAAAAAGCCAAGCATGTTAAGGCGACTTGGGCCCAGCGTTGCAATAAAATACTATTTATGAGCTCTGAGGAGAATAAAGACTTTCCAGCTGTGGGACTAGAAACCAAAGAAGGCAGGGACCAGCTGTACTGGAAAACTATCAAAGCCTTCCAGTATGTACATGAACATTATTTTGACGATGCTGATTGGTTTATGAAAGCAGATGATGACACATATGTTATACTGGACAACTTGAGATGGCTTCTTTCAAAATACAATCCTGAACAACCAATATACTTTGGAAGAAGGTTTAAGCCTTATGTGAAACAGGGCTACATGAGTGGAGGAGCAGGATATGTACTGAGCAAAGAAGCTCTAAGGAGATTTGTTAATGCATTTAAAACCAACAAATGTTCTCATAGCTCTTCTGTTGAAGACCTAGCACTCGGAAAATGCATGGAGAATATTAATGTAGAAGCTGGAGATTCAAGGGACACAAGTGGTAAAGAAACTTTTCATCCCTTTGTGCCAGAACATCACTTAATCAGAGGATATCTACCTAGAACATTTTGGTACTGGAATTATAATTATTATCCTCCGATAGAGGTAAGGTTTTTTTAGAAAACTTCAGAAATGTACTTCATATTTTTATATATACAGTAATTATAGGCTATTTGTCCATTATTAAAATGTTCTGGGAAAATAAAATGATTTTGCTGTGGGTGCCTGAAACAGATTTAAGGGTGAAATCATTATTTATTCCATTTATAAATTAAAACTTGAAAGCAAGTACCTAATGTACCATAAGAATAAGTTAATCTGAAATTTATTTTTATTCTAATGTTGTGAAAGATGGACTGGATGCTCCAGTAGGTCTCTTTTATCTAACTCTTGTGCTGTATGGAGAACTGGTTTATCATAGGATGTTGGCTGCTTCTTGTTTCCTGTTGCTAAATCACATCAAAAGGCAGCTAAAATACATATTGTTCCTAATGTTACCTTTCCATGTCAACAATTACTGTAGTTGCAACTGGGTTATTATGCAATCATGAATGGGAGGGAATATGTGGTCCATGCTAGTTTGAGAATCTCTACAAAGAATTTCCTTTTGTCATTTTAGAGGATACTACTTGCCTGTCAAAGTTGAGGGGAACATGAGAAGTTTGCAGTGAGTGCAAGTGGTGGAATTTAAGTTTTTAGCACCTCTTTTTAAATTGTAATAACTGATTTTTTTTGTTAAAATCAAATTCTACCAATTTAAAACTGAATGTGAGGTCCTTATTGTCGACCTGATTTACAGAGAAATGGAGACCCATATCTCTCATTCTAGTCAATGAGAGCTATAGTTCTTGAAAGTAATGAGAGCTGAAGGTACTCATATCTCAGAAAATCTGGTTTGTGTATAATCTCTGCAAGAGCCTTATTAACAATCTAAAGGTAAGGAACATAGGACTGAAAAAGACCTCCTGTCACTGAGTCCAGCGCCATGCTATCACAGGCAACCCATCATATAATCCTGTTCATAAACTTATCAAGTTCCATCTTAAAACTAGTTAGATTTGTCAATCTAACAGCAGTGGTACATTTATCTGTAAATGGAGTGGGAATTAAACTAACACTGGGTGCTTTTGAAATTGTTCCTTTTGAAGTCAATGGTGAAACTCCCATTTCATTTGGGAGCAGAATTAGGCCAACACTGAATACTTTTGAAATCCCACTTGACTCGTAACACCACCAAACCATTCTTGCTGTGTTCAAATGTAGCATGGTTGTGATGATAAAGTGATAAAATGTGCCATTTAGTAAATGGAAGAAATCTTCTGTCCCATTTTTAAGAGGCTATCTTGATAGCACTTTTAGAGTAATATAATAGGACAGTAACATACAGATGATAAAGATGAGATGCAAAAAATGACACTGGAACTTGCATTGTCCTGTCTTATTCCCAGAAGCAAATATTTCAAAAAGAGATGCTGGATATGTTGTTAAAAGCTCAGTACAATACTGTAGCCTCAGCTGATTTAGTCCCCATCCTTGATTAAGAAGGACCCGTGGAATTATTTAAATACAGTTGCCCCCTAAACTGGTTTTGAACATGTCTAGCTGCTGTGTATAGGTCCAAACTGTGTGACTAAGAATTGTGTTTAAAAAACAATATTCAGAAGACATACTTGCAACTAGTCTCAATAGTGAAATATATAAAATACGTACATATAATTACATTTAAGTCAATGGAATGGTCTCTCAGTGGAAATTGTGGAAGCAAGTTGCTTGGCATGTAAAAGTTTAACTTTTTTAATGTGAGTGTTTTTATTCCGGTTTTGGTCATCTTTAGTTTTTCTGTATCTTCATATTTTTATTCAAATCTCAAGTAACTATAGAGTTGAGGGTGAGGGAAATATCTTTATAGATGTAATTCAGGGGTTTTCAACCTTTTTTTCATTTGTGAATCTCTAAAAATTTTCAATGGAGGTGCGGACCCCTTTGCAAATGTTCGACATAGTCTGTGGACCCCCAGGAGTCAAAAACCTCTGTTGTAAGTTAATATCCTTTTTTCTCTTGATAAATCTGGAAGAGAATTTCATGCATGAAACTGCAATTAAAGGAGCATCCACTGATATCTACCAAAATAGTTTTTACGGCCTTTGCCAGTCCTCTTGCTGAATGTCTCATCTGGGTGTAGAAACTAAATCTGTTATCTTCAGCTTTGTGATTACTCATGTATTCATTTCTAATGAGTAAGGCTACGATTTAATCATGGGTATTTTAAGTAAAAGTCATGGACAGGTCACGGGCAATAAAAAAAAAAAATCATGGCCCATGACCTGTCCGTGACTTTTACTAAAAATACTCATGATTGAATGTTGGGGGTGAGTGTGGGGAGCCATGTGGGCCTGTGGCAGCAAGTGTTGGGGGAGGGCCCACTGGGGCAGGGCCGCTGCCAGGAGCCACCAGCTGTGGCTGCTCCCGCCACCCTTGGGACCACTGCTCAGGCGTTCCCTGGGGCCAGTCACATCGGCCACTGCTCAGGCGTTCCCTGGGGCTAGCTGCCAGGGGCTGTCAAAGCAACAGTTGGTGCAGCTGACCCTGGGCCTCTCCATCAGCAGCCAGTGTAGCTGCCTGAGCAACTGCCTGGGTCCGGGCCTGGGGCCAGCTGCTTGGGCGGACCTGGGGTCAGCTACACTGGCCACTACAGAAGTGCAGGAAGTCACGGAATCCATGACTTCCCCCTCCTCCATGACAGACACGGAACCCTACTAATGAGCAGAGCTGCTAAGTTGTAAAACTTGTGTTTTTTATAGGTGAGATGTGCAAGTATTTTCAAAAGTCTTGTTTCATGTAATGCATTAGATTTGATTTGTATATCAGAGATATGGCCAGCAGCCATACCACATCAAGTTGTTACCTCATCTCTTACTAGCTAAATGGGGATGGGTTTGGATAAACTTCCAAGGAACATGTAGATGCTGTAGGAAGTGATTCTGGTGATTTAATAAGTAGCACTCTTGCTACTTCAGCAGCATTGAGCCAGTAAACATAGCATGCTATCTGAAGGCACTTTGGAGGTGCTATTTTGGGATTATATATAAAACCTATGTCCTGACTATCAATATTTTAACAATAAAACAGTGAAACTCCTAATAGTATTTTTTTAAAGAACTGGTTAGCATTTATAACTAAAGGTGTGGTGTGATCTGTAGGAATGACCATATGATTGGTTCTGAGGTTTAATATTAGCCCTGCCACTGATTCTCACTAGATCTTGGGCAAATTTCTGTGGTTGTTTTTTTTTTTTCTGCCTCCATTTCTCCATTTTGTAGAATTGGGGGCAATACTATCCGCATCTCCTGAGGGGGAGCAGGACTAATTAGTTGTGTGTTTATACAGCATTGTAAACTATAGTATAAGGGGAGACTTCTCACAGACACAACAGGGAGTGAGACATCTAACTCCCTCCTGTGTTGTTGAAAATCTCTCTCTAAATCACTAAGTGCTAAATTTTGTTAGGCTTGAACCTCTGGTTAAAAACTAGTCTTGGTAATTTTATTTTGTTTGCTTTAAGTTCTCCCTGTTAAAGGACCCAGTCTTTCATGCACTTTGCACATTGCCCTATCAAAATCAGTTGGAGTTCTGCTGGTGAATGATTTGTAGAACTGGCCTAAACTATTAGTGTTTCAGTTGCAAGTGAGTGAAAGCTGCCTGAAAAGTGCTTTTGGATTGAAAGGTGTCAATAAATTCTATACTTTTATTTCTGTAAATCTCCAATGGAGTGAATATTTTGACATGTTCTTCATATTCCCTCTTACGTTTTACATGCTGCAGTTTACTTGCTGCTTGAACTGGTTTTCCATTGTTTGAAGAATACTTGTTTCTTTCAAACTCTTGAACCCTGACGTTTAACCTTAGTGGGAGGCAGACTTTGTTTCTACTTCCTTTTATTTGGCCTCTGTAACCATTACAGTATGCTCACATACTCAGCTCCCATGCTGAGTTTAAGGATAGTCATTTCCTCACTGTAGGGTCTCGTTAACTAGCTTTGATTTATTTTTTAAAATTTCTGTGTCATGTTTTTCGTATCACTTTTTTTTGTGTGCACAGTCTTCCAGTGAGAGTTTGACTAATTTGAATTAAGGCTGGTCAAAATATAGGATGTCATTTGTAGAAACGACAACCCACTTCTTTTCTTCAAAATTTTGAAAATGTAATTGAAATTGCAAATTTGGGGGGGGGGGGGAAATTGAGCAGCTTGAGTTTAAACAGTGTGGTGGAAAAATGAGATTTAAGAAATTCGAAGGGTTATCCATTGCTGCTCACTATTTATGTCCAAGCAGAAATCTATCAGAGTATCTTGCTAGCACCAGGTCTTTAAACAAAGTCCTTTAGCTGTTTTGGCTATTTCTGACAAGGAGGGAGACTTGCAATTGAATTAGAAACATGGGAAACCAAGCTGAAGGTGTCCTGGAGAATAGGTGAGGAAAACTGAAGGTAAGGAAAAGTGGATGGGGAGAAACATGGGTGAAGATTCTGGGAAGCAGAGTCCACACAGATCAGTTACTGCACAACATGTTAGTGAGTTTTAGAAATTACACCCTGGTGTGCTCTCTTGTACACCAGCCATGCTCTTTGTCATGTTGTCACAGAAACTATCTAAAGTGCATCAGGCATTCCTGAAAGACGTTAATTTCCATTTGTAGATGATGATCAAGCAAAATTGTATACCAGGGTCTGAGTACTCTATTCCTGCCAAATTTAGGCTTTGAAATGTGTGAATTATTGATAAAGGTGAATTGTATGATAAAGTGAAGCCAAATATGTATTATTTACACTTTAGAGAGAATTATTTTTAACATTTTAAGCACGTTTTGAAATGTCCGCTGAGTCTGTTTTGTTTTGTTTTTTTTCTTCTCCCCCGCCCCATTTTTAGGGTCCTGAATGCTGCTCTGATCTGGCAATTTCATTCCACTATGTTGATTCCACAACCATGTATCAGTTGGAATACTTGATTTATCATCTCCGACCATATGGTTACCTATACAGGTACAATCCTGACTCACTCAAGAATCTAGAAGAGCAAATCAAAATTAAAGCAGTGGATAATGATGCAGAAAGCTCCTGAAACTGAATCAGACTTCTTCTCAATAATAAGATGTGGAACAGTGCACTGAAAGAAGTATCATGGAGTGAAAAGCAGCTACATCTAGCTCAGACTGGACTCTGGAATTGCTAGTACTGTAGTAATTCTTTTGAATTTTAAAAGTTCTATGTTGAGGGTCTTCCTCTTTGACTGCAAATTACAGGTTTCATTGTGCAGTTCTTATTCATGGGGATAGTGGGACTTTTCCCATGTTGAGACTGCAGAATCAGGCCCTAAAGCTTTTATGTGATCTGTGAAATCTATTGAGGTGGCTTTGTTACAAATTCTTCATGTTTATATTATTGTATTAAAACAAATGGATGGTGGTGAGGTTCAAGCACGATTATACAGTATTTTCTAGTCATTATTTTTCTTTTTGCCCTAGTTTCCATTATTTTGGGTAAGTACTATGTTGGAGATCTTGGGCTACTTTGAGATGGTGATAATACTGGAGAAATTTGACATGAAGTAACTTGGCAGAAAAGAGAGAAAAATAAGTCTTCAAAACCACTCCTGCCTTAAAAACAGACTTTAAACTATTTGGTGTAATTAGTAATATTCTGCCTATTTAATGTTGAAATGTTTGTTTACTTCCCGAATGAAATGAACTTGTTACTCTTGGCCTCATCATAAACTTCCCCCAAGATACTATCTGTTCCACAAAACCCCCACCCAGTTGGTGAAAAGCCCAGGAATAGCAAAGCTATACATCTTGGAGTATGTTGAAGACGTGTGGAAACTTGCATACCTGCCCACTCTATGCCTCTTGGTGTTACTCCTTGCTTGAAGGGGCACAAAATTCATCCAAAAGCTTTTTAATGTACATATGATAGAAATAAACCCCTTGCAAGTGCAATTTCCTCCCCTTGTATTCATTCTATAAGCCAAAAAAATGTTTGCATGATAACACTACAGTCATACAATAAATACTTGGTGTAGACAGCCAGGCGTTTATGCACTAGCGTACAGTAATTTCCAGATTCACCTAGTGTTACTATTACTTTATTTCTATTTAATTTACACATGGCTTTACTGTAGGGTTTTTTTGGGGGGAGGAGGCGTGTTCTTTGTTTATGGAAGTGATCTGGCACCCAAAAAAGTACTACACCTCTACCCCGATATAACGCGACCCCATATAACACAAATTCGGATATAACACGGTAAAGCAGTGCTCCGGGGGGGGCGGGCGGGGGGGGCAGGGCTGCACGCTCCAGCGGATCAAAGCAAGTTCGATACAGTGTGGTTTCACCTATAACGTGGTAAGATTTTTTTTGGTTCCCAAGGACAGCGTTATATCAGGGTAGAGGTGTATTTTAAATCACACTGTAGGTTCTCTTCTTATGATTTTTTGAATGTTCCCTACAAATTCAGTTTTATTTGGCTCCAGTATGTAATTCCACCTCCCTCTGAGGGTTTTTTCTGGTTTATAGTGTGGTTTTTTTCTCTGCCTTCAGTTTAAGATTTTCATGTATCATTTTAAATGCTCTTTTATTGTCTGTCTTGTGAATGTGTTGTACGGTTATTCAGGTAAGCCAGCCTGAATGCAAGGACCCTTTCAGAAAGTGCATTTATTTCATCCACTGTGTGGCCATGGGGAGTAGCTCTGTGCCTAATTAGCTAAAAAGGATCCACTTGTTATCTGTGAGACTGACACAGATTATAAATATATTAAAATGCAATCAGAGGTTACACCAACTATAGATTTTTGCTCTTGTGATCAATATACATCATTAGTCCAGTTTTGTGTTCTGTCTGGCTTGACACATTGGCTGTCTTTGGTCCTCAGTTACACAAAAGCCTCTTTATCACTTTTTTGCTGGTTTTCATCTTCATCATATTGGTGAGTTGGCCAAAACCTTAATTCCCTTAGCCAGTGTTTTGATGAGGTCATATTTACTAAAATGGTTACCACTGTTCTCCTGAGGATGTTACTAGAAGATTTTGAGAGACTCCGGATTAGTATGTCTGACTTTGAGAGACACTAAACATTATTTGCCAACAAACATCATGACTGATTTATCTATTTTCTTCTGTTCTGTCTTGTGACATGATGCCAATAACCACAGTATCTCATGAATGTGAAGTAAACATAGCCACGTTTGCAGCTTCTCAGTGTCTGAACATGGGATGTATTTATATTCTCTAGTACCACTGATGTTACCATATAGTGACTGTTTAGTTATGAAATATTTAGATTTAAATATGAAATAATGAGTATTTTTCACTAACAGGATTGCTCACACATAGGCTGGAAGGGGTAGGAGCTTTAATGTGTGCTGTGAATTGAACTATAGAACTCTTTAAAGTTTGAACCTGTTAGATGATTGAAAAGCTGTGCTTTTTATGAGAGATTGTGCTGATGCTGGTCCAGAGGAGAATATTTATCATCTGTGTTTCAGCTGAACTGTAGAAGGTGATTAAGCTTAGCAAGGTATTTCCATATGAGAGTTACTAATCAGACTAACATTAGGTCAGATATCAGATACAGCCAATAAGATTGCTAAATCAATAGGTTAAAGCACTGACAGCTATAGTGATTAATATATTCAGATTCTTGGCTAAAGCATTTTCATAACAGCTGATGGCATTTAATCTAAATTTAACAAGTTGATGGTTTTGATTTAAAATGCTGTATACTCAGCCAATGTAAAAGACCTACTGAATGGCAAATCTATAGTCCCTCACCCTCCTTCAGCGTTAACCATTGACCTGTAACAAAAAAGGAACTTCAGCTTGTGGTGTAGGCAGCCAATGTTGTAGTGAATTGGGTAGGCTGTGTCTGAGAAATGCAAATACCCTTCTCCACTAAAGTGTTAGCAAAGATACTTCAGAAAGCATTTAGTACAGGGATAGGCAAACTACACCCCAGGAGCCAAATCCGGCCTTTCAGACATTTTAATCCAGCCCTCGAGCTCCTGCTGGGGAGCAGGGTCCGGGGCTTGCCCCACTCCGCGCATGCCGTGACTCTGCATGGCTCCCAGAAGCAGCAGCATGTCCCCTCTCTGGCTCCTACGCATAGGGGCAGCCAGGGGGCTCCACATGCTGCCCCTGCCCCAAGGGCCATCCCTGCAGCTCCCATTGGCTGGGAACCGCAGCTATTAGTGCTGCAGGGGCGGTACCTGTGGATGGGGCAGCATGCAGAGCTGCCTAGCCATGCCTCCATGTAGGAGCCTGAGTGGGGGGACATGCTGCTACTTCCGGGAGCTGCTTGAGGTAAGCACTGCCCAAAGACTGCACCCCTGACCCCTTCCTGCACCCCAGCCTCCTGCTCTAGCCCTGATCCCCTTCCTGCCCTCTGAGCCCCTTAGTCCCAGCCCAGAGCACCCTCCTGTACCCCAAACCCCTTATCCCCAGAGCCTGCACCCCCAGCTGGAGGCCTCACTACCCCACTCCACGCACCCCAACCCCATACCCCAGTCCAGAGCCTCCTCCCACACTCTGAACTCCTCATTTCTGGCCCCACCCCAGAGCCCTCACCCTCTCACGCAACCCAACCCCCAATTTCATGAGCATTCATGGCCTGCCATACAATTTCCATACCCAGATGTGTCCCTCGGCCCAAAATGTTTGCCCATCATTGATTTAGTATCTGGCTAAGACGGCTTCTGTCTCTACCCTCTACCACGTATTCCCAGAAAGGAGAACAGGAGGTTTTGCCTTTCAGTATCACTGATTAAGAAGTATTGACTTGACTTGAAAATTTTTCTAAAACTGTGTTGTGTTTTTCTCTGTCAAACTCCAGTATCGTTATGGAAACAAAATGAACTGTATGTAGGGATTATTAACTTTGGTTTTTACTTTGGTAGCCATTTTACCAGATAGCTTTCCAAACTTGGCTACCTAATAAACTTTTATGATTGCATTTATCAGAGGGGCTTTCAACATTGCAGCCTCTTTGTATAGTGTTCTACAGTGTCATGTCAACACTTTTAAGAGCAAGCATATAGTAAAATAAGTACTTCTGCCACCCAGGCAAGCTACTACAAGGAATCCTTCCTTAATTGATGAATTGCTTTTCTTAGAATATGCCTTTGAAGTGCAGGGGCACAGGATGCCTTATGCCACAGTGCTTATTACTCTTCATTTTTAATTTTAAAAAAGTTTGACAGACTTCTGTAGCCACAATGTAGTGATTTGAAACAATCCAATCATGTAATTCTAGTGTAAATTTCTTTAAGAAAATTACCTGGCAGTAAATTTTCTACAATCCCTGTGGTTTATACTGAGAGTCAGATGTATGGGTTTTGTTCTTTCAATAGGCTTAATATTTTAGTTGCTTTGTTTTTCAGAACATTCATTAGACATGCATTAGTTTCCAGAGGCATGACAATATTATCAAATTATCCGAAGCTCTTACTTGTGGGCTGGTACTGAATGTTACATTTTCAGAGGAGTGACTCAATTGAACTTTAATCTGTTCACTCGTTGTTCATTCAGTATAGCAATTTGCACTGTATTTTTCTGCTTGAATGAGTACACTCCCTCCTGATACCTTGTCTGTCCTTCTGCTCAACTTTTCTTTCTCCTTTGATTCTCCCCCCACCCCCCATCTTTCTGAGAATGCTTCTCCAAATCCATCCAATGAAGCAGTGTTTAATCTTTTCACGTGTTGCTACTAGCCATGTTATGCTTTCATAAGTGAAAGAAATTAGTGACTGAATTTTAAGACTACTCCCAAAACAGCCAGGAGCCACCCTTTTACTTTACGTACTCTGGAGAAAGAGGTGGCATCTTGATAACTTACCATTGATATTAATGATTTGGGCATGCACACACCATGATGAGAATAGTCACCTTAGTATAGGACTAGGAAATTAACCTTTCCAGTTTTTACTGTGGCAAGAAAAAAATTGTGTGAACCCCAGCAGATGTAGCAGCTCTTCATCATACTGTGTTGTGTTTAAAATACTCTGCTAAATGAACTGCAGGTGTTTGTATGAAAAATAGTTGAAGGAAGACATGTTGCTGCTGAGCAGTCTATTCCATTAAAATCAGTGAATGGTCTGGAATTTGAGACAAGAAAATAGTTTCAGTTGTGGTAGACAATGGTTGGTGACTTACGTGTTTTTAAGTGATCACCATAAACAAAAGTTTATTTTTAAATAACTTCTTTGAAGTGCCTTTGACCATTTTTTAGTAATGAATTTAGAGTGATAACTGCACAAATAAAATAATTGATCACATATATAAAGCTTGTCTCTTGTGTTCCTTTACTCGTTCAATTCAGGTGAGCTTGATAGAGGCACAACTCTGCTTACCTAGGCATTTTCTTACATTTTTTTTTCAGCTCAATGGATAAGGTATGGGGAAGTGGTTAAGGCATTGGCCTGGGAGGTAAGCAACCCAGGTTCAAGTCCCTTCTCTGTCTGATTTAAAGCAGAATTTTCTGGGGGGAGGGATAGCTCAGTGGTTTGAGCCTTGGCCTGCTAAACCCAGGATTGTGAGTTCCCTCCTTGAGGGGGCCATTTAGGGATCAGAGGCAAAAATCTGTCTGGGGATTGGTCCTGCTTTGAGCAGAGGGTTGGACTAAATGACCTCCTGAGGTCCCTTCCAACTCTGATATTTTAAAAAAAAGCATATTTTGAAAAATGAAAGCCGTCTCATTTTGCACTTGTTTCCTATCTTTTGTTTGTGCTACATACATATACATGTTGATATTTTCTTTACAAAATAGCAAACTACCTGGGAAACGTCTTTGTTTTGTATGTTTCAGTGTATGAAGTTAGGCCCTAGTGTTATAACTGGATCCACATAGGCAGACCTTTGTTCCTGCAGAGTCCCATTAATTTCAGTGAGATGTGAGTGCAAGCATCTGTTTTCCATGATTCAGGTTATCGGATCCAGATCTAATGCTTGTATATAATTACCTCAACATTAGACTAGAATGGTTAGAAAGTAACCCTTTTTTGTGAAATGTCTCACCTTTTTGTTTCCATATGCTTTTCAACTCTTTCAATGACTTAGGTATTTATGCAAAAATACAATAAAGTCATACTTTCCATTTCAAAAGCTTTGCATTTTTTCATCTGAGAAAATGATCAGTTTAAAGTGACCACTTTTTACTTGGAGCTTCCTAGATTCAGCTCACAGCCCACAGATCTCCAGTTTTTTCACTACACTGAGTATCACTGTGACAGAGTGCTAGGCAAGAACAGCTGAGCCAGCACTCTGGTCAGCAGTTCCAATCAAACAATGCAGAATGGAGCTGGTTAAACAGCTGTGTCTAATTTGTGGGTGGAGCAGAGCTGGAAGCAGGGCTGGCTCCAGGGTTTTTGCGGCCCCAAGCAGCAAAAAAAAAGCCGCGATCGCAATCTGCGGGAGCTCTACCACTGCTGCTTCAGTCTTTGGAGGCAGGTCCTTTGCTCCAAGAGGGAGTGAGGGACCCGTCGCCGAAGAGTCGGACATGCCACCCCTTCCCCATGGCTGCCACAAGCACCTGCTTGCTGGGCTGGTGCCTGGAGCCGGCCCTGGCTGGAAGGCTAATTAAGTCGTTAGGCAGAGGAAGGAAGTAGAAGGAGGGAAAGAAAATAGCAGGGAGAGGAGAGAGATGGCTCTTTCCTGCTTCTTGCAGGAGCTGAGTGCTCCCTAGGACTGTTGGAGCAAAGCTGTATGTAGTATGAAGGTGGTGGGAAGCCACTGTAAATAAACTAGACAAGGTGTTTGACCAGCACAAGGGTCTCTGAGCAGTTTGTGGACCAGAGCAGAGTCAGGAGCCAGAAGGCCCTGTCACAATCATTACCAGTTTGGAAAACTGAAATGTAAACATCTCATTTTTGAAAGGCCTCACATTTTTTTGCACACTTTGTACAACAGGTTATACTTTTAATCCTTTTAAAATGCATCTTATTGCTCAGAACCACTTGTGACCATTTGCAAGTAAAAGCCCCAATTCTGCAAATATACATAACTTTGCTCAGTGAGTAGTGCCATTGTGGAATTGTGATGCATGATTACTTTGCAATTTCATGAAACTGATAATGTATGCAAAAAGCATGTGCCAAAATGTTTGCCAAATTGGGGCTTGTAGTGGACTGTTTACTCCTAGCACTGTGACAACATACAGTGCAGTTTCAAATTAGAAAGACTCAGCACACAATTTACTGTGAGAAATACAAGCGCTATGTCTTTTATATTTTCCCCATTTGGTTCAACAGGAGCAGAGCTGGGCCTGGTGGTATCTTTCCATTCTTGGTTAGACACAGTGTAACTTCATTCCACAGCATAATTTTAGACTGAAATAAAAATGTATTGCTGTGGTCTCTGTGTGCATTTTCTTTAAAGTGATCTAAAGCCACAAAAATGTATTTGAGCTTAATTTCAGACGTTCTGTGCTTTAAAATTGCTATGTAAGTTTCCAGTTTCAGACTTTAACTAATATTTATTATTTTCCATTTGAAATGTTTGTGCTCCTAGCCAATTATGATCTGACTTTAAAAGTATGCGGCGCTTCTTGAATGTAATTCTCCTGTCTCTTGCTCTGAAATGGGCATTGCACTCAAGAAATCCAAACTACAATTCCTCTTCATTGGCTTCAAACTATTTAATGGAATAATCTTAATTTATCAAACATTGTATAATACATAGGTAGATATCTTCTCTTTCAAAGTGCCATTAACATCTTCATGTGATGCAAATCTAGCACTGAGAGAAGTGTACTCTATTTTCTTCTTTACCATAGATACTGTTAAAACAAATTCCTGAATATAGTACTGTAGTAATTGCTTCGCTGCCTTTTGTACTATACGAGAGCACCTGCTACTACTGTTATAGCTTGGGTTCACTAGCTATTTCCTTATTCATTATTGTTACACATTTACATCCCAGTAATAAATATATAATAACCATCAATTTTAACTATGCTAATATGATGGAAGACTTCAGTCAAGGAGCAAAGGCATCCCAATGGACTCAAAGAAAAAGCTTCTGTATCCAGAGACTTAGATAGGAGCTATTCTTTTGTGTTCTTCTGTAATTTTTTATCCTTATCTAAGGACCAGCTTCTGTAAAGTGCAGCATGAGATAAAAAAGTTAAGGGTACTCAGCCCCTTGCACAATCAAACTTTGTTTGAAATTACAAGTCTAGGGTGAAACTCTTTTATCCTCACAAACATGTTTTTAGTATGGCTAACACATACAGAACCTTTTTAAATAAAGTTACATTGCACATACTGCACGAAGCTTAATAGATGCTTTAAAAATACATTTCTACGATTTCATTTCCTAATGTTGTTTTAACTGCAAAATCTTCACCATGGGCTGATTACAGAAAGATCTGTATTACCCAAGGAAATTCCTGAAGCTCCATTCTTTGAGTTACAAAGAAAATTCAAACATACCTGATGAATGTTAAGTTTCACACACAAACTGGAAAAAAAGCACTATATGAAATGCGATAAAACTAGTGTTTGCTGGTGCACATTTTTAATACTCTACAAGTAAAGAAAGGTTGGCTGGTATGAGTAGAGGGGCCCATGTTAAAATAGTTTGGGTGCCTTGATAGAAAGGGCAGCTTTAACTGCATTTTTTTGGTTTTCGAATATGGGGCCTTGGACAAAAGCAAACCAAGCCCACTCTCAATGTGAGGTAGTCAGCAAAATGTGGCAGGAACACACACTCTCAATCACATGTCTTTGTACATTGGTATTCAGATTTGAGTTAAAGCAGCAAAGAGTCTTGTGGCACCTTATAGACTAACAGACGTTTGGGAGCATGAGCTTTCGTGGGTGAATACCCACTTCGTCGGATGCAGTGGGTATTCACCCATGAAAGCTCATGCTCCCAAACGTCTGTTAGTCTATAAGGTGCCACAAGACACTCTGCTGCTTTTACAGATACGGACTAACACGGCTACCCCTCTGATACTTGACAGATTTGAGTTGGGTGTGTCAAACTGAATTTGAGCCTCTCTCTTCCCTTCCTTTTGCCCTCCTTTCCATAGTATCTAGTTTTGTGGCTAGCAAAGCCAAGCCCAGAAGTAATTTTTTTCCTGCCCTCTTTTCATGCTTGAAGACTTTTTCTCCAAACTTCACTGATTAAGCCTTAATGTGTCATATCTTTTTTTTCTCCATAAGTTGGATGGGAAACATAAGGTGCTGTAGCATGAGTTAGTAGGTGGTATTCACCACTCTAAGTCCGTACTGAACAATTGATCCAGCCTTATGTTGGTGGGACACTAAGCTGCTGGAATGTGGAGTCTTGGGATGCTAGAAAACCATAATCCTGACCACTTGTTTATTAAAGATTTTTTGCAAGTGTGACATGTCGCCTGAACATATTCCTACTAAATAACTGTGTTGTACCTAATTAATTGCTTCTATAGACTCTGCTAAATACAGTTCCTCTTATCCTATCCAAAAATGTGTTGTGGTGGTGTGTGATGTTACATTGGCAGTAATCACTTTTCACATCAGAGTTGGCTGCATGTGACTTCTAGAGAGGTCTGTATTATATATTAGTTAGTATGATCAGTAAAGTTTATAAAACACTTCAGGATCAGCCTGAAAGGGGACTACAGAAATGGAAGATAGAATTGTATCTTCCATTATTTGGTACTCCAGTTTGGCAAAGTGCACAGTTGGACTCCCTCTAAGCACTGGGAAATGGTTGTATTCAGGGTTTCCAGGCTGTGTTCTGCTGTAAGCTTCATTTGAGGCAAGAGTTGGATGCTTTTTGTAGTAAAATCCTTCCAGGAGGTATGTTTAATTTTCAGCTATGCACCAGGTGTTGCTAAAGACAATATCTCAATTCACTCTTGTTTTTGTGCGAAGAACTGAACAGTCCTGTGGCAGTAAAGCTGAACGACAATGGTGTTACAAACTTAGTGAGGGTGATGTGTGACTTTCCCTGTGGCTGAGCTTTACATTTAGGTTATAACAGCAGCATAAAAGAAGCCTTGTTTGAGACCTGTCATGTCATGAGTCCTGAGTGATCAACTGGTGAGCAGTCAACAGCTTAGGTAAGAGGCATCATAAATGTCACACCTATTCTGTGAAAGTAACCAGTAGGTTGCAAATGAACACTTTGTCTGCGTATTTGGGTATTCTTAGCCCAGCAACAGAGATAATTGTAACCAGGTGTTAAATAGAATCTGCTGGACACTTCAATGTGGTTATTGCTTCACACACTACAGGCAAGCTGTATTTATTTTGTCTTTTTTGAGAATCCACTTTATTTAACAAGTGCTTTCCACATTGTGTGTGAACTTGACATGCACAGCTTTAACTCTGCAAATATGTATGTCTGTGCATGTGCTTTCACATGATCGGGGCCTTAATTCTAGTAAGCCCAAACAGCAGTTCATATGAATTCATTCAGGGTAGGTTCAATGGGGTTAATTCCAGACTCCTCTCAGTGAAAAGGCTGCGTTTGTTTGTCTACATCCCTGCCACTCAGCTCTCACCTGTGGCTCCTAGTAGCTGTAGCATGCGCAGCGGCCACACCCCGGGCAACAGCTTCGACAGGCTGGCTAAACCAAGTTGAGGGTAGCCGTCAGGCATAGACCTTCAGTGAGATAGGGCCTTGTCTATCCCGAGCATGTGAAGACAGACTCTGGCAGATTGAGCGGATGAGACCTTTTGGAATAAGACCAACGGTCATGAAGGCGGTTTCTGCAAGCGACGTGGTACGCTAAGAGCACGGCAAGACGCGAAAGACGCCCTGGTCAACCACTGCGCCCAGCCCATCTCCAACCGTCTCGACTTTTGTCCTGCCATTGGAGCAAGATGGAATCTGGGAAGAGAGAGTGAGGCTGACTATGCGCACCTCTCCCTCACTTTAATCCAATTCACGCGCAAGTCTTGACATCCCTCCAATTCCCGTAAAAACTTTAAAGTCCTGTGGCGATGGGCGGAGCGATGAAGCAGCAGGTGTGGATACACTGGGAGCTGTAGCCACGGACCTGCACACAGGCGGCTCAGGTCTAATGGTCGTCTTCTTGCTGACCGAAGCAACAGCTGGATTCGGCGTCTACCTGAGTGACTGAGCAGCCCTCTTTAGGACTGCACTGCTCACCTCCATAGTAAGAGGAAGGGGCTAGAAAAGGTGCCCTAAACATTGTTTGCTTCATAGAACCCTGGCCAGCTTACCGCGGCTGGAGGGGATCCCATCTTATGCGGTCGAATAACAAAATTTCAAACAACAAAACGCAAGGTGACACCACTCATTATTGGTACATGGAATGTACGCACGCTTCAAGACAACCCCTCAGCAGATCGACCAGAAAGAAGAACAGCCCTGGTCGCCAGAGAGCTCGCAAGATTTAACATCGATATTGCGACCCTGTGTGAAACTCGTCTAGCCAACGAAGGTCAGCTCACAGAAACAGGAGGTGGTTACACATTCTTCTGGTGTGGACGTAGCAGTGACGAACGTCGTGAATCTGGAGTTGGCTTTGCGGTTAAGAATCATCTTGTCCGCAAACTTGCCAGTCTTCCCAAGGGCGTGAACGATCGACTCATGACACTGCATCTTTCACTACCGAGAGGAAAGCGAGTTATACTCATCAGCGCTTACGCACCCACAATGACGAATCCGGATGAAGTAAAGGACAAGTTTTATGAAGATCGTGATGCCCTACTTTCATCTGTGAAGCGCACCGACAGGCTGATTCTACTTGGCGATTTTAACGCGAGAGTAGAATCCGATCACTCTGCCTGGGATGGCGTCATTGGAAAAAATGGAATCGGCAAATGCAACAGCAATGGCCTACTACTATTGAAGACATGTGCGGCTCATGATCTGATCATCACCAATACCATCTTCCGCCTGCCCACTCGCAAAAAGACATCCTGGATGCACCCACGTTCCAAGCACTGGCATCTCATTGATTATGTCATCGTGCGGAGGAAAGACAGACGGGATGTAAGGGTGACTAAGGCCATGCCAAGTGCTGACTGTTGGACTGATCATAGTCTTATCATCTCTAAATTAAGCCTTCACATCAAGCCAAAGAGACGTCCACAGGGAAATAAAGCTGTGATGAAAAAGATCAACGTCAGTAAACTGAGGAACCCCAACACAGCAGCTTCACTAGTAGAAGATCTCGACAATCAACTCTCAGAGCTGCAATTAGAGGAAAACGTTGAGAGGAACTGGGAATGCTTCCGAAATTTTGTGCACTTTTCTGCACTAAAGTTTCTTGGACCCTCACACAGGAAACAGCGGGACTAGTTTGATGAAAACGACGAAGAGATCAAGGCTTTACTTGCTGAAAAGCACCGCCTTCACCGTGCTCATCAGAACGACCCGTCATCAACAACTAAGAAAAATGCCTTGAACAACATTCGCAGGACCATACAGAGCAAGCTTCGTAAGATGCAGGACTCCTGGTTGAGTGCCAAAGCAGATGAAATCCAGAAGTTTGCTGATAGAAACGATGCCAAACAGTTCTACGAAGCCCTTAGATCCTTGTACGGACCTCGGCCTTCAGGGAGTTCCCCTCTACTGGACTTAGATGGTGTAACTCTCATTACTGAGAAGACTCTGATTCTACAGCGTTGGGCTGAGGATTTCCAATCTGTACTGAACTGCCCATCTTCCATCAATAATGAGGCGATTGACAGAATGCCCCAGGCGGATATTAATTACAGCCTGGACGTTCCACCATCAGAGACTGAAACTCTATAGGCCATCAGTCAGCTGTCTAGTGGCAAGGCCTCAGGATCTGATGCGATTCCAGCAGAAATCTATAAGGATGGTGGTGCAATGCTTGTTGACAAACTCACTCAGCTGTTCCAGTCCTTCTGGAATCAAGGGTCCATTCCTCAGGAATTGAAAGACGCGTCCATTGTACACCTCCACGTGTTCTGGACGACGGAGAAGCTTCAGAGGCCTTTCCCGTCACAAACGGCGTCAAGCAAGGGTGTGTGTTGGCACCGACCCTGTTCAGCATAATGTTTTTCAGCTATGCTGTCAGACGCCTTTCAGAACAGTTCCTTGGGAATAAGCCTGAGATACAGGACTGATGGGAAACTGTTCAACCTGCGAAGACTCCAGGCTGTCACCAAAATAAAGGAGACTGTGCTAAGAGACCTTCTTTTTGCTGACGACTGTGCCCTGAATGCTGGATCAGAGCAGGAAATGCAAGCTAGCATGGATAAATTCGCAGCAGCATGCGATAACTTCGGCCTCCTCATCAACATAAAGAAAACCGAAGTGATGCACCAGCCAGCTCCGAAAGCCCAACACCAAGAGCCCACTATCATAGTGAAGGGACAAAAGCTGCAAGCAGTGGACCAATTTACATACCTTGGCAGCACCCTTTCTCGCGCGGTGACAATTGACATCGAGGTCAACTGCAGAATCGCTAAGGCAAGTTCTGCATTTGGCAGACTGTTGACCAACGTGTGGGACCGCCGTGGAATAAGCCTTGCTACAAAGCTTAAAGTCTACCGAGCAGTAGTGTTAACTACCCTGATGTATGCCAGTGAGACTTGGACTGTATACAGGAGGCACGCTAGGCAACTGAACCACTTCCACATGACTTGCCTCCGCAGACTTCTGAGGATCAGGTGGCAGGATAAGGTGCCAGATACAGAAGTCCTCTCCGGAGCAGGCCTGCTGTCAGTTTATACTCTGCTTATGCAAGCCCGGACACGCTGGGCAGGCCATGTTGTAAGGATGCCAGACCACCGCATCCCCAAACAGCTCTTTTATGGTGAGCTGTCTCGAGGAAAGCGATCGCACGGGGGACAAAAGAAGCGATACAAAGACACGCTGAAAGCCTCTCTTAAGTCCTTGGATATTGACATCACCTCCTGGGAAACCCTGGCACAAGACCGATGGACATGGCGTATGCTGATCCATCAAGGCTGCCAGACATCTGAAGCCAGAAGGATAACTATAGCACAAGAGAAGCGAGCACTCCGTAAAGCCAGCGCTGTAAATGTTGTAACAGTGGTGCCCACACATGTCTGCCCGACATGTGGCAGAACATTTTGTGCCCGTATTGGCCTTATCAGCCACCTGCAGACTCACTGTGGACAGCTCACAACCTGCTAGATGTCAAGGTCTTCGAAAACGATGGACGAACATCATCATCACATCCCAGGACTCCAACAACTTATGCATTGGGATTTTTTTCCCCTCTTTATCCATAGGGTAAAGTCCTGACCCCAGTGAAGTCAATGGGAGTTTTGCCATTGATGTCTGTGGTGCCAGGACTTTATCCCTAGTGTATCTGCATTGCAGTGTAACCTGCTGCATGTAGTATGAAAGAGCAAAAGTAGGGTGGTGTTTTTCTTTACTGGTGGAGTGTGTTAAATGTTTAGGCAAACCATTTGACCATAAATGGTGTTTTGACCAAAACAAAATTTGTCAAAGAAAACTTTCATTTTGGTGGCATTTTTTGGGGTGGAGGGAGGGTTGTTGGAAAATATTCTGAAATTTTTCATGTCTCGTCCATTTCAGATTATTGTCACACTGACAGTACTTTGCAGGAAACTGTTTTCCTTTAAACTCCCTCTACACTAGGTCTTTTTATGAACATTTAAAATCTTTCCAAAAGTCTTCAAACTGCTGTTCCTCTTTTCATTTTTTAAGTGTTTATGTAAGTGATTTGTTGCGTTTATCCCCACTGTATGTGAAAGGGCATTGCACAGCCCATTTCATGTGAGGAAGTGGAGATGCAAAGCTTTAGCAGATGTCACCCATAAGAAAATATTTGCCTATTTTGTGTTTTAGAAAGTAAAAAAAAGAGGGCTGTTGCTTAAAATAGTCCATATGTGTTTTTTGTTGGTTTTTTTTTTTTCCACAAATCTCTAGAGAAAGACACTGGACTCCATGTGCAGTGACTGAAGCATTACTAAAATCTATTCCACCTGATCTGTAATGAAACTGATTGCCTTTGCCTTTCAGTGGTCTGCAAAGTTCCATTTAATAAAGGACATTTCATGACCCTTGTCTGTATTTTTGTTGGGAGGGTGTTTTCTTTTAATTTGCACCATTTTGTACTCCTTTTGGGGAAGGAGGCTTGTAAAATAATGGTTGGTTTTGTCTTGAATGATTATTGAATGTGGATGGATCAACACTATGCTAATGGTCCCCTGCTAAGTCTGTTTGTTTATTTTAAAAGCTAATAAAGTCTTAGTTCCCACAAGAGTTCACCCAAATCCTTCGCAATCACCTGTTTATAATGGCTAGAAGAACAGCAGACCTTTTGGTGGCCTTTAGAAATGGGCTTAATTGTATTTTGCACCCAGCAAGTGTGGATGTTTTGTACTCCATGGAAGAAACACAGGGCTGCTACTTTGAACAGCTTGATGAGGCTCTACGTCTGTCTCCTGTATTTAAATACAATTTAAAGCTCAAAGTTTCCCCTCTCCTCAAGTTTGACTTCTACACCTTAATCAGGTGCTGACCAAGGCTCTCATTTCTCCCCCAGCACTTGCTGCTGCTTGATATGCATTTTAATCATGCAGGCCAAAATTTTCAAGAGTAGCAATGATTCGTGGGTGCCCAACCTCAGATTCTGAAAATCAGGCCCCGTTAAGGTATGGCGAGACAGACACCAAATATCACTCATCTTGAAAAATATTAGTCACAGCACATGCAGCTAGCAATTTTTTTTCCCAATGGAAGAAAAACATTTTGCTAGTAAATTAAGCAAACATCTGGTATAAACTGGGTAATATATGCTTTGAGGTTCTTATGGGTTGTATAAGTGACTTTATCTTCCACTAACAATTCTCATCCAATGATATGTTGACATGAGTGCCTATACAGCCACTATCTTATTTCAAAGAAACAAGAGTGCCAGACTAGTTTATATAAGTGTTGCTTTTGTTATTTTTAGTCAAGTACCCCTCAGAATTAGCTTTTATACTGTACCTTCATGTAGGGCTAAGCTAAAAGGTGAAGGCAGCATAACTGGATTTAAAATGTCTGTACATCATTCAGTACTTTGTCCTTTTAATTGGCCATGTTAACTTTTTCACTCTGATATATAATATATATATCTTTTCATTTCACTCTTTTATAAAGGGGCCACGACTGTGTTGAATCTAACATTCTAAAGCAGTTGAATCCTGTAGATCATTGCTGTATCATAAAAATGAATTAACAGAACTTAGTTACTGTAGGGTTCAAAAGCAACTATGATTCACTTGGAGAAAATAGTCAGTATCCCCAGAATTGAAATTCCCAAGGGACGATAAATTGTTACTTGGTAATTTTTCAGTTGCTACTTCAAGTGCTCTAACAGTATAAATTTAAAGCATCACTTATTCCTGTTTGTTTTTTTAAATGAGGATATGTTAATATTTTGCAATGTTTTCATTCTGATTTGGAATAAAAAATAGTTTTTAAGTTTCCAGTGAAAACGTTTGTGGATTTTTCACACTGACAGTTAAACAGATCTAATGTAGACCAGGCTGAATGGGTTGAATGAATCTAACTACCAAACAGAGCTGCCATCACAGGAGCATACTCTTAGGGCTGGTCTACACTAGAAAATTAGATTGACTCAGCTATATCACTGAGGGAGTGTGAAAAATCCACACCCCTGAGTAATGTCTTTAAGATGACCTAAGTCCCCATGTGACCAGTGGTATAACTAGGGTGACCAGATGTCCTGATTTTTTGGGTCTTTTTCTTATTTAGGCTCCTATTACCCCCCACCCCCGTCCTGATTTTTCACATTTGCTGTCTGGTCACCCTAGGTATAACCATTTAATTTCTAATGTTGTTAGCTGAACAAGTAACCCAAAGAAAATACCCAATGTAAATCAGGGAGCTCTAAATAGCTTTAAAAAAACCCTAAACATTAGCTACACGCATCTGTTTTCCATGCCAGTTTATATCATATTATGAAACATCCCACCTTGCTACAGAGGATCTTATATCAAATATCTATGTAACTCATCTAACAGATTTATAGAGCCATGACATTCTGTTTTCAGCTTTAGCTATTTGTAAGACAGGAATGGAAAATTTCCTCCATTAGTGTTACTTCCGATGTGCTGCAAAGGTCATCTCATCTTAAAATTCTGACACATGACTAGAAATAAATCGGTGTGATGTGACATTTAAAGCAGGGCAAAACTATAGCAGCCATATTGTCTGAGCATCTTGAAATGCCACACATCCTGCAAGAAGCATTATGAATTCCCCAGAATGTTGCAGGATGAGGATGGGAGGAATGTTAAGATTCAAAACACAATAAAAATAATCTAACATTAAACTACTTTACATAATGCAGGCTTTCCAGCATTTTTGGTTATAAATGGGTGACTACCATATCTAAAGCTTGTCATCTGGAGAATCTTGTAATTTCTAATGGCCAACAATTATATTGAGATAGATCCCAATATTGATGAAAAATAAATAAATTTTAATTTATTGTTAGGACACATCACTACATTTTTGCCTTATATTTTAAAAGTAAAAGATTTTTATACTGATCATGCTTGGAGGATAGTATGCTTAGTCTTTATTTTAATAAATGTCTCTATTCAGGATCAAAAGAAGTGTTGTGTGAGGTGTTAGAAGCCATAAAGCAAAGCTATAAAAACAGGTTTTTCCTTTTTCTCTAGACTATTTTTAGGATAAAGTTACTTGTGGCTGAACAACCCGAAACACCAGAGAGAGTAAATCAACACTAATGGAAGTGCCCTATCATACAAGAATGCGAACAGCAAGTATTTCTTAATTATAGGTTTAAAGGCCACATTGCTCCACACCTGCATATTCACTGCATAACGGTGGGCCTCAGAAAAGTGAACAAACCGGACTCCCAAAACTAATGCATGTCACATACTGACCTGGCCTTTAAAAGGATGGGGCCTCAGCCTCACCTGTGCCAAGTGTAACTTCCTTCCCCAAGAGAGCGAGAGCTAGATCCACTAAGGGACTGGAATGTTGCAATACCTAAAAATCTATGTATTTTGCTAAGGATTCTCACAGGAAGCTCATTGCATAAAGAAAACTTGCCAAAAGAGGTTACATAGATGTACACAAAAGTCTATATAGTCTAACATTCATAACTCCGGTTGGGAGCCATCTTTTTAACATGAATGGAGACATACAGTATTGGCAGAGTTCTTGTAACATTGTGGCACCCACTTCTTGCAAGTGCCCCTTTCTGGTCATATGTGTCTGAGGTCTTTTAATAGTCCCAGCCCTGGCATCAGGCCATAACCACCAGAGCTTCATCCCTGGAGGCAATGGTTTTGGCCCTTTGGTCTACTCTGGCCCCAGCCAGGCCACTGAGTAGTTTAGTTTCCCTTCTGGGGATTTCTCGCTGTCTGATTGTAGGCCAGTAGCCTATGGGGTGGCGGTGGGAGAGCCAGGATCACCCACTACTCCTGGTCCCAAATCCAGGGACTCTAAGAATAGCAGTCTCTGCCATCATGTCCCTTTAACGACACTGCTTTCAATTCCCTGGTCCACTTCCTCACAGCCCCAGCCTTTGCCAAAGCTTCACCCTTACCTCAGGGCTCATCTAAGTTCAGGACCAGCAGCCAGCCAGGGGCTCTTCCTCACTGCCCTGGTCTCTGCCAGCACTGAGCTGTCTGTGGTGCTGCAGTCCCCTTTGACCAGTCAGGAGCACCAGATACACTCCTCTGGCTCCAGCAAGCAACTGACTATCTCTGGTTCCTGCAACTCCTTTAATATGGCCCCTTAGGCTGCTCAGTGCTGGCAGAGACCAGGGCATAGATAGAGATATATATACACAGAGAACATGAAACAGTGTGTGTGTGTGTGTGTGTGTGTATATATATATATATATATATATATATATATGTATATAATATATACACACACACACCCATTGTTTCATGTTCTCTGTGTATATATATCTATCTTCCCACTGTATTTTCCACTGCATGCATCCAATGAAGTGGGCTGTAGCCCACGAAAGCTTATGCTCAAATAAATTTTAGTCTCTAACAGATACAGGATTGGGTGTTTTATATTGTAAAAGAAGGGATAATGAATGGATAAAATGCAGCTTGAAATGTACCACCAATGTGAGTAGACAGATCCTCACCTGATGTAAAATAGAGTAACAGTTGGTAACCCCACTGATTTCAGACTAGTTTAAGATCTTGGCCCTAGAGCTCTAAATTATAAATTTGTGTAAGGCAGGAACAGAATGGTATATCCTCCACAGGTAAATTCTGTGCCACCCTATATTCCACCTAAATTGTTAGGCCCTAGAGATGCCTCTAAAATGACATCAAGGCCTCCTCACACTGTTACCATATGCCCAGAATTCCATTGCTTCTTTCAGCAAAGCAGAAGGTTGAATAATCGTTTCAAAGATGCAGGAACTCAGGTTTGTATAATTAAAGATGATAGAAAAAGAATTGAATGTCCCTTTCCCTTCCAGCTTCCCCAAGCTTCCTTTGTAGTTAGAGCTGGGCAAAGAATTATAAATATTTGTGACTATAGTTGAAAAGTGTCACAAGTTGTATTTGGGGCATTCAGGTGTTCTCATAATGTTAAACAGTAGTCAAAATTTTCAAAAAGTCAAATAGTTTATTCAAAAGTTGTGTTGGCTATGAATATTATTTTCCTACCTATAGATACCATCCCAGTTGTATCTTAATGTGGAGTAGTCCAGCTGAAATCCAGCTCTTAGTAGTAGCTCAATACCTGATAGCAAGTGTCTGCAGAATTAGACAATAGAATACCAACTGAAATGTATTAAATATTTTTGGATGTTTTCCTTCATTTTCAAATATATTCATTTCTATTACAACACAGAATACAAAGTGTACAGTGTTCACTTTATATTATTTTTATTACAAATATTTTGCACAGTAAAAATGATAAGACATTTTTCAAGTCACTTCATACAAGTACTGTAATGCAATCTCTTTATCATGAAAGTGTAACTGATGTCAGGGTAGAGCTCATCCTGACTTTGCTTACATCTGGTGGTAAATTATGAGGAGTGGGGAAAGGAATTTCAGGCATTTGTATTTGCATTGGCAAACCCACTCCACTTAGCATAGCGCACAGCAGCCTGGGATGGGTATTTTCACAGCTTTGGGATCCCCAATTTCTTTGTTATTGGGGCAGGAGAAATAAAGTGGTGTCACCCTGATTATGTGAATGAGGAACTATGAGACTGCTTTATGACAGAGAATCTTACCATCAGTTAAGTGGCACTTGCTAGACAAGGGACATGGGTGCCAAAACCCAGTGAAATGAGAGAAGTTGGAGACTGGTGTGTGCACCTTATGGTATGGGCCCCTTTTGAGGGCCTGGAACACCTATTGCACATCCTCTTCTCTCCACTGTTAAAGAGCAGAGCTAATTTTGATTCCCTTAGGAGTCCATCTAGAGGCCGCTGAGCTGAATTCACATTGGGCCAGTAGTGCACCAGCACTGGGGCTCCCCTACTAAGAGCTGAAATCACTAAAAGAGCTAAGCTTACTGAGCTGAGATCACTGAGTGCTGTGTTAACTAGTGGAGGAGCCTGAAGCTCTATCGTCAAGCAGCTGGCAGAGCGGAGCAGTTTGCAGTGTGTTGGAGCAGCCCATGGAACAGTGAGCAGAGTGGAGCAGTTTGCGGGGACGGCTGGAGTGGCTCACAGGTTGGCTGGAGAAGCAGCATAGCTGGTGTAGTGGAGCTAGTCATGGGGAAGGCTGCAGCAGAACTCCACGGAGAGGCGGAGCAGTTGGCCCTGGCTCACGTAAGGTGCCCCTTAACACCTTGTGTGTGCCCCCCCATTTCCACCCATGCTGCGGTGGGGGGGGGTAAAACTCTGCAGATAAACTTTTGAATTCTGGGGTGGCACTGACCAGAGACGTTCGGGTTGTTGGACTTTGGGGTGATTGGACTTAAGACCTTAAGGGGGAAAGGACATTGCCAAACATACTTGGAGGTGGGTTTTTGTTGCTTATGGTTTGTGTTATAATCCGGTTTGTGGTGTTTCTTCAACGTGATGCTGCATTGTTTCCCTCCTTTATTAAAAGGATGTTGCTACACTGAGATTCTGTGCTTGCGAGTGGGGAAGTATTGCCTCCTAGAGGCACCTGGGGGGGTGGTATGTAATTGTCCCAGGTCACTGGGTGGGTGCTCGAGCCGGTTTTGCATTGTGTTATTGAAACGGAACCCCTGGATACTGAACCCGGCCCTTGATGCTGCCAACTCAGAGGGGCAGAAGGGCTACACTTACAAATGTAGATTTTTTTGTTACATAATTACACTAAAAAACAAAACAATGTAAAACTTTAGAGCCTACAAGTCCACTAAGTACTACTTCTTGTTCAGCCAACCACTAAGACAAAAAAAAGCTTGTTTACATTGATGGGAGATACTGCTGCCTGCTTCTTATTTACAGTGTCACCTGAAGGTGAGAACAGGCATTCGCATGGCACTTTTGTAGCCGGTGTTGCAAGGCATTTACGTGTCAGATATGCTAAACATTTGTATGCTCCTTCATGCTTCAGCCACCATTCCAGAGGACATGCTTCCAAGCTGATGATGCTCATTAAAAAAATAATGCATTAATTACATTTGTGACTGAACTCCTTATGGGAGCCTTGTATGTCTCCTGCTCTGTTTTACCTGCATTCTGCCATATATTTCATATTATAGAAGTCTCTGATGATGACCCAGCACATGTTCGTTTTAAGAACACTTTCACTGCAGATTTGTCAAAACATAAAGAAGGTACCAATGGGAGATTTCTAAAAATAGCTACAGCACTTGACACAAGGTTTAAGAATCTGAAGTGTCATCCAAAACCTCAGAGGGACGAGGTATGGAGCATGCTTTCAGAACACTTAAAAGAGCAACCCTCCAATGTGGAAACTACAGAACCTGAACCACCAAAAATGTCAGATGCTGGTGGCATCTGACTCTGATGATGAACATGAACGTGCATTAGTCCGCTCTGCTTCTGATCATTATTAAGAGTAACCCATCATCATTATGGACGCATGTCCTCTGGAATGGTGGTTGAAGCATGAAGGGACATAGAATCATAGAACTGGAAGGGACCTCAAGAGGTCATCTAGTCCAGTGCTCTGCAGTCAAGGTAGGACTAAGTATTATATGAATCTTTAGCGCATATGTCACATAAATATCTTGCAACGTCGGCTACAACAGTGCCATGCTAATGCTTGTTCTCACTTTTAGGTGACTGTCATAGGTTTGTTCCCCACTCTGAACTTTAGCGTCCAAAAGGTGGGGACCTGCATGTACCCTTCTAAGCTTAATTCCTAGCTTAGATCTGATAGCACTGCCACCAACCAAAAATATAGTGTTTTGGTACACTTTCCATTCCCCCCAAACCTTCCCTGGGGAACCCAAGACCCAAACCCCTTGGGTCTTAACGCAAGGGGAAATAAACCATTCCCCCACCTTTCCCCTCCCAGACTTTCCCTCCCTTGGTTACCCTGAGGGGCTACACTGATCCCAACTCCTTGGATCTTAAAAAAAACAAGGAGGAATTCACTATCCCCCCTTCTTCCCCCCCCCACCAATTCCTGGTGAGTCCAGACCCAATTTCCTGGATCTTAAAACAAAGAAAAATCAATCAGGTTCTTAAAAAGAAAGCTTTTAATTAAAGAAAAAGTAAAAAGTAAAATTTATCTCTGTAAAATCAGGATGAAAAAATGTTTACAGGGTATTCAGTTCATATAACCTAGAGGGACTCCCTCCCCCCTTCTAAGTTTCAAAGTTACAGCAAACAGAGGTAAAAAATCCTTCCAGCAAAAGAAACATTTACAGGTTGAGAAAACAAACATAAGACTACACGCTTTCCTGGCTGGGTACTTACAAAATTAAAACATGAGACTGATTCAGAAAGATTTGGAGAGCCTGGATGGACGTCTGGTCCCTCTCATGACCTGAGAGCAAACAACCCCCAAACAAAGAACACAAACAAAGACTTCCCTCCAACAAGATTTGAAAATATCTTGTCCCTTCATTGGTCCTCTGGTTAGGTGTCAGCCAGGTTTACTGAGCTTCTTAACCCTTTACAGGTAAAAGAGACATTAACCCTTAACTATCTGTTTATGACAGTGACATTGTAAACAAGAAATGGGCAGCATTATCTCCTGCAAATTGTAACCAATTGTCTGAGCAATTGGCTGAAGTAGGTCTGAGTGGACTTTTAGGCTCCAAAGTTTTATATTGTTTTATTTTTTGAATGCAGTTATTTTTTGTACATAATTCTACATTTATAAGTCTACCTTTGTGATAAAGAGATTGCACTACAGTACTTGTATTAGGAGAAATGAAACATACTATTTCTTTTGTTTTTTTACAGTGCAAATATTTGTAATAAAAAATAAATATAAAGTGAGCACCGTGCACTTTATATTCTGTTGTAATTGAAATCAATATATTTGAAAATATATAAAACATCCAAAAATATTTAAATAAATTATTTTTTTTTAATCACTTGACAGCCCTACTCTTAACCAATTATTGATCCATGAGAAGACCTTTCCCCTTATTCCACCATGGCAGCTTACTTTGCTTAAGAGCCTTTGGTGAAGGACCTTGTCAAAGGCTTTCTGAAAATCTAAGTACACTATATCCACTGGATCCCCCTTGTGCACATGCTTGTTGAACCCCTCAAAGAATTCTAATATATTGAGGCATGATTTCCCTTTACAAAAACTATGTTGACTCTTCCCCCAACAAATTGTGTTCATGTAGGTGTTTGATAATTCTGTTCTTTACTATAGTTTCAACCAGTTTGCCTGGTACCGAAGTTAGGCTTCCCAGCCTGTAATTGCTGGGATCACCTCTGGAACTGTTTTTAAAAATTGGCATCACATTAGCTATCCTACAGTCACCTGGTACAGAAGCTGATTTAAATGATAGGTTACATGGCACAGTTATTAGTTCTGCAATTTCACATTTGAGTTCCTTCAACTATTGTGTGAATATCATCTGGTCCAGGTGATTTATTGCTTTTTAATTTATCTATTTGTTCCACAACCTCCTCTAATGACACTTCAATCTGGGACAGTTCCTCAGATTTGTCACCTAAAAAGAATGGCTCAGGTTTGGGAATCCCTCAGATTCTCAGCTGTGAAGACCGATGCAAATAATTAATTTAGTTTCTACACAATGGCCTTATCTTCCTTGAGTGCTCCTTTAGCATCTCGATCATCCAGTGGCCCCACTAGTTGTTTAGCAGGCTTCCTGTTTCTGATGTACCTAAAACTTTTTTTGCTGTAACTTTTTAAGTCTTTTGCTAGTTGTTCAAATTCTTTTTTTAGTGGCTCCTATATGAGATGTATTTGGTTGGTTTCTGTTCCAGGTCTGTGATGGTTGGCACTCATAAGGAGTGTCACCTAGTGGTCAGGGAGTTAGGCCCTTCAAAACGCAGAATAGGTAGAGAGCCCAGGCCCTATCACTCCACCAGGCTCTGGCCCAGGTCCCTGTGAGGACTACCAGAAATCTAGCACTCAGAAGCGCCCTAAGGCTGCTTTCCCTGGGCCATCCTGCTATTGTCCATAGTTCACAGTCTATCACAGGAGGCTGTGGAGGAGGTCACTGCTTGGCACCTCCTCATGGCCAGGCATGGCATGGCTGTTCTGAGGGAAGCGGCTGCCTCCTCCTGTGACTTGGCCCTTTGGCCAGGTCAGTTCCAAGTCTCTCCCCTTCTGGGCTAGCCATAAACAAAACAAGAGGAATTAACACAAGGGAAGTGAGTTAGTGTGCAAAAGGGGGAAATGCCTCCCTTTCCAGGTACAACAGAAGCAGATCCTCCCTTCCCTCATGGAGGGCCCTTCAGGCAGTTGTTCCTGGCAGAGATCTTGGCTTCCCTCAGCCCTTTCCTCAGGATCTGCAGAGTAAGGGTCCTTTCTCTTCCCTGGCCTGCCCACAAGTGAGCTGTTCTGCTTCCTTTTAACTACCTGTTTCTCTTGCAGGTATAGGGGGGCAGGGCTGGCTGAGTCCAGAGCAGCTCCTTAACCCCTTATTGCCCTGTAAAGGGGTTTGTATACCCCACTACATTGGACAATATGAATTGCAGACACCATGGAGATTCAAATAGAGTTTGGAAAATCAGGTTTTACTTGTACTTTTAGAATGTGTTTGGAAGTGTAAAACACACCAATTCAAATTCTGCTTCATGTCATGAAATGACATTGGTCCACCTCCTAAACCTGCATGATTTAAAGTCTCTGTCCGAGAGCAGTTTCAGAGATGTTGTGGTTAAGAATAAGTTTCATTAGTAGAAAGTGGGAAAGACAGAATGTCACCTGGCCACCTTGTGCTTGGATCTAGTCAGTGTTATTTGTCCATGACTTTTATAAGCAAAAAATATTACACAGAAATTAGAAAAAGCAATCAATCTTAAGGTATGTGACAAAATCAGTTTAGTGTGTATTTGTATATTTTATTTGGCAGTAAAACACCCTAGTTGATATTTATCATTCTGGAATTTTTCTGAATGATGATACTTAAAAGTTAGAATATGTAACAACAGCAATAAAATGGTATCTGATTGCCTGTACTGCAAAAAAACTGGTCTTCAAAAAGTAGAACATAGTGTAAGATACAAATGATAAATAGTAGTGTTCTGTATTTGGCAACAAGATAGAATACGTATGTATATGATTCACTGTAGACCTAGTATACATTTGTTTTCTGACAAAAATGTTAATGTTATAATAGATTTGCTCTAAAATTGTTGGCTAATTGACAATCATATTTTAAAACTAAATTGTAAGAAGTACTTGACTTTTTTTTCCAGTATTTCTACAAAGACTTATTTGGAAGGGGACGGTAAGTGTCTTCCTCATTAGCAGAAAATATTTATTTCTATTTCTCCAATTATACTTTGCCAGAGGTCTCTTCCAGTCTGAAATATACTCCATTATGAAATATAAATGTGGACTTATATAACAATGTATGAAGTATTATCCACATTATATAATGTAGGCAACATATTAGCATTTAGGTTTCAGTTTAATGGGAATCAGGATTTTAAAACATCACAGATACATTTTAATACATCAGAGTAGTAACAGTTCATTGGTTTTGTGATGTGAACACTAGTCGACTTGAAATTACCAAAATATAACTTATTTTTAATAACATTCATAACATATGTGAAAGAGCCTGGGAGAGCCTGTTTCATGTGAAGCAGACAAGATGCTGCCCACTTGGTGTTTTTCAGAATGTAAAATAAAAGGCTGTTTGCTTCAAATAGAGCTTGTGTGAGCATTGCTTTGTTTTCACACACATCTCTAAAGCAATATCTGAACGGGCTGGGTTCCATGTGCATACCATTGTGGCAGTGACTGAAGCGTCCTTAGTGTCTCTTCCACCTGATCTGTATCTGAATTGCTACTCTTTGCCTTGCTCTATAGAATTCCCATCCAGTAGAGAGAATTTCTTGTCCTTTGTCTTTATTCTTGCTATGAGAGACTTTGTAAAAAAAAAAATTTATAGTTGCCCCATCTGGTGGTACTTGAGGAGATTACATGTAAAATAAAGAGTTCTGTCTTGAATTATTAGAATGAATGTGTAATTGTGCCCTGCTAAGAGGTCATGTATATCCTGTGGTGAGCCAGTAAAATCTTAGGTTCCACAAGAGTTTTTCCATATCATTCGCAGTGCGTCTGTTGCTATGGCCAAAAGAACAGCAGATTTTCGGTGGCCTTGTTAATAAATTCCAATATATTTTGAAATAAGAAGTGAAGAGGATTTACCTTTTTTTTTTATTGTGAAAGAAAATAGTATTTGAGCTTTTAACAGCTTGATTTTGTTCTAAATCTTTGAACCCCTGGTATTTAAGCAAGCAACACTGTGAAGCTCAATGTTTCCCTGGAACTCTCCTCATTTTTGACTTTTGCATTCTAACCAGACACTAAATCCCTAATTTTTCAGGATGAAGTCATCATTAGCTAATATTAGTTCTATACATACAGGCCAATATTTTGAGAAGTGACTAGTGATTTGGGCTGCCTCCTTTTGGATATCCAACTTGAAACATGTTACCAGGGACGCGTTTTCAGAAATGGGTGAGCGCCCTTTCTCTGAAAATTATGCCTTGTTTTAGGTGTCTCAGGTTGGGCACACAAAATCACTAGTCCTTTGGAAAAATCACACACTCCAGCATTTCTTTCAGTGATGTCCTTAAGAGTTAAGTAAGAGGAACTTAAAACTGTGTAAGCAACTATTTTATCTTCCATCTAATCATAATGATCATAATGTAAAAGATTGGCATGAGCACCTATGCAGGCATAAGTATTGTATTTCCAAACAAATAACAATGCAAGACTACTTTATACTAATTTAATCAGAAGCTCTTCAGTTTTAGCTTATACAGTGCCTTCAGGTAGGGTTGGGTCTGAAAGGAAAAAGTAGTATAATAGAAATAAAGATTTCTGTACATCTTTCAGTGCTTTTCCCTTTTAATTGCAACATAATTTATTTTATTTAACTGTAGTGTATATGGTTTTTTGTTTCATTCTATTATACAGGGGCCCTGAGAAATCAAAATATGTTGAATAGCCTAAAAGTTGAAGACTCTCATAGCTTTTACCATAACTATATAATAAAAGGAATTGACAGGGCTTACCTTTCTAACTGACAAAATTATTCTAGTGTTAAATCCAAACCTGCTTCAACAGAAGAAAACACTAATTCACTTATATCCATGGTATTTAAATCCCCAAGGGATACTCATAAATGGCAAATTTTCATTTCCTGCTTTAAGTGCTGTAACAAGAGAAACAATTTCAGGCACCACTAATTTCTGTTTAAAACTGTAGCACATTATATTTTTCAAATAGATTGAAGCCTTTATTGTTAATTGCTGAGTATCAAAATGTTTGACATCTTAATCCTAAAATTGGAATGATGTGTGTCATATACAGTACTATATTAAAACAACAAAGTTGGAGGGAAAAGATATATTCCTTTGTATGCATCATAACTGTGATGATCTAGATAACATATGCTATACATGAGTGTATCTACACTCTAGTTATTGTGAATGTCATATTGTGACAAGCACTAAAAGGTACACTAGTAGTGTTCATATTGGCACATCATTTTGGATTCTTCTCCTGTGTTCATTCCTGTACACACGCCAGAAACATTCAGCTTCACCAATCCCAACTGACAGTTTCTAGAAGGAAATAAAAAATAATTTGATTATTATAGAGCTTTGAGGAATGCAATTGCTGCAGTTTAAAGTCACCTTTTTAAACAAAAGATCAAATGCAATATATTTTCTGTGATTTAGATGAGTAGAAACTTTCCTAGACACACAAGCAAAAATAAGGGAGCTGATTCTGATACCAGAGATAATGGTTCAGATGTTGCTGGGTTAGATTCTATATCACCTAATTAATATTATGTATCCACAGCTCTGGTTGTTTAACTGTAAACACTTTTGCCACTTACAGCAAAACCTTAATTTTTAAAAAAATGTGTTGGTCATAAAGGAGATATCTAAAACATCAATCTATATAGAGGTAGCTATTAGAGAGAGAGCTATAGCTATGAGACAATACAATATTTTTTCTTTGGAAGTTTCAGACTTTAGGCTAGGATAACCAGGTGTTCCAATTTTATAAGGACAGTCCTGATTTTTGTGTCTTTTTCTTATATAGGCTGCTATTACCCCCCACCCCCGTCTTGATTTTTCACATTTGCTGTCTGGTCATCCTACTATAGGCAGTCCAATATTCCCACTTATGCCCCCAAGTAAATTATGTAACATCACTGAGCCTCCATTTCCCATCAGTCAAATGGTGATAATAATGCTTACTGACCTGTTGTAAAGCGCTTTAAGATTTATGGATGAAAAATGCTACCTAAGGGCTAGGAATTATATCTCTTTGTCCAGGGAGGCACATGTGAAACAATATCTGGGAAATATTCCATATGGCAACATAACAACATAATTAGTGTAGTACTTCTATAAATCAGGTTTTGCATCCCTTTAGACAGTTATACTTGGGAGACCAATTGAAGAGTTGAATACCTCTGGTCCCTGCATTCAATATGCTGCACAATTAAATTTGTAAGGATGTACATAGATGTGACTTACTTGTTCATCCATGAATACAGGTTTTCTGACATTCTTTTTCTGTATCAAACCTATTTCTGGTGCCACTACAACCTCCATACCAAAACCGGGCACAAGAATTGGCATCCTTGTCATAATACCACTTCACCAGATAATCTCGACAGTCTCCTGGTTTCATAGGCTCCAAGCATCTAGGATCTGAAAACACATCAAGTTAAGTTAGCTGGGGTTTTTCTTCATTATTGTGTTAAATTGAACTTTATAAAAGAACTTTCTTCAGTAAATAAAACCCATCTCCTGTTCCACCCACTTGATCTCTTGGGTTCATATACAGTCCTCAATCAAATTCCCATTGACATCAGTGGAAGGTATGTGAATGGATTGAAAGATATATGGACTAGTGGCTCCGTTTTCAAATTTGGGTGCTTAAATCCCTATTTTGGAACCTAAATCAGTGTTGAGGTGCCAGAATTGGGTTCTTATTCTAGAAAATGTCATTGCCAAGCAATAGCAACCAGTAGGATAAAAATAATTAGTGGTTTGCAAATATTTAACTCCCAATTTATAGATGCTTTATTTTGTCCCCGATATAATCTGGTGAATTTAGTGTCTAGCAAATATTAAGGTTTGTTAACACTGCCTAGACTAAAAAATAGTGGAGGCAAGTCTCCTGAAATATTGTGAATGCCATTCGTCCTTGACTAGAAATATCTGCTACATCTCCAGGCCTCAGGCTCGCTTGAGCAGAGTTTGTTAATTGTTCTCAGTTGTGTATCAAGCTATTACATTTTTTCTCTTTCTAGGCTAAATGATTTGAACTCAAGTCCCCAAGCATGAAAACGACTTGTTCACTCTGCCTCCTTATACTCTCTGCATTTGCCACCATAACAAATTTAAAATAGCTTGTATTCAAAGTGTTGTGAAAAGTAGTCAGCATTTAGGAGGAAAAGAATGAAGTCCTTAAAAAAACCCAAACAAACACCTACTGTAAAACAAAAACCAACAGTAACAAGACAAGAACGAGATCTTTGTTCTTTCCAAATTCTAGCAGCAACATTTGCTCCTTACCTTTTCTAGTTGCTATTACTTGAGGCTGCAAAACTGTTGAAGGCCATTCTACATCTGTGATTGTACCGAATGGCAGAGGAATATCTAGACGAGGAGCTCTAGTTTCCAAGTCATCAGGTCTGCCATCAAGAGAAGAGGTCACTGGTTGTGTGTGACTATCAGGAATGTTCCATTGAAAAGGTGTGCTAGCAGTATAATCCAGTGAGGAAGACAACAGCTCTGTCTCTCTGTCAGTCTCTGGAGGGCTCAGCTGCAAAAGGATTCAAAGTTTTACATTAATGGTAAAATTCTACTTAGACTTGCATACCAAGAGAAAAATTGAGATGATATAGGAAGCTAATAGTATTTTCTCATGCGCTATTTATCTGTACTGGTCGGCAAGTTCATGCCTCTCTAATTAATTGTGAACCTCCACATCTCTCTGTTGCTATTTTTACTAAATATGTTTTTAGAACTTCTTCAGTGCTGATGGACTGAGAAGGCAGTATAGTGCTTTCCACTTAATTCAGTCACAGGCTATGTCAAACCTAATTCTAGTTAATCAATGCCGCAGGAACCTTTTTGTTGGCAAAGTAAATAAAGTCAGGGATATGAGGGGCCAAAGGGCAAAATGAATCTGTGAAATGCGTCATAATTTCTAGTATGTAGTCCAAGAGATTATGTGACATTTTAGATCCTGAATCTAGGCAATGAGATGGATGGCACCCTATTTGCTGCATGGGGATATGCATGCATTCTGCCTCTTCAGAGATACTTTTAGGAAGTAAGAAAGTAGCCCCTAAGAGACTGCTAGAGCAGAAGGCGATAAACATTTAAATTGGGCAGACCATATCTTAATACACAGATTGGCTTGTGGACATTTCTCCTCTCATTCACGGTCACGTGGGATCGTCTCATCTCCCGGCTGCTGATAGTCAGGATTTTGAATGGTTAACAGGATCATATTAAGAAGTAATACAGATGATCAAATATCAGAATTTGAAAAGAAATCTACAATTGATAGTGAATTGTTCATTAGGGAAATAGAAATATGTAGATTTTTTTGGACAAAATAACCCCTCTTCCTAAAACCTGTAAAGCTCTGCAGATTATTAACCTAACCCCAAATTTTAAAAATGACTCCAAGGTTTAGAAACAATGGAATTACAGATCACAGAATGGAGAGCGTTCTCTGAATTATCTGAACTCCAAATCTATAAATAATGCATTGCTTTTGATTTATGAAACTATGTACATGCTCTTTTAAAAGAAATAATATTACAGACTTCAGCACTTCAAACAGCAACGTAAAGAATGTCGTGTTATAGATTAATGTGAAATAATATTGGATACCGGTGAGCTGATTTGTCATTCTTATAACTGGACACTGTGTTCTGCAGCCCCCTGTTTACAAGCAACCAGAATCCAGGGCCAGTCCAGGAAAAATCCTGCTCATTGTGACTCAATAGCTGTAACAGTGGGAAACATTTAAGCATGCGGACACAGTCCGAAGAAGCCTCCTCAAGCTGCAAACTTTTATTTGTGTTTCAGCTCAAGCTCTTTAAATGGCCATATTTATTTTGATGGGAGTTAGGAGCTGTAAAGATTTAGCTATTGATATGATCATCCAAATCCACAGTAATGAGCACCTGGTCATTTAGAGGTAAAAATAATTAACAATAAATCACATGTAGTACGTGATCCCATAAACAGCCAATTCACTAATGAGCTCAACACTGTGCTTCCAACTATTTTGCCTACATAAGGCCAAATTCTGCCCTCAGTTTCACCCATGCAACACTAGGTGTAACTAGAGGCATGATTTGCCCAGAGACTAAAGCAAAAACAGCATATATATGTTATTCCGCTATTCGTCTAAATCAGGGATCGGCAACCTTTGGCCCGTGGCCCCTCAGGGAAATCTTTTAAGTGTTGACAAGCCCTCAGATTTACTCATGACAGAGGGGTTGCCAGGCCAAATTTGCCACTCTAGACCACTGCCCATAAATCTGCTGCCCTAGGTAAGTGCCTAGATTGCCTATAGGTAGAGCAGCCTCTGCTCCAAACCCATATTGTGTGTGATCCAGTGCACAAGGCTGGGCCTCAACACAGTGAAGAGACCAGACCATTAAAAACTGTTGTTCAGTTTTAAAAAAATTATTAACTTTTAAAAAAAAAACTAGGGCTGTCGATTAAATGCAGTTAACTCACACAATTAACTCAAAAATTAATCGCGATTTAAAAAATTGTGATTAATCACGGTTTTAATCACATTGTGAAACAATAGAATACAAACTGAAATTTATTAAATATTTTGGATGTTTTTCTACACTTTCAAATATATTGATTTCAATTACAACACAGAATACAAAGTGTACACATCTCACTTTATATTATTATTTTTATTACAAATATTTACACTGTAAAAATGATAAACAAAAGAAACAGTATTTTTCAATTCACCTCATACAAGTACTGTAGTGCAATCTCTTTATTGTGAAAGTGCAACTTAAAATTTTTTTTGTTACATAACTGCACTCAAAAACAAAACAATGCAGAACTTTAGAGCCTATAAGTCCACTCAGTCCTACTTCTTATTTAACCAATCGCTAAGACAAACACGTGTGTTTATAGTTACGTGAGATAATGCTGCCCACTTCTTATTTAAAATCTCATCATAGAGTGAGAACAAGCATTCACACAGGACTTTTGTAGCCGGCATTGAAGGTATTTATGTGCCAGATATGCTAACCATTCATATGCTCCTTCAGGCTTCGGCCACCGTTCCAGAGGACATGCTTCCATGCAGATGATGCTAGTTAAAAAAATAATGTGTTAATTAAATTTGTGACTGAACTCCTTGGGGGAGAATTGTATGACTCCCACTCTGTTTTACCTGTATTCTGCCATATATTTCATGTTATAGCAGTCTCAGATGATCACTCAGCACATGTTCATTTTAAGAACATTTTCACTGCAGATTTGACAAAACACAAAGAAGGTACCAATGTGAGATTTCTAAAGATAGCTACACCACTTGACCCAAGGTTTAAGAATCTGAGGTGCCTTCCAAAATCTGAGAGGGACAAGATATGGAGCAAGCTTTCAGAAGTCTTAAAAGAGCAACACTCCAATGTGGAAACTATAGAACCCGAACCACCAAAAAAGAAAATCAACCTTTTGCTGTGGCATCTGACTCAGATGATGCAAATGAACAGGCATCAGTCCACACTGCTTTGGATTGTTATTGAGCAGGATTCAGGATCATCAGCATGGACACATGTCCTCTGGAATGGTGGTTGAAGCATGAAGAGACATATGAATCTTTACTGCATATGGCATATAAATATCTTGCAACATCAGCTACAACAGTGCCATGAGAACACCTGTTCTCAGTTTCAGGTGACATTGTGAACAAGAAGTGGGCAGCATTATCTCCTGCAAATGTAAACAAACTTGTTTGTCTGAGCGATTGGCCTAACAAGAAATAGGACTGAATGGACTTATAGGCTCTGAAGTTTTACATAGTTTTATTTTTGAATGCAGTTATATTTTTGTACATAATTCTACATTTGTAAATTCAACTTTCACGACAAGGAGATTGCACTATAGTACTTGTATTAGTTGAATTGAAAAATACTATTTCTTTTGTTTTTTACAGTGCAAATATTTGTAATAAAAAATAAACATAGAGTGAGAACTGTACACTTCGTATTCTGTTATAATTGAAATCAATATATTTAAAAATGTAGAAAACATCCAAAATATTTAAAATAAATGGTATTCTATTATTGTTTAACAGTGCGATTAATCGCGCAATTAATTTTTTTAATTGCTTGACAGCCCCTCCCCCACCCAAAAAAACTTTTCTGCTATTGGGTAACATATCGTTGGTTTGAACAGATATTCCTTAGAATGGAAAATATCACTAGAATTTGTAATATTTTAACTGTTAAAATAGTTTTACAAAAAACAACCCTGCACCCACTCTTGGATGTCCATAATAGATGCAGAAAGAAAGGAAGAGCCAGCAACACTTGAAAATTGAGTGATCTGGTATCAACTGAAAATATCCTATAGGATATTATAGAGACTAGGTGGGTAAGGTAATATCGCTTAATGGACCAACCTCTGTTGGTGAGAGAAACAAGCTTTCAAGCCACACAGAGCTCTTCTTCAGGCCTGGGAAAGGTAATCCCAGCATCACAGCAAAATGCAAGGTAGAATAGGTTGTTTAGCATAAGTAGTTGGCACATATTGTAAGGGACCATTCAAGGTAGAGTAGCCCATTAACACCTCTGCAGTCATAGGGCAAAAAGACAGGGTTGATGGGTACAGATTATTGTAATAAACCTTAAATCAAGTGTTTAGTGCACTGGATGAGGTCCACCACATGTTGTGATAGGCATGTGTAGGACCCATATATCTTGAAAGGTGTGTTGTGGGGAGTGATGGTCATTGTAGCAGTGGATATATGTCTGCAGGTTTTGCATCTGTTGCTCTGGCAGGCTCTGGTGCCACTTTGAATTGATGTATCCTGATCTGTGGGGAACTTGCTTCTGATGATGAGCTTGGAGAGGTTGGAAGGTTGTTTGAAGGCCTGAAGTGGGGGTTCAGCAAAGATTTCTTTCAGAATGGGGGCCCCATCAAGTATGGGTTGTTTGATACCCTGTATGGTTCCAGTATGGGATGGTAGGTGAAAACTAAGTGGGTGGGTCTGAGTGGGGTTTATTTCTGTCTTGAAGCAGGTTCTCTTGGGGTATTTGGGTGGGCTGTTCCATGATGCAATCCACTTCTCAGTGGAGTGTCCTTGTTTGGAGAAGGTGGCTTTAAGTGTGTTAAGATGTTTATCCTGGAATTATTCCTCAGAGATTACAGAATCTAATTTTCAACATGTGGGATTTCATTCTAATTGCACAAAACTGTGCCTTCACAACATGTTTGCACAGGCAATTACCATATTTTCCACATAAAAATGTCTTCTATTGCATAATTAGGCATGTAAACTGGGTGCAACTCACCTGCAGGGGTAAAAATAGAGGCCAGATTGAAGCCCCTTTAAAATGTTGCTTTCAGAGTGAATTTCTTGTTCTGTACATTCATAGCGGTCATGTGCACTTTGCTACATATATTTTCTTTTCTTACATATTTCCTAATAGTACTTTTCCATGTAAGAAATTGTTCTAGTTGCATTCACAAAGGGGTGGTGATTTGTACAATTGTGAATGCAAGGAGAGGTACCCACAAAGCTCACTTTAAGATGTGTCCATACTATGAAAAGTTTGAAAACCCTTGGCATAATATATATTTTACAGATCTCCATTTGATTCTAAAACTCTCACATCTACTTCTTTAAAAACCAGCAGTTTACCAAATAATTAGCAATTAAATTCCAGATCTCACTTTAAATATCCTTTGTCCAGATCTTGCTTCTGTCTATTGAAAGAATTCATGATTTGATCATGTTGCATCTTACAAGGATGATAAACAATGTAAGAAATTATGTTTTTATGTAAATACAGGCATAGTTCTTTTTAAAGATTAGTAATAATTATACTTTACTTACAAAATTGGTAGTTTCTTGTGTAGGTGGAGGGACATAAAGTTCTGGAGTCTGAGTTTTACCCAACTGATCAATATTACGTTTGTTGGGTGTTTCAAATCCAGGGTGAGGAGTTGAAGATGAACTGAGGACTCTAGTGATATATGAGCTGGAGTCATTCTCACAGATTTGTTGGAAGAGATTATTCTCAAGAGCTGAAAAAATTAACAGAAATCCACATTTTACTCTGATTCTGACAGGAAATTCAGTGCATAAGTGGAACAATTGCCAGAGTTGCTCTAAAGTGATCATACACATGAACAAAGAAAAGTCTATAATCCGGTGCAGTGGTTCTCAACCTTTTCCACCCTTTAACTGCCTTCCCCCAGAAAACCCTTCGTATCTGTCTGGGATCCCTCTCCCATTTAGCAATATGGAAAGAGCAGCGTGGTTTTGACACCTGTTCATGACCCCAGTTTGAAAACCTTCGTTCTAGTGTCTGTACATCTGGTTGGCAGTCACCCGTTTGTCTTGAAAGCTGCTACATATAGTATATCCTAGATGTATTTACCTCTGAAACACAGTGAATTAATTAATACAGGGGAAATGTATTGAAAAATTAAGTCCTCTTAGAGAATTACTTGAAAAGTAGATCACAAAATTATCTGAAAAAGAACTAATATAAAATGAGTATTCTCAAATCTATTTATTTTTGTTGCTTCACATATCAGTGATATCTCCGAATTAATGACTGAATGGAACTAATATATTGGGCTTTATTAGTATCTAAAGAGCACAGGGACAGGTGACTAGAGAAAGTGGCTGAATCTGTCGTTAAGGTCCCAATCCCACTATGAACGTTTCATGGGCTGGCCCCTGAGCCCACACGGAGCCCCACTGAGTCACTGCTGGCCATAATCTGCATCAGAGTATAAGAGTGATGTTACCACTTACTCAGTGAAGTTCCAGTTCTGCCAAGATGTCTGTGCAGGCAGACTTCATTACAGGTTCAGGGTCTAACTGAGTAGGTGGTATCATCTCTGGACCTATATACTCTGATGTAAATATTGCCAGTGGAGTTGGAAAAAAGATTTAGGCCCAGATCCACGAAGGTATTTAGGCTTCTAATTTCCATTGAGATCAATGGAAGTTAGTAGTCTACCTCGGTGGATCTGGGCCATAATGTTTTAATTTGCCATAGAAAAATCTCAATCTTATGAGTTTGTAACAGGGCATGCTGGCACTTTAAGGCAGGATACAGGCCTAGCACAGTCCTTTAGAAATTTTAGTTTAGAAAAAAGGCTTTCTGCAGATTATAGCTCCTCTGGGACATGGTGACTACAAACCTGAAAGCCAGGCCTGCTGGGAGGTCCTTTTTCCCAGTGTGAAAGAGACAAGGGAGGGAACAATACTGGTGAAGGTTCTCTCAGGTGAGAGAACCTGGAAAGGCTGTGCCAAGGGCAAAGGAAGACAGAAGGCAGAAGATTCTGGAAGTGAACTGCTGGCTAGGTAAGTGGTGAAGGGTTTTGGTTTTGTGGAACATTGATCTACTTTCTATGGGAGGAGGGAATTGTATAGTTTAGATGGCCTCTACCTCAGGAGAAGGGGAACCAATCTCCTCAGGGACAGGGTAGCTAGAGTATTCATGAGCGGGTTAAACTAATGTCCAAACAGAATAAAGTTCAGACCAGTGAAATATTTACTTAGGACTTTAAAAGGACCAATTTCACAATTATGAGCCAAATCAGGTGGAAAGAAGAATTTAATCGGAAAAATGTGAATGATAATTGGGAATTGTTTAAGAACACTTTACAAGATGTCCCAAAAGACACAATCAAGGAGGAAGGCCTTATTGATTAAAGAAAGACCTAGTTTAGAGAGGAAGTAAAGACGGCTATAAAAATATAATTATATATCTATATATATATATATAGATATATCTCTTACAATAGAAGAAAGGGGAAGGTAATAGTAATTAATATAACTCAGAAGTTAGAAATTATCAAAAATTGATAAGGGAAGGAAAGGGACACATGGAAAAAATTATGTGCAGCAGAGTTAAGGAAAATAAGAACAAGTTTTTAATGTATATTCGGAACAAAAAGAATCCTAACAATGATCCATTACTAGGTGGAAATGATAGAATTATCAATAATAATGCAGACAAGGCGGAAGTGTTCAATAAATATTTCTGTTCTGTATTTGTGGGTGGGGAAGATGATATAGTCATATATGATAACACTCTTTCCATTCCACTAGTATGTTTGGATGATGTTAAACAGCAGCTACTAACATTAGACATTTTAAAATCAGCAAGTCCAAATACCTTGCATCCAAGAGTTTTAAAATAACTGGCTGAGGAGGTTGCTGGACCTGTTAATGCTGAGTTTCAATAAGTCTTAGGGTAGTAGGGAAGTTCTAGAAGCCTGGAAGAAAGCTAATGCTGTGACAATATTTTAAAAGGGTAAATAGGATGACCCTGGTAATTATAGACCTATCCGTCTGATGATCCCAGGCAAGATAATGGAGCAGCTGATATGGGACTCAGTTAATAAAGAATTAAAGAAAGGTAATATAATTAATGCCAATGAACATGGGTTTATGGAAAATAGATCCTGTCAGACTAACTTGATAATTTTTTTATGCAATTACAGGTTGGTTAATAAAGGTAATAGTGTTGATGTAGTAGACATCTGTAGGCATTTGACTTGGTACCACATGACATTTTGGTTAAAAAAAACTAGAACAATCTAAAATGAATATGCCACACATTCAGTGAATTAAAAGCTGGCTAACCGATAGCTCTCAAAATGTAATTGTGAAGGGGGAATCATTATTGAGTTGAGTATCAGAGGGGCAGCCGTGTTAGTCTGGATCTGTAAAAGCAGCAGAGAGTCTTGTGGCACCTTATAGACTAACAGACGTTTGGGAGCATGCGCTTTCGTGGGTGAATACCCACTTCGTCGGATGCATTATTGAGTTGGGGTCTTTTTAGTGGAGACCCACATTCTTGGCCTTATGCTATTTAACATTTTTATCAATGACCCGGATTAAAACATAAAATCATCACTGATAAAGTTTGAAGAAGACATAAAAATTGGGAGAGTGCTTGGCTCAGGGGGGTGCTGTACAGCATAGAGGAGCAGATCCCTTGAGCTGCAGAGCCATATGCTAATATCTATTTCCATCCAGAGTCCAGGGCCCCTGACTGACCCCTCTAATAAAGGAATAGCTATCCCAAAATGACTGGGATGTCAGCAGGCAAATATTTGTTTGCTGGAAGCTTTATAAGTAGTTGAAAAACAAGGACACACAGACACAGACACAGACACACACACACACACACACACACACACACACAAAACTGCTGAGGGCACTACATACATGGTGGCCCTGCTGAAGAGAGTTGCCGCAGACATAGTAGATATCAAGGCCACACAATACAATTCACTGTTACCTGAGTTAACTCCTTTCTGCCAGTGCTGACACGACAAGATGGGTGAATGAAACAGAAAGAATAGTATCATCAGTGGAAGATCAAGTACAAAGGCTCTCTGCTCAGTTGCAGAGAAGCACAGTTATTTTTTTCTTAAATCTAAACTGGCAGCTCTCCAGGGAAGGTCTTGTTGCAATAATGTGAGAATTATCACGAGTACCTGAAGGGGCAAAGAAAGACCACTCCCTAGAATTTGTTCCTCTGCTCCTTTGAGAAATGCTCAGCTTGCGAGATGTTTTTAAATTTGATTTAGAATGAGCATGTAGGTCCCTGGCTCCTAAGCAGCCTGGAATGCTAAATCTTGTGCACTGATTGTCAGATTTCTCAGATTTATGGCAAAAGAAAAAATATTGCAGCTAGTTCATGGGTGGGGGGAGAACTGCTGAGGGGATGCCACAAAATAAGATAATGATTTCTCAAGATTTTGTAAAAGATGTGGCTGAACAGAGATCAGGCTTTAAAAGAGCAAGGGAACTGGTTAAGCAGCAAGCCCTTCAATATTCTGTAAAGTTTCCAGCTGTTTCATGTCAGGATTAGTGAGGAAGTGCATCTGTTTCAAAAGCCACAGGAAGCAAAAAGGTTTTTAAATAGCCTGCAGTGAAATGTGTATCTATTCTGTTTTATACCACATTTACTTCCCAGTTATGTCTGCCTTACCTGCACTTATGAACCTATCCAGTCATTGCGACTGACTGACCTATTTGGGTTATTTCTTCAGCTCCAAGCTTATACTTTATTCATTTTTGGGACACACATAAAAATTCTCATCAAATTGTTAAGTGTGAAGCACCCCAGCAGGGGAGTTAAGAGAACACCACATCCCGAATTGATCTCATGGGAGCGAACTGACTGTGGAAAGGATTTATTTAAATTGTGTATTAGCAATATTAAGTGCTCTGCTCCTGTATTTGTGCTGGGGTATTCACGAAACATTTGACAACATCCCCACGTGGCAGATCAACATGTATTATTACAAGGTCTGTGTATTAGCTGGGCACCAACATACCCACCAAAGATGGGGCTGTGCAGCTCCCTAATGCTCTGTAGAAATTTGAGGGATCCAATACCACTTTTTAAAATTGGTGCCAGCGAGAAACTCTGCTATGTTGCCATGCCTTACTGCTGGGGCTCCTCAAAGCCAAGCAGCTTGACGTCCTATGTGCTGGAAGTAGGAGAGATGGTTCTCTTCCCTGCAAGATGTCCTGGAAAGCTGCACAGGAGCTGAGCAATGTAGTTGTACCCCCTATGGTCCAACAGAGCAGAGGAGAAGACCAACATGGGTTGCTGAGCTACAAGGACAATGACTTGTACCCTCCCTGTCACCTTCTACTTTCTCCCTCTCGCCCTGACCCTGCTTGTCCCTATCCCCACATCCACTGCCTTCCTCGTCCCCTTGCCCTGACTCCCCTCACATCTTCTTCAGTTCTTTTCCCCATCCTAACGCCTTCGATAAGCTCAAATCTGGAGTGCATGAACATGAAGTATGAAGTTAATATAGAGGAGTCACTTGTTTGCTGTGTTCTTTGGTGCAATAATTTACAATTTTGGGAGCAGTTAGATTCCTCTCCTGTTAGTTATGTTAATATGAAGAAGAGAAACTGAATGTTTGGTTGTAAACTAAAATGGGAAGGGACATGTGGCTCTGGAATTCCCACAACATGCAGTGTCTTACTCAGTGCACCAACCTACATTACCAGTACTCTGGTGTTTGGTTTGGCAAACTGAAACAATTACAAATTAGGGGATAATATACAGGCATATCCTTGACATACCTAGTTAAGAAGTATTCCATTTGTGGAGTGCATGCTCCCTTTCTGTCTCCTTACCATGTAGTTACTACTCTGGTAGGGGGAAAATAGGATCCCTGTTTTAAATAAATAATAGTAATACTTTAAATAATGGATATTGGTGGCTCTCTCAGCCTGAATAGTCTCTCTCCTTGGCTGACCCCCTTCGGAATTTATTAATGGTTTAGTTTTGTCTATATAATGTTAAGTATTTGACAACTATTACCTTTTCATTGTACTTGCCTATGCTTGGTATAAAGTTAAGTTGGTATATGTATGTTATGTTTTTGCTTTATCCTGTCTTTTTGTGCTCTTCTCTCCTCCCTATTCCCTGGAAGTCTGGCAAGTCAAGCATCTGGCAGGTAATCCAAAATCTGTGGAATACATGTCTGAGACATTTCATCCATGGACTCCCACCACAGTGGATTTCTGTATGGGGAGAAGGATGAGACATACTAGAGCAAATTATACAAACATTCCATCCCCTTCATTTGTAAGGCTACAAAAATAATTCTTAACACAGCCAAATGGTCCTAAATCTTTTATTTCCTGGAATATAACGGGTCTCAATACTCCAGTTAAAAAAGTGTACTCATTAGAAAGCAAAGGCAGATGAAGTGCTTTTGCAGGAGATACACTTGACCACAGATGAGGCTGCTAAATTAGAACATGACTTGACAGGAAAAACAATGTCTTGCTGCTTCTTATCCAAGTCTAGAGGGATAGCCATCCTCTTCCATAAAGCACTGTCTGTAAGAGTCTTGGAGTCAATTTCAGACAATCAGGACAGAGTTTTAATCCTTAAAGTCACCACAAATGTATCTGAACTAATCACTGCTAATATGTATGGACCTAAGCTTGATGTTCCTGAAACTTTTCATAGGTTTTTATTAAATTACATGGTGAACCCCATATTCTTACTGTTATTGTTAGGGATTTAAATGAGGTGACTGATTGAACAAATCTCAGCCTCAGGGTCATATACCAACCAAAACTAGAATGGATCTGGAGTTACACATTGAAGATCTGGGACTACGTGATATCTGGCGACTTATACATCTAATGGGTAGGGATTATTCATAATTTCCTCTGGTACCTGAGTCCTATTCCTGTATAGATTTCTTTTTTATCTTTGGGGACTTCGTTAATTTTGTAATTTTCTCCTCCATTAATACAAGTGCTGTCGCTGATCATGTCCCTATAACTCTTCAAATACGAACAGACCTGAGAGAGAAACAGCCTTATAGCTAGACATTTAATTCTTCACTTTTATTAGAGCCGCATTTCAAAAATTTTATTGAAAAAGAAACTGGCTTATTCCTGGAGACAAATGATCCCTCAACATCTTCTAGCAGGCTATTTTGCTCAAGGGCAAGTAGAGATAAAATTGTAAGTTTTGCATCTGAGAAGAAGGGAGTACCTGGAGAAAAAAATGAAAGCCCTTGAGAAAAAAGTAAGAGCTCAATTTATCTTATGCCACAGCTCCTTTGATCCTCAATTAATTGTAGATTTAAACTCAATAAGCTGCAGTCAGCACATCTGAATTCACCCTATTTTGATTCCGGCAGGACTTCTGGGAATTGGGTGAAAAAGCAGGCAAATTGCTGGCATGTTGCCTAAGACAGTGGTTTTCAAACTTTTTTTCTGGAAACCCAGTTGAAGAAAATTGTTGATGCCTGCGACCCAAAGGAGCTGGGGATGAGGGGTTTGGGGTGTGGGAGGGGATATGGGCTGGGGCAGAGGGTTGGGGTGTAGGGTTGAGGGCTGTGGGGTTGGACTGGGGATGAAGGATTTGGGATGCAGGAAGGGGCTCTGGGTTTCAGGGGGGCTCAGGGATGGGGCAAGGGTTGGGGTGCTGCAGGAGGGGGTCAGGGCTCTGGGCTGGGAGTGCAGGCTCTGGGGTGGGTCTGGGGATGAGAGGTTTGGGGTGCAGGAGGGGGCTCCAGGTTTGGGGGCACTTAGGGCTGGGGTAGGATATTGGGGTGTGGGGTTGGGGTTGGGGCTTACTCAGGCGGCTCCCAGTCAGCGCGCAGCAGGGGTGCTAAGGCAAGCTTCCTGCCTGTCCTGGCACCATGACTACACTGTGCCCTGGAAGCAGCCAGCAGCAGGTCCAGCTCCTAGGCAGAAGTAAGCAAGCGGCTCCACACGGCTCTTGCTCCCAGGCAGTGCTCCCCCAGCTCCCATTGGCCAGTTCCCAGCCAATGGTAGTGCAGAGCCGCTGTTCAGGGCAGGGCAGTGCATGGAGCCCTGTGACCACCTTCCCCCTACCCCCCGCCTAGGAGCCGGACCTGCTGCCAGCAGCTTCCAGGGTGCAGCGCGGTGTCAGAACATGTAGGGACTAGCCTGCCTTAGCTGGGCAGCACCACTGATGGGACTTTTAACAGCCTGGTCGGCGGTGCTGACCAGAGCCACCACAATCCAGTGCCTTACATTTCACAACCTGCACTTTGAAAACCACTGGCCTAAGACAAAAGACCTCTGCATGTAGAATCACGGCCATCCATGATACACATGGTAAACTGTACATCACCTGAAGATTAATGAAATATTCTTTAATTTTTCAAAAATATTACACTACTGCAAATTACTGCAGTCCAGCATAGAAACCTTGATGGGCCTCTAGCAGAGGATGAGTTAATTAAGATTAAGAACATGAAAATGGGAAAGCCCCCAGGCCAGAGGGCTTCCCTGCCAGATAGACACTTCCTTGACTTCCTGTCTAACAAGATGCTTATCAATTTGATCTGAATGCCCTAAGACTGCCAGAGTCCTTAAATCTACTGGGAACTTTGGAAATGCTTCAGAAACATTTGTTGTGGGAGCAGCACACAGAGACCCCCTCCACCCCTTTGCTGCAGGGACACAGAGCCAGGTGGGAGCCCCTGCCAATCCTCCCCCCACCAGCAACAGCAGGGGTCCTGGCTGCGCACTGCCTCCTCCCAGCACCAGCGGGGGTCCCAGGGCATGCTGCCCAACCCCCTCCCACCAGCAGGGTCCCTGGGGCCACCTCCTCCAGCCCCCACAGTGCCCCAGACTGCCCCCCCAGCACCCGCAGCCCCCCACCCAAGTTTTAGTCATGGGTATTTTCAGTAAAAGTCATGGACAGGTCACGGGCCATGAATTTTTGTTTACTGCCCATGATCGGTCCATGACTTTTACTGAAAATACCCGTGACTAAAACGTATCTCTAAGTACTTACATGGGGAAGAAATATTTGATAAATTAACTCTTCAGAGAAAGGTATAATACAATCCAATGGCAGAAAGTAGACAAGTTCAGACTGGAAATGAGTTGTAATTTTTTAACAGTATGGGTAATTAATCATTGGAACAATTTACTCAGGGTCCTGGTGGATTCTCCATCACTGGCCATTTTTAAATCAAGATTGGATGTTTTTCTAAAAGATATGTTCTAGGAATTATTTTGGGGAAGTTCTACGGCCTGCGTTATACAGGAGGTCAGACTAGATGATCACAGTGGTCCCTCCTGGCCTTGAAACTGATGAATCTATGGGGTGGAGAGACTGGAAGGAGTACTTTATGGTGGTGTCTATGGGGAGGAGAGGTTGGGAAATGTCATAAGCTCCCTTATAGCTCTATGTGAAACTGTGAAAAGGAAGGAAGGATTGACAGACCTTGAGAGAGATTAGTGGCCCAGAGAGAGACAGACAGACAGACAGAATGCCAAGGTGAGGAGAAATCCTCTTCGCTCTCCTGCACGAAGGACAGAAAACTTCACAGACAATGGAACTTTGACCCAGCACTAAGACATTCTGGGGAAAGATTGACAGAAGCCTTCAATGGAGGGCTGGTAGCCCACAGAACAAAAGAAGCTGGATAAAGAATGGCTGTGGGAACTCTCATTGTTTGTACTGGACTTTCATTTACCTTGGAAGGCATGAAGATTTGATTTGGCTAGAGGACTAAATTACACAGCAAGTGAGGGAAACTGAGGAATGAGTTGCATCTGAAGGTAAGAGGCAAGTTACTTTGCCACAGAACTATACTGACTGGCTTCAGTTGCTATGTCAAAGGCCTAATTCCATGTAATGCACTGTTTTCAAGGTTCCTGTTAAAGAGGTATTTTCTCTTACCTGGGAGTGTGATGAAGTCATCTATCTGGTAGACATGTTCACTGTCAGGGTCCGTAGCAATGAGTTGCAATTCTTCCAGAAACTCCTGAATGTTAGGATCAGTCTTTTGAACCACCCCAATTACAAATATCTCAATGTTGATGGCATGCGCATTCCTCACTACGACATCCAGTCTTTGATCACGAGTATCAGCTTGTCCATCTGTTATTACAATAGCAACTTTTCTTACCCCTTGTCGTGCAACCTGAAATATCTCAATGGCTTTGCTGATAGCTGCAGCTGTGTAAGTGCCTTCCCCTAGGTACTGCATATTATCAACAGCAAGTTTCACCTTATCTTTGCTTGTGTATTGCTGCAGAGTCGATACCAGCTCTACTTTGTGGCTGAAGTTGATAATGCCAATGCGGGCTGTATCTTGGTTGACTGTTACCCTGTCAATGAGCGTTTTCACAAAATCTTTGACAATTCTGAAGTTGTCTGGTCCAACGCTTTCTGAGCTGTCAATCACAAATACAAGTTCCAGTGGAGTTTCTTTACATTTGATGCCACAGCCTAAAATATTAACAATTTTTGACATTTTATGAGAAACTTCCTTTCGATTACACAATGAATGCAACTGAAAAAATATATATCAGATTCTCAGGCACCCAAGCCAAGGTGACTTTTCTGAAAACAGAAAACTAAAGTAATCTACAGTTACTGAGATTTTTTTTTTCATAGCAAATGGTAGGCCAGATACAGAATGGAGAGAAATGAGTAGAAGATTCTGACTTCCCAAATTTTAAAGTATTTATCTATCTCTATATTTTTATAATGAAGGTGCTCTTTCTTTGTTTACATTTTGTTTATTTACCAACATCTACTAAACCAGCATCTACTAAATATTTATTAGAACATAAGAATGGCTATACTGGGTCAGACCAATAGTCCACTTAGTCCAGTAACCTGTCTTCTGATAGGGCTAGTGCCAAATGCTTTCAGAGGCAATGAACAGAACAGGGCAATTATCAAGTGATCCATCCCCTGTCATCCACTCCCAGCTTCTGGCAAACAGAGGTTTAGTGGTACTAAGAGCATGGATTTGTGTTCCTGACCATCTTGGCTAATAGCTATTGATAAACCTATCCTCCAAGAATGTATCTATTTCTTTTTTGAACCCAGATATTCTGTTGGCCTTCACAACATCCCCTGGCAATGATTTCCACAGGTTGACTGTGTGTTATGTGAAGAATACTTCCTTATGTTTATTTAAAACCTACTGCCTATTAATTTCATTGGGTGACACCTGGTTCTTGTGTTATGTACAGGAGTAAATAACACTTTCCTATTCACTTTCTCTACAACATGCTTGGTTTTTATAGACCTTTATCATATCTCTTCTTAGTCATCTCTTTTCTAAGATGAACAGTCCCAGTCTTTTTAATCTCTCTTCATATGGAAGCTGTTCGATACCCCTAATCATTTTTGTGGCCCTGCTCTGTATCTTTTCCAATTCTAATATATATTTTTGGGATGGGGCAACCAGAATCGCATACAGTATTCAAGATGTGGTGTACCAGGGATTTATATATTAGCATTATGATGTTTTCTATCTTATTATCTATCCCTTTTCTAATAGTTCCTAACATTCTGTTAGCTTTTTTGATTGCCACTGCACACTGAGCAGATGTTTTCAGAGAACTAAGCACTATTACCTACATAGGAAACAAAGTATCCATAACTACATCAATTTAATAACTTTCAGTGGAGCTATTAATAATTTCAAAGTAAATTAATAAACAGAAATGTTCTTATTGCATTTTGCTTTTATAATTTTAAGTTCTATCTCTCAAAGCATGCAATCTAGTAACTGAAATCCTAACATTTTTTCTGACAATTTAGTTAATAATTTCTGAAACCTTTAAAAAAAAGACGTGTAACTATGCAGTTTTTGTCCTCAGATTTCTCAGGTTTGAACAGTCTGTAAAGGCAATGTGCCCAAACTCTAGGCCCAGTCACCCCTTCTGCAGACAGTGTGTAGTACAGAGCTATGGGAAGACATCTCAGTGAGATTATCCTTCCAGTAATTCTGTGTAGAGAGCAGGTTCTTGGCCACTTGTGGAACATTCTGCATGGCTTGCCGACAAACCCTGCAGATCCCAGAGATATGCAGAAGGCCTGGCCCCTAGTGTTCCCTCCTTCCTCCCCTCTCCCTCCCGCCCCCCCCCCTCCCAACCACTTCTCTGGCAGTGTGGCTGTGCTGTCAGGACTGCCTCAGCTGGTGTCTGTCCCTGGAATCCTTTTTACATTGCTGAGATAGTGTCTAGAGACATATGATACAGTTTCTGGGTGGATTATACTTCCACTGTGAGCTCTGCTGGATTTCCTTTTGATTTGCAGAATTCCTTTTGCTAGCCCATGTGATGTGCTTACTTTTCAGCTGAAAATCATAGGCTCCACTCAACTTCGTTTATTTTCTGTAACATCTTATTTAAAGATGTTTTACTGCTGACACTGTACATGTGTTCCATTATGATAGAGATCCTTCCACACTAACATGTGGAGTAGCAGGCTTTACTTGTATCCTTTTAACCATGGTAGTTTTATTGTGTCTTATTAAACTTGTTATTTCTTTTTTATAACTTAGATCTTACCACATATTTCCATGATAAGTCTGATAATTTCTTCTTTCTGAAAGAGAGTATTCATTAATGTGTTACATTTATTCTAATCCTAGGGCATGTTTTTCTTTTGGCTGAGCTGCTACTGCATATCCAAAACCTGCTGTCCTGTTATTGCAGTTTTGCTGTTTTACAGAGCAAATTATATTGCACTTAGGGACAATTATAAAGTGGCTGGAACTCATAAATGTCACTAGCTGACAAGTGGCTGTATCATGCCATCAGCTTCTAAATAGTACTCCTAGCTGAAGTCCACGAGGAGTCAAGTGGCACCTTAAAGACTAACAAATTTATTTGGGCATAAGCTTTCTTGGGTATGAAACCCCACTTCTTCAGATGAAGTCAGTTAGCTGTTCTTAAAAATCTACATAATATGTGGCCCAAAGTATTTACAATAAATTGCTCTTGATACTAATCATAGGTCTCGAGAGTTGTAACCTGTTGTTCACATCTCGGGTATTAAACCCTTTAATGCACACCTTGGAAAGATGACGCAGTTTACTCTATGTAGTTATCTCAGAGACACATGGTCCATTATTTTATTATCCTAAAATAACTTGTTTGGATGTCTGAAACAAAACTATGTGGTCTAGACAATAGAAAGGTCATTACTACATGCCCCAGTCATTCCCATATGCATTTATATCCACCCATATTGTGCATTCTCAGCTAATTGCATGCAGGACAATGCCTGCTTCTGTCTATCACATGAAAGGGTTTTGAAACTTTCCATGTTTGGCCTGTGTAGATTCTTCAGGAAGTGGTATAGTTAGCAAAGTACTTCCACCACTCCAACCAGCAATTTCCATCACAACAACACAGCAGAACCTGTCTATGACACAAATTCCACCAGTGTGATGATCCTCTCTAGTGGAATTTGTGTTCTTCCAAATGTATTGCTAATGTACTGTCAGTGTGTCCCTGAATTCCAGATCAGGCCAATTTATAATAACTTAGTCAAACTCTGAAGCAGCAGGATCAGAATTTATTCAAATTAACAAAACATGCACAGTTTTTGCAAAGGGTAAAATCTTGACTGTCATAAATCAATTAATGTACATACTTACAGTAAGACCAGGTTCACCTTTTCTTCCCACAAACCCCTAAGAATTTGTAGAATGAGATCAATTAATAAATGCTAGTTTGTCTCATTTCCATTCTGTAAAATTAAATAAGGTAAAAAAGGCATTTTACCGTTGGTCCTACAGGTCCTGGTTCTCCAATATCTCCTTTGTCACCTTTCTTTCCTGGATCACCTTTCTCCCCATAATCTCCCTAATAGAATACAGCAGAGGAAAAAGTAGTGAAGTGCTAGAGACACATAACTGGAACTGTGCTTCCCCAGTTTTTGTTTTCTTTGTACTAGCACACGTCCTCCATACCAACCCATGGAAGAACTCTATCTGTGCATTTGAGACTCCTGGTCAATGGGCAGTTTGTACGTGAGGCACTGAAGTAATAACTGCGGTGGCTGTATGTCAACCTAACATAGTTTTACAGTGTAGACATGCCCTAAGTGTTTGCAGGATCAGGCCCTTAGGCTGCAAGCTCTCTTTAAGGTAGTGTTGGTCTTTTGTTTATCTGCATAGAACCAGGCACATCTAATAAGAAAAAAAAAATCCTTTATTAACTCATAGGCTAGGATTTACCTTTGAGCCAGGGAGGCCATATCCCTCTGAACCCCTAGGTCCTGGTAAACCTGGAAGTCCTTGTTCTCCCTGAACACAATATGGAGAGTAAATTCAACTAAAAGTTATATTAAGTTATGGAAAAGATACATTCATGTAGTAACATTCTGTGTCATAGAGAAAACCGAAGTCTTTGCATTATGCAATGTCACCAACAATTCAAAAGTGCTGCTCTTAAGTAGCAGTAATAATTAATGGGTTTGGATTTGGAGATTCCGTCCATACACTAAAGATCTCACCATACTTTTTTGTAAAACAGGGGTTGGTGTATGGTGCACCAGTTGCCCTACTATATGTATATAGTTTTGTAAAATGTTTGTGATGGTGGCACTATTCAATATAACTGCCACCATGGAAACTGGACATTAAAAACAGTAATTGTTAGCTACATGTGGACTTCCTGAATGTACAGAAAATCCATTGCATTGATAGAGGTTCACAAACCTTTCTGTTCCTTTTAACACAGGAATGTCAGTATTTTTTGACTGAGACATCATACCAAAGGCAGAACAACCCCACACCTCAGCTAAGCAGCCTTAAAGCAGTCACAAGTGTTCCATAACGGGAATGTGCATTTACAAATCCCAAAGGAATGATAAACAGATGTCTCTATAGTGCAGCCCCACAGAAAGGAAGTAATTTGTCTACCTTAAAGCACTTCTTCCACAGCCACAGGGAGTGCTACTATAGTGTACAACACCTTTCAGTCCTAATGAAGATTCAGCTCTGTTAGGGTATATCAACACTGCACTCCGAAGTGTGACTGCAGCATAAGTAGACGTAACCACACTAGCACGGTTAAAATTAGCAGTGTGGCCACAGCAGCATAGGTTTCAGTGCGGGCTGCACAAGCACACTGAATAATCCACACCCCTCAGTGATGTAAGTGATACCAGTCTACGCACTGGTGTAGACAGCACTATGTCAAAGCTCTCCCACCAACATAGCTACTGCCTCACGGAGATGGAGTAATTAAATCAACAGGAGAGCTCTCTCCCATTGGCTAGAGCATCTTCACCGGATACTCCACAGTGGTGCAGCTGCATTGGTGCAGCTGCACCGGGGTAGCTCTTCTAGTGTAGACTAGCCCTTACGTCATACAAAGTGTTCTCTACCACCTTTCCCCAGTCTCTGGGTTGTAGCAGTCATTTTTTTTAAAGTGACAGGGAAAAATGAGTGCTGGGACAGCCTGAGACCATTCTAGGTTGCGATTCCCAGCTGAGCTATGGAATTGCACTAGCATAAACCTGGAGTAATGCTGTGGAGAAGCAGTGACCCCTGAAGTGCAATCTTAACCCCAGTGAAGTCAATGAGAGTTCTCCCATTGACTTCAGTGGGACCAGGATTCCATACGAGGCCTCCGTTCCTGTTCTTTTGTAGATCAAACATCCTTGGGGGGGGGGGGGGTGAAGTAATCTGATCAGGTCTTTAGAGTAAACAGAAATATGATATTTTACATTTTTGTCATTTTTTAATAAAAAGAAAGCAAAAGGAATATTGATGCAATGTGGCCCAGCTCTTTAGTTTTACTGACAGCTAGCTAAAACATTAGATTGGTTTAGAATGATACTAAAATGTGGATGGAACATGTTATGAAATGAAAATCACATATATACGTCTGACATTTTCCCATGAGAACATAAGCACAAGGCTTGAAGCAGATACAGTAAAGTTATTATGTTTCACTTTACCCCATTTCAAAGTTTTGTTTGTGTGTGCTCTGCTAAAGTATTACTGATTTGAAAATGGAAATGTCTGAGGAAAGCCACTGCTTCCGTAAGGCTCTCTTCCTGTAGCATCAGACAAGGGAAGCGAAAGACAGCAGAGAAGGAAATAAGGACCTATGAAAATTATTAAAATAATAGTAGAGGGATTTACTTGCAGCATGAGTGTGTTAAACAGAAGGATCAATTAAGAGAGGACATAAATGGTACTGGAAGTTACATGTTGGTAAAATGGAATAAGCCATTGCAAAGTGATATAATGTACATAGTAAAAGGATAGAAGGATGAGTTTGTAGCATGACTAATGACAGAATGACAGGTGTAAGATAAAGCTGGCTATGTGAAATGTGGCTATTTCCATTCATATGTTAAAGCCACTTAAGCCCAATGTGAAGAGGCATCCTGTGACAGGGTGCTGGCAAGGAAACCTGGAGTGAACCCTCGGTAATGCCAGCTCCAATCAGGAAATGGGAATTGGAGCTGGCTGAGTAAGCCCAGGCCTAAGTGGCAAACGGGGAACAGCTGCCGGCCTCATTAGCCAGGGGCTACATAAAGGCAGGCTGGCTGGCTGGCAGGCAGGAAGCTGGGGGGCGGGTGGAGAGGAAAGGGAGCAGCTAGGGAGCTAGAGGCTGCTCTCCCCTGCTGACTGCAGAAGCTGGCAGTCCTAGAGGCTGCAAGCCTGATGCTGTCTGTAGCTCAGGACCAGCTCTAGGCACCAGCAAAGCAAGCACGTGCTTGGGGTGGCACAATTCCAGGGGTGGAATTTTTTTTTGCTTGGGTAGTTGTGGAGCTTAGGATAGCAAAAAACCTAGAGCTGGCCCTGCTGTGGCTACAAGTTTGTGGGAACTTCTACTGTAAATAAAGAGCACAGGTGACTGCACCAAAGCAAAGTCTCTGGCTTGCTTGTGGGTGCAGAAGTGGCAGATGATAGAGGGGCCCACCTGTGCCCTGTTACATATGTGGGTTTGTCCGGGAGCCTGAGCCAATGGATGTGGTTGGTGATCTGGAGATGGAGGAGACCCTGCAATGGCTCATTAAACAGCAGGAGCAGATGCAGAAGGCCCTGCAAGGCTTCCAGCTGTCCCACTAGGCTGAGAGACCGGCCTTGCTAACCTGGTAGGCAGAACAGCAGAAAAGCTTAGAGGACTTTATAAGAGAACAGGCCAGCATTCAGCAGCAACTCCTGCAACAAATGGTGAGTCCTGCAGTAGGGGATGGCACCTGGCTGCCAGGCTTGGGACTCTGTAAAATGGGGCCGACAGATGACCCAGATGCCTTACTCGGTATGTTTGAGCACGTAGCCATGGGTGTCGGATGGGATAGGGCCACCTGGGCCCTATGGCTGGTCCCTATCTGGTGGGAGAAGCTCAAGTGGCCTACATGGCCTTGAGTGAGGAACAGGCCAGGAATTATGAGATGGTGAGAGCGGCCATCCTAGACCAGGTGGGCCTGTCGGTGGAGAAATACAGCCAAAAGTTCCAGTTGGCCTGATGGACGAGGGCTGTGTGGCCTCTGGCATTTGCTCGGAGACTGATGGATGGGCCCACCTGCTGGCTGAGGCCTGAGACGTGAACGGTGGGGGAGATAATGGCTGCCCTCGTCCTAGAACAATTGCTACAGAGTCTCCCTGAGAATATGAGTCTTTGTCAGCCAACATCAGCCAAGTACAGTTAATGCAGAAGCACCGAGGAGTTCACGGAGGCAGACGTTTCCCAAAGGGAGGGCTGACCCTACAGAGTTTGGAGAAGAAGCTGAGGGAACTCCTTCCTGGGAAAGGCCCCGAGAGGAAGGAGGAACCCTGAGGAGCTCCTAGTAGAGCTGGCATGATTGGTTGCTGACAGTGTGGGCAGCCAGGACACAAAAAGGGGGACTGCCCAGATATGGCATGTGGGTGGGCTGAATTTTATGGCTGGACTAATTCTGGAGAGTGGACAAAGGGGTAGAGGCTGTCCACCTTCCCAGTGAGGGTGGGGAGGAAGCCTCATATGATACAGCTTCAGCATGCTCGCTCATCCAGAGGGGGCTGATAAAACTGCACTGGATAATTCCAGGTGTATGGATGGCCCTGGAGTGTACCTACGGGGACAGGAGACATTGCCCGGTGGTCCAGGTGCCCCTAGAAGTGCAGGACAACTTTAAATGGAAGTGTATCAGGGTAGAAGAGGGGTTACCATACCCTGTTGTGTTAGGTATGGACTGAAGCCCTCCCCTCAGAGGGAAAAGGAAAGGTTCCCCAAAGAAGGAGGCAGGGACCCCTAGACTGAGAAGCCCCAGGGATGAAGAGGAGCAAGGTTCTCAGGGTAATGAACATGAGAACCCTAGACAACAGAGCACAGATAGGGTAGACAGAGGGGAAGGAGGTGCAAGGGGGATGGCCAGCCCAAGCCCCTTAGAGGGAGTAAAGGAGAAGCTGGAGCTCCCCTCGACCCACTACCAGAAGAAAAGAGGATAAAGGAGAAGGGATGCCTGCAGGGATGTGATTGGTGTGAGGACCTGTGGGGTGGGGACATCCACCCCACCCCCACCCCCCGACCAGTGTACTTTTTGCAGGTGGGGGATGAAGGAACCTCCAGGAGATGATGCCAGTGATCACCCAAAAAAGGTGGAGAGGCTTACCCAGATGAACCCCACCAGAAGTGGGCGGAGAGGCCAAGGAATGACGAACCTGGTGGTTCATAATGGGGGAGGTATGTGACAGAGTGCTGGCTAGGAAACCCTGAGCCAACCATGCCAGTTCCAATCAGGAAAAGGGAAGTGGAGCTGGGTGAGTAAGCCCAGGCCTAGGTGGCAAATGGGGAACAGCTGCTGGCCTTGTTAGCCAGGGGCTACATAAAGGAAAGAAGGAAGCCAGGGGGAGAGGAAAAGGAGGAGCCAGGGAGTTAGAGGCCGCTCTGCTCTGCTGGCTGAAGAAGCTAGCAGGCCCAGAGGCTGTAAGCCTGACGTTGTCTGTAGCTACAAAGTGGTGGGAACTTCTACTGTAAATAAAGAGCATGGGTGATTGCACCAAAGCAGAGGTCTCTGGCTGGTTTGTGGATGCAGAAGTTGCAGAAGATAGAGCGGCCCACCTGTGCACTGTTACAGGTACACATGGCATGGGTGCACAGTTTTGCCTCCAGACTGTCAGCGTGCCAGAGAGGTGCTTCAGTGCTGGCTCCACATAGACTGGTGTGGAGGAGGTCATTGCAGCTGGGCCAGGGAAGAAATTGAAAGATCAGCACTTATGCAGTTCTTGTGACTCCACTGAAGAGTCACAGAGACTGCTCTTCTATCATTCCATCTGCTAGGCTGCAACAGTGGTTATGGAGAGGTGGCAGTTCAGCTCTGTGTCCTACCCAGAGACTGAGCAGGTGAATTCAATCATAGAATCATAGGACTGGAAGTGACTTTGAGGTCATCTATTCCAGTCCCTTGCTGCACTCATGGCAGGACTAAGCATTATCTAGACCATTGCTGATAGGGGTTTGTCTAACCTGCTCTTAAAAATCTCCAGTGATGGATATTCCCTGTTTAGTACTGCATACAAAGACCAAAGAGGCTTTGTTCAAGAAATAGTGAATTTCATTTCTTATGAATGCTGAACATAAGACCAAACACAATGCACAGTCAACATGTGGAACTCCTTGCCAGAGGATGTTGTGAAGGCCAAGACTATAACAGAGTTCAAAAAAGAACTAGATAAGTTCATGAAGGATAAGTCCATCATTGGCTATTAGCCAGGATGGTATCCCTAGCCTCTGTTTGCCAGACGCTGGGAATGGGTGACAGGGGATGGATCACTTGCTGATTATGTGTTCTGTTCATTCCCTCTGGGGCATCTGGCATTGGTCACTGTCAGAAGACAGGATAGTGGGCTAGATGGGGCTTTGGTCTGACCCAGTATGGCCATTCTTATGTTCTTAAACCCTGCTCATGCAAACAATGCCATTAACACTAATAAGTCTTCTCACATGTATAAGACAAGCAGGATTTACCTTCCAGTGAACATCAATAAAGATCACATTTTGTTAATTTAAAAATATTCAGTGATTTACCAGTTTGACCCACATACTGTAATTCAACTAAAAATTGGTTATTTATTCTTATCTAGAAAGCAAATTATGTTTCGGCAATAATGCTGTTTTTCAGGTCCCTGACCCTAACTTCCTGCTAGAGCACTGATCAATAAATGCACCTTTAAATAAGATCTAGACTCTGAACTGATTGTGGATTTGGGCAAGATACACAGTGGCTTCTGTAATAGGCAAACCCTATCAATGCTGCTATCAGATTTGTGTAACTGATCTTTTCTCCTATGTTCCATTCTCTCCACAAGAACAGAGTTCCACATAAGTAATAACTTCTTAGGTTGAAATTTGCTATTGCCCAAACAAAAAATGGGCACTGCACTTCTAAAAAAGATCAGTGATTGGCACCACTGAGACAAATTTCAATGGATGGAGAAAACAGTTACTGGAGTGTCAAGACCAGTGCCACATTGCTAAGAAAGAAGGATTAAAGACTTAAGTAGTTAAAATGATTATATAATTCACTAATCATCCTGACACAACTCACTGGACTCTCCAAAATTCTAGGGCCAGCTATGCATGTTCAGCCACATTATTATAGTAGTTGTCTCAAATGCAAGGACAAAAATCTTATTTCAATAGCCCACATTATTAAATGTGTTTTTCAGTGGATCATGGTCACCACCTTAAAAATCCTCAGCAGTAAAACTATTACCGCACATCTCAAAAATACTGCATGTTTTGAATTTCTCTCATAATGGGATAGAGGAAACATTTAAAGTTGTGTACATACATGACTACTCCTCTAGAGAATGTTTTGGCTACCTCAGATTCTTTCTCCTATAACTGAAAAAAATGTTGAATTTGCACAAATACTGTATATTCTGCAGATTATTTTTCCTGCATTTTAGATGCATTTCAACTACTGAAACATTTCCACTTGGTTTGGCTAATCTCCTTGCTACAGCTAAACCCACTGTAACCACAAGATTTAGTCAGATATATTCCACATAATATATTCTGTAACCATTGCCAACTGGGTGCATTTCTCAACACAGCTATGCTAGTGCACCTCATCACTAGGAGCTTAATCCTGCAAAATGCTGAACATGCTATCCTTGAAACAGCAAAGCATCTAAGAAAATAAGGTTGGCACTTGGGGTGTTCTCCATTAAGGCCCTGGCCATTAAGAACTTGCTTCCCTACCTTTCTTCATAACAGCCAGTTTGTTAACCCTCAAAGTGCACTACAAGGTTCACTATGCTCCCTCACTCATAAGAGATGGCTGGAGCTTGATACCGGGGGCGGGGAGAGGGACTGTGCCAGAGGCTGGTTAATTCTGTTATATTTATGTTGTCTCTGGGTTATTTGATTTAATCTGGGGGTAAATGACAGGCCTGTCAGTGTATTTTTAAAATATGCTGAAGAGTGCTCAGAGCAATGAATGGACACCCAGGCCTGCCGAGAGAAATTCTGGGCCCCTGTCAGTTCTGGGACTGCCTACACAGGCCCATGGGGCCCCCAGAGTGCAGAGCCTAGAACGGTCTCACGCACATAGGCGCCCTGTGGCCCACCTGGGTGATTTAAAAGGGCCTGCCTGGCACTCCTGGCCACTGCTGCTGCAGCAGCCAGGGGCCCCTGGGCCTTTTTAAATCACCCAGGCCCCTGGGCAATTGTCCCCTTTGCCCCCAATGTCCGGGGGCCTGTGGACACCCTCTTATTATAGAGTAGTAAAAATCCAAATAAATAAATAGCATCTTGTAAAACTGAGACTTACTTTTCGTGGTTAAAAAGTATTAATCGGACAGCAGACATAATTCAGAGTAATTTAGGTGACCAATCACACACCACAAATAACAAAAGGTGAATAGTTGAAGTAAATAATTCATAAACAACTCATCAATTTAGGGGTTAAATTCACAACTAATATTCGCAGAGATTAATTCAACTGGCTATATTAAAACTGCCCTCTACACTGAATTTACGCGCAGCAAAAAAGAAACAAAGAATCTCTGCAAAAGATTATTTTAAATAGAGATCTCTTGGCTAGAGATCATGTTAAACTTGGTTACCTTGCTTCCTTGTATGCTATCCCCTTGAGGGCCAGGTGGACCTGGCAAACCCTTCTGTCCCACAGCTCCCTGTTAAGAATTGTTCAGCAAAAAAAGGATTAGTTTGAAGACTCTCAGTTACTAACATTACTCTTAATCAACACACATTTACCACAAGCAAAGATAAGAGTAGAAGCATTTTAAACCTGTAAGGGCTTGTCTACACTAGCATGCTAAATCGGCACTGCTCTCCTGTGGACTTCAGTACTCCACCTCCCCGAGAGGCGGAAGCTAAGTCCGTGGGCGAGTGTCTCTCTGACATAGGGCAGTGTAGACTCCGGGTTAGGTCGATGTAAGCTACGTCGCTCAAGGAGGTGATTTTTTCACACCCGTGAGTGACATAACTTACATTGACTAAGCAGCAGTGTAGACCAGACCTAAGATTCTGACCCTGATTTTCCTCTGGTTGACACAGTTTACACTGAGGTAGTTCTTGAGTCCTGTATACACCATGGTAAGCAAGGGAATAACTCATCCCAAAGTTTATGAATGAATTATACCAGTGAAGCCGAGCCTGATTTTCCACTGTACAAAGTGGGTGAAAAACATTCTGATGGGGTAGCATTGTACGCTTGCTCTACACACATGTGCAACTGAATATACAAGGGGCAAAGCAGTGGAGATCTCAGATCCTCTGTAAATACAACAGGTGGGCTGTTGTACACATTAACCTGTTGTGTGTCACATCTCCAGGTATGCCAAAGGTCACTATTGTGACACATCTGGTGGGGCCTGGGCATGCTGATTCAGAGTCACATTCTGCCTGGTCCTTACACAGTGTAGGAGAAAGCTGTAAGGGCCAGGAAGAACTACAGCCCTGTGCTTTAGGAAATACAAAGGCTGTTCTCTCTCTATTTCCCTTGGGTCTCTCAATACATAGAATCATAGAATCAAATTGTCTTAGTCCATCTTACTATTTTGTTGTTTCTCCAATACAGTAAATGGAGTATCTCCAATGTTGTGTGAAGTGCCAGTATTCTTCAGATACTATTTAGAAGTGCTGCATAACTCAGGTGTCTTAAGAACCTTTATATGCAGCTGTTAAGCTCATGAATCTTCCAGCTGTTAGAAACCACTGTAAAGTAGTTGCTGTGGTTTGTGGCAAGAGATGTGCAAGGTTGTACACAGATTTATTTTTAGGTTGAGTTTGTATAAAATATAGCATGTTGGTGAAATGACTATTTTGAGACCTGGGTAGAACATGCTTCAATCAGGGCCACAAAATTCTTAAGATAAAATGATTTTTCTCTTTCCATTTAAAATAATTCTTTAATTCCGTTACTCCCTTTTAAGTTTAGCATAAGTAGTATATATTCTGACACTAGTTTTTGCTAGCAATTTTTGTTCTCAATCCATATATTACTATTTTTAAATATAGTTTGCCGTGTTGTAGCCATGTTGGTCCCAGGATATTAGAGTGAGAAAGTAGGTGAAGTAATATCTTTTATTCATTAATTTGGTGACTTGGGTTTAGATTTAATTGGGCAAGAATTGCTGGTGTGTGTGTATGTGTATATAGATATAGATAGATATACTTTAAAAAGCCTCCTCAAAGGAAACTCCTAAAAAGAAACAGCACAGAAATAAACAGAAGCAAACACAGTCTGTGTTACTAAATTTAATTAGCGGCTTTATTGGTTTGATTATCTATTCAATTGTAGGCCCCAATCTCACAAACACCTGCATTGTACACTTGCAATGCTTAACTTTAATCATATGAGTAGTCCCATTGAGCTCAGTGGGATTCATCACATGCATAAATAGGTACAGGATCAGGGCCTGTATCTTTTAGGCATGATTCTGATCTCAGTCGTACCAGTTCAAATCCAGTAGTCAAAGAAGTTACACGAGTGTAGATGAGGTCATGTCAGGTCTCAAGCATCCATAAAGATCACAAATCTACAAAATGGACTCGGACAAACCTTTGGACCAGATATTCCTATTCCCCTAGGCCCAGAAGGTCCTGGCAGTCCCCTTGCTCCAAGCTCTCCCTGAAAAGAGAGACATAAATCAGTTCTCATCTAGTAACTAACTCATGAACTGATATACTTGAGGTAGTGACCATTCTTTCATTTAGAACTTTATTATTGTATTGTATTTATTATACATTCCTGAAAAAATCCAGGATGAGACAGTCAAGTTTATATGATATCTTAAAACGTACATAAATCTAAGTGTATGCTTAACAATTCTGTTTAAGATAAAAAAACAAAATGGGAATAATTGTACATAAAAATGACCAGGGATGTGAGTCAGAAGCTATATATGCCAAAACACAGATCAGATGACAGCTGTTCAACGTCGTAACTAAAATTTCTTGGTTTCAATTCAGTTCCTAACTGACAAAGGCCCACACCACCAAAACCACCATTACAGCTGGTACTTTTTTGCTGCTTTGTCTGTCACAAAGGAATGAACAGGCTTGAAGAAGGTTATACTAACTTTTTACCTCCTACTGGGGAACTCTGCAGGGCAGACTTGAATCATACTGGTGGGTTGCTGTAGACATTTATACTCTTATACTGTCTGTGATGTACCTATTCTGAAATTAAAGGACTTCAGTATCCAAGGCTGTCCAATCAACACCTTTTGTGAGAAATAAATCCATTTATCAACAGTTTTCATTCAGATAGAAGATTAAACCATCCATTTATTTTAACAGTATTGCTGAACTTGTTAAAGGTGAATTATGCATACCCTCATTTCTTTTTGCAAGGGGTTCTTTTTGGATATTGTACATGTTCTTCATTGGCCTGTTTCTAAATCACAAAGATGCATTTGTCCTGAGAGCAAGGATATCGTTTTGTAGTTCTTATTAGCTTCACAGAAGAGAAGGAAAGGTAGGAGTTTGCAAGTTTTTGTTTTGTTTAGCATTTAGGAATGTTGAGTCTTATTTTAGCACTCTTTTCAGCATGAGACATCATTGTAAAAATGACAAAATAGCTATAAGATGAGCAGATCACCACTGGAAAATGTATGCTGGTTTGAAAAAAGAATAGATTTTGTTCATATGGAGTGAATAACTGAAGCTGAAAATTATGAATACATTTTAGTAAGAAATTTTCTTTTAGAACTTATAACCTGAATGCACGTATGTGTTTGTGCATGCACAAGCAAGAGAACAAAAGACAGTGTGTTGCTAAGCTATTAATCATTCTATGTATTAACATCAGGGACTGGAAAAGCTACTGTACTTTTAGGGAAACTAAAAACCTGTGATAGTCCTATGGCTTTCACAGACAAAATTCAGTTAACAGGGTATAGGGTGACCAGATGTCCCGATTTTATAGGGACAGTCCCAATTTTGGGGTCTTTTTCTTATACAGGCTTCTATTACCCCCCACCCTCTGTCCTGATTTTTCACACTTGCTGTCTGGTCATCCTAACAGGGTACCAGTTAGAACATTTCAGTCTACATGTACTTGCTTAAAAAAAAATGTTGACATGGCCTGTAGAGGGAGCACCTGCATTAGGATAACCAATGTTACACTGTTTCACAGAGGAGGCTTGCAAATCCATGTATCAACATCAGTAGATGGGTGAAAGATGGTGTGACATCAAGTTGGCTAAAACAGGAGGAAAACAAATGTACAGTGTTTTCATTCTCTAGCTTTACTTCGTCTCCTTGGTGATTTTCCATAATTAAACTCCTCTCTCCAAAATTCAACAACTGGTTCTATTTGAAATACCCCAGATCCAATTGTTAGTAGGAAACTACTTCATTATGGATTGTCTTTCTGTAGCCATGATACTCCATTTCCTGTTTCCTGGTAGTGTTTTGTGTACCCCTAGCAAGTGCCAGAGATACATATGTGCATTTGTAAATGTTAAAATGTGCCTGAACCAAAAGCCCAAATCTGAAGGACTTTGGGATGTTTGAAATTTCAGTGCGAGTGATGTGATGGTCTTATTGGCCTGAGTTTGAGTTCAAGTTCATCACATCACCTGTGAGTGGCATAACTATAGGTAAGCTATGCATGTGTTCCCAAATGGGTACCACACAGTATTATAGGATAGACTATCTGCACGTACACACACCTCTCTGCCTCCCCCGTCGCCCCCGCAGCCTGTAGACCACAAAAATCCCTTAGCTGGCTGTAAGAAAATTCTTCTACTGCAGGCCACAGGCTGCCATGTTGAAGGCCCCTCCCAAATCTTGGCAGAGGTGCCATGTGGGAGGCAAGATGGCGGTGACAGGGGAGTCCTTGTGATGTACAGTGCTATGGGGGATTCGGGGCTACTGTGAGCTGCAGAACATATGTAACTCCTGGAAGCAATTGGGTGGGTAGGGGATATATGACATAACTTTGAGCACACACACAATATAGTGCATTTTTTAACATGAATATGATTAGCTCTACAATGAAAACTACCAATTTTCCACTGAAAAGCTTTAAACTCTCATTGCAGGGGGAGGAAGGGTAAGGATGGGCTTTCTTTTCTTTAAATGATACAAACAAGGAAATGTACAGGTAAATATGATCCAACATATAGGCAGATACAAAGATCACAATCTCTCCAGAGAAAAAGCATCATAGGTGAATGTGATATGCAACAGTATAGTTTACATTTGCTACTGAACAGTTGGTAAAAATCAGTTCTATATCCCCTACAATTTCTTAATTCACAGCATACTCCCCAGGTGGTGTCAGAGGATCCTGTTTGTGTTCTCTCGCTTTTTTGCATTTTTCTGACAGAACCTCAATTTTCTTTAAGGGCCTGATCCAAGCTCATTGAAGACAGTGGAAAGACTCACTCGCTGGTTTTCACATTTAGAATTTGGAACAGATTTAGTACTCTATTTACTATTAAATATGTCTTTAATTCATTTTTTCAACTCCAGACAAATGATTATTTGACAAACAAGCAGATTAAGTTTTCAATGCATCTATCCCCCTCCTGTAATTAAAGAAAAAAATAAGCTGATTTTTTAAAATATACTTTGTAAAGATGACAACTACTGTCAGAACATATATGAAATTTCACTCCAGAATGATTCCCCACCATCATCTTCCTCCTGTAGGCTGAATAATGTAGCCCAGACACTCTTGGCTGTCATACAGAGGTGGGCAAACTTTTTGACCTGAGGGCCACATCTGGCTATGGAAATTGGATGGTGGGCCATGAATGCTCACAAAATTGGAGGTTGGGGTGTGGGAGACAGTGAGGGCTCTGTCTGGGGGAGCAGCCTCTGGGATGGGGCCAGAAATGAGGAGTTCAGGGTGCGGGAGGGGGCTACAGACTGGCCCAGGGGGTTGGGATGTGGGAGGAGGTGAGGGCTCCGGCTGGAGGTGCAGGTTCTCAGGTGGGGATGAGGGGTTTAGGGTGTAGGAGGGTGCTCTGGGCTGGGACGGAGGGGTTCAGAGGGTGGGAGGGGGATCAGGGCTGGGGCAGGGAGTTGGGGCACAGCAGCAGGTCAGGGGCGAAGGCTCCAGGCGGCACTTACCTCAAGCAGCTCCCGGAAACAGCGGCATGTCCCCCTCTCCGGCTCCTATGCGGAGGCATGACCATGCAGCTCTGCGTGCTTCCCTGTCCATAGGCGCCACTGCCCCTACAGCTCCCATTGGCCATGGTTCCCGGCCAATGGGAGCTGCAGAGCCGGCGCTTGGGGCAGGGGACAGCGTGTAGAGTCACCTGGCTGCCCCTAGGCATAGAAGCCAGAGGGGGGATATGCTGCTGCTTCCGGGAGCTGCTTGAGGTAAGCGCCGCCCAAAGCCTGCTTCCAGGAGCCGCGCAGAGCCACAGCACGTGCAGAAGGGGGCAGGCCCCGACCCCGCTCTCCAGCGGGCACTCCAGGGCCGGATTAAAAGGCCTGATGGGCAGGACACAGCCCGTGGGCCGTAGTTTTCCCACCCCTGCTGTAATACAGTGATGTGTATTAATTTCTCCCCCACCCCTTTTAAAAATAAACATCTTTCTTAGAAGCAGTTTGAGTTGTGAAGCCATTCCTTACATTTGATAAGAGCAGTGCATTTGTTTTCTATGTGAGCAGCAGGTAAGATTCCCTGTGTTGTGTAAATGATTTTGTGATATGTAATATGTTGTAAAACATCATTTAGCAACTTTACCTGTGTTTGGTATTTTTTAAACAATGTTCCAGTGGGGGAAGGAGGTTGTGTGGATTAAACAGTATTGTTGTGAAAATGAAATAAGCAGAGAGTGCACAGGAGGGGAAACATTCTGTCTCCTCTTTTCTGGATTTATTTCTGAGACACAGGGGCCAAGGTCTGGATGATATTCTTCCTGCAACTGCTTCTGGCTTCATCATTCATACACTAGGGACCGTACTGGTGGTTTTTGCATTTCCTCTGTTATTTAGTGAGAGTGGCGGTTCGCCTCTTTCTAATGTTGTGTTGTCTAGAATGTAAATTTCTTTAACCTTTGCTTCAGTTGGCAGAAGTGCATTTATATCCATTTGTGATTAAGTACCAGCTTCCCATGCCCTTGCTGTCTATGCTTTAGAAAATTTGGTGCTGTCTATACTGAATGCATTCCACATGTTTCAACTTTGTTTTCATGTGAATCAGCTCTCTGTTATACAAAATTTCTATTCTGTAGTGTACACATATGTGAACCCATCTCCGAAAGCAGGGAGAACAGAGCTGCAATTCAGATGTATGGAACATTCTTATATAATGGTGCTCGGTGGAATTTCAGATTGACTAGCATGCAAATTTATGACTGTCTCTCTTTTGTTAAGCAAGTGTGCTTTTTTTAATTGTAGAAATGAGTATACTGTTCTTACTCATTTGTGTGTGGGTGTGTGGGGGGTGTGTGTGTGAGAGAGAGAAGTGCGAGGTCCATTGTGCCAAAGTTTTATTTCAAATCTGACAGTTTATAAAAATTGTTACCAAGTCTCCAGTTTCTGGGCTCACCTGGGGGGATTCTGGCATTTCAGATAGTTTTAGGTAGGTTACAGAGTGGGAAAAGACAAGAATTCCTACACCTGTACATACAGAGGGGAGAAAAAAGATCAGATCCTTTGGTCTCTCTTTCTTTCTTTCACTATCTGCTCTCCAGTCAAGTTTATTATAGATGCACTGCACCAAAGTTACAGATGTATAATCAGGATATTACCCCTTTGTGGTACAATCGTCCCACATTGCAACACTTACAGCCATTCTCTTTGGAGAGAGTCAACCTTAGTTTAATTAAATATTTCACTTTGATTGGCTTAAGACATACATCCACCTAGTTGGAGCATGAAACAAAAACTATTTTTTAAAAATTAACTATGTAAATAAGTTAAATTTTAATTAAATTTCCTTACTCTAAATTTTTAATTCAGGCCATATAGATAAACATATTTTTGAATTTCTTGTAACCCACACACCTCCTGAGTGTGGTGTTCTGTACCCGCTAGTGGCACTGAGACCACTAAGAGATTAATAAGTCTGCTCTACTGCCTTAGCTAAGGGCCAGCAAGCTTTTAGCTCATGCAGTAGAGGCTCATGCATTGAGCTCCAGAGGCCCCAGATTCCATCCTGCCCACCGACAACCAGGGTCTGTCAGTGTTACACTGTGATATATTAAGGACCAATAATACTCCTGTGGAACTTGGGGAAAGTTTTGCTACTGACTTTGATGTGACTAGGATTTGGCCTTAAATTAATTGCTTAAAATGCAAAGAGAGTTACTCCTTTAAGGTTCTTTGCTATACAGCTTGCTTGGACCAAGGCTCCTACATTCTGTATCCCATTGCTACTGAATTCCATTATAAATTTTGGCCACACTCAAATAGCATAGGTGGGTCCTTGAATTTCATAAGCAGCCTCTGTGACTTCAGTGGAAGCCTGCCTGAAGAGATCTGATCTCAGATTCCAAGCTTTTGTCTGTAACCCTCTATAACACTCTGAATGGCTCTGAATGTATTGTAAGAGATCCCCGTCTTTTAATAATTTGAAAAGACAACCTTTATTGCAACTCATTTTTATCAGTGTACTTCTCAGAACCAAAACTATACAATTCTAATGTTTTATATAAAAACATGGAATAAGTCTACAAAAATATGAAGGTGTGTCTAATTTACATGATGATTCCAGTCCCACCTGAAGTTTCCAATAAATGTTTGAGAATGTTGCTGATTTACTTGCCTTTGCCAAATTATTTTGTCACTTAATTCACTGAGGCCTGTTTGTATTTAATAGCCTTCTATGGAGATTTCCAAATAATTAGCACTTGATTTGTTAAAATATGGATTATATCTTAATACTTAATTTTGACAGGTTTAAAGCTACACTTAAGTTTACGGTAGAACATTTTCCATTTATCACGCATTTTGATAAAGTGACATGACCTGGCATAAGTGACTACATGCAAAAATAGATATATCCTTCAGTGAACATTGCAGAATCTCTATGCATTAGGTGGAAATCTATGAATTAGTTCTCATTTCTGAGCTGTTCTAGACCCCAATCCTGCAACCATTTACACATGTGTGATGCTGGCAACTGGCAGGTGCAAGTTCATGCCAAAGCCCCAGGCCAATTCACTTCTGTGTTAGTATAGATCAATATGATTGCTAATTGTATACGAATATATTTGGTGTTTAAACGTCATGACAACTAATTATGTTACATGAATTGTTTTCATTTATCTGTATCCTTTTATAATATAATGGCAAACATTTACATTGTATAGACCCGGTAACTAAATAACCCATCAAACAAGAAAGAAGCCTTGTGTAATGAAAATAAAGAACTTTAACAGGAAAGTACTGATTCATACATATTTGAAGGCAAGTGGTCACTGCGTGTGTTCACTGCACTCTTCTCTCTCCATCAATCAAAGAATGAACCCTCTTGAGTGGTGACCTTGTCAGCAGGGGCGGCTCTAGACAGTTGGCTGCCCCAAGCAACGCGGTGCGCTGCGCCGCCCTTCCGCGGTCCCGCGGCGGGTCCCCTCTTCCCGCGGCTCCGGTTGAGCTCCCGCCGGTATGCCTGCGTCAGGTCCACCGGAGCCAGGGAGGAGCGGACCTGCCGCCGGCATGCCGGGGGGGGGACAACCGGGGCCGCGGGAAGAGGGGACCCGCCGCAGTCATGCCTGCGGCAGGTCCGCTCGTCCCGGGCTCCGGTGGACCTGCCGCAGTCATACCTGCGGCAGGTCCACCGGAGCCAAATGCCGCCCCCTGGGAAAGGGCCGCCCCACGCGCCTGCTTGGCGCGCTGGTGTCTAGAGCCGCCCCTGCTTGTCAGCTTGTTTTCTCTGAGGAGAAGTTCTAAGTATGGATTCAGAGAAAGATCCTGCATCTCTGGGCTCTATGGGTTCTAACGGGGCAGAATAACTGAACAAGAAGACTGAGATCCCCAGAGTTATTCTGGGTAAGCCTGAGAGACTTTTGGAAAACTGGCAAATTACTACATCTCTGCTACCATTTGGAATTATGTACAAGTGCATCAAAGTCTAGATATTTTTACCTGCTTTAACCTCTTAATAGCTCTCATTTCTTTTTCTTAGCTAGTAAACCTATAGTTAGTTTATTATAGTACTGTCCACCAGTATTATCGCTGTAAGAGCTACAATGCAACTCCACTCAGGTGAGTGACTGGTCTCTTGGGACAGGTAGTAACCAAGAATATTTGATTTTTTTTGTATAAGTTACCATTTATCACTAAGTGTGGTTTGTTTGGGTGGCAAGATAGACTGGGGAGTCTAAGAGGACTGTATGGGACTTTTTAGTGTATTTATAGCAATAGTAATGTTATAGTAATCCAGGAGTTCACATTTGGTACTGGCTTGGTGGTATCTAATTATAGAACATACCACCAACTTAGGGAGTCTTCCCTACTTTTGACAGTCTGGCCTGAGGTAGGCACTCACGTTCATGATCCACTCCAGTGTAACAGCATGTGCTTAACTTTCCTCATGTGAATAGTCCCAGTGGCTTAAATGGGACTCCTCACAAGAGGAAAGTTGCTTGCTGGACCTGATTTGATGAAGTGTAAATCAAATGATTACAAGACTCTTCACTATAAATAATGGATGGCTGAGATAACAGTATCTTTTATTAGCTGTTACTTTATTAGTATGTTACTTTCTGGTATAATGGAAATATTACATGACCACATAGTATCTTACTTTAACTAGTTACAATTACACATTGTGCTTTTGATGCATTTTAACACTGATTTAGTTCTATATCTCATTGCTGTTCAAAATTATTAAAATAATCTCCTTAATGTCTGTGTCTGTCCAAAGAATTACATTTATCTTGCACTCACAATGGAATAAAGTTTACTATCAAGTGGTTTCTTTTAAAAAAAATAAACTTATTGTTAATGAAACATGCCAAGCTGACAGCATTGCAGGCTGCCATGCACAGAGAAGATACTACATACAAGCTTCCTACATACTGCAAATGTGCTTCAGTTCTGCCTGGAATGAGAGGGGATGGTTACATCTCCCCTTCAGTCCTTGGCCATTAGGATGTGATTGCTAGTTGGAGTCAGTGGTGACTGAGTTCTTTATGAAAAAGTATCAAACTGTTTCCAGTTGATGATTTTTGGTTTCTACACATCTGGGCCAGATTTTAATGTGTCCCTTGCAGGTGAAAGACAATCCCCAGAATGTTGTTGTAGCCTGATAGGCTAATATACTAATATATAGTAGCCATATATCATGAGATTCAAAGCTGTGAAAATGTAAAAGATTTGGGAAAACTTAGGATAAAAGACTGTCCTAAAAATACCAGTTGGCTCTCTTTTCTCCTAGACAAACCTAGAAATGAAGGGAAACCATGTGCTCCCATTTCTCTGACTCCCAAGAAAAAGTAGTTAATATAGAATTAATGAGATTTTTAAAAATTATAACACTGAAAATAAGTGGACTAGTGATGTATTAGGAAAGTACTCCAAAGACTTAGTGGCTGAGAGGCATTGCACCTAGGGGAAACTAAAAGTGACAAATGTGATTAGAAACGAGGAGTCGAAATGCTTCCACATTGTTTTCATCCCTCCCCTCATGGGTGGGGGAGGGATAGCTCAGTGGTTTGCACATTGGCCTGCTAAACCCAGGGTTGTGAGTTCAATCTTTGATGGGGGCCACTTAGAGATCTGGGGCAAAAATTGATCCTGCTAGTGAAGGCAGGGGGCTGGACTCAATGACCTTTCAAAGTCCTTTCCAGTTCTAGGAGATTGGTATATCTCCAATTATTACTTATTATCTTTAGTATGTGCAGTGTCACCTAAAGTATTTTAATGTTCTAGACAATCTGATAGCTGCACCACAGAGCTGCATTGCAATTGCTACATTTAAAAACAAATCTGGAGGAAAGAGAACAAAGAGAAACTGCTTTACAGTATCCCACAGGGCAGTATTTAATGATTTGCACATTTCAAATAGAAAATAGAAGGCAGGAGGGAAAAAGATGATGGGAATGGAAGGAAACAAAATAAATGTTGTCATCCCCCAAAAGCACATGGTTTCTCAAAATATGGGAGTTTCATTTCTTCTCTTCAATATTTGCATATTCCTATCAGTACACTTATCATCAGTACAAGATATTTTGTGTACGGTATTTTCTAGAACAGGCAATGCATGTGAATCTCCGCAGACACATAGTCACTAGGCAGCTCTCCACCTGCATGAGATTCTGCAGCTCTCTCTGCATTCTAAATGCAAACTCCAGCACTCAGATGAGACATTCTGTAGATTTGTGACAATTCTCTGTGGGGTTGTGGGTATATAAAACAAGGAAGGGCTTTCACTCTGACAGAGATGTTACAATCAACACCTGACAGTGATACAAGGCATGAGAAGGGACTGCACCATTTCATCATATGTGGCATGCATCTCAGGTTTGCTGGACTCATATTTTGGAGAGGTCTGCTATTTTAATAGTATACATTACTATAGCACTGGTACCTTTTGTCCAGGATCTCCTGTGCCTTTTGGGCCTCTTGGTCCTGGATAGCCTGGCAGCCCTGGAGGTCCCTAGCACAACACCAGAGAAATAGTGAGTAGTTTCTTAAACCATGAGAAAGAAAGGAGTTTCATCCCTAGCTTCAAATTTCCACATTTTTGCTATTGGATATTTTTGTCAGAAGCTTAACATTATTTACATGTACTGAAGAGTGGTTTCCCTTAAATACCAAGAAGGACACCGAAGGAACAGACAGGTTGGTAGGAGAGACAGTCACAAAATCCAAAGCAGGGCAAGGGCATGACTCTCAGTGTCAAAAGCATCTGAGAAATCCAGGAGGATGGGGTACAGGTCCTTAGATTTAGCCAAGCTGATAGGGTTGCCCACCCTCCAGGATTGGTCTGGCATCTCCAGGAATTAAAGATTAATCTTTAATGAAAGTTTATGTCATGTGACTAAATCTCCAGGAATATGTCCAACCAAAATTGGCAACCCTACAAGCTGAGTTTGTTAGAGATGTTGGTGGCAGCAGTTTCAGTGGCATGAGGGGGATCCAGGATGGAGGTGAAGGATTGGAACTTGAAGGAATGGTTATAGACGGTGTGTTCTAATTTTGAAGGTGACCAGGAGAAGGGAGATGAAGTGAGGTAATTGGAGATGTGGGGATAAGGTGGGGGACAAGAGTGGGTTTTTAGATATGGGAAGCTATAGTATCTTTGAACTGTGAGGGGAAAGACACCAGATGAGTATGAGAGGGGAAAGGTTGGGGGTGAGGGAGAGGGTGAGTGGGGGAAGTCATGAGGCAGGAGGGGATGGGATCACTTGCTTTCTAGCAGGAGTAGTGTCACTAAAAAACCCAAACATCATGCCCAGTGGTAATTATTTGCAGGATTATGCCTGTATTTAGGAAAGGGAAGGGGTTAGTTGGTTGTTTTTTTTAAATAAACAAGGAAACTAAGACGTTAGAGGCCTCCAAAATGTAAACAAAATGTTCCTGTTACTTCAAATGAGAGAGAAACCTAACTGGTTCTAGACCCTTCAAAGCAGCAAACTCCCATAACTAATACCCACATAACTATTGTTATACATGAAATTATTCATGTTACTTGGGACACCAAGTACAGTATCTAATTGCCATTAAGAAATTACATAGAATAACACATACTGGTGCACCTGGATAGCCATCTCCTTTTGGTCCAGGTAGCCCACGTGCTCCAGTTAGTCCTGGGTTACCCTGAATACAAATGAAAAATTGTATCAGCAACTGGACAGTAAATAACATTGACACACAAGATATACTGACAAACAAATATATGAAGAAACTATTGGGGACAATAGAGCACGGTGTTGCCAGCTCTTGTGATTTTATTGCAAATCTCACATTACTTGTGTGTGTGTATGAGGCAGGGAGGTTGTTGTTATTTGATTTGTACAGCCTCTTCTGGAATTGAGAGATTCCAGGAGAACCTCAGGTTTCATTTTTTTTAAAAGTATGTTCCTAGGCACAGTGGTTGCAGAGAAGAGTTTGAAAATGTGAAGTGAGTGCACCCTAAAGGCTCAGAAACCAGGAGGCCAACAAAAAGGATTATTATTTTAAAAAAACCTCATGATTGTCTTATTAATCTCCTGACTATTTGGGGCTTGACTCATGATGTTCTAGCACTGGAGGCTCGCAATACTGAGAATATGACATGTCAGCCTCAACTTGTCTTGGATTATGTGGTATGTCTGATTTTTTTTTCCAGGTAAATCAGCCTCCAGGTTCAACAGTACTCCAGTGCCAGACAGGGCCCCTGGGGGGGGGAGTGGGGCAATTTGCCCCAGGCCCCGGGCCCCACGGGGGCCCCAAGAGCCTTGGCCCAGCAGCGGTCCAGGTCTTCGGTGGCATTTCGGCGGTGGGGGCCCTTCAGTCACTCCGGGTCTTTGGCGGCATTTCAGCGGTGGGGGGCCCTTCAGTGCTGCCGAAGACACAGAGCAAATGAAGGGCCTCCCGCCACTGAAATGCTACGAAAGGCCCAGACCCCTGCCGGGTGAGTACAAGCACCGCAGCTCCCCCGCTTTGCTCCAGGCCCCTGAATCCTCTGGGCGGCCCTGGAGCCAGACAGTGCTTTGTGGGGAAGAGAGAGAGAAATTCTTGCACATTCTATCTCCTTTGATTCAGGGGGAAAATGCACTGAATCAGGAGATCATGAGTTTTTAGCTCACATCTCCCACTGCTTATATTTCTGTGCATTTCAAAAGCAATTCCACACTCTAGGAATACAATTCTCTTCCTCCTTCCACACTGCCATTTTGAAGTAAATTTATTGAGTTTGCACTAGATCACTTCTTGCAGAGCCGAAGAAAGAACCCCAGTTTCCTTCATTCAGCCACACTGCCTTTCAGAATAAATGGCAAATTCAATATACTTAGCCATCCTGTCTGTAACTACTAGACTACAAGCCCCGTTCATGGACAGGCATGGATCGTGATCCTCCAACATTCTACTGTTATCTAGCAGTTGTGCAAACTACCTGCAATGCATAGGTGCTGGAACTAGGAGTGCTGCGGGTGCTGCACGGGCTTGAAGTGGTTTCCATTATATACAGAGTTTATAGTCTGGTTCAATGGCTCTCAGCATCCCCACTATAAACATTGTTCCAGCACCCCTGCTGCAAAGTGTGTTAATTCCCCCTTTTATTGGCTGGGCCACATATAGCATAACAGTTAATCTTTAACTCAAGTGGTAAAAGTATGTGCTGAGAATCTGAAAGTTCAAATCCTGTTGCTGAGCCTTAGGCTAAGGCGAGTCCTTGCAAGAGTGAGTTTCTGTTTTTCCGAGTTTCTGTAAGAAGATCACTGACAGAAACAGATGAGCAGTGTTGAAGATGAAATTCAAAATGAATCATGCTATACTAGATATGATTGTGACAGATCTGAGCTAGCCAGTGACAGAACAGAACAAGAGCTGGTAACTTGGGATAAAAGGGAGGATGGAAAAGGGGAGGATTTAGCTTTAGAAGTTCCTACTTAGATTGACATCTTTAAGTGAGGTGCACTGAAGTGAAGGTACTCTTAGTAATAATTCTGTACATTACTAACTCTAAAACATTTTTCTTTCAGTATTTGGACTTACAGTCTGTAAACAGATACAGATAAAATCATCTACATTTCTTGGATAGCTCTTTTGAAAGACCACATGTCCAGAACACCAAGGATATGCATATAGTGGCTCTAAACCATCGCTGGGTTTTTAAGAGACTTGGTGCAGTACAAAAATCACAATGTAATAGCCTGCACAAGACTGTGGAAAATACTTATCATGGTTCTCAGGTACAGAAGTCTAATAGTGGTTTTGATAACAACCCTAATTTATTATTTTAGTTCAACTACTATAAAGGAATAATGATGGAAGTCCAAACTTTCATTTTCCCCTCAGAAAATATGTCTACTTAGTGCTTAATACTTGTACATAATAAAGGATGCACTAATACACGTAGTCAACCTAATAATTTTTTATTCTTTTTAAGAAAAGGGAAATCATGAATCATAAGTTCATTTCTCTATTTTTAGTTCAAATTCCAGTGCTGTAAAGAGCTGCCAAACATATGTTTCCATTTAACCTTAGCAGACCAGTACAAACATGTTAACATGTTCTCTTCTATAAAAGCTGGGGATTTTGCCAAACAGCTGCTTGCTGCTGTTAAAAAAGCAGTTCAATTATATTCCTATGCTTCAGAATATTCAATTTATTCTATCCCAAATCTTTCATAACTGCACCTAAACTAGAAGCGTTATATGATCCAGGTCAATTAGCCTCTATGGCAGCTTCACCACCAAGTTCCATGAATCTTCTAGACCCCATAGCCATCAAGGCTAACTGCCAAGTACCACTGCTTGTATCTGTGGAGTACCTAGTTAAGTATTATGCACTTCTCCTTTCTATTTTTTAGTATTAATTTGTATTATCATAGTGCTTAGGAGACCATGGACCAGGGATCCATTGCGTTAGGTGCTATACAAACACAGAACAAGAGATAATAGCTGGGTATAGACAGATGGGTAGTACGAGGAAACGGTGAGACGATATTGGTCAGCGGGATAGGCAAAGGTCTAGCATAACAACTGCCTAGCCATTGTCAAGTTTATTGTAACCATCAAAGCAAAGAAGAATTTTAGAGAAGGGATGTGGTGAACAATGAAGTGACTTCAGAGACGTTTACAGGAATTTCTTCTCAAGCATGAGGGGAAGTGAGGGAGAAAGCACAAAGATGCTTGTCTGAAAATTTAACAAGCAGGCGATGGAGGCTGGCATCATAGGTTAATTGTGGGCAGGAGTATACCTTATTCCATTCATTCCCCAAATCAGTAATGCAGGGACAGCATGGGCATTCATCTCCATTGCCTTGCACTCTATCTAGTCATTCATACCTGTGCAAAGTAAGTTAAAACATTACAACTGGTATGATTTGAGATTTCTGATTTAGAAGTATTTTATATCAACTTTGTTTTCATTTTGCTCAAGTGTAAATAATTAAACAAAATGCAAGACAGTGGAGAATCAGACCTTATTAATTGTGAGAGGAAAATAACATGACACCAATAGGCATGTAGGGCCAGATGTTCAGCTGGTAGATTTATGGTGACTTAGACCTTGCAGAAAATCTGGCCCCTAGTATATTTCAACTTCACTGCTCAGGGAGCTGATGATGTTTGGAGCCTTTATCATTGTGGACCAATTTTTCAGAAGTGGTTTCTAAGTGGTTTCTAAGTCTGTATTCCCAGAACTGTGTGTCCAAATTTTTGGAAATGGAATTTCAGATGCTCAAGGTTTTGCATATCAAAAATTTAAATGTGTGTGTGTGTGAACTGGGTAGGAAGATTATCAGTGGGAAAGCTGGCCCTCTACCAGTGGTTCAAGATCCAGCTCAGGCTACATTTCCAATTGAGCCCAAGAGCAATGCATCCTGGGACACATAGTAAGAGGAACCCTGGGAGCTATAGGCTGGACACCAGTGTGTGCTGGGAAAGGGGGGGCAGGGTTATGAAAGTGCTCCCTTTCTGCTATAAAGGAAAGATTAAGGAAGAGACTAGATTTATTGTGGGGGTCTCACTAAGAAGGGAACATGACCTGTTGAATGTTTCTGTGCAAAAAACCTTAGCAGGAAGCATAGGTGCTGGAACAAGGGGTGTGGTGGGTGCTGCAGCACCCCTTGGCTTGAAGTGGTTTCCATTATAGACAGGGTTTACAGTTTGGTTCAATGGCTCTCAGCACCCCCACAATAAAAATTGTTCCAGCGCCACTGGCAGGAAGGTTGAAAGAGCCTGGGAAGAGACCTAGAGGAACAGTCTTCAGGCTGGTGAAAGTTCTCTGAGGGGGGCCTAGTATTTGGGGCTAGAAAACTAGAGGCTCAGGGAGAGCAGGAGCTACCTATAGCTCTCCAGAAAGTGTTGGAAAAGTTGAGTGGTAAGGCTGCTTGTGAGCTCATGGGTGTAGAGAGCGAGCCCCTGCACAACAGGGTGAAGATTTTGGAATTTTCTTTGCCCCAAAAGAGAAGGAGGTTTTTGGGACTGGGCCAGAGAGCTAAGCCATCATACCAAGAAAAGGAAAGCTGAGACTCTCTCCACATGTATTACCACAAAGAGAAGGTAAGCCACTACTATATCTAAATACTCAATGGAAGTGCGCCAATTATGCAAACCTGCTTGAGGACACAAATGCAGAGTCTTGGTTGAGGCCGCTCTGAAACTGCCCAAATGTCTCTGATACTTTACAGCTAAATTGCGTATAATTGAGTCTGAAAAAAAAAACCTCATTTTGTAACATGGCTTAAAATTCAAACTAGTTAAACTTAAAGAAATGTGAGGCCTTTCAATGGTTTTGTTTCTTCCCCTCACAGTGATCCCTTTGGGGCCTTATATTCAGGAATTTGCAGAATTCCATCTTTTCACACCTATTCAATGTGTATATATGTCTTCTAGGACAAAATGAGACTTTTTAGTCTAGCAACTCTCTGATCTAAATCTCATCTTGATCTAATTCAGTCACTGCTGTTTCTGTTCTCTCCCAGTGCTATGCAGAAAATATGAATGAATGTGAACTGTGCTAGATTCAACTTGCCTTAGACAAAAGTGGCATTGATACACAGTGTGATGGTGAATGCAGGGGCGGCTCCAGACTCCAGCACGCCAAGCGCGTGCTTGGGGCGGCATGCTGCGGGGGGCGCTCTGCCGATCGCCGGGAGGGTCCGCTGGTCCCGCGCAGCTTCGGTGGATGCGCGGGACCAGCACACCCTCCGCAGGCACGCCTGCGGGAGGTCCCCCGGAGCCGCGGGACCAGCGACCGGCAGAGCGCCTCCTGCGGCATGCCGCCCTGCTTGGGGTGGCGAAATATCTAGAGCCGCCCCTGGGTGAATGTGCCATCTATTGGAAAGGTATGTCAGATATTTGTCAGATACTTGGATTTATAGTCATGTAATGATGTTTAACTCATTACCACTCCTGCAGTCTCAAATGTTTACAGTAACACATTTTACTTCAGTGCAATTATGCTGACTTACACCAACTGGCCCATCTCAACCCCCCAAATGGAGGTTTCACCACAGGTCGATTTTTACATTGAAGGAATGGTATCTTTTGGTCTGTAAATGACTGTCTTTTAATGATGTCTGAAGTCCAAAACCATAGCAATGGGCTCCAATGGATTTCTAATTTGTAAAAGTAGTGAGCATTAACATGAAATAAGTTGATATCTGTTATCTAGGCCACAATCCTACAGATATTTATATACATGATTCAAGTTAAGCACATATGTAAGTATCTGGAGGATCGTGATCTTAGATTTTTAGTTCTTTAGACTGGAGACTGTCTCATTTCTATTTTTGTAGAGCCCCCAGCACAATAGGGTCCCTGTTTGATTGAGGCGTCTGGAAACTACTGTAATTATAGGTTGTCCAACACTTCTCATTAGAAGATTCTATTTTCAATTGTTTAGAACTTGGCCACGCTCCAACCATTTGGGCAGAATTTTTTTCATGCTGAGTGTCTGTTGCAGGCTGAATTTTTGGGGGCAAATTTCAGCCAAAAAAGTTCATCTGTGTCTGAGAACAAGGCTAGAGGAAAAGAGCTTGTTTTCCCCATGTTAAAAGATCCTAGCAGCCTCTTCTTTGAAAAGCTCTATCACCCCCAGGCTTTGGATCAGAGATTTGAATTCTGGAAGGTGGCCTCTGTGTCAAGGATATGCCTTTTCTATCTCCAAAAAATCTGCCAAAATTTGGCCAAGTTACAAACCTTTGCAAACAGTGGATTTTCAGAAGACACTCCTTAGATTTTAATGCTAAAGTCTCTGAAGATTGTCTACTCTGGAACTGCTCCTACCTTGGGCTGAGCCCACACCTGCCTCCCCGGCTCTGCACAGCACAGCACAGCAGTCTTCCTCCCCCTGCTCCTGGTACAGCCATGATGGTCATCCACCAGTCACAGAGGAGGAAGATTGATTGGGGGAGGGGTTGCTCAGACCGTGGAGCTGTTTTCTGGTCCCTCATATTACATCTCCAGCTAGAGTTCCTCTGGGCAGTGTCCACTGGTTCTTTGGACCCCTTTGAGGAGAAGTGGGCATGGTCTGAGGTTCTTTGCTTGGTGCCCCCCTCTGGATCACTTCTTTTAGCCCGATGGTCCTCACTCCCACCCCTGTTTTTTCGTTTCTTGTCATCTATATTAACATGCTGACTGGGCTCATAATTCCTCTTCATCTGAGGAGGCGCAGCCCTTTAGTTTTGGGTGGGCCAAGGCCCGCCTGCCCCAATACCTGCAACAGGTATTCCACATCTAACTTTGATCTTTTCCCAAAGGCATCTCTTGCACATTATATCTTGCTCCATACTGCTAGGAGGCTATTACTGTTTGTTAAGCCTTCTCTGGGTGATCTTTCAATATATAGTGCTCCTCTTACAAAACAATTCCCCAGAATACTTGGTATGAAATAATACACCACATATACCAAATTTCTGGTTTGTTTGTTTTTAACAGAGTTTTAACACAACTTATATTACTGAGTGTGGCTAAAAATGTAACAACTCTTTCAATTTTATTGAGATTGTTTTGTGATATTTGGTGCTTTTTTCAGAGCACCAGCTGCCGGAATCCAGAAATTGTATGAGAATCTGTTTTCATTTAAAAGAAAATGTAAGTTTCTATCTGTGATAGGGCTGAGAAGGAATACACAGCCTGATAGAGTTAACGAGCACCTGATGCCAATTAGATCATCCAGCATCACCTGACAGAAGGAGGGCCAGGGTTAACTGAGAAGGAAGTCCAGCTGGGAGGGGCTGGGAGAGCACTATAAAATCAGCAAGCTGAACACCGAAAGGGGCTGGGAGGCTATAGCTGGGGCTACAGTGGCTGAGTCTGGACGAGCCTTTGGCTAGGCAAAGTGATAGGGAAGAGATAACAAATGAAACTGAAACCAGGCTGGACAATGAAAATAGGGAACAAAGAAAAGGGTAGATTTTTCTGGAACCAGAAGAAGGACCAGCAAATAGGAAGGCAGGAAAAGGAAATGGGCAAAATTGCATAACAGTAAAACCCCTAGGTAAGGGCATAATGATAGGGGATATCAGCCCCCTGAAGACTGCAGAGTGGAGAAGAAAAAATGCTGGAGATGGCAGAGACTTGTTTTTTGTTTTTACATTCCACTAACCAGTCAGGAAGTTTCTTAAGATAAAGGTGCTAGGTAAAATAAGCTGTAAACTACTCAGATTCCTCACAGAAATAAGAGTGGTAGCACATGGTGTGCTAGCTGAAATGTCAGAAGAGGAAATAAAGCAAGGAATAGGTGAAGATAAGGTGATAACAGCTAAGAGACTAATTAGCATAAGAAGCAGTGATAGCAAGTCTCACCAGTTGTGCTGGTTACTCTTATGGGAAGGATGCTACCAGAGTAATGGTAGGGTATCAGATATTCTGGACTAAGCCCTTTAGTCTTCCTCCTATGAGATGCTACAGGTTCCAAAGATTTGGACATGTAGCAAATAATTGCAAAGGGAAACTACAGTGTAGTAAGTGTGAAGATAAACATCCATTGGATAATTGTGAGGAAGGGACAGAACAAAATGTTGCAACTGTGGAGGAAAACACGGCTCAGCATATGGAGGATGGACCAAGGCAAAACAAACTAGAGAAATAAAAAAACCCACAAAATTATTGATAACATCTCATATGCAGAAGCTGCTAGAAGATATCTAAAAGACAAAAGAGGGGAAACAAAGAACCTGACACGGGAAAGGGAATAGCCAGCAACAAATTAATGAGAAGGAAGTAATGAGTGATTTCAAACAAACAAAGAGACTAATTGTGTTTGATTGAAATAATAAAGAAAATACAGAAAATGAGAACTATAATCAAAGTGACTGAAAAGTACCTACAGGCTAGCAACCTTAATAAAGGAAATATTGAAGGTTAAACAATTGTGGTGACTATTTTCAGCTGGAATACCCATAGCCTAATAGCGCATGGGCAGGAATTAAAGAAAATTGATATGAAAACAAAGCCTGCTATAATATGCATGCAAGAGACTTGGCTAATAGAAAAACTAGACTATAAAATCCTGGGATATGGTGTATATATAGACATGATAGAGAAATTGGAAAGTGTGGGGATGTCTGCACCTTCATTAAAAAGGACCTGAACTACCCTGAAATAGAGATTAAAAAGCTAAATATTGAGTATTATGCTACTGACATACCAATACAAAACAATTCTACCTCTCTATGACTTTACAATGCCCATAACTCATGCAGAAAACAAGAGGCTATGGCCTGAAAGAATTAATTGCAGATGTCACATACCCGCTCATTATTTGTGGTAATCTGAATTGTCAGAACAGAGTGTGAGGAAAGTCAGAAAAATTATAATGATAAAATGTTTAGAACAATTATGTGAAGAGAATAAATTCAGTACAGCTGATGGAAGCTTCTCATGCCTGGATCTGGGAATAGCTTCTAGTAATAGCAAGTATAACCATAGCTGGGAAATTTACAGAGGAGGGAATGGCTAGTGACCAATTCCTCACATAATTACATTTCAAGGAAAAGGTAATACAGAAGATGAGGATAATATCCTCACTCGGAATCTCTTAAAAAAAAAAAAAGCAAATGAGAAGATATTGAGGAATTCTATAATAATGTTACTAAAAGAATCATAAAGCCAGCTATTCCTAGGATGCCAACACTACCTAAAGATAGGGAAAGAATTACATGGTGGAACAAGGAATGTGAAATAGTAATTTGGGAAAAGAATAAGAAATACAAGACAGCAAAAAATTCCCTAAATAGCAAGGACTTAATGAAATATAAAGCAAGTAAGGCAGTTGCACAAAGAACTATAGAAAGAGAAAAATGGAGAGCACACTGTGGGAAGTAAATATACACCAATACAGCAGAAGTATATAAACAAATTAGGAAAATGAATGGAATAAAGGGTAAACCACATAAACCAAGCATTGCATGGACATGGAGTAATAAGCTCCAACAAAGAAAAAGCGGAAATTCTGGCCAAAAAGTCAGTGACGATGAGGATCAGAGGATAGAAATTAGAGAGAGGAAGAAATGTTTATTAATGATTAAAGATGATGAAGAGGTGGGAGGAGGATGTGGGTGTTATTTTAAATGAAAACTTTGATACCGACAACTCCAAAAAGCAGTACTAAGGCACAAAAGCACTGCACGAGGCGAGTATGAAATAAGTTTTGAAATGCTTAAACACTTAAGCAAGGAAAGCTTGAGGGTGTGTGACTGGGGTCCTAGTCGGGGCCAGCTGAGATCACTCAATGAGGGTGAACTGCAAAGAATGGGGTAGACAAACCCCAGAGCTGGTGGATAATTCAATACTTCAATTTACCAAGCCAGCACTAAACAGCTTCTGTTATACCTTACTGGTTATTCAGCAGTCCAAACAACACAATTCCCTTGAAGTGACCCAGCCTCAGGCCTCCATCCAGGTACTAAAGTCAAATATGATGCAGATTTCTGAAATCTTATCATATAAAAGAAAAGGTTCTACCAGTCCGAAAGGACCAGACACATTACCTCCCAGGTTAATGAATATTCCAGATCTTATCCAAATACACTCTACAGCCAGTTCTTATTAACTAAACTAATTGGAAAAAAAAAACAAAGAGAGAGAGAGTATGGTTAAAAGATTAATGTACATACAGACATGAGTTCAATTCTTAAGGTTCAGATTCATAGCAGAGATGGTAGTTGCAAAGAGTTCTTCCAGAAATCGTTCATAGGTTCTAGTTCAATGTCCAATATCATTGCAAGGTGTTCCAGCTTAGGACTGGGATTTCAGTCCTTATGTCTTAAGCTTCCCCGGTATGAAGCCTCAAGCAGATCTGAGATGACAGAATCAGGACCCAATGGTCTTTTATACAGTTTTCTAGAATCCACTTGACCATACAGTCCTGGATAAACTATAGGCTTCTGATATAACCTTCTGTTATAACCCAGAGGGAGTGAACCTAACAGGTAATGATCAAGTGATCTCTCTCCTACCATCCATCTCCACCCTCTGACAAACAGAGGCTAGCGACACCATTCCTTACCCATCCTGGCTAATAACCATTAATGGACTTTTAATGTCCATGCATTTATCTGTTTCCTAGCGACTGGCTCCATGGGGTCTCTCACAAACTGGAGACAGTGCTGTGGGGTTGTCTTTAGCATAGCTTATGTACATACTCCACGAACTGAGCATTTGAGCTTGTTCCAGAATCTGGGATGAGCCTATGTTGTGAAAACTGAAATACTCAAAATAGCACATGCATATGAATGGACACAGGATGCTAAAATTAAATTAACCCAGGGGTTCTCAAACTGGGGGTCAGAACCCCTCAGGGGGGTCATGAGGTTATTACTGGGGATCACGAGCTGTCAGCCTCCATCTCAAACCCTGCTTTGCCTCCAGCATTTATAATAGTGTTAAATATATTAAAAAGTATTTTCAATTTATAAGGGGGGGGTCGCACTCAGAGATTTGCTATGTGAAAAGGGTCACCAGGACAAAAGTTTGAGAACCACTGAATTAACCCCTCTGAAGCCTTGGGGAATGCAGGGGGGGGTCTCCCTTGGTAGGGTTGGGAAGGGGGTAGGTGGTGTAGCATATTGTTCTTCTCATGTGATCTCCCCCAGTGGCTAATTTTAAATGAAGCTACCTCCCCTGACATGAATCTCCCTATGGCACTGAAATTAAATATAGACTATAATTTGGCATTTGAGAAGTGAAAGGGATGGCCCTGCCCCCATCTGACTCCCACCCACTTCCTGCTCCCCAACTGCCCGCCCCCCTCAGAATCCCCGACCCATCCTGCTCCTTGCCCCCTCACCATCCCCCAGAGACCCCCACCACCACCACCCCAGGACCCCATCCCTGCTCCCTGTCCCCTGACTGCCCTGACCCCTATCCCACCTACCCCGCTGAGTCCTGAAAGACCCCTGAAACGCCCACGATCCTGCTCCCTCCCTGTCCCCTGACTGTCCCTGGGACTCCCTGCCCCTTATCCAACCCCCCGCCCCCAGCTCTGGCCCTGGTCTTTTACCCCGGCTCCCCCTCACCCAGAGCCTCAGCACGTCGCATCCAGGAGCATCCCTGAACAGTGGTGCAGCATGGCTCTAGTGGGGCCTGAGCAACTCCCCACTCGGCCTGGAGCTCGCAGCCCCGCCCCCTTACTATGCGGCTCTGAGCAGGGAGGAGCTCAGGCCCCGCTGGAGGCACACTGCAGCTGTTCAAGGACGCTCTTGGATGTGCCGAGGCGGGGTCAAGCCGGGGTGGGAGCCTCAGCTGTTCTCTTGGGGGGGGGGCCTGCAGAGCCTGGGGCCTGGGGCAAATCACCCCACTTGCCCCCCCCCTCTGGGCGGCCCTGGAAGGGCAACAAAAATGGTTAGGGGTACAGAACAACTTCCATATGAAGAGAGATTAAAAGACTGGGTCTGTTCCTCTTAGAAAAGAGAAGAGTGAAGGGGGATATGATAGAGGTCTATAAAATCATGTATGGGATGGAGAAAGTGAACAGGGAAGTGTTTGTTTACTCCTGCACATAACACACAAAGCAGGGGGTCACCCAATGAAATTAATAAAACAAACAAAAGGAAGTATTTCTTCACAGAACACACAGTCAACCTGTGGAACTCGTTGGCAGGGGATGGGGTGAAGGCTAAAAGTATAACTGGGTTCAAAAAAGAATTAGATAAGTTTATGGAAGATAGATCCATCAATGGCTATTAGCCAAGCTGGTCAGGGACGCAACCCCATACTCCAACTATCCCTAAACCTCTGACTGTCAGAATCTGGAACGGATGACAAGGAATGGATCACTCAAAAATTGCCCTTTTCTATTCATTCCCTCTGAAGCATCTGGCACCGACCACTGTTGGAACACAGGATAGTGGGCTAGATGGACCACTGGTCTGGCCCAGAGTGGCCGTTCTTATGTTCTTAAATACAAATATGGAAAGCTTTTTCTAATATATATTCAATTGCAAATGGAACTCCAGAAGGGAGCATAAGTAGCCTAACCTTTTTTAACATCATGATAAATGACTTCCCTAATGGAGTAAGTAGAGATCACATTATTTGCTGATTACTGTGCCAAATGGACTTAAAGCAGAAACCTTGAAAGTGCTGCCAAAAGAATCAACGATGCACTTCAGAGAAGTGCAGAATGAGGAAACGAGGAGTTTCAAATCATCCATAGGCAAAATTAAGGGAATGATCTTCACATCAAGGAAAATCCAAAAAGATGACCAACAGATAAATATAGTGGAAAACTTACAAATTCTTAGGTATGATATTTGATAACAAGCTCACTTGGATGGACCATACTGGAAATATTAAAGATAAGTGCAAAGGTAGAATTAACTTACTTAAAAGTATCTCTGGAACATTCTGGGGAGTAGATAAGAAAATGGTGGAAATGCTATACAGAGCACTAACAAGACCAGTTATTGAGTATGGATGCTATTCAAGCATAGGCATTGCAGTGCACATGTGGTGCCTTCACTATTAAGACTGTGTGTACTCCAAATAGTAGCTAGTGAAATGCCTATCTTTCTAAGAATGAGACTCCTAGAATTAGCCTCTTGCGCCAAAGTAGTAGGTAATAGCAAAATGACAACAGAAGTGGATAAAGGATTGTAATGAAAATAAATGATTGAAAGAGACCAAAATCTATAGCTATGGGAAAATACTCAATCATTGGTAAACCATTCCCCCTGAGATAGACATAAAATTATATAATGAAATAAATTAAAGATGAAGACTGGTAAATATACAAGATTTAGCAAACCAATGTATATGTATAAGTGGGGACACTATTGCCAGATATATATATATATATATATTTTGAAAGTACATACCTTCAAAAGAGGAGGGAACAAGAAGAGAGGGAACAGCTTTCTGCATGACCTCACTCAGACTCAAAAAAGCTGTAAAACTAACTTTGTATCTGTCTTCACAGCTGAGCTAACAGAGATTATGTTAGCACTAAATTGGGCTTTGGATGTATGTGCTACCGTGGCCATCCTGTCTGACTTCTTATCAGGGCTGCAGGCAATTTACAATGGTAAGTCTGACAGTGGAAATGATATTCTTGATGAAATATTAATGCTAACAACCAAACTGGTGCAACTGGATATAACCATATGTAGTGAGGCGGCCTGGCTCCCGGCGGCCCCTGAGAGAGAGGAACCGGAACAACCCCCTCAGTGGGTGGAGCCACTGCCACCTGTTCCCGCCCCCCGGAAGTCAAGGGGCGGAACAGGAAGTATAAAAGCCCGGCCTCAGCACTCAGTTGGAGCCCAGCGGCCGGAGAGGACGGACGCTCCTGGTCGGGCTCCCGCTGGACCGAGCCTGCCCCGAGCCCGGTACCCTGAGGTGGACGGACCGAGCCTGCCCCGAGCCAGGTACCCTGAGGTGGACGGGCCGAGCCTGCCCCGAGCCAGGTACCCTGAGGTGGACGGGCCGAGCCTGCCCCGAGCCCGATACCCCGAGGAGCAGCCCGACCTAGACCGTCTTCAGCCCGCCGAGGAGCCCATGGTATGGGACCCCGCTGCCGAGCCCAGCGGGGAGCAGGTACCCGAGGAGGGGGAGATGGAGTGTAGCCCAGGGGTAGCCGACCCATGTCCGGCTGAGGGCACCGACGTGCCCATGTCAGTGTGTTGCGGCTAGGATCCCCACTGACTGCAGCAGATCCACGCCGCTGCTAGGGCCCCGGGTTGGGACACAGTGAAGTGGGTGGGCCTGTGTCCCCCCCTGCCACCCCACTCACGGGTGGCAGACTCCCCCTCCTACCAGCATTCAGGCAGAGAAGCCTGCACTTACCTGGGCTTCCTGAACTACTGTTACAGCTCAGCTCCTGCTACAAGGACCTGAGCCTTGAACTATTCTTTGTTGCCCCACCCTGACTAAGGGCCTGGGCCTCCTGAACTGCTGCCCCAGCTCAGCTCCTGCTACAAGGACCTGAGCCTTGAACTATTGTTACTGCTCAGCTCCGGCTGTAAGGACCTGAGCCTGAACTGGAACTTTGCCCCCCGCCTGATTGAGGGCCTGGGCTTCTGAGACTGAGACTGCTGCTGTTTTCCTGAGGCAGGACCTGAGCCTTGAACTATTATTACTGCTCAGCTCCGGCTGTAAGGAGCTGAGCCTAGAACTGCTGTGTTGCTGCCCCGCCCTGATTGAGGGCCTGGGCTTAGCTCATTAACTTTGGGGTGCTCAGCCTGCAGGAAGGACCTGAGCCCCCTGGACCCTTGTGTGGTGCCCAGCCCTGAGCTGGGGCTCGGGCTTGGTGACTGCTCCGCCCTGGCTGCGAGGACTGGTGCCGAGAGCCGGTTTGCCGCCCCGCCCTGACTGAGGGCCGGGGTTTATTGACTGTGTTACTGCTCAGCCTGCAGAAAGGATCTGAGCCTGGAACTAGTGTTTGCTGCCCCGCCCTGCCTGAGGGCCGGACCCATTACAGTGACCGTGTGCCTTCTGTTTCAGCCCCTGCCTGAGGGGCGGGGCCCTGAGGCCTTCAGAACCCGAAGACTGATCCAGGCCGTGTAGTGAGGCGGCCTGGCTCCCGGCGGCCCCTGAGAGGGCCCGGCCCCGTACCGGACTATTACACCATAGTAATAGCTTTGATCCTGGGGCAAACAGGCAATTAATTGATGAACAGGCAAAGTGCTAATAAACACAAACAAGCTGACCTAGGAATCCCCTGAAGCAAACTGGAATTTAAACACCTAATCAAAAATGAGTTAAGGAGGGAATGGCACAAACTGGAGAAACAAAACAAGGGTGGGTGTGGGGGGGGAATTTCAAGAAGTAAATCCAACAGCTGAAAATGTTGATTATAATCCAAGATCCTGAAAGGAAGAGCAAAAGGACCCTATTTAGAATTCTAACAGGGCATTGTGGATTAAATAGTAATTTATTTCTAATTAATATGCACAAAGATGAATTATTTGTAACATGTAATGTTCAGGAAACGATAGATCATATCCTTTGGAATTGTATAGACTGTATGTTTGTAAAGAAACTAAGAGGCCTTACAGTAACAAAATGTTCCTTGCAGCATCTATCAAGAATCTAAGGAAAACAGGGCCCACTGGAAAAAAAGCTCTTTTGCGATTCTTTAAGAATATCAGGAAAAGTGCAAGTGCATGGTAGTCATAGAATCAGGAAGTGTGTCTGCTGTGACGCAAAGGGGAGTGGAGGCGGAAGGGGAAGAAGGCTGCAGAGAGAAGGTCTGCTGTCACTCCCTAGAGGGAAAGGGAGTTAGCCAGGGACAAAGAGGAGATCCAGGGGGAGAGTAAGCCCTGGGGTCCTGCCCTGGACTGGGGAGTTTGACAAGAGGCTGAGAAGGGTGAAGTAGCCACTGTGAGCAGAGGAATCTCCAGTGGTAAATCCAGAGATAGACAAGAAGATGGAGAGGTGGGGTAGGAAGGAACCAAGGGAAACAGCAACAAGATCTGAGACTGAGCAGACCTATACTGCTAGTTATATGGTCCCTGGACTGTAACCTGAGTATTGGTAGGCCTGAGTTCTCCTACCAACCACTGAGAAGGTGTCACAGGACCTAGAGATGGAACATCAGACCATCTGAGGCAGCATCTGGACAGTTTGTATGGTAGGACTTTGTTACCCCAGAAGGGGTGGACTACTATATAGTGTCCTGGCCAGAGTCATGGAAGGAGAGAGGGATTACAGTGCAAGCAACTGATGGCAGTGGGCACCAAATGAGATGAGAGCTAATTCCCAGACCTAGGCATAAGAAGGGCACTTGTGGTGAATGGACTCCTTTGCACTAGCCCTCATAAATACAGATAAAAGCTTGAACATTTGAACCAAATGCCCCCTAAAGGCTCTGGGACAGAATATACCTCTGTATTCACACCCTACACACTATTGTTGTACTCTTTGTACAAAAAGTATGCCTTGTAAGGTATCATTTGAAAACTCAGAATTTGCTGGTCAGTATTGTTCAGGTAAAATATGTGGCAACATCGTATGTGAAGTTGTAAAGTTCCCCTGTATGATCTTATCAACACATGTTCCAAATCCCACAGCCCTGCCCAAACAGAAGTTGGCAAACGGGTCTGTCCTAAACAAAGGAATGTGTGCTTGCCTTAATTAGCATTTAAGCAGTAAATGGAGTCATCAAGTTGGAAGGGAAAACAAAGGAAGTTCAAACGGATGGGGAAATAAGCGCAATATCCTTTCACATAGAGTCTTTGGGCTTGTCTACACTTACAGCCCTACAGCTATACCCTGTAGCACTAAGTGAAGATGCTATCTGTGCCAATGGGAGAGCTTAGGCATAGGTGCTCCATCTCCCTGAGAGGCGGTAGCTATGTGAATGAGAGAAGCCCTCCCATTGACATAACAGTGTCCACACTGGGAGTTCGGTCAACTGGTACTTGGGTGTGGATTTTCCAGTACAGGACACGTCTGGGGGAAGATCTGGGACTGAGAGTATGTTGGGGGTCACCCTGCAGTATAACCCAGGCTGGTGAGAGCCAAGGTATAGCTGGCAGGCTGCAGTTACACACAGACACTCAAGGTGTGGCTTGCATCCTGGAAGGCTGCTTGTGAGCAGCCCACATGGAAGCTACTATACCATGGCATTATAAAGCACCCAAGGTTGTAGGGCAGGACTGACACAGCCCCCCATTTGTCTGGATTGTACCCCTGGTATGTCTCAGGCTCCAAAACCAGTAGGCAAATAAAGAGCCCAAACGTTTTAATTTTTTTTTAAATACTCATGACTTTTTTTGATTGCTTGGGGTTGCAACACTTGAACATAGGAACAGGTCAGTCCCTCTAACCCAGTATCCTGTCTTCCTACAGTAGCCAATGCCAAGTGTCCCAGAGGGAATGAACAGATCAGGTAATCATTAAGTGATCCATCCCCTGTTGCACGTTCTGGCAAACAGAGGCTAGGGACATCCCTGCCCATCCTGGCTAACAGTCACAACTATAACTGTTAGACATTTGTCACAAGCTCGAAGTGCAGACAAGCCTTAATGTGGGGTGGAGGGTGAAACTCACAGGAATGGAACAAAGATCACACGAGAGGACGAAAAGTAGAGAAATGTGAGGGACTAACTTTGACCAGAAGAGGGATCTCTTGTAGAGATTTTGCAGAACCGGGTGTGTGAGAGAGACATGTAATCTGTTTTACATTTCTCAAACTGGTCAGAAGCGTATTAAATAGCTAGATTCAGTTTGGAATGATGGAGCTGAGGTATCAGCCAGTTTGGGTTTTTCAAAACCACTCAACCATATTTTTTTCTTTGAAATAGTTAATATTTCTCACATTTCTTTTCAACCAAACATGAAATAAAGAAACATGCTACATACCATTGGTCCCATTATTGAATCTCCAGGATTTCCATCACTTCCTGGTAGCCCAATTGCTCCTGGCTCCCCCTACACAAAAAATGTTATTATTTATTGTCTTCACTCTAGGTTTTGCAGAAAAGAACCGGCTTCATGTATTCACTTATTTTGACACCAAAATGACAGTGACTGAAGGTCTAAACAGGAAGCTACCAATATTTTAGGAAAAACTCTCCTTCTACTTCACTACTAATCTCCCTGGACATGCTATTTTGTGAAAAAAAATGTAACGTCAAAAGTGCTAGTTGTCCCTTTGAGAACTAATTCCAAACACTTCTTTTCATTAAAGAACAAGGGTTAAAATAGTGCTAATCAACCAATGGGCCACATTCACCTGTGTTTTATGCCTGCTCCTGCCAGTGTAAATCAGGGCACAAGACTGCTGCCAAAAAGCTGTTGTGTTGGTATAAAGTGAGCAAAACCTCTCTCCTGCCAGATTGCCCTACAGGAGGGTCAGTATTGCCCAGAAAGTGGCCAGTGCTGGTCCTGGAAAGGGGTTGTGGCAAAGCAAGCCAGAAACTGAAATGATTCAGCTCACCTCTGTTGCAGACTTTCCACATGGGGCTTCTGAGGAGCCCCAGAAAGAAACTTGAGTTTCTGTTGAATATTGCTTGCTATAGTGGGTGGACTTCTTCTCCTCTGTACTCACTGACGGCTTGATAGATAGTTGGTTTGCTGGATGCTACCAAGCTTAGCTTTGAGCTTTTATCACATAATTAAGATAGCAGTACCTCCCTGTAGCATTGGGGCTTAACCTAGACCAACAACTATATTTCCCCCCACCCCTTCTTTGGGATCTCTCAAAGATATTAATTTTCAGTAGAAAGTTTGCAATTTATCAACACCATCAGAAAGCACCAGTAGGAGCTCAAGTAACATTCCTAAAGATTATTGTTGCTTACATAAATCAATCACTGAGCTGCTGCAACCAACTTCAAAACTATGGGGACACAGCATATTCCATAGAGTGCAAGATAGCTATCTAATTGTTCATTTCAAAAGTACAGCTGAAGTTACTATAGCCAAGCCAGCAACAGGTAGGAGACTGTCTATTTGCCAAGAGACAGTAAGAGCTGTATTCATACCTTTGTGGTTCCAAAATAACTGTCCAATGAATGCTACCAAAGCTGTTCAGTATCAGAGGGGTAGCCGTGTTAGTCTCTATCCACAAAAACAATGAGGAGTCCAATGGCACCTTAAAGACTAACAGATTTATTTGGGTATAAGCTTTTGTGGGTAAAAACCTCACTTCTTCAGATGCATGACCGAAGATCCATGCATCTGAAGAAGTAAGTTTTTTACCCATGAAAGCTTATGCCCAAATAAATCTATTAGTCTTTAAGGTGCCACTGGACTCCTCATTGTTGAAGCTGTTCAGCTGTTTGATATACAGCAGTTGCCAACAATGGCCAAACTGGGATGACCTCTTAGAGCCTGAGATGTTCCCAGAGTTGAATGGTATGCAAACTCACTGTGTTAGAAACTGCTTCATCTGACTTCACCACTGTAGAATGCTGGGAGGCTTCCAGGGCAAATTTACTAATCATTGTGCTTGCCAAAGAATTCAGAGAAGCTGAACTTCCATTCATCCCAATATATCAGGGAGAAATAATGGGTGGCCTAGCAAGAAACTTCTCTAAGTAATAGAGGGACAATGAGAAAAAGATTTGTCCATTTCCTAGAAAGTTCTTCCTGAAAGAATAACTTGGTGTTTACAATTACAGTAAGCCATTTGTTTTGTCAGATCACATCACTCAGAGGAGAACCTGATCCAAGTAAAATCAGTGGAATGACTTCAATAGGCTTAGCAGCTGGGCCACACTACTATGCAACTGAGATGAAAGGGAGTTTTGTCTGAGAGTCAAAAACCTCAGGATTTGACTCTGCCCATCAAAAAAAACTTCACTGTTGCATAGTCTAGCCTGCCCTCCTAGCAAAATATCTCACCTTTCCAAGCTGGGAACAGTAACAGTAACAGGAATTCTCCTCGCTCACTGTAAATATAGATGGCAGTGTCTGTTTCAAGTGGGGGAGGGAGGAAAGGACTTTAGAAGCCCATATCTTCATACCTATCACATACAGCAAGGCCAGAATCCTGGGATTTGTACTACACCCCATTGGCCCAGTCAAAGAATGGCAAATTAACAAGACAGCAGGCACCACAACCACAATGGAGACTGTATATGTTGTTCAAGGATGGAAGACAATGGGATATAAATGGCCCCAAATTATAATATGAGTCATTTTTTTGGTTCCAGGGTGATATTAAATAGTCTCAATACAAAATAATTATTCAGGGTTGGCCCCCTTCAGACCAGCCACTAGAATTCACCCCACCTCTGAATTCTCTACCCTCCCCTCAACCATGAGGGTAGCAAGAGAAGAGTAGGTACATGTAGAAGGTACATGAAGAAGAGAGTCTGAGAGCACTACGCTTCTTCTTCCAGGATAATAGGGTCCACCAACCATCTTCTGGGTGTGTCACTCATATTTACCTTTGGGAGCTGCCCCTTTGAGCTTCTCACCTGAGCTGGCCACTGCCCCCAAATTGCAATGAATTTATGTGTAAACTTAACTTTTAGTTTCTGCCCTTACTCCCTAATAACCTATGAGTAGGCCTCCAGGATGCTGCAAGGAAGGCACAAAAACTCAGACCACCTGACACCTGATGTTCTTGCCCCAGAGGAAAAATTCCTTCCCAATCTCAGACTGGCAATCGGCCACACCCACAGCATCTTGGAAACACAGTTCAAACAATACCTCCATTATCAGGCAGGGCAGCAATGAAAGAAGAATGGCTGCTGTATGCTCTGAGGGCTTAATATACAGGAAGAGAGGAGTGAAGACAATCAACTCTCCTTTTTCCCTTGTCCCACAGCCTACCCAATAGTAGCAGAGAGAGGTGGAGAATCTCTTGTCCCTCTCTCTGTCCACGCACATCTCAGTGTGAGTTTTGGGGTAGGAAGAGGAAAGTCTGTAAGGCCCCTTAGCAGCCAAGCCTATTCCTCCCTTCCTCCCAGAATCTCAGAGGTTTCTTCCCTGCTGGGCTAATCAGACATGCTGAGCCAGTGGGTGGTATTCTATTACAAAAGGCTGAACATAAACCTTTTAGCTTTTTCAGTAGACATATGAAGTCTCAGCTTTTACAGGGCCATTCTGACAAAAGTTACCTTCAATGAAATGACAAAACAGTTATTCTCCTCTATGAAATAAGCCACAGTACAACAGAAGACAGGCATACATCTGTATTAAACTAATTGGGCTAAATCCGCCTTTATTTCTACCATTGCAACTTTAGTTCCATTAACCTGAGTAGAGAGGTATAATCGTTACTGAGTACAAAATGTTCAATATTTTGGCTCCAGCAGACAAATCTCAGATGATTTACCTTTGGTCCAGGTGGTCCACGAATGGATGGCCCAGGGTTACCAACTGAGCCTTTATTTCCAGGCTCACCCTACAATGAAACAATACAATATAAGTATAAAGTAAATACTTCCTGTATATGTACTAATTTATTTATTGTTCAACTCTTAGTATAAAATAGTCAAAATATTTCAGATCAAATGGGTAATATTTGATGAAAAAACATAAATCAATCTATTTTTCCTCAAATTTGCAAACCGTAACAAACCTCTTGAGGAACATAGACTGAACTTCAAGTCTGAAATGAAGACTGATTGAACAACAAATCTGAAAAAAAATTAATGCTAACTCTTGTGGTGGTGGTTGTTTCTTTGCTCAGCTAATAGAGCTATTTTATTATACAAGTGTGTGATTTGAGTGGCTTCAGTGTGCAGGGCAGATATATATAATAAATTATACATCAAACAACATCAAAAGAATGTTAAGGTTGCAAAATTAAGCACCCTAACCCTGGGAAATGCCTGAATTAACAGTGCCTTTGTAACATTAATTTGGCCCCTTTATGATAGTATTGAATTATATAATCACGTACTATTTTTCCACAGAACGCCTGCCTTATTCAGTGCGCAGGATGAAAATATACTTTTCTGTTTTGCCAGCTTAACATAAAAATCTCAAAGCTTCAGAATCATCCATAAATTCACATCATAAAAATTCCAGAGGTATTTGTATAGTGTAGAAAAAGGAGTATAGGAAAGAACAAACCTACTTTTGGTCCTGGAGACCCTTGTAATCCTTTAGCACCAGCATCCCCTTGGGATCCTTTTTCTCCTTGATCACCCTGACCCAAATATAATGATTTAGTTTATAAATCACTACAAAGATTTTACACTTGATAGTTAAAAAAAATCCTGAGTGCCTAAAGTTAGGGAGAAAGATTCAAAATTATTTACATACCTAACTCTCATGTGTGCCTTTTGAATATATCCTTCTATGTTCCTAAAGCCATATTTAGTCACTAAAAAGTAGCCTGATTTCCACCCCCTCACCTCAAGGAGCTGAGCACATTTACGTCCCACTGACTTCAATGATCATTTTGAACTTTAATTTTAGTAGTTATATTTCATTCTGCCACATACTCATGCTGAGCACTCTCAAGTTCTAGTGAGATCAAACATTTAAACTGGTGAAGCTATTATTTAAGGAAGACCATAACAAATTAAAATTATACCAGTCATTGAACTGTGGTTAAACACGAACATTTAACCTTGTTATGTTTCTCGAAGATGGATATTAATAATTCATACCTTTTGGCCAACATCTCCTTTCCCAGATGGTCCCTCTGGGCCTCTTAAGCCAGGCACTCCTTGTTCCCCCTAATGAAAATTATATCAGTTTATTAATTCTCACATTGATGTGTATGCTACAGAATCAAAGTCCTAATTAACAACATTCTGGAAACTGGTTTGGATCAATACACTTTGCCTGGTTTGAGCAAGGTCAAGCTCCCAACATTCCAAAAAAATTTTGTTCTCTCAATTATATCCAGTGTCGCTGAAACAGTCCGGCTTGACAGTCTCAAAAAACAACCCAACCTTGAGATTTTTCAGCTTGGTTTAAATATCAAACAGTTTGGAGTTAGTATGCAGACTTTTAGGTCCCAAAAGCTGCAAGAGAGTGTCTGCAGGCAGCCCCTTGTTCCTATGCAGAATGCCATTGAAATCAGCAGGGCTCTATGCAGGCATAGATGACTGCCCACACAGAATCAGTTGCAGATCAGGGCCTGACTTGCTTTTGAGAATCATCCATTCACAATTGGACAAATATTGCAGAAGAGACTCTGAAAACATTATAATAAAAGCTGCACATTCATTTTTATGCTACATGTGACCAATTCTGGTCAGAACTTTACCAAAAAGTAAATTTTAACCAAACAGAAGATACGAGAAAAGAGCTGGTCAGGAAACAGAAACAAATGTTAGCAACTGTTTTTATTTATTTCCACAAATACTCGTAGGAATGAGTTTTTGCTTGCAAGAATTGCTGTAGAAAGATACTCTATGTACACACAGTCATAAGGGAAATAACAGAAGTGTTTGCACAGCTGTCTCAAACACTCTTTGTGGGATAGATTGTGAGCTATGCAATTTGGAAGCAGAAACAATGTCATTTAGCAAATACTTGAAGCAAAAGGTGTGGCAAACAGGTAATAATCTATAGACTGAAAGGCATTCAGGAAAATTCTTCATCCAATTGTTTTGAATAAGAACAAATTAGTAAATAAACATGACTGTAAGTAATTCACAAGCAGAAAAAAGTGTTAAATAGCTTAAGTGGCATATAGTCTGATTAGAACTTTTGATTTAAAGTGCAATTATAGGGCATGACTTTAAGTTGGGCCTCAATCTGGACCTCAATGAGCCAATTTTGTGTCTGCAAATAATTGTAACTACTTCTTTGTGTCCACAATACACTGCAGATGCAAATGCTAGTTAGACTAGTTACCTACTTGCACCTATAATGAATGTGATAAATGCCCAGCTGCTAATATTTGTGCTTGCAAAGAATTGTGGAAACTATGATGAAGATGTAACTATTTGTGGATGCAGTTTTTTCTGACGACACAAAGGCCATCACTAAAATAAGCCCCCTAGCAACTTTTGCTTTCTACGGGTTTTTTTACTAAACTCAATGACCTTCATTTTAGGGGGTGAGTGGATTTTCACTGACTTCAATTTTTTATGAATGTGAAATAATTTAACATTAAGTTGCAAAACCTCACCCCTGCTTTCCATCCACCAAGAAAGATTCCATACTTCAGTCTGGCACTAGTTGTGTCCTTTATAGCGGCACTAAAAAGAAGTTGTATGAAGTGAAAAGTGGACTTGTATTCTTGCTTTTGTAGATGTTTATTGACCCAGACTGAACTAAATCTTGCAAAGCAAGCTGGATACTGAAGGCCACACTAATCACCCGGTGGCAGAAAATCTGAGGGGAAGAAGGGCTCAGTGACCCAAGATGTCTGCTACCCCACTCTGATGGAGTATGTATAGTGGGTGGGAGTGAGAAAACAGAAATCCAGAGCTGGCCAACACAATCCACAAAATGGACAGGACCAGGTCTAGGGTTGCCACCTCTACTGTACCAAAAAAATGAGAAATCTGAGATGATTCTGAACCCATAAGACTGGACAGCTGGAATTGTGTACTGAGCATCTTGACAGAGCTCCTGGGACAGCTACCACAAAAAAGGGATGATCCTGGGAAAACTTAGACAGGTGGCCACTCTCACGAGGTCAGCTAGAACAGTTGCAGTTTCAATGCCCAGTGCCCCTTTGCCAGAGGGGCTTTATGGAAACCTATCCAGATTTTAAACTGTCTTACCTCAGCAGACCCCCTAGGGAAGGGCAGGTACTAGTGCCAACCTTCCCCCAGGAGGAACGTCTCTCCATTGTGTAGCTGCCCTCCTGGGAGCAGAGGGATTCAATTTGCAATGAGGTCTGAATTTGATCATCCTATCTAGCCTAAAGCTTTCACATCCAGCAAACAGAAATACTGGCTTACCTTTTTCCCGTTGTTTCCAGTTAGTCCTATCATTCCTGTTTTTCCTGGGATTCCTGGTGTTCCTGGATCTCCCTTAAAAGGTGATAAATATTTATTTCCCAAAAGCTTGGTAAACTCATGTACTTAATACACTGAGGGAGTTACATTCTGGTACAATACTGGTTAAAGGGCAATATTTCTGTCCAAAAATAGACTCTTCCTAATTAATACTATACTGATTATCCCAGTCAAGAAACCCAACTAATGCATTCAATTTGGAATACATATTTTAAATTTCTTTTTAAAAAACGCTACACCTCTATCAAATTAAAGTATCTCTAGATTTAACAAACTAGTATTCATATGGCATGGCTAGCATGTAGCATAAGGGCATGCTCCTGTGGTTATTTATAGTTACATTGCATAGCTAATGGCTCAGAGATCTCTTCAATCAGTTCCTTTAGTATTCTAGGATGCATTTTAAAGAGTCAAGGAGGTGAGGTAATATCTTTTATTGGTCCAACTTCTGTTGGTAAGAGAGAAGCTTTTGAGCTTACACAGAGCTCTTCTTCAGGGATTAGGCGGTGGGGGGAGAGGGTTCATGCCCCATTCTCCCTAGGCCTTTGGGTGCAGAAGGAGAGGGCCTGGGGAGGAGGCAATGCCCCCTGCTTTCCCAGAACTCAGCATAGCAGGGAGGGGGGCACACCTGGGCAGTTCTGTTCTGCTGCAAATGTAACCCACACACTTTCTGGGTGTGGTGTTCTGTCCCATGTAGTGGCACTGAGACCACTTAGACAGAGAGAGATAAAATGAGTCTGCTCTACAGCCTTAGCTAACAGCCATATGACTTTTAGCTCGTGCGGTAGATGCTCATGAACATAGCTCCAGAGATCCCAGGTTCAATCCCGACTGCCAATGACCGGGGGTCAGTTGGTGTTACACAAACACCCTGCCAAGAGCGGACATCTTGTCTTCACTTCTTTGAGTATAATTGCAGCCTTGCCTGCCCGGCCACCACCTATGGTCTAACTTGTGATAGTTCTGCTGGGGCAGAGCCCCACACTGCAGGGGCTGCAACTCTGCTCTGAGCAGAGGTGTAAGCGTGGAGTTTCTTCTCACATTCCCAACTGTCTCCCAGAAACCACTTCCTCTCCCATACAAACTGCATTCCTTGTCCCACAGCTATGGCTCTATTCCAGTAAACCCTGGGACAGGTAGTGCTGGCCTGGAGACTTTCCTCACTAGCCTTAAAGAGGCTGGGATAGAAAGACTGAGGACTGGACTTTAGGAGACATGGGGAAAGGTTGGGAGCACTCATGCAGTTAGTTGGGTGAGTAATACAAAAGTTACACAGGGTTTTGCTTCTTTGTTTACATATATGACTAATTTGCAAACCTCCTTGAAAAGGGATTTGAGAAGGTCATAAAGGAGGAGAGAGTGAAGGCATGGCAAGTCAGCCTAGGGATGGGTGTGTATGAGGAGTGATATGAAAGCTGCATAGGCAGCCTCTTCTATGAGAGCTCTGTTTGCTCCTCCCAGCTCATCACTCTCATATATTATTCAGTCTTCATTAGCATGATCATTGCTCTCCCATTTGCTAGCATCATGCTATCACTTAAAGATGACTTATTTAGAAGGGTGAATAATGGTTGAAACTATGAATTTTAAACAGCTGAAACACACTTCTCTATGGAGACTGTCACTGAAGTACATGGACATAAGCAACTTCTTACTAAAAATTATCAGATATTTTTGCAGAAAACTTGGCACAATTTAAAAAAAAATAGGCTCACTTTCGGTCCGGGTACTCCAACTCCTGGTGGTCCTGGATCCCCCTTTTGTCCCAATTCACCTTCTTTTCCCTAGTAATGAAAAATTATTTGTGTTTAGCACAAGTACATTGTTTTGACTTTCTAGTTTTATTTTGATGGTGAAACATTTTGTTTTGACTTTATTCTTTTGATTCAATTCATTTTGACTTTTATATTAATATATACATATTTACATTGAAATGAAATATTTTGATATAGTGAAACAAAAATGTCTTGATAGTTCCAGATTAATTTTTTTTGGCGGGGGGGGGGACTTTTAGTCCACTGGAAATTTTGATATTTTGACTTTTCATTCTGATTTGGTACAAAAACTAATTTTGAAATGGCAGAATTAAATTTTAAGACCAGCACTAGCCTTGAGCTTTTCATGGTCTTAATAGAGACCATATTTCTTGATCACCTGTTCACCCATGCCCAACCACACAGCATCCCTATGGCAACTACAGCAATTGCTTACATGCAAAAATAATGTCCAGAAAGTATTTAACAGGCTGCTTTCAATAAAATAAGCATTCTGTCCTCTTGTGGAAGAACTTAATCACAATGTCTACTTTTGCTTTTTATTTCATCTGTTCCTGCCAATTCACTTGCTCCCCTGCCCATCCTGCCTTGTTCCTTTGCCCCTGAACATTCCTCTCCTGAAGTACCAGTCCTGCTAGTGGCTCTGGTTATGAGGGTGGCTCCTGTTTCATCTATCTTTCTTTCACTTATGTAGCAGTTAGGGTGACCAGATGTCCCGATTTTATTGGGACAGTCCTGATTTTTAGGTCTTTTTCTTATATAGGCTCCTATTACCACCCACCCCCGTCCCAATTTTTCACATTTGCTGACTGGTCACCCTAGTAGCAGTGTCACCTTGTAACTGTAGATAGGCTGACTTTCTTTCTCCATTCATGTTTTCTTCTACAGACCTCCAAACTCTTTTCCTATGATAAGGATGGAGGGCTGGAGAATCAGATGGAAAGAAGAATGAAAACCAGCATCATGTGACCAGCAAATTCTCTGCAAATCACCAGAGTTCACAATGGGAGAGCCATTAGTTTAGAATTTCTCAGTAGAGTATGACATTTACATACAGTGTCTATATGCCATCAAACCAACACACAATGCATCAAAATGAAAGAAATTTGACTTGAATCCATGGTTGATGAAGAAAATCTGTATTTGTTTAAACAGTCAAGAACTGCTAGCTTGAAACAATGCAATGGTGAGGTCCAGCAATGGAGGCTGTTAAAATGGAGTGGCTTTCCTCTTCAGAATCTTTCAAATATATCAGTCAGAAATCTCTACGTTTCTACTTCATATACTATTAAACACTGGTAACAAGTGTTGCCTTTTATGAGGTACAATATCAGGTGTGTGCTTCCACAGTAGAAAACTGTTCGAGTACTTGAGAGCAAGCTCCAAACATTCTGTTGTAAGGACATATCCATGCTTATTCCACCTGCACGGCACAGTGTCATGGGAGTTTTCCTACAAAGACCAAATATGGATTGTGGTCTAAAAATGCACAGCTCTGATTTCTTTCCATTGTTCCCACTATGGAATACACTTTAAAAGCACTGAGATGTCTGACTTTGGTCAGGTATATTCCTTGTCCCTTGAGGGGGCCAATAATTTTTTTTTAAATTGCGATGCTCTTGAAAGTTACCTTTGGACCCTGCACACCCATGCCTCGAGACCCTTTTGGCCCAGGTATACCTTTAGGACCTTGGATACCCTTAAAAAAAAAGAAGGAAGAAGTTAATGAAAACTACACTTCCATGGGTTCATTTTCTAGGTTAATAAAATGAATTTATTATCCTCCAAAGGAAAGAAACCTAACTGGCTGTGTGTTCTAGGGCCAAATCACAAGCTTCTTACGCAATTTTCCTTCAGTCACACACACATGGCTTCCAACTGAATTACCCTAAGTTCCGGGATTGCTCTGGGTAGTGGTGGGGAAAGCCAGGGAGAGGATTTTTGTCTCCTCATCCTAACCCCGTGCAGTGGGAAATTATGCTCTGGCCTCTGAGAGGATAGGGCTACACTTTCACAAGGGACTCATTACTTTAGATGGATCAATTTTTGAGTGTCCATTGTGAGGCCTCTGTAAATTATCAGAATTTCAGAGGCGCTGAGCACTCACCCTATAAAAATCTTCCCTACTGCATCATCCCATGTGGAGATCTCAGAAAGTCTGCTGTGCAAATTATTGCATGGATTGGTCCAGATAATTCACTTTTCTATTGGCTTGATCTCAAGACAATTGAAATCAGAGTCTTTCCATTGATGTCAATGAACTTTGGATTGAGCCCTGTCTGGTATTTTTAAGGTACAACTCACAGTGGTGTTTTCTGGATCTAAATTTTGCTACATCTCCAAAATTTAGGGCTGCACCTGACCCTTTTCCTACTGAAACCAGTGACACAGCCATTTACTTTAAACAAAGCTAATAGGGTTTTAGTTTGGGCTCCTGTCATGCAGTATATTATGCCAAAACTAGGCATTCAGTTTAATGTATTTTTTAACTAAACTTAATGTCAGATTTACCTGGATTCCTTGACTGCCAATTCCATGTTGTCCAATAGGCCCTTGTGGTCCTTCAGGGCCCCGTTCACCCTGCATAGAGAAACCTTGCGACTTGTAAATCACAGTGATTTATAACATCATTGTTTTTAGGGCTGAAATGTTTTCCTTACATTCTACCATACAGATTAACTTGCAAAACATGCAAAAGAAAAACCCATGAAGAGAAGTCATGGGCTACAGAATATTTGGGCTAGCTTTGCCATTATTTTTTCAAAGATCTGTTCTGGTTATGTTTTATTCAGTGTTAATAACAATATATATAACACCACCAATCTTTGGAACATGAAAAGTCACTAAGAAAATGTGTCTGAATTATTCACAGACATCAGCTTTAAGGAAAATAAAGCAAATGGAAATATATCTCTTCCCCCAACTCAAATGACATAATTTAGTTAACAAAATTCTGTTCTAATAAAGACTGAGTAATTCGCTTAGCAATGCATACAGTGAGAAGTTTTCTGAAACTTGCATTCACCCAACCCAGAAGGGAATTAGAATTAAAGCAGCAGACTGAAGTGTATACATCCTAGAAAGAAGATCTCTGCAGTATGTCACAAACAACTAAAGTCTGTGATGGTAGTTTGAGCAACCAAGCTAGTAATTGCCTTTCAACTATATTTTAAATTACCTGAAATTATTTTTTGCAGTTCCTATTATATGCATTTATTACTATTGAACCAAGTTTCCAATATAACACTCTGCCCTGAATGCCAGTAACTTGCAAACAAGAGAAACCTAGCTGATATGTGCACCTTACAATATTTTCAGTGCCATGCATGGGAAAGGTCAGACATAGGAACAGATTATCCCTGGCTTTTGAGTGGATATGAGATGGGAGGAAAGATGCAAGAAACTTTTCCCTGCACAAAGGCCAGGGACAATTGTAGTTCTTCTCCTTGGGAAACACATTGCCTTGAAGGGGCAGAGAGGAGGTGGGATATCCTAAAAGGTCATGTGGACTGCTGCACACTCCCCCTAAGCGGTGGTGGGCCTGGGGAGAATTATGGCTCCCAGAGAGACAATCCTTCTCTCATCTCTCACTGAGGTAGGGTGCTTCCACATTGCCTTCTAATCAGAACTTCGGATAAATTCTTCAGTCTAGCATGTAAAAGCAGTTAATTCTGAGTGTTGGGATAGTATGTTATGTAGAGCACCATGACAACCTATGGCATGTGGTGGTAATGTAGCCACAATGTGATTTCAGTGTCTCTCACTGAGATCTCTCAGGAATTAAGAGAATTTATTGTCTGGCTTTTGGCTGAATTTATTTTGCTAGCAGATGGAGATAAATTCAGTGTCTGCAGGCTAATTAATACCATACACCAGATTCTGAGGCCATTTTCCAAATAGAGTGCTTAAAGATAGGCTCTTCAATACACATTTGGATGCTAAAAAGTGGCCTTATTTTTGAAAGGATGAGTCCCATTGATTGCTGGTAGATGACCTCATTTTCAGCACACATTTTGGAAAATCATGGATATGGTCTATTTGCATTGCAACGGGGCAGTAAAGCATCTTAACCAGTCTCCTGGAGATTCCCAAGTGACACAGGGCTGACAATGCAGACTTTGCATCCTAATTCCTTGCACAGAGGTTGAGGGCATGGTCAAAACAAGGGGCTTTGCTCCAGCGATCCCTGGCTGACAGAAATGCCCCTTGCACGCTATGATGGAAAGGTGCCCTGAATAGCACCAGAAGCTGGCCAAGCCCCAGGATTTGGGAGCTTAAATGTGGGGTACAGTCACCTTTGCCAACTTCTTCCCCCTCACTCCCAACTGCACAGAGCGCAGCCTGGCTGCAGCTGAGGCCTGAGCCCCACGTGTCATCAATCAATAGACTTAACCAGGGGCATGGTCATAGTATTAGAACAGCATAGAATAGTTCAGTCCATATCCAACGATAAGATATTTACATACTATTTCTAGATCGCATAAAGGATTAAATAATCATTACTTTAACTATAAATCATACAGATGTGATTTAAAAAAATCATATTTACCACACCTTAGCACCTTTGACTGATTCTCCTGCTATTCCAATTGGACCTGCTGGGCCTTCTGAGCCTTTTTCACCCTGGAAATATATAGTATTGATATAAGTTAACTGGCTTTAGGACTTCACACATTTAAATTTCTAACACAAATCAACAGAAAATCACAATAGACGATGTCTGCATGGAAACAGTTTCTTCAAACAAGACATACTATCAAAAGAGTCATTTATCGCAATGGGAAGTAGCTTAGCTACAGTTCATAAACTGCATTTACTCTGTTAGAACTAGTGTAACTTGAAAGGGCTTTAAAAGAACTCTCAGGTTAAGCTAGAGTAAGAAGGGGGAAAGCAATAACTGAAGGGAGACTAGAACAGTCTGGGTGTTTCATCTTTTAAACATTGCAAAATGTGCTTAACATAAGAACATAAGAATGGCCGTACTGAGTCATACCAACGGTCCATCCAGGGCCGGCTCCAGGCACCAGCCGAGCAAGCTCCTGCTTGGGGCGGCAGATTCTATGGGGCGGCATTCCGCCTAATCCTAAGGTGGCATGGCTGCTTTTTTTTTTCCGGTTTGCTGATCCGGCTGCCCTGTAGGGGGCGGTGGCGCGGAGGAGGGGAGCGCCCTGCTGGGAGCGGGCTGTGCGCTCCATCTGCCCCAGCTGGTGCCAGGTCTGCAGCAAGCCTGGCAGCTCGCGTCCTTCCCTCCCTGCTGACTGGAGCGGTGCAGAGCCTGCCCGGCAGGTGGCGAGCACCCCGCTGAAGCCCTGGCCGCCCTCCTTCTCTCTCTCCCCACCCCCCTCTGCTAGCCGGGGCATGTCTGCAGTGCAGGGAGTCCCCCTGTACCCTGGCTCTGGCCACTCTGCAGGTTTTTTTTGTTTGTTTGTTTTTCCCTGCTTTGCTGCTCCAGCCGTGCTGCAGTTTTATTTTGTTTTTTTTGCTTTGCCATTCTGGCTGCCCAGTTTCCTGTCAACCAGCAATCGCTAATGCCAGTTTACCCCAGAGGGAGTGAACCTAACAGGTAATGATCAAGTGATCTCTCTCCTGCCATCCATCACCACTTTCTGACAAACAGAGGTTAGGGACACCATTCCTTATCCATCCTGGCTAATAGCCATTAATGGACTTAACCTCCATGAATTTATCTAGTTCTCTTTTAAACCCTGTTATAGTCCTAGCCTTCATAACCTCTTCAGGCAAGGAGTTCCACAAGTTGACTGTGCGCTGTGTGATGAAGAACTTCCTTTTATTTGCTTGATTGAGCAGTTTGGTGTGGACTGTTGTAACACCAGTGCACACAATGTGACTGTCTGACATCTTTTCCTTTATAGGGAGGAAAATCTTCTTTGTTCAGCAGTTAAGGCACCAGGGAATTGTGGAACCAATAAAATATCTCAGTTAGCATGAGATTGTTGTGCTCTTCTTGAACAAAACAGCAGAAAGAGGATTACGTGGGACTGGGATGTGAGATTTCAGTTCAAGTTCCACCACCAATATTTGGGGTTTTGTTTTAGTTTCAGAAAACTATTTATTAATCAGCACACTCATATCAGGGCCACCCAGAGGATTCAGGGGGCCTGGCGCAAAGCAATTTCGGAGGCCCCTTCCATAAAAAAAATTGCAATACTATACAATACTATATTCTCGTGGGGGCCCCCACTTGCCCCCCCGCCCACAGGTGGCCCTGGGAAAAATAAACCTGCATCTCGGCACAAACCCAGTTTTGAGAAAACTTCTTTACAAGGTATCACTGGTTCTCAGCATCAGCTAGTGCTAAAAGGCACTAAAGCTCATTAAAAGGGTTGGACAAATATTTTCCGTCAAAATTTTTTCTGGATCGAAAACTAGGGAGTTTTAAAAAGCAGAAAAAAATTATGGACAATGTCTGCTTTCCTTCAAAATTTGTTGTGGTTTTTTTTTAATTGAAAAGCTGAAATTAGTCTGCCAAAACCTGAATATGGTTTGGGGTTTCAGAAATGTGTGGTCAAATATTTGCTGCTTGCTGTGTTTGATTGTTTAAAGAAACAAGAAAAAAATTCTGCTTAAAAAAAATCCAAAATTTTGAACCACCTCAGCTTGTGACCAAACGCCTAAGCCCATCCAGTCAGAGATTTTTCCAGGTGTCTGATACTCTGCTGGCTTCCTTGACTCATATCTGTCTCCATAACTTTGGGTTCATTTAGGTTAGAACATAAGAACAGCCATACTGGGTCAGACCAAAAGTCCATGCAGCCCAGTATCCTGTCTACCATAAATGGCCAATGCCAAGTGCCCCAGAGGGAGTGAATCTAACAGGTAATGATCAAGTGATCTTTCCCCTGCCATCCATCTCCACCTTCTGACAAACAGAAGCTAGAGACACCATTCGTTACCCATCCTGGCTAATAGCCATTAATGGACTTAACCTCCAGGCATTTATCTGTTTCCTAGAGACTGGTTCCATGGGGTCCCTCACAAACTGGAGACAGTTACTGTGGGTTTGTCTTTAGTATAGCTTATGTACATACTCCACAAACTGAGCGTTTGAGCTTGTTCCAGAATCTGGGATGAGCCTATGTTGTGAAAACCGAAATGCTCAAAATAGCACATGCATGTGAATGGACACAGGGTGCTAAAATTAAATTACCCCAGGGGTTCTCAAACTGGGACCCCCTCAGGGGGTCATGAGGTTATTACTGGGGGTCGTGAGCTGTCAGCCTCCACCTCAAACCCCGCTTTGCCTCCAGCATTTATAATAGTGTTAAATATATAAAAAAGTGTTTTTAATTTATAAGTGGGGGGGTCACACTCAGAGGTTTGCTATGTGAAAAGGGTCGCCAGTACAAAAATTTGAGAACCACTGAATTAACCCCTCTGGAGCCTCAGGGAATGCAGCGGGGGGGGTCTCCCTTGGTAGGGTTGGGAAGGATATTGCTCTTCTCATGTGATTCCCTCCGCCAGTGGCTAATTTTAAATGAAGCTACCGTCCCCTGACATGAATCTCCCTATGGCACTGAAATTAAATATAGACTATAATTTGGCATTTGAGAAGTGAAAGGGATGGCAGCCCTAATGGAAAAGCTAACAGCTTGGCTCTTCTGCAAACCTCAAACTGCTGAATGAGCTTTAGAGTAAGGAAGGCTGTGCCTCCCAAACAGCCTAGCCCTGCCCCCTATCCGACCCCCACCCACTTCTTGCCCCCCGACTGCCTGCCCTCCTCAGAATCCCCGACCCATCCTGCTCCTTGTCCCCTCACCCAGAGACCCCCCACCACCACCACCCTGGGACCCCAGCCCTGCTCCCTGTCCCCTGACTGCCCCGACCTCTATCCACCCCCACCCCGCTGAGTCCTGACAGACCCCCAGAATGCCCACAATCCAACCCTCCCATTCCCTGTCCCCTGACCACCACCCCCAACCTCTGCCGCCTCCCTGTCCCCTGACTGTCCCCGGGACTCCCTGCCCTTTATCCAACCCCCCGGCCCCAGCCCCTCACCCCCAGCTCCCCCCTCACCCAGAGCCTCAGCCCATCCAGGAGCGTCCCTCAACAGCTGCAGCGTGGCTCTGGCGTGGCTCCTGAGCTCCACCCCACCCAGAGCTGTGTGGTAAGGGGGCGGGGCTGCGAGCTCCACGCTGAGCGGAGGGAGCTGAACTCAGCCTGGAGCTCGCAGCCCCATCCCCTTACCACATGTCTCTGAGCGGGGAGGAGCTCAGGTGCCCCGCCGGAGCCACAGTGCAGCTGTCCAGGGACGCTGCTGGACGTGCTGAGGCTCCAGGAGAGGGGCGGAGACGGGGTCAGGTCGGGCTGAGGAAGGAGCCTCAGCCATTCTTGTGCAGGCCCCTGTGGAGCTCGGGTCCTGGGGCAAATTTCCCCACTTGCCCCCCTCTCTGGGCGGCCCTGAGTCATATATTTTATTTTAAGATGTTGATGATATGCTATAATGAGGTACATGTCCATACAGACTCATTGTCACATTCTGGAGTGCTATTCAGACCAGTGAGAGGTTGTGTCACTGCTTATCCTGTAAACCTGAGTGCCTTAAAATGCTCTGCTGCTGTGAAGAAAGGTGCCATGGAGACTGATGGAGAAGGTTCCATGCTAGTTTCTTCCCCACTGGTGCTTTCTACAATTCAAATTGATCTGTCCCTGCAGCTTGTGATATGCCAATTGACTGTCATTGCCAAGTATCTGTGATTGTGCCTGGATGAAGACACCAGCCTTTCCGTTATCTGGAAAAAACTGCTTACCCACAGCCCAGATTTGTCTGGTTCAAATACATTTTAATAACATCAGATAGAATGCATAACTCCACATATAACATAAATACATGCATTTTACAATGCTATTAATAACCAGCACATTATTAGCTTGTATATGATATCTCACAAGGCATGTTTAGTACAAATATTATTGCAATAGTGTGTAGAATATGAATACAGAGGTGCCTAGAGTCACAATCGTATAATCCTTGTCAGCATTTCCCAGAGTGGCAAGAAGAATCAAACTGCCTTCTGAATGGTTCCCTCCAGTACTAAGCAGCTGTATGGGTTATATTTTACATAAAGAGCTTTTCAAAAGATACTTTTTTAACCTACCAATGCTACCATGATAAGACCTCTTATTAACACAGTCTTCAGCACTAAGGCCTGGTCTACACTAAGGGCGGGGGTCGAACTAGGGTACGCAAGTTCAGCTACGCAAATAGCATAGCTGAACTCGAAGTACCCTAGTTCGACTTACTAACCTGTCCAGACGCAGCGGGGTCGAACTCCGCGGCTCCAAGGTCGACTCCGCCACCGCCGTTCGCGGTGGTGGAGTTCCGGAGTCGACCGGAGCGCGCGGGGAGTTCGAACTATCGCGTCTTGATTAGACGCGATAGTTCGAACTCAGAGAAGTCAAACTCACCGCGTCGACCCGCGCGGTGAGTATGGACCTGCCCTCAGTGGGTCAGTAATTTATTACTGTATTTTGGCGAGGGTGACATTTCTTTTGGTAGGACTCTTAATCTTTTTAAGAGAAAGTGAAATATTCAAGAAGCACCTAAAATGTCTTGGAGCATATGCCCCACTGACTGGCTTTCAGTATTGTGTTACTAAATCACTTAGGTACTTTTTGAAAACCACAATCACCATATTTAAGAATTTCAGTGTAACATTTACCTTCTGGCCTGGAATGCCTTCTCCTGGAGGACCTCTTTCGCCTTGTACACCCTCAGGACCACGAGGCCCCTGATGTTAAAAAAAAAAAAGGACAGCTTCAGACGGCATGTGCAATTAAACATTTCCTTATTGATGCTATTTCAGGTACACGAATACCATCCCATCTGTCATGGAGCTGAGAACTGCAAGGGCTACAAGAAATTTTGCAACAGCCTACCTGAAAAATTGGATTTGTTTATTCTGGAGAAGAGAAGCCTGAGGGGGGACATAACAGTTTTCAAGTACATAAAAGGTTGTTATAAAGAGGAGGGCAATAAACTGTTCTTCATGTCTACTGAAGATAGTGTAGAACACAACAGGAAGGACAAGAAGTAATAGGCTTAATATGGAGCAAGAACAATTTAGATTAGATATTAGGAAAAACTTTCTAACTATAAGGGTAGTTAAGCTCTGGAACAGGCTTCCAGGGAGGTTCTGGAATCCCCATCATTCGAGGTTTTTAAGAAAAGGTTGGACAAACACCTGTCAGGGATGGTCTAGGTTTACTTGGTCCTGCCTCAGTGCAGAGGGCTGGTCTTTTAATGACATCTCAAGTTCACATCCAGCTCTGCATTTCTGTGATTAAGAGAAGTTTACAAAGATTTTCCACAATATTTAGTTTGTATTATTGGTCATATTTCATAACTGACACTGCAATATTTTTCATTCCAAGTTACTGAAAGAAAGGTTTTTATGTTTTCCCCAGAAGAACTACTCTGTGAGAAGGCAAAGGGGAAGAGAGTTATTATTCTTGAAAGTGTCCATGGAGTCATTAATCAAATGATGTTATAGCATCATTTTTTAGGTCAATACAGGAATTATCATCTCTGAGTAAGATACAGTGGTCACAGTTATAGAGTTGTGGAGTTATAGAGAAGTTATAGAGAAGTGGGTATTCACCCACGAAAGCTCATGCTGCAAAACGTCTGTTAGTCTACAAGGTGCCACAGGATTCTTTGTTGCTTTTACAGATCCAGACTAACACGGCTACCCCTCTGATACAAAAAGAAATGGCAAAGCATAGAAATTCAGAGGCTGCTCTTAAAAAGAATAGCCAATTTTGCCTCAAACACTGAAGTAACTTTCTATTTGTAGCATTCTTTTCTCTTCCCTAGAATTCATTTATCTAACCTACTCTTAAATATCTCCAGAGAAGGAGATTCCACAACCACCCTAGGCAATTTATTCCAGTGTTTAACCACCCTGACAGTTAGGAACTTTTTCCTAATGTCCAACCTAAACCTCCCTTGCTGCAGTTTAAGCCCATTGCTTCTTGTTCTATCCTTAGAGGCTAAGATGAACAAGTTTTCTCCCTCCTCCTTATGACGCCCTTTTAGATACCTGAAAACTGCTATCATGTCCCCTCTCTAAATCCAATTCTTTCAGCCTTCCTTCATAGGTCATGTTCTCTAGACCTTTAATCATTCGTGTTGCTCTTCTCTGGACCCTCTCCAATTTCTCCACATCTTTCTTGAAATGCGGTGCCCAGAACTGGACACAATACTCCAGTTGAGGCCTAACCAGTGCAGAGTAGAGCGGAAGAATGACTTCTCGTGTCTTGCTCACAACACACCTGTTAATGCATCCCTGAATCATGTTTGCTTTTTTTGCAACACCATCACACTCTTGACTCATATTTAGCTTGTGGTCCACTATAACCCCTAGATCCCTTTCTGCCGTACTCCTTCCTAGACAGTCTCTTCCCATTCTGTATGTGTGAAACTGATTGTTCCTTCCTAAGTGGAGCACTTTGCATTTGTCTTTACTAAACTTCATCCTCTTTACCTCAGACCATTTCTCCAATTTGTCCAAATCATTTTGAATTATGACCCTATCCTCCAAAGCAGTTGCAATCCCTCCCAGTTTGGTATCGTCTGCAAACTTAATAAGCATGCTTTCTATGCCAATATCTAAGTAGTTGATGAAGATATTGAACAGAGCCAATCCCAAAACAGACCCCTGCAGAACCCCACTTGTTATACCTTTCCAGCAGGATTGTGAACCATTAATAACTACTCTGCGAGTATGGTTATCCAGCCAGTTATGCACTCACCTTATAGTAGCCCCATCTAAGTTGTGTTTGCTTAGTTTATTGATAAGACTATCATGTGAGATCATATCAAATGCCTTACTAAAGTCTAGGTATACCACATCCACCACTTCTCCCTTATCCACAAGACTCGTTATCCTATCAAAGAAAGCGATCAGATTGGTTTGACATGATTTGTTCTTTACAAATCCATGCTGGCTATTCCCTCTTACCTTTATACACACAGTATAAGTTTTAAACAGACAATTTAATACTGGTACACAGTGATGATGATTGTGAAGCTTGGTTGAGGTCGTGAAGTCAGAGGGTGGGATATTTCCCAGGAAATGCCTTGCTGCTAAATGATGAACTAGCAATTGGCTGAGCCCTCAAGGGTTAACTCGTTGTTAATGTAGCCTCACACTCTACAAGGCAGCATGAATGGAGGGAGGGGAGACAGCATGGCAGACAGAGACAGAGACACACACCGTGTGTTTGAGGGAGAGATGCGCATTGGTCCTTTAAGTACGCTGACCCCACTCTAAGTACACTGCCTTTTTAAGCAGATCAGCAAGCTGAGACGGCAGCTGCTGCCCGGAAGCTCCCTCTGTCCTGAGCCCTGTCGTGTGTCCCCCAACTCTATGGAAGATGAGGTAAGTGGGGTACAGGAGCAGAGGGGGAGGGGGACACCCTAACATTAGCCCCCCTCTCTGCCACTCCCCTCCCCCCGCACAGCAAGCAGAAGGCTCCGGGGAGCAGTTTCAAGGGAGAGGACAGGAGCAGCACACAGCAGTGGGGGGAGGGACAGCTGAACTGCCCGGTAATTGATAGCCTGCTGGTCAGCTGCCGCACAGGGAACTTAGAGGAACGGGGAGCTGGTAGGCAAGCTGCGGGTCCACCCTGGTTCCAAGCCCCCACCAGCTAGCTGCAAAGAGCTGCTCTTCCTTCAAGCAGTGGACAAAGCAGGCGGCTGCCAAACAATGTTATAAGGGAGCATTGCACAACTTTAAATGAGCATGTTCCCTAACTGATCAGCAATGTAATAACGTTAACCAGGACAACTTTAAGTGAGGAGTTATTGTAAAAGTTTCTTCTCTTTTTCTTTATAACCAAAGAAATATAAGAACTAGTTTGAAAACAGGAACTAAGATCCCGAGACTGACAGTGGCACAGAAACATTTAAAGATATGTGGCATCTAAATAACCTTTCCAGACCAGCTGTGTTGACGTACTTAAGTTACACACAGGTACATAGGAATGGCCCAACTTCTGATTCTTTAAAGATATATTTTTACTTCAGACCGTTCTAAAGTGTTTTTCTCCTTAACATCAACCAGAAGAGAAGCACAGATACAAATTCGCATCTAGAGTCTTCTTGAAAATCAGGCCCTAAGAGGTTGTTTAACTGGGATCAGGCAATCAAATTTTTCTTTGTTTCATATTCTTTAGAGATGGCACTTCCTCCTGGCTCAGCTCTGCTACGTGCAGTTGTTATTGCAACAGTTACTAACACATCCACTCACTTTCATTGTCCCAGCAGCAGGTACAGAGTGGGCCAGTCAATATGACCATAATCTATCAAACAAGTTCACTTAGATGTCTTGTATTGTTTTTAATTTCTAACACATTATACAGAACTGTCCTGTGCACTTACAGTTAATCCTGGCTCACCAATTCCAATAGGCCCTGGAGGCCCAATTCTTCCTTCCTGGCCTCTATCACCCTGTTGGGAAAGAATTTCAGAGATGTTACTTATTGTTTCATTACAGTGTGACTTTCAAAAGCACCCAAGTGACTGGGACTAAATGACTTTTGAAAATGGGACTTAGCACTCTGGAGCCTAAGTTTCACTGAAAGTCAGTGGGACTTAGGCTCCCAACTCATTTGGGCACTTTTGAAAATTTTACTCTTTACTCATAGGTGAGGTATAGTGCACCATATAATGTCCCCTGGTGGCACTGAAATGAAACCACTAGCATCTTTTAATGAACAGTTAATATGAACTATAATTTAGGAGCATAAACTATAATTTAGGAGATTGTAGCCCGTCCTACATGCCAGTGGAAACACAGTAAGGGGATAACAGGCACCCACTTATACTCATGCACCAGTACATGGTACCATCACAGCCAGCACACAGGGAGTATCAGGCTCCACAGAGCCATTGCATCCCCCACTCTGTATAAGGCAGTAGAGAGTTGGCATAGCAGTCCAGTACATTGGGCAGCATATGCCACACTGGGTGTAAACCTAGTGCAGTGTAGTTCCTCTACAGAGCATCATGGAGCTTGGGAGGGACACTATGACTCCCTAATCCACAATTTCCCTCCTGGACTGCGGCAAAAGCAGCACAACAACGCTCTGCTCCTTCATCTGGGCAAATTACAAATGATTATGTAGCTCTCACGCAGCACACATTGAATGTCTTCCAACATCTCGCACTGTTCCACAGCATGGAAAACACCCATGAGTTCCATGGATGCAGGGAAAAGAGCAATAAAACCTTACAGGTATGTTGTTCTAGGCATTGGCCCTTTGTCCGTACGGTACAGAAGATACGTGGCCTAAAGCAATTTTTGAAGAATTAGCACCAGAAGTAATCTTTGACTCAAACAAGATGCAGGCATGAATCGGTGCATGAGAGAAAATAGCAGGGAATCTCCATCTCCCAACTAAGAAATATGGGAGAAATCAGTCATTTATTCTCCAACAAGTTTTTAGTTCCCTTGTCTCTGGCCATATATATTGGTATATATATGTATATTTATACACTTTACATAAATATTGTGGAGGCCAGGAAATAATTAATAAGGATTTGAAGGGATCTTAAATGCATGTTAGTTAGGTTAGCATGAGTTAGGCTAGCTGTGACCCTAATGATGTGAGATTTGTAGAAGCAAGATAATGTGAGACAGAGTGAACTGTGTGAAAAGTCATTACGACCTTGCAATGTGCAGTCTTGCTTTTTTTTAGTAGTGAGACAAATAAGATAGCAGAAAGGCTTATGTATAAACAAATGCAATTGTTTTCTCTTTACTGTCTCCATGATTGCTAGCTATTGTCTGTAACAAAAGTATAAATGCTTGCTGTATTTGTTTACTAATTGAGAGAGACCTGTCCGGGACAAGGGGCAACCCTGTTTCCTAGGACACTCCCTCCCTCTATTGTAATTACTAGAGAAAGAATAAAGTATTTGATTTTGCTGCACCCAAACAGAAAGCGAGAACTGAGTTTTTCTCCGACAATATGCATAATGGTGCAGGACTGGAAGCAGACCATGTGTACTTCAGCCATGAAACTGATCTCACCTCTACTGATTTCAGTAGTTACTTCTGATTTTCACTGCTGTAGGTGAGATTATAATCAGGCTTTGGGATGACTGAAAGGCAACTCAGCTACCTCCATCCTATGCAAGCGTGTAAACTTCTAAAGTTATATACTCTTCAGTTTCAAATAATAACTCACTTGTTATGGCAGTAAACTCAAGCTAACTTTCATTAAAATATACTACAAAGGATTCACATAGAGACTGCATCATGATAGGAAACGTATTGTATTACCGATGGCACCTTAGAGACTAACAAACTTATTTGAGCATAAGCTTTCATGGGCTACAGCCCACTTCATCAGATGCATAGAATGGAACAAATAGTAAGAAGATATATATACATACAGAGAACATTAGTCTCTAAAGTGCCACAAGTACTCCTGTTCTTTTTGCGGATACAGATTAACACAGCTGCTACTCTGAAACCTGTATTATTGATGATTACCTTAGGTCCTTGAAGTCCAACACCAGGGAGTCCAATGGGACCATAAGGACCTCTAGGACCTGGCTCTCCCTAAAGAAACAAAAGAAGTTAAGAGGCAACAAAGTGTTTATGGTACTTTGATAATATTCCCCACAATATGTGTCCCTAGTGTCATTACAGATGGGAAAATACGTATTTACTTACAAAGAACATTTCTGATCTAAGGAAATGAGTTCCAAAATTAATAGATGTCATGGGTGAAGTCCCAGTCCCATTGAAGTCACTGGGAGTTTTGTCATTGACATCACTGGGGTCAGGATGTCACTGCATAAATCTAACCAATTTGAGAATAATGAGACCACAGGATTTCCTTTGCAAACATACACTCCAAATTGTGGTTGTTTTTTATGCTGGTTCCTTGGTTGTTGGCCTTATTTGGTAACTTGATGTGTGTTGCTCAGTCCTTCGCTCTTTCTTTTGGGGATTAGGAAGTATTTATGCCTTAACTGTTGAGCTTAATATCTCCCCACACTGCTGACTGTGTATTATAGCTCCTCAGTAAATCTTAGTCAGTCTCTGATTCTCAAGTGTTCTTAGTGTGATTCTAATCCAGTTAAGGTAGGTTTCACTAACAAAAATGAGATCTGTAGACAATTAGTTCTGATGTGTTATCTAACAAATACTAAAATCACTGGCTTAAAACATCATTAGGATTTAATTTAAACCAAATAAACTCAACATTAAGACAAATATTTTGTTCAGCTGCCTTGGTGATAAACCCAATATATACACTAATAGAGTCTTAATCTTCTCTAACATTACTTGATATTGCCAGGGTCTCTGAATATGAATGTACCTGATGTTTGATACAATACATACTGTGGTAACAAGGTGCATTGACCTCAGTGGCTGTAGCTGCCTACCCCAATAGTTAATTTGGGCCAGTGTGTTGAGATCAGGACAGCTTTTGGATTTCCTTTCTTTTTTGGTTTCTCAGACCCTTACCCTTGTTCAGTGGTATGTACTTAATCCTATCTAGTGGCCTTTTTTAAGAATACTAAAATTAAAAAAAGAACAATACCCTTTATTGTATTTTATTTAGCAAATTAGTAAAACTAAAAAGGTTTTTAAAATATTTTTAAAGTAGTTCAAACAATATTTAAAATGCTTGTTGAATAAGGCTATGTCTACACTACACGGTTTTGCTGACATATGGCAGCTTATGCTGACCTAACTATGGAGGTGTACACATTGCAATGCTCCTCCCACTACTTTAACTTGCCTGCTATGCCCACATAATAAAACCACCTCCGCAAGAGATGTAGAGCTTAGGATGACATAGTTAGAGTGACATAGTGTCAGTCTAGACACTATGTTGCTTACATCTCCCTAAGTGGACTCCAGGAGATATCCCACAATGCCCACCATGACCGCGTTCATATCGTTTTGAACTCCGCTGTCCTGTAGCCAAGTACACAGGTGAACGCCCCTCCCCTGTTAAAGCCCCAGGAAGTTTTGAACTAGCTTTTCTTCTTTGCTCAGTGTGGAGAGCTCACATAGCAACTGCCCAGCTGAGCATGCTGGCTCCATGCAGCATACACGGCCCTATCTGGAGCACATCAGAGATGGTGGATCTCCTTGGTCTGTGGGGAGAAGAGGCTGGGCAGGCACCAGGGCCAGCTCCAGGGTTTTGGCCTCCCCAAGCACCTGCTTGCTGGGCTGGTGCCTGGAGCTGGCTCTGATACACACACATATAAACTAAGAGGAAAGCACCAATACAGTTCAGAAGAAGTAAATGTACTATACAATAAGATTAGCTGGTAATACAGTCCATGCACTGTCAATGTGAAATTACAGAAAGAAGCCAAGACTTCTAACTTTTGCACTGCTTAAATCAGGATTAGTAGAGACATGGCTATTTCACCACATGCATGAATAGTTTCTTTCAGGACCCTTTTTTTTCCCTGCTGAAATAATCCACTATGGGCTTCCTTAATTGTGTTTTGCATGAAAGATGGATAAAAAAGAACAAGAAAAGCATTTGTCAAGAAAGGAAAAAAATTATCAGACCAAGATTCCAGTAAAATTTATATCATAAATATTTTCCACATATAAAGCTGTTCCTTTGTGTCTTCAACTGGACTTGTTGCCTCAGGAACAAAACATGAATATACCCCAAATTGTAGACCCAATTCTAATGGAACCTAAAAATGGTATTTCATTCTTTAGGCTACCCATAGTTCTGCTGTAAAATGGATAACTTGCAGGTGTTAACCTCAGCCCCTATATTTTGAAAGAGATGTTTGAGGATTTAACTGTACAAGACTCATTGAAGATAATGGAAATTTTATGAGTAGAACAAATATATTTGCATAAATCAGTTTGCTAATAATTTGTGAACAGGAAGAATGCCTACATTCCTCAGATACTTGGGCCAATGAATTCTAACTCGCTCGGGTTACAACAACTCATTATTTTGAACAATCTATCTTCAATATGTCAAAGGCCTTGGTATTCATTCAGGACCAAATCCTTGTCTAATGTTTTTTAATTCCATTTTTCAGTCCTCAGAACACAAAGCATCAAATAAATACTCAACTCTTGTTAAGAGATCTTTCACATCTGAATATTTCCTAACAGCAAAACAGAAACATATCAAACAACTTCAACAATATTCAAGCACAAAATATTTCAGCCTAAAAAGTAATTTTGTAGCAAATTGCCTGAACGAATTTAGAACCAGAGAGCCTTGTCAGTAACGCTAAGATTTACTACCCTGGTGGCGCTGCCCTACTGTACATTATTCTCATGCTAAGCATACCAGTGTCAAGAAACTCATGACATCACAGTGACAAAACTATAATCTAGCACTCTGCTAGAGCTTATTTTGCACACACTCCATATTCCACATAGACAGTCCTATATCTTACCTTATTTCCTTGAATACCTTTTGGACCTGGCTCGCCTGGAGGTCCACTGATTCCCTATACCAGGATAAATACCATAGAATTAGTTTTCTTCGAAGATACGAACGTTTCTTTTGAATGTTGTCTTGAACACAATACAGTAAAATATCTTTGGGGCTAGAGCTGTCTTTGTTATACATTTGTACAGTGGCAAGCACAACAGAGCCCTGGCCTCGAGGTGCTACCATAATACACATTAATAATAATAACCAGCTCTTGCAGAAAGAATATTTTACTTCTACATACAATTTGCATGTATTTAATTTGGAGCTTCTTGTTCCTCTCTTTCTCCAGCGCTGGACTCTGTGATACTTCTATACTGTCCCCTATGCCTGGAAGTCCCTTCCCCAGCAAGTTCACTAAACCACCACCTTCTCTCTTTCTATTCAAGTCCGGTAAGAAACCACTTCTGTGAGGCCAGCTATCTACTGTTGAGCTGTGGTTTATTTTGATTTTCTGAAAAACACTGCATTCTGCAAGATACTTTTAGAACTAGTTGTTACTGTGGCCACAGTTGTGTTTTCAGACACAAGGAAAACAATCCTCTGACCTCTGTGAGCAGTATGTAAGTACCCAGTCTGCAGCACTTACACAAAGGCGTGGGGTATGAGTGTGTCCATATCGCAAATGCGTGGTCAGGCTGCTGGGTGTAGATTGATGAGTGACTGTGAGAAACAGCAAAAATGTGGAAGACTGTTATACATCCTATGCATTCAGCCCTTAAAACTCTCCTTGACACCCAAAGTAGATCTTTATCTCCATAGTCAGCTACTGGGAGACCTAGGGCCATTTGGCAGGTTGCACATAATGGGGTTGTGCAGTTCGCTTCATTGCAGCTCCCAGCAGCAGAGCTGATCACCAGGTCTTTGTGTCTCTGTCTATAGGTATGTCTACACAACAAAGAAAAACTTGTGGCTGGCCCATGTCAGCTGATGGGCTCACGGGGTTGTTTCATAGCTGTGCAGACTTACGGGCTTGGCGTGTAGCCCAGGCTCTAAGACCCTGTGGGGTGAGAGGGTCCCAGAGCTTGGGCTCCAGCCCAAGCCTGGAAGTCTACACAGCAATGAAACAGCCCCACAGCCCAAACCCCATGAGCCCAAGTCAGCTGGCACAGACCAGCTGCAGGTTTTTCTATGCTGTGTAGACATACCCTATGAGGCCTCATGGAGTTTTGCTGTTGGATGGGCAGAGATACTCATGAGCAATAAAGAGGTTTCAACCATGAAAACTGTTTTTTATTACAGTAGAAAGTTTGGGAAATACTAGAACATTTTATGCTGGTAAAAAGAAAAAGAACTGGCAAGAATCCAAAATGCTCAGTTTCCCTGATTTTGCACCCTCTGTGGCAGGCTTGGCAAAAATATCAATTTATTGTACCTCTCCCTTGCCTAATAAACCACACCAATTGCTCTACAAACCATGCAACAACACACCAGTATTCCTAAATAATCACAAAAAAATACAATTCACAAATCATTAAAAAAAACCATCATAACCATCAACAAAACCACAAAACAGTTAAAATTCTAAAAGGCAAATTATCAAATCACACAACCTAGCAAAGAATCCTCCCATGGGAACAAGCGGTATAGCTAATGTTGTCTGTGTCTCCTTTCTGATTGAGGTTGGGACTAGCTGATTTGTTCAGGTAAGGCTGGTGACAGTGTGTGTGTTTGTATGTATGTAAATGTATGCCTTTATTCTGTATTTCCTGGGGTTTGTCGTTCTGAGTTGGTTATTATTTGCCACTAACAACCTTAAATGGTTTTAATCAAATTGTTGTGTGTTTAAATAAAAACAAATTCTACTCTATTCTGTTAATAAATGAGAGACTTTACATAAAAAAAACCAAAATAATGTTTAAGCCTATGAGAACACAAACATTGAAAAGAATTCCTAACAGAAGTTTTGGAAATCACATCACTCTTTTTGATGTATTTGTCTTGGTGAAAAATAGATTACCAAGAAGTGAGATGAAGAAATGTGTGTGCAGTAGTAAATGTGCATCAGGCAGGATGTCAGGGAATCTAATACTGTAATTTTCTGTAAATGAGATCAATCACTATCCAGTTTATTGTTTGGCATGTTCCTTTTGGTCACTGAAGGTACTGTATTCCCATTAGTAATTATTTAGTTGCCACGGTTCATAGTTACAATAAATTGCTGAGCATATTGGATTAATCCTCTATTTTAGCATAACATTGATCTCTTTTTATTTTCCAGCAATTTTTTGCATCAGAAGTCTTCCAAACAAACTGAATACACACCATAATATACTATAATATAAATATAATATAATTCGTTAATATAATATACTATAATATTAACAATATCCAACATTAGTTTTGAAACAAGGGTATCACAGAACTAAAAACTACATTGACTACTGTACATTGAAAGGAAAAAATATTCAGTTCATTATGACTTCACCTAAAACTAATAGGGTTGTTTTCCTACTAAATTGTTCCAAAGTTATTTTTACAAGAATTCAGAAATGGCTCAATTTGCAACAGTTAGCAGCTGGGTATTTTACAAAGGATGCATAACTGAATACACATTGCATGGAGAGTTTAGTTTCTGTAGGGAAATGGTGTTTATTTGATTTGTCTCATTTTATGATAAGTCTAAATCTCTCTGATTCATAATGTTTCTATCTAGAAATAGTTGGGCTGGGTGCAGAAATGGAATGGAAAAACTCTATGCACTTTCCACAGTACCAGCATATGGAGCCACTAGGGAGACACAAGTAACTTCCTGGGGTCCCTGCCATACTAAGCAAATCTCTCCAGAGCCCTGTCCTTACTCTTTCTCTGTAGAGGGACTGTGGATGTCACTGGAACCCAAGGTTACCAGTAACCCAGAGAGAGAGAGAGAGAGAGAGGCAAGATATGGGCTTCCTACAACAGATAATTAAAAATAAGTGAGCTTGGAACTGGGGGATTGGCAGCCATGAAGGAATTGTCCATTATCCCTTTTCAAGCAACAAGAAGCATCTTCTTCCCAATGGGATGGGACCTTACTTTGACTCATCACGCTTGCTACTGAAACTGTCATATTAGTGTTCTGGACTATCAAACCTGTGTGCTGCCTGCACTACTATATGTGTCATAAACCTCTTACAGACAGAAGTGGAGCAGCTAGAGACACACCATAGGCGCTGTCCTTGCCAAATCCTGAGCTTAAAGTGGTTTGACTTTCTGTGAAATGCCAAAATCTCTCAGAGATCTAGCCTTCCTCCAGTTGCTCATTACATTCAAAACAGCACTGCATGCTCTTTGGCCATGTCACCTGGATGGACAAAAATACGCCAGCAAACCATGCTCTCAGACTCTCCATCAGCGTGCAAAAGCATGTGTGCCTTAACCCTACATGGCATTGCCTGTGGAACTGCCCCAGAGATTCATGGATTTTCAGGACAGAGCCAGACCTGGGAACTTTACTCTACAATGCCTAGTATGTTGCCATCAACTGTGGTCACTCTGGCTGATGCAATGGGTCCTCAGTAGACTATGCACATTTGATGATGATATTGGCATTTGAGCTCCTCAACCAATTCCATCTCTCCAGCTATCATTCATCTGGGCAGTACTCATCTTCCTAGGATATTGGGAAGTCTGCCATATATGGTTGTTGAGGGGTGACACCTTAGACTCTAGCCATGTGATTTGGAGGTTACATAGGTGCTATGTGGTCAGTCTAACAGGAGAAACATCTCCCACAGTATGTGTAAAGCTCTACAGTTGAGGAGTCCAGCTGAGCCACACAGCTCTAGCTAGGCTCTTTGCCAAATACATAGCAGGCGCCAGGATTTGGTCCATAAAAATTTTTCTGAAATTCATAGTTACCATGATTTACTTTATTTGTCAAAATGTGAAACTTTGCAGAGTTTAGCAATAAAATGGATTCTGTGATAAATACAGAGCAACGTTACAGAGAACAGCATAAGTAGTGCTCTTTATTATTTAATAACTTTCAGCTCACTCACCTGTGGTCCCCGTGGTCCTTTTCGTCCAAGAGGGCCTTCTAATCCCTGGGGGGGGGAGGTAGCAATACACTTTATCAACTAACTGCATTTAGAACCACCTATTGCTAAAGCACAGTATTGAAAATGTAGCCCAAATTGTTTTGTTCTTTATAATATACAAAAAGACCAGATTTGTTTATACCATGTGTCCACTCATGAATTTCCTCTGGATTTCATTCCCTGCTCCACTACGGCTATGTCTACAATTAAAATGCTACAGCTGCACAGCTGCAGCCCTGCAGCTGCGTTGCTGTAGTGCTTCAGTGTAGACAGTCACTTCAGCAACGGGAGAGTTTCTCCTGTCGCTGTAGTTAACCCATCTCCCCAAGAGGTGGTAAAATTCTTCCATAGATCTTGCGCTGCCTACACCGGGGATTAGGTCGGTATAGCTATGTTTACTCAGGGGTATTAATTTGTTGTTTTGTTTTTAGTAATTCTGTTTTTTCTTTGAATTGTCTCTTGATGTTTGATCAAACACCTTTATTATAAGAGATATACAAGATGGATTAGGGAATGTTTACACGGCAATGTAAGCCCATAGTTTGAACTCAGGCTCAAGCCTAACCCCACTTCCATCTACACACAAATTACCCTAACTCAGGGTTCAGACCAAGGACCCAGGATTCAAGTTCTATTGGTTTGCAGTGTAGATGCAGCTCGACTGGACAAGTGCTCTTGAAGTCTGCCAATAGTATCCCACAATTCCGCAAGCTAACTTTCTTTGTCCTCTAGACAGTCAAATCTTCCTACACTGCCCCATGAACAAAGCGCTAGAGTGGCCACATTTTGGGAGAGCGATAGGAATCCCGGGGTATGGGTGGTTGTACTCAGACCCACATAATGCAGTGTAGATGCTGGAGCCCCAGGGTTCAACAATTCCTAACCTGAGGTTACAAATGCATGTAGCCCTAGGTTAATGAGCTCAGGGTCTGTTAATTCGAGTTCTACTAATCCTGGGTTTATATTGCAGTGCAGACGTACCCTCAGAAATCAATCCCTGTTGATAGATAAGAGTTAGTTGGTTGCTTAGCTGGTTGTCATCAGATACATGTCCTGAATCTCAATTTCTATTGATATATTCGATGGAAAATCTCTTTAACAAACCCAGCAATGATCATATTATCTCTGTGATACAGGGATTGAGTCTGATCTCACTTGAATAAATTTTACACTGCCGTAACGTCAAGTGACTTTAACCTAGTTACTTCAAATTACGCAACAGAATCAGACTTATAGTTTTCAATAATCATAAAAACCTTTATCTTCAAAAGTAAAAGTGCATTTATCTATTATCTTATTAGCTCACATATTTATGCTCCATAAAAAATATTTACTAGTTACAGCTACTGTCCAGTTCCAGTGTAGTTCATAAATCTGTCTTTCTGCTGTACTCGTTTTTCACTATTTACCAGAATGCACACTTACAGTGTTTAACTACCATCTGTTATATCAGTTACAATTTGCTTCCCAAGTAAAAAAAATTTTAGGCCAATCCAGATGTTCCCCTGGTTTTTTCCTCCTCATCCTCTCTTCATTTTTTTATATTTCTACATATACAGAAGTCAGTGGATCTGGCTGTCCTTTCCACAGCATGTGTCTTGTTTTGATCTTGTAATTGTCCTGATGAATAAAGCAGTGACATCTAAAGCATTCCATTCCATCAGCTATTTCCTCATCTTGAAGTAGATTCGAAAGTTCAAGACATTGTATGTATCCTGGCATATGAGGGCCTGATCCAGCAGGGATTAACTACTGAGTATAGTGCTTTCTACCATGAGTAGCCACAATGATTTGATGCACATTTGCAAAATTACATGAAGATATGGCAAAGTAACCACTAGAATGAAACAAATCATGATAGTAAGTGTGTGTAGAATTAAACCTACACTAAGAATATGCATAAATAGTTAGAAACAGTTCCAATTTCAAATCAAGACAAGTTTTCTGCATTTTGAGCCATTGTCTATATTCTAGTCTGATTTACATTTAGGGAAACCCAACTTGCAGGCAGTGGGAAACATCAGATGCTCTGCTGAAGTCAGTGTAATTAATTAAATTAGAGAAAGAAAAATAAACCCTCCTCCTGGACAGCCAACAATACTGCCTATTATACTGCAATGCCAGTCACTGCAGCTTCTAAATTTGTTTCTGAATATTGGAGTTGTGCTCTTGACACTCCTCTTACGTGTATTCAATGTCTGATAATTTTTCCAGAGGCACAGATTTTTATTTTTATTTTTATTTTTTTTTAATTCTTGAGGGGTGGTTGGCAGATCATCTATTTTTTCAAATGTTCGTTGAGCTGCTAATTCTGTGGGTGACTATATAACTCTGGTCTGTTCAGTAACTTCTTAAAGATATCAAATGGTTTTTTCATCAATGTCCTTAATAGAAATTAAATAACAGAGGAATACTCTGCTTAGCTTTCTGTAGTCTTGGCATATGGGTTTTATGTCCGATCTCCTGGGCTGCTTTGTCCATGTTATTTCCAGCCTCTGAACAACTTCCTTTTATCTTAATATACATTTCACTTAACCTCCTACTACTTTGCACATTGCCCAAACTCGTATTCTTTTTTCATGTGAGATGTGCAACTCCTCTATTTCTTTAATGTCATTATCTCTTCTGATTCACTTGTCCTTAAAGAGATTTCTGAACCCCTGCTATTTCACATGATCCTGGTAGGTCTTTTGTGACAAATCTTATTGCTTAAAAGTATGTTCTAGCTGCCAACAGAAATGTTTCACAAACATCTGCTTTGTTAACTTACATCAAATGACTGCTCTATAGGCACTAAGAAACTTTCCAGTTTTGCCTCTGTTAAGGCGTACATATTACAGAGACTAATACCGAAGAAAAATTGTAAATATTTTGGTAATATGATGTCATTACAAAGCTAATTGATACCTCTTAAGAGTGACCACTATTCCTTTTATGTCAATTGATTTTAAATTGCTTATATAAAAGTCTAATCCGTTTCAATCTAACCATAATGCATGTCTATATAGAAAGTGATAGGCTATGTTATCTTTCCCATGGGCCTGATCCAAAATCAATACAGTTAACAGGATGACTGCTATTGTCTTCAGTGGGGTTTGGCTCAGGCCCTCTATGATTCTATGATCTGTAATTCCCTTTACAGGATATATTCAAAAATAGGGACAGAATATATATAGAGCGTGTATGTGTATAATTAAGGGCTGGGCATAAATTAGGTAAAGTATGGCAGGAGTCCTTAATTTGTATGTTTGCTTCAGTGTTACAGAGTGTTACAAGAGGTAAGTGAGTCTTGAAAATCACCAAAATATGTGTTATGGGATTTATGGAGAGCACCTTATAGATAAGGCTGGTAACAGTTTCTATTATGGCTGCTGAACACTAGAAATTATTTTCAGTTCCTTATAATTTTGCCAGACTCTAACTGTTTGGGCTGAAAAATTTCATGCTGGATATCTGCCTCAAGCAGTTCAGCGCTCTCTGAGAATGAGGCATGGGAAAAATATATTACTTAAATATATTACCATGTTAAAAAGCTTTGGTAACCTTTTCTTTGAAAAGTTCTAGCACTCCGATGTTTTGGAGAACTGGGACTTTCCAGACAGAGAGACTGGGCCTAGGAGCTGGAATGGGATGGACAGTGAAACTGTATAAGGGAAAGAAGGCTGGGACTGGGAACTAGCATGACTGGAGAATGTGGGTGAAGGGAAGAGAGAGAGAGAGAAATCAGACAAGGAGCCAGGAGTGGGGAACTGAACTGTGTGGACAAGAAGGCTGGGACTGGGATGAAACACCTGAGCAGTGGAGACTGGGACAGGTTAGGTGAGGAGACTGGGAGTAAGATGAGGAGCTGGGGTGGGGAACAGATGGGACGCTGACAGGGACAAGTTGGAGGGATAGGGTAGAAAGGGTCAAGCTTATGGGGAACAGCCAGAAGGGTCCAGCACACTCCCTCCAGAGCCTGGAATGGAACCCAAGATTCCTGAGTCTCACCATTCCTCTGCCAACAGCAAATATCTTCAAAACCCACAGGCAAACTGTCTCATTCCTCTCGAGTGCTGGTCCACATAGCGGATGACAAGGTACTACCACCCTCACTTTATCATACTCCATTAGGTCAAGTGGCAGTGTCTGTGAGGTTGATCTAAGGGTTCCAGCCCTGCTGGTGACCCATGTGGGTTCCAAATGATGCCACATGATGGAATTTCTGGTTTTTTAGTTTCATTTTTGAAAAACTAGGAAATTACACACAAAAATACTGTTTTAAAATAACATTATTAAGGTTTCAAAGTATAAATGTCAAAAGTTACATAATTCCAGATCTAAGGGTGCCCATTCAGCCCGCCCCATGTGTATATGCATAATGATACATTCTTTAATCACATGATCCCCACCTGCCTCATTTAGTGCACAGGTTGATGATACTTATATATGTGCTCCACAATTAACACCATGGACAACATTTGAATTAAAAAGTTGTACTTACTCTGTCCCCTTTTAACCCTGGTGTCCCACATTCTCCTCTTTCACCCTATAAAAATATTTTTTTATAATTGAACAAGATTTTTTGATTAAATAAAATGCGTTACATACATTTTGGTATTTTCTGAAGACATGTAAGCACTGTAATTATATCAAGTTCTGCAGAAGTTCAGTTCTACTCAGCATATCTAAATTTCTCTTCCTAAGACTATACATAACATAAGAAGTCAAGATATATCACATCTACCACTTCCCCCCACCCATCCATAAGTCTTGTTACCCAGTCAAAGGAAGCTAATAGGTTGGTTTGTCATAATTTTTTCTTGACAAATCCTTGCTGACTTGTCAACATAAGAGACAGGGGGTGCATCTCAGGGTCCATGGGTAAGATTTTCCCATGACTACAGACCTGCTCCCTTAAAAACCCCACTGACTCCTTGGCCTGTAACTGCACAGGAGCAAGGACCCACTGAAACCCTGAAAGAAGATGACACAGATGCTAGAAAACAAGGGACAGATGTGATAACCTTTTACTCCTGTGGACTACAGGGGCACTCATTTTAAGACTGCCCCTAGATGGAGTGTAAGTTCAGGCAGGTCTGGAGTGGCAAGAATAGGGCCCACAGGAAAAGTCCAGAAAAACTCACAATCCCCATTGAAGTAGAGGGCCAACAGACTCTGGGGTATGACCAAACATTTATCTGAGAACAGGTAGCCGAGGTGACAGGGAAACCCAAGAAGGGAAAAATCCCTATTAAATGTATCCATGGCAATGTTCTATTAGGTATCCCACTAGGACAACCAGATGAAGGTACGTGTCTCTGCAGACCTACCTTATCCCGTAATATTAGGCTGAGACTGGTCATACTTCCCTGAGCTCTTGCAGAAGCTTCCCTTAGCCCAGGAAGATACCTCAGAAGAGGTATTAGGCACCTGTTCCCCTTTAAGACTCTGACCTTCTCACCTGCCAACCCAAAGAAAGAAAATCTTGAAAGGAAAAATTGGTAGTGGGGAGAGAGTGGAGGGAGGAGGCAGAGGTGGTCCCTTCCATGGCCATAATAGGGACCACAGATGCCAGAGCTGATGCCACTGACAATGATGACCCCAGAGAAGGACCATCCATGAGACCAAATATACCACCACTGCTGCAAATGGATCCAGAGAAGTTAATTGGATTCTTGGAGTTTCAAGTGGAGCAAAGGAACAATAAGACCTTGAGCTGAGCCTTTGAGCAGGTATCTATGGTGGACGACAAAGAGGTAGACCCTGTAAGGGCCAGCAGTATCCACACTTTGCCCTCAAGAAGGACTTATTATACCATGTAGACCAAGACATGTAGCCACAAGAGATATGGATGCAACTGTTAGTACCTCAGATACATCGCTGTGAGTTGCTGCACCTGGAACATGTAACCCCATGTGCAGGGCATCTTGGGAAAGGCAAAACGCAGTCTAGGATCCTGGCCCGATACATGTGGCCAGTAGTCTTCAAGGAAGTTGAGAATTTCTGCACCTCCCATCCTGAATGTCAACTGACAGCCCCCAAGAGAATCCCGAGAGCTTCACTAGTATCTCTCCGCTTGGTGGAGACTACCTTTGAAAGAGTGGGAATAGACCTTATAGGTCGCCTAGAAAAGAGCACCTCAGAGCATCAGCACATACTTGTCATCGTGGACTATGCCACTAGGTACCCTTAGGCCATACCACTATGTTCTACAGATGCTAAGACTATCACCAAGGAGCTGCTGAAGATCTTCACATGTCTCAGGTTTCCCAAAGAGGTCCTGACACGCCAGAGGACAAATTTCACCTCCCAGCTAAGGAAGGAAATATGGAAATTCTTAAAAGTCAAGGCCCTGTGGACATCCATGTACCACCCTCATATAGATGGTCTAACACAGATAGGTTCAGCCAGACATCTAAGGGGGGGCTCAAGACACCAGACACTGGCAACTACTCACAGCCTTACTTTTTATCATCAGAGAGGTGCCCCAAGCTTCCACAGAGTTTTCACCCTGCAAACTGATAAATGGACAACAACCGAGGGGCATATATTCAACCTGGTATGGGAAACCTGAGAGAGACAAACACTGAGAGCTGAAAACGTCAGAGAGTGGAGGCTATAAGGGTGTATGCTAGAAAAACCTGAAGGAAGCACAGGGACAACAACAACAGTATAACAAAGGGACACAGATGCATGTCTTTCAACTGTGTGACTGAGTCCTGTTGCTTCTTCCAAGCTCAGAATCGAAGCAAATGGCCTAGTGGCAAAGCCCTTATGAGGTGATAAAGAAAGTGGAAACTGTGGAATACTTGATCAGACAACCAGGAAAAAAAAGGAACAACAAATCTACCACATAAATATATTGAAGCCCTGGAAAGGCAGGGAAAACTTCTTTATCACACCAATCCCTGAAAACTGGGACTAGGACTCCAAGGTAAAGACTGCCTAAAAGGTTCTTTTAGGTGAGCCTCAGGGAAAAAATTAAATGATAAGCAAAGGGAACAGGCACTCCATCTGCTGGCTGTTTTCCCATGGGTATTCTCAGCCCTCCCTGGGAAGATGTTCCGAACACAACACCATATTAATACAGAACCTGGTAAAGTAATACAAGAAGGGCTCTAACCAGTTGAGGGGGTTCACTGAGAAAGAGATCAGGACCATGCTGGAACTCAAGGGTGATAAAAGAGTTCCAGAGTGACTGAAGCAATCCTATTGTGCTGTTACCAAAGCCTGATGGCTTACTACATTTCTGCATAGATTTCAGGAAGGTGAACACAATTTCTAAATTTGATGGCTATCCCATGCTCTGAGTGGATGCTCTTAGACCAACTGGGAGAAGCCCAATATATCACCACTTTAGATTTGACAAAGGGGTACTGGCAGATCCCCTTAACACCAGAGTGTCTGGAGAAGACAGCCTTTTCTACACTGCTAAGTCTATTCCATTTTAAGACCATGACCTTCAGGTTACACAGGGTAGTGGCCACCTTTCAACATTTGATGGACCAATTGCTCCAACAACACAGCCAATATGCAACGGCATACTTGGATGATGTAGTTATCTACAGCAAAGGTTGGGACTCCCATTTGGACATGGTAGCCTCTGTCTTCTGATCACTGAGAGAAGCCAGATTAACAGCAAACCCTACTAGATGTGCAATAGGGAAGGAAGAAGCCTGGGACATAGATTCAGTAGAGGACACGACTGCCCCTTGGTAGAGAAGGTTCATGTCTAACAGGCATACAAGACCCCCATGACCAAAAAGCAAGTGCATGCCTCCTTGGGCTTAGCTATCTCCTACCACCTATTCATACCTCATTGTACAACCATAGCAGCCATGCTAACAGATTTGATTGAGGATGCTGCCCCAAGATGGGGGTTGTGGACACCCACTTGTGAAAGGGCCTTTCAAGAACTCAAGACCACACTCTGCAGACACCTAGCACTGTATAGCCAGAATTTAGAAATGACCGCATCAGAGGTAGGGCTGGGGTGGTCCTTTCTGAAGATGTCAGTGGAGAAGAATGCCCAGTACTATGTATCAGCTGGGAGAAAGCATACTCAGTGATAGAAAAAGAGTGCTTGGCTGCCAAATGGGCAATAGAGGGCCTATGGTACTACCTCCTAGGAAACAGGTTCACGCTCATTATGGTCCATATGAGTCTGTGCTGCCAAATGTGAGGAAGCAGACAAGCCCAAGGATCATGAGGTGCTACCTGTCACTACAGCCTTTTGGATACAACACCTGGCGGGAAGGTTGCACTGCAACGCCGATTTTCTATTCAGAGAAGGAGCATATTTCAGCCAAGGCAGGGCCTCGGCCTTGCAGGGGAGGATCTGTAATAGGGTTTACAAACCCCATACTGAGCAGAGGCAGAAGGGGGAGAGGAGTCTCTCCTACCTACAGGCAAGCAGCCTGACCACATCCCCACGCAGTTGCCACAACTGCCAATCATGGAGGCAGGCACCTACAGCTGCAACCAGTGGGGAAACAAGGCCTGCTATAAAAGGAGAGAGCTCAGAGAAGTAAGGGAGGCAGAAATGCCTGGGACAGTGAAGAGGTAACACCAGGCTGCCTTCAGAAACACAGCCAAAAGGGACTGAAGCAGACCACTTGGCCTAATGAGAGGCCAGGAGCCAAGAACTAACCAGGGGCTAACCAAAGAAAGCCAATCAAAGGGCTGTAGAGACGCCCCTGAAAGACCACATCAAGGACCAGTGATGGCCCCAGTCCTCCAAACACACACATGATTAACTTTTCTGCCATTAATAGTCCTATTGATTTCAGTGGAACTGCTCATGGTAGTAACATTTATATCTGCATATGTGTTTGTAGGTTCAGGGTTTAAGACAGAATCTTCTGCTGAGCATCCCATGTGGATTTTCATCAAGTGACAATCTAGCTGTAGGTTCTCCACAAAGATCTTACCTTTTCTCCCTTGTTGCCAGGATCTCCCTATATATATAAAAAAAAAAGATTGAAAAAATAAAGTGAAGATACAGCACATTCTTAAATTACTAACAGGAAAAATATAGATAATCTTATCAAGTATAATGAAGTTTAAATATAGTTATAAGAAAGTCCATTTAAGTTGTCATCTTCTGTAAACTTCAAGAAATGGTGTTGTCCCGCTCCATACACACCCTCCCCGCACCCCAGAACAGTAGATAGACAAATATGTCATTTACCAGAAAAAAATTCTACTGCATTCCTAGCAAATATAATCTCTACCCTAGACTGATTTTCAAATTAGATTGAACCATTGCATTACTGTCAAGTTTATTGACTGTGAATCTTCAAGAGTTCAAACTGAGGGAATACCAGATGAGGGACCTATTCGTGGCAGCTATGCAGATGAGATCTTTATTTTGTGAACTTCAATTCTCCCTTGCAGATGACTATAATGCTGGTCAATGCAACACACTGTCACTTCAAAAGTTCCTGTTATCACAAGGGCCCCATTTTAGGAAAGCATTTAAGCACATGCTTAGCTTAAACAGGCGCTTAAAGTGCTTTCCTGGATACAGATGCTTTTCTGAATCAGGAGCTAGTTCAGATACATATTATAAATAATAATATGAAACATCTGCATAAAAATTTGAAATCTAGGACCAGATTCTCAGTTAGTGTAAATCAACACAGCTCTCTTAAAGTCACTGGAGCTATGCCAGTTTATACTAGGTAATGATCTGGCCCTAGCTTTCTAAATTATTATATTCTCAAGAATAGATCTTAATAGGAAAATACTAAGTGATCTACATACCTCTTCACCTTTTTCTCCACTTTCTCCTTTTTGAGAATCACCCTGTCAGGAACAATGGAACCCAATCAAAATATGCAGCACCGTTTTACCAAACATTACCAAATTAGAACCAAGATATATGGACTGAAAATCAACACCAATTTTAACTTAAAGGGTTCCAACTTCTCTTCTATAATGAAGCATATACAGTGCAAAACTTTGACAACACAGAAAACTAAAGCACAGTTATTAGATGTCTGGGATCTTAGGCAGAGGTGAAAGTAAGCCGGTACAGTCCAGTACGATGTACACCATGCCAGACTAGACCGGCTTCCCCAGGCCAGCGATTTAAAGGGCCTGGTCGCTGCAGGGAGCCCCGGGACCTTTAAATCACCACTGGAGTCCTGTTGCTGGAGCCCCGGCAGTGACCCAGGGCTACAGCAGTGATACGACTACGGCAGCGGAGCCCCGGGCCCTTTAAATCGCTGGAGCCACCCGCGGGGCTCCCAGCTGCCGCCACTACCCCTAGGCTTGGGGCTCTGTCAGAGATTTAAAGGGCCCGGGGCTCCACTGCGGTAGTGGGGGCCGGGAGCCCTTGTCCCTTTAAATCACTGCCGGAGCCCTGGGCTGCCGCTGTTACCTCGGGGCCTCCGGCAGCGGGGCTCAGGCAGCGATTTAAATGGCTCGGGACTCCGCTGCCCTTTAAATCGCACCCTAGCCCTGGGGCTCCTAGAAGCCTCTGCAGCTGGTAGCTCCGGGGAGTGATTTAAAGGGCCTGGGGCTCCCAGCTGCCACTACCACAGCCAGAAGCCCAGGCCCTTTAAATCAAGATTTAAAGGACCCGAGGATTTAAAGGCCCCGCCTCATCCGGTTGAGAACCTGCCTCTTCCGGTTGAGGCCCCAGCCCCTGCTCAGGACTCCAGAGTACTGGTAAGTCCTATAAGGCCTGGTCTACACTGGGGGGGGGGGGTCAAACAAAGGTACGCAACTTCAGCTACGCAAATAGCGTAGCTGAAGTCGAACTACCTTAGTTCGAGTTACTTACCCGTCCTCAAGGCGCGGGATCGACGTCTGCGGCTCCCCCATCGACTCCGCCACCGCCGTTTGCGGTGGTGGAGTTCCGGAGTCGACGGAAGCGTGTTCGATGAGACGCGATATATCGAACTCCGAGAATTCGATTGCTACCCGCCGATCCGGCGGGTAGTGAAGACGTACTCTAAGTTAATTTCACCCCTGATCTTAGGCCCCAGTTCTGCAAACTGATCCTAATAAACAAAGCCCAGAGGCCGCACAGAGCCTCATTGACTTTAATACAGCTCTACAAAGGTGCAGGGGTCTGCCTGCAGAGAAGAGCTTGAAGAACTGGCATCTTAATTTGTTCAATCTGATAAGGATTTAGATTCAAATACTATCCTTGTATGCTGCTCTGATAGATTTCAACAGGATCCTTTGAGGGCAGAATTCCATGCTTGAATATTGATTTATGGCATGTTGTACTGTACCTTTTCTCTGCTTTCCTCATTTGCATAGTTTGAATAAAACTAGAAGAAATTGGCATTCATTTTAAAGAGAAAACTCTGTCAATTTACCTTGTCTCCTTTTGGTCCTTGCTCACCTTTATCCCCTCTACTACCAAGTCTTCCCTTAAACAAAACAGGAAAATATTATGAACATCCTAATTATATGTTTCTGGTTTCTTTAAAACTGGACCAGGAAGGAAGGCAACAATGGCAAAGGGAAAGGTTTAGGCAAAAGTTCTACAGTGAAGCAGAGAGAGAAAGAGGAGAAGGAGCTTGGACAGGCATAAGACTGTTTTCATTAGTCTGATAAAGTTCCTTGCTCAGTATTAGAAGACATGATTCTGGCTGTGATTCTTTACCCATGCCCAGTGTAAATATGTTTTCCTTCTTCAACATTAGCAAAATAGAATCCAAGTAAACCTAATGAACTAAGGTGCAACAGAAAACATAACACACTTCCTCGCTGCTACCTTTCAGAGACATTCCAGTCATTTTTTACTAGTATTATCACATAAAGAATATGAATTGGTTGTCTCTTCTCATAATATGTTTTACAGAACAGATTAATGCCAACATTCTGCAGCTGTAAGGCCAAGAATTTTTCCCACCACCTTCCTGGTCCATGAGACCAAGTGTGATGTGGCATGTACAAAGGGTTGGGCTGGAAAAGGAAGCCGAGGTCCTGGGATTCTTGTTACATACCATACCGTGATCTAATAATTTTGGACAAAATAACTTAAATGTCTTAGACATTAAATTCTGACAAGAGACTACAAAAAAGTGCAGGAAAGCTCATTTCTGGACTTGTGTTACCCAGCAGTAGTAAGGGATGGTAGGCCTGCCGCCATATTCTGGTTCCACCAGGGGCTGGCCAGTTAGTCCAGTGGATAAGGTGTGGTGTAGCCTATGAGATGGTCTAGGTTAAGAAATAAGTAAAAATAGTGCTAACTGGCACTTTTCACAAGTTGGACATGAAAACCCTAGTATCCTAGACAACATTATTTCTCATTCATTATAAATAAATGTTTATTAGTTTCAGGCTGTGAAACAGATATTGCTAGACATCTACTGTGTGTTTTGTTAGCCTAAACAGTCACTGCATTCTCAATATCCAACTAAATAGTTTAGAAAGTACTTTCTGGTCAGCTAAGAAACTAAAACCAAATTCTTTTTTGATTCTATAAACTAGAATTGCTCCAACTCTAAATTTGCATCTGTTCTATAAAGTACATAAAATGCATGATTAAAAGCTACATCGGGGTCAGCAACCTTTCAGAAGTGGTGTGCCAAGTCTTCATTTATTCACTCTAATTTAAGGTTTTGTGTGCCAGTAATACATTTTAATGTTTTTAGAAGGTCTCTTTCTATAAGTCTATAATATATAACTAAACTATTGTTGTATGTAAAGTAAATAAGGTTTTTAAAATGTTTAAGAAGCTTCATATAAAATTAAATTAAAATGCAGAGACCCCTGGACCGGTGGCCAGGACCCGGGCAGTGTGAGTGCCACTGAAAATCAGCTGCATACTGCCTTTGGCATGCGTGCCATAGGTTGCCTACCCCTGAGCTACATAAATATTGTATTTGGTAAACTGAACTGGTTCTCAGTTTTACAGAATACCTTGACAATCCCAAGCATCATCTTTTTGTTGGCCGAATATATCTTTAAGTGCTTCATCATCTGACTGACACGGCATCTGGCTAAGATTAGGCAGAAGAGCTACAATATTATGCTGTGACTTTACAGCCGATCACTCAGCCTACAACATTAAGATTTTCCAGGTCACTCAGACACCAACTGCATCTGTTAGCCATGGAGAAGCCAGCTACCACAGAAATAAGAGACAGAGATATTTGGAATAAGAGACAGAGATATTTGCTTGAGCAACAAAGCTCAGCTCTGACTTTGGATTCAAATTGCCCCAAAGCCTGGGGTGCTCAGATTCAGACTTTTGGCTTCTACCCATTTCTATGTTGAATCTTTGTGATGTCCTTCTACGTTGGAGGAGACAGGCTGTGGGCATATGTAGCATAGAGGCCCTGATAGCCTTCCATCACAACTAGGGTTTCTTGATTTGTGCTTCAAAATCAGGTACCAATTTAGCCAACCTAGATTTCAGCATAGTGGGTTCTTTTTTTTTTTTTTGAAACATCACTAAGAAGATTCTCTGTTTGGAGGTTTCAGGCCTTCATTAGGGTATATGAAATCCATCATTTCAAAAACCATAGAAACAAAATTAAACATTTACATTACAGCATATGGAAGGCTGAGATCTTGCTTTCATACAAACTGTAACCATTTTAAAAGACTGTTCTGGCAAACATCCATAACGTTCTGCCTTGACCTCTGGTTAGAATTCATATTTCTGAAGCTTCCTAACAAATAATATATATACTTACAGAAGGGCCGGGTGGTCCCTGGTCTCCCTTTTGACACTCACAGGACTTCCGCTCACACTAAAGGGTTAATAGAAATATTTTAGAAAAATATTCAAATTTAGTATTTCAAATTTTAGAAGCACTTTTAAATCAGTATTTTTGGCTAGGACATGAGCTAGCTGAAGCACAAAATCAAGCAGTCAGAAAATAAATGATCTTATAAAATGAGACTTCCTGTAACAAACCATATGCCACTTCTACACTGCACAATCTCAGTTAAAATAATCCCTTAAATCTGTTCCATCTCAGTCTTTGTTTTGCACATACTGTATTACAAATATTTTGAAAAATGTTTTTCTTAATAGCCAAATCTGTTATACAATATAAACATTTCAGGTAGTGGACACATAGCATGTAAAGTTACCCACCAATTTTGGACATGAATCTCAATTTTGAGGCAAGTAGACTGCCACATTTTATGAGACAGGCAAGTAATTTATACCCAGAGTAGCCCCAATACCCTTTCAAAGGAAAAGTTTCTTAAATTGTAAAACTGAATATCGCCCACTAATGAGCAGTGTTTGGGGATTTATGGTGAGAAGGGCTGGAAGGAATGGATGAGTGTTAATATAAAAGTCACCATATTTCTATACAAATAATAGAGCCAGATTTTGTCACCCTTATTTACATTGGATAGTACCTTATTCCTCAAGTAGTCCCATCCATCCCAATGATTCTGCTTAAGGAGCATTACTCAGTGTAAGTAAAGGTAGAAGAATCTGGCCTAACAATTAATATAAAAAACTGTCTGATTTCTGACACACTGGTTTTTGAGAGAATTCTTCTTCTGTTCTGTGAGGAAATAAAAACATAGCGCTACTACATTTGTATTCAGATATCAGTAGTGAAGGAAATGGTACAGCCTTGATGTGCTGATTAAAACATGTTACACTGATAGTAGTCAAATCTTGTAACACTTACCCGGTTGTTAAATAAGGCAACCTGGGAAGGAAAAAGAAGAAGAAAAATATATTCTCTTGTAAAATATACCAGTTTATTAATTTAACCAAGGTGTTTCCTATAAAATATATTGTTTCCAAATACCATTCCAAGAATGGTAAATTAAGTGAATGGTTCAACCTTTAAGTGTGCAGTTCTTACACTGATGAACACTTAGTAGGCCTACTCGTGCCATATTCACTGAGAGAGACATGTAGCATCATAGGAACATATCCTGACAGTTTCATAAGTTCCAAAAGCAGATGAATTACAGGTGTTTTGCTGTGTAGCTTCTCTTAGGGCATGTCTTACATTGCAGCACAGATACACAGGCAGACACTAGCTCTGCACAAGCTAATGTACTGTGCCAGCCCCAAAACCTCTGTTTTCTAGGGGGCCATCAAAGATCTCATATTTCTTTGCTTAAATTTCCTTAAATCACAATGACTCTGATCCTATCCACCCTCTAGAGGGAGTTATTCATATCCAGCAGGAGGAGAATAGGTCCCACAGAATGGCTGGAGGAGGTGTGGAACTTTCAGCTGCATATACTGATGCCTAGGAATATGTACTGAAAAAATGTGTATAATGTAACACCAGCCAGGAAGATACCACCAATGGGCCAGCAATGCTAGTATGTAACATCTAGTCAGAATCTTTACCTTGGAAAAGTAGCAAATATAAGAAGGACAAAGAGTCAAAATGCAAATAGCTAAACCTGAGATCTTGGCTCACTGCACAATGTATGACGAGATCATGAAAATGCATCAGTCAATAAAGAGAGCTACTCCAGATTTATACCAGTGTAACTCGGAGAGGAATTTGGCCCATTACATATTGATTAAAATATACGATATAGTGGATTTGATTTTAAAATGTTTGTTCTATAAATATGTCAAAGGACATCTATCTAACACAGGGCAAGACATAAATTAGTAAAACTCTTATAGTTGCCTTTTACCAATTGCCATCAGTGTCTGAGAAGTCTCCAGATGTTTCCTTAACTGCACAGCTTGTCCATGTGCTTTTACACATATGTGATAACTAGTCACTATATCTGGTTTTAAAACTTTCCAAACTAGTTTTAACATGCTTTTAGAGTGACTTAGTGAAATGTAAACATTAAGAAAACCCTTACAATATTTCTTCTTGTGTAATTACTGAAAAGCTAATTTAATTCTAAACATGTTTTCCCCTTATTTATCTTAGCTTATTGTTTACAGCCTCTTATCCTACATGAAAATACTTTCAGTAGCATTGAAAAGAAGTTCCACAGTAGCCTATCTAAACTCTTTGACTATTCCACCAGAGCTCACAAGTCAGTGCCGCTAATTCCAGCCCACACCACCTTCAGAACTGTGCTGGTATTTACTGTCAGCTGTTAAAACAATTTTGGACATACTGCTTACTATATGTGTGCACTACATTGGATTTTTTAGTGTGCTCTCTAAATGAGAACAGTAGGAGACTTACACTGCTTTTAAGTTGTGATCCAATGCCTACTGAAGTCAGTAAAAAACTTCCATTGTCTTCAATGGGCAATGGATCAGGCCCTTAGCATGTGCTTGTGAATAATCTAATTCACTTCAATGGAATTACACACAATACATAAAGTTATGTATGTATATAAGTCTTTGCAGCATCAGGGTTTTAGTCTCCATACTTTTGCGTGTGAGTTTGTATAATTAGATCAAAATCAAAATGTTGATTGACACGATGTCAAAATTACTAGTAACAACATAAAAATTACAGGACTGGGGCTTTAGCGTGCAAGCATTTTGGAGTACAAGGCTATTTTGGCAGCACAGATAGCTCTGCAAGGATGGTGTTAGATTTTGGTGATCTAAGTACAGCACAATTCCTTGAAAACTAGGAGGCACACTGGAATTATGAGTAACTATCCCCCAAATTATATTGAAAGATGGCACAAAATTCTGCCTTGCCCAAAATGTTGTTTGACCGAAGGCTGGGCCTGTGAATTGAACTGGATTCATGGTGCCTCAGATCTTTTTCACAGCTGAACCACTCCACCTATTTCTGCAGCATTGCTTAACCTTAAGTATTCAAAAGCCATCATGAGACAGGTCCCAAAAAATCATCAGATTGTTTTAAAAATCATTCGATTAAAAAAGAAGTTGGCTTTTTTATTTGCTGTTTGGTTTTTGAACTGTTCAGGTACGCTCATGTAATGTCTTCAAACTTTTCTCTGCAATCAGGAGGGGTAGAAATTTAAGAAAGGAAATAAGACTGTACCTTATTTTCAGATTAATATGTGTCTATATCATCATCAACAACAAAATCTACCACTGAGAAAAGGGAAGAGAAATGTAACCATTCACAGTTACTTACCAATTGCTCTTTTATTTTCTCTGAGAGATTAGGATCATTTAGGATTAGAACAGATTCACTAGGAGAATTCCCAGATATCAAATGTAGGTTTGATTTATTGGCCTTTTTACTAGACAGTCCAATAGTAATGAATGATATTCCCAGATCTCTGGCTGCTGCAGATATCGATTGGACATCAGGACTCTTTGGATGGTCAATACCGTCAGTCATCAACAAAGCCACTTTTACACTTCCTTTACGACCTTCAGTTTTAAACAGTTGAGTGGCATTGGAAATTGCATAATAGGAGTAGGTGCCATGCCCAATATAGTTCATTTTCGTGACTTCCTGCTTAAAGTTATTTAGGTCTTTCCAGGCTACAAAGGGATGGTCAATTTTGACCGTACTGCTGAACTGCATGATTGCCAGTTTGACATCATACTTCTGGAATTTACCAGGTTTTATTAGGAAAACTTTGTCACTTAAGTTGTTAACAAAATCTTTCTGCTCACTGAACAATGCATTTTTTGCACTTTCAGAACTGTCCAAGATAAAGACCATGTCAATGAAGCACACAGGATCTGTAATGGAACGAGAAAGTTACAATAATAATTCTGTCTTAAGGGTATATACCTGCTTCCAAGATTTTAAATTAAGGAAGCCACTGCAACATTCCCAAACCTCCCCCATCATTTCTTTTTAGGAGGTAGAGACAAATTCTGCTCTATAGTACTTCATTAGCCCAATATTTCAGATTTTACATCACACTTACATCAAAGATTATTTTTATCACAGTAATATTACAACAAAATATAACTTTTCTGACAGCAAATTCAATATGAAAAATAGTTGTTCAATTTCTCATAATGTGTATCATTCAGAAGTGATATATATTTAGATGAAAACAATAGATCACATTACAATACAATGTAGATGTGAAATGTGCTGCTATATATTCCAGGACTCATTAGCAAACACATAACAAACAAAAAATAATCCCACACATGTATAATTTCTCATTTCCTTGGAAATTATCCTGGAAAGCTTCTAGGAAACATTTTATACAGCCTATTGCAATTTCTAAGAAAAGGTTTTACCCTGAAAATCATCTTTTCTTGCAAGAGGATTTGGCTTTTGTCCCTTCTTTCTGTTTTGTCCATAGGCTACATGATCCGTTGCGACAGCCAAAAATAAAAGGCAAAAGGCAAAATGTTTTTTCCACATAGTGACTGTGATCCAAAATCAGATGACTTACTATTCCTATTAATAGAAAACAAAATAGCTATTAATGCTTCAATAATAAAATTCATAGACATATATTGTGTATATATAGAACAAAATTTTGTACTGAGCATTTTTCAGTTTCTAGGTACAGTATCTCAGAAAGATTTACTGAGGAAGAAATTAAAACAAAATAATTCTGTGCCCAAGTAGGAAAACACAGCAGCCACTGCAGTGTGAGCTATAGCTCATACATCCTTGGACATTATATACTGTTTTACTAAGAAAAAAACATGTGGGATGGGACAAACAAAATGTTCCCTACTCTTTGTAAAAATATTCACTGCTATCTTTAACTTTCATTTGGACATCCAACTGAGCTGGTTAAACGGGACCTCAGTTAATATATAATTATCATCCCATTTAAATGATAATAACAGAAATATTACAGAAAACACTGATTATATGTTTGCTTTTCTAGATCGAAAAGTCCACTTGCTTAACAATACACAGGAACTTGTTTTTCATGTCTCTAAACTGCACTTTTGCACACAGATATATTAAAAAGATGTTAAAAGTCCATTATGTAATTCTTTTTTTTATAAAGGCAATAGTTTACCAGTGAAATTCTGCAACTTAATATTTTATCACTTATTTCTAAAAGGATGGATACAATGTTTTTTATAAAAATACCATTATGGGATCATATCTATGATATCTGATGGTAAACTGAATAGATCATTAAAAAAATTGCCTTCAATCATTCTGTTAACTAATTTCCACAATGCACTGATAGCTATTAAACCTGAATTACAAAAAAGGTCTTCAATTTAGAGCAATTCATTTTAATCATTAACACTAAAGATTACTTGCTAGTACATAATTGTATAATAAAAGTCCTTGTTAAATATTAATTTTGAATTCCATTCAGTACCTACACATTTAAAATCATTAATGTATTCTTCTGAGAAGATAAAAGGGAAAATGCACAAAACAAAACAATAATAGAATGACTAGAATTATAATAAGCAATAAGCTTCACAATCAGTTTCACACAGTTTCTGTTCAAGTCTCAGATGAGTTTATTTCAATTTGATAAGCGTTCTAAACTGTTTATGACTTACCTTATAAATCAAGCAAACAGCAAGTTGGGGTTTAAAAAAACTGTAAATAAATGTGACTGAAAAATACATTTCTGTTTAAGAAAATAAGGCAATTTCTAAATAAATAATCTGTCCAGTTGTAAATAAGGGTTACCTTGCATCTAGATCTTTCATGGTCCTTTATTCATGTTTTGTTTGTCAAAACTGAATCCAGAGTGGCCAGGCATTTAGCCAGCATTACAGATCTGGGTGGGAATAGTTTAAAGGGACACTGTCCTATGAACATATTAAAGTCTTACAAGTTATTTGAAGACCAGTTTGAGTGTTTTCTGTTTTCCATAATTAAAGTTTTATATAGAAATACTAATGATCAATTACCTGTAATAATAATTATCAGTTATCCGTATCTGTATCTATGCCTTTTTCTGCTATGCCTCTGCCCTCCTCTGTGCTGATGTATGGAAAAGCACCTGTTGTAAGTGCCAGGTAGAATAGAGCCCCAAAACAATATAGTTTTATGTTCCATAATATCTTGCATGCAAATTGTATGTTACAGAGAAAAATTAGACAGTTAAATAAAAAACAGCTGGGGAAAAGAGATATTATAGACGCGTAGCTTTTAAGGCAGGAAGATATCATTCTGATCAATTAGCATGACCACCTGTACAAACAAGTTATAGAATGTCACCAGTATTTTCTACAGAGTTCCATAACTTGTAGATGAAAGTTTTGGAAAGACATTCAGTTAATGATTACAAGCGGTGGAGAATTTACCATATCCCTTTAACCTGTCCAGTGGTTAATTACCCTCATTGAAAAATGTGCACATTATTTCCAGCTACAAATTTTCAAGCTTCAACTTGCAGCTATTGTATCTTATGTATTTATCTGCTAGATGAAAGAGCCCTCTATTTCTAGCATTTCTCCCTGGGCAGGTACTTAACAATAGAGCTGTTCGGAAAAATCTCTTCTTTTTTTTCCACAGAAAATGTCAACTTTTCAGTGAAACTTTTTTCAACTTTTCATCCAAAAACTGAAATGTTTCGATTCAAAGCCTGATGAGATTTTTAGTTTAGACACCTTGTGCTCCCATTCTCCTCTATGGACTGGGCTCTCAGGCTGGACTACATCTTCCATGATGCAACACTTCCTCCCTTCTTAGTGAGGGGAGAGGTTCCATGATAGGAGTCCCTTCTCTTTTATAAACTAAATAGATTGCATTCCTAAAGTCTGTCATTGCAAGTTATATTGTCTAAACCTCAGATCATTCTGGTAGCTTATTCCTGAGCCCTCTCCAGTATTTCAACATCCCTTTTAAACTATAGACACCAGAACTGGACACAGTATTCCAGCAATGGCATCACCCATTGTAGTCCACTGGGGGGAGTGGCTCCTCCCCTTTCGCATCTGTGGGCAGCCAATCCACCCCACTACGTCTCTGGGGGTCGCCTGACATGGGGAATCAGCAGGGCAACGGGAGACGTGAGCTTGGGCCTGTGATTAGGGCCAAACAACAAACACCATTACGGAGCCCCAGCCCCTGGTCAGGGCGGGACAGCGAAGAGTCTCGGGCTCAGGGCTATAGTTAGGCTTGGCAGCAAACAGTCAATTAGCCCAGACCCTTGATCAGGGCAGAGCAGTAGAGAGTCTGAGGGCTCAGGCCTGCACTCAGGCTGAGCAGCAAATAGTTGGGCCTCCTAGCTCTGGTGGAGGGCCAACAAGCGCAGGCTTCTTGCCTAAGAGACGGGGAGATTGCCACCCACGGATTGGGGTGGCAGGCTGGACACAGGCCCACCCACTCCACTGTGTCCTGGTCCAGAGCCCTAGCAGTGGTAGAGCGGTCTGCCACCGGGACAGCGGGGATCCTGACCCCAACACGCTGACTCACTTGCTGTCAGTGTTGCAGCCAGACAGGGGTTGGCTACCCCTGGGCCACTTCTGAACTCCCCTTCATGGTGTACCTGGCTCTGTAGAGGGTAGTCCTGGTCATCGGGAAAGAAGGCCTCTGTTAGGGCTTGCAGCTCCTCCGTGCTCGGGTCAGTAAATTTTGCCCAGGGGTTGAACTTTGAATTGGACAGTCTGAGAGACTGTGCTCTTTTTATGGCTGGACTGAGAGGAAACTGAGGCAGGTGCTTCTGTTGTGCCATGGCTTGATGCAATAGGGTGCCCCAGTTGAGCCTGCCCCATGACAGGCCCAGCATAACTAAACTTATGCTCAAATAAAGAATTAAGGTATATTCAAACATACTGAGCTTCAGATATGCACACAGCTCCCATTGATTTCAGTAGGAGCAGTGTATGGCTACTGAAGGTAAGAATTTGGCCCATTGTTAATCCATTTACAGGATATTTTAACAGTCTATGGAGTTAAGTATGGGTATGGATTCTCTCCAGATGTTTCCGGATTCTTAGCTTTCTAGGAGAAGGGCATCTGAAAGAGACAAAAGGAAAAAAAAAGGGAGTGAAAACAAAAAAAATAATCTACATGGACCTTTCCTGTCTTTTTTGGTCTTGAGACTTCTGGGTGTGGTTGGTTTATTTGGCTGAGTCTGAATGAATCCTTTGCTTCTGTGAACAATATGTGTCATATACCTGCAGCAGAGAAGGGACTACGCAAGCACTTGCAGAATGTTGTAATGTCCTTCTAGTGATGGTTATTGATCTGGGGTACACATAACTACATTGTTAAAACAACAAGCGTTCCAAACGATGCTAAGGCAAGTAAGCTTGATGCCTTTCACAACAATACCCTGCTTCAATTTTTAGGCCCCCTAGAATGCTGCTGGAGTGCTACATTATAGTGCACAAACTGATTACCAGTAAGAACATCCTAGTCACCTGATTAAAAAAATTCCTACACTTCCATTATTAAGGCTGGTTATTTGCCACAACAAAAATGAAAAACTGTCATGGTGAAAAAAGATCAAGTAATAATTTTAGATAAAAAGATAGAAATTATGGCACATTTTAAAATTAAGTTGTTTCTCATGAAAAACTTTACTATACTAGTATGCTAGTATACTACTACTGTATACTACTGTATACTACTACTGTGTACTGTAGTATACTTTACATATACTTTACTTTACTGAATAATAAAAAATGTGTAGAAAATTAAAAAATATGTAACTGATAGTTTAAATCCACTTAAATACTTCTATTCAATGCACTCAACATATACAGAACAAACTCTGTAAAAAATCATTGAGGAGTCTTGGTCAGTGGCAGGCTGACTGAGATGAGACATTGAGAAACCATTATTTTCTCTAAAAGTCCCATTTTTTGGTAATAAAAGTAATGGCTGTGACAAACATACAGCCTTACCTACTATGGACAAAAGTATTACATTGTGCTTGAAAGAAAGAAAAATACTGTAAGTTGGGAGGGGAGAGAATCAATCCTTTTATTAGAGTAACACCATTTATAGAGTTCAGATTGTTCAGTATTCTTCAATAGGAAAAACTGTGCAAAGAAAGGAAACAAATTACTTGGGCTTTTCCAGTCAAACACATAGCCTTCCTAGTAGTATCAAATATGAAAGATGAAGATTTAACCCAAAGAAGAAAGATGAAGCTTCTATACATGTTACCACTTGGGGCTTTTTCTAAATGTTAAACTATTACTCATGATTGTGTTTGACTTTCTTGGCAGCATGAACTGCAGCAGATGGTGTTTGACATGCTACCGCCTCTGTAATGTAGTATAGATAATCCTGTCTCACTGCCCCGTTTCTGGTTCCCTTTAAGAGAACTGTACAGCAATTGCACTGGATGGGGACCACCCAAATGTGCTTAAATTTTTTCCTCCAGTGTTTAAACAATAGTCAAGAGACAGGCTAACTTGAAGCCTTTGCATAGCTAAAGTTCATTTCATAAATGTTTAATATAAACTTTGATGTGGGATATTTTGGGAGGAATTATGTACGTTATTAACCATAGAGCCAGACCACTGGTTATTTGCTATGAAATGTGTCATGGTGCTTACTTTCACTCTATGACATCATTAGCGAATGTTTTTTATGACCTCTACTTGTCTACTGCCCTCACCTGCGGGTACCACCCCTGAAGGTCCCATTGGCCGCGGTTCCCCATTCCCGACCAATGGGAGCTGTGGGGGGCGGTGCCTGCAGGTGAGGGCAGCACATGGAGCCCTCTGCCCTCCTCCCCCAGGGGCTGCAGGGATGTGGTGCTGGCCACTTCCAGGAGCAGCGTGGGGCCAGGGCAGGTAGGGAGCCTGCCTTAGCCCCACTGTGCCACGGGGCTGGCAATCCAGACCCAGCCTGCAGGCTGTAGTTTGCCCTCCCCTGACTTAGAAAGGTAGGAATAGGGGCAGAAAATAACAAAATGAGATTTAGCATAGAAAAATATTTAGGGGAAATAATCCAAAACACATGTGTTCAATGAGAGGGGGAAATGTCAAAACCAGTTATGCTAAAAAACATCAACCAGTATGGGAAAAAGTGGACCACAAATTACACATGAGTCTGTGTTATGTTTCCAGGTCAAAGGAAGCCAGACATGCCTTTTTAATGAACTACACTGAATTTAATTAGGTGAGAATAAGAACAACAAGAAAACATTTAACAAAAACAAATCAAGATGGACCACAGAATGGTACCATACTTAGAAACTACATCCAGCCCACTGCATTCATAAGTCAGTCTCCAACAACTCCAGCTGCAATTTACAAGTCTTTTAAAATGTGGCACACAGACTGTTCCAGACACCATGGTTTGCTAGGTGATATAGTAGCCAAAAAGTCCAAATCTATCAAGTCGTGTAATAGTCTCCCAAGAAAAACAGTGTAAGCCCCATCACCTGAACCATTTAAAACTACTCAAGAGGGAGAACATTAAAAATGTATTGTAGGTAACAATCCTGCATTGGCAGGGAGCAGGCCGGGATAAACTTTTATCTGTCTCTGATTCATATGGTCTAAATGATTTTCCTGCCGCCAATAATGAATGCACACAATGGACTTTTCTATGTTATATGTAGCATGGCCACCTAATCTTGCAATACTTTCTCCTCTTCTTTATACTTTGTTTCTTCCTCTTTCTTTCTACTTTTTCTGTTCTAAAGATTAATATTACATAGTAATACTATGTAGTATTAATTACTAATAGAGGCCAGCATCCAACATCTGTTGGGATAGTGATGATATTAGTGATGATTGAGATACAATTCATATAACTAAGTAGTATATATATCACCTACACCAGGGATTGGCCGCTGCTGCTCCAGAGCCGCACGCGGCTCTTTGGCTGTCCCCTTGTGGCTCTCGGCCAGCGGCACAGCAGGGCTCTGGCCCCACACCACTCCAGGAAGCGGCTGGCTGCTGGCACATCTCTGCGCACCCCTTGGGAGGAGGGGGGCAACAGGTTTCTGTGCACTGCCTGCGCCCGCAAGCACCACCCCCACAGCTCCCAGTGGCCGACTCCTGGCCAATGGGAGCTGTGAGGATGATGCTGGGGGTGGGGGCAGCGTGCGGAGCCACCTTCCTTCCCACCAGGGGCGCGCAGAGTTGTGCCAGCAGCCAGCTGTTTCTGGGAGCGGCGTGGGGCCAGAGATCTGCTGCACCACTGGCTGGGAGCCGCCTGTGGTAAGTGCCTCCTGGCCAGAGCATGCACCTCGCACCCCCTTCCGCACCCCAATCCCCTACCCCAGATCAGAACCCCCTCCTGAACCCAAACTCCCTCCCAAACCCCGGATCCCCTCCTGCACCCCAATACCCTGCCACAGCCACAGCCTCCGGAGCCCCCTCCTGTTCATATTCAAATTCAAACTCCAGAAGTCTCATTAAAAGTATTGGTGAGTAGTAATAACTTTAATATGTTCAATTATTATTAGTTGATAAATTCTAATTTTACAAGTAGCTTTGTGTGTGATGCGGCTCTCGAAATATTTTGGTCAAAGACAAAAACAAAAAAATGGCTCTTCTTCTTTGAAAGGTTGCCGCCCCCCTGACCTTCACTATCAACATATTTTGTAGTATGTAGTAGCATATCCATTCAATCAACTCAACCCTCATAGAGAAAATCACTGCATACTTTTGACTGTGTTCAAGAGTTATCTTCACTGCCAGTAGAGTCAAAGGAGAGTTGATTTAATGGATTTTCAGCCCATCTCCAATAGTTTTTAGCTCATTTGGGGCACGCAAATCTGAGCCTTAACCACACAACACTCAGGAAATATTAAAATTTACAATTCTTGGACAAAATGTCCTCCAGTTATCAGAGTGTTTGTAAAATCTGGCACCCGTCATGAACATCTGATATTCTGGCAACAATGATGTCCGCATTGATTGTATTTGTGTATCTGTGGCTGGGAAGTCTGTAAATCTGTTCCACATATATGGGTCATCTTTGTAGTTTGTGAAACCATTCTGTAAGGATAATCCCAGCTCTTGCCTTTCTTCTCAATTTGCTACTGCGAGGAGCTATATATTATAGATATTGATTTTTAAGGATGAGAGCTTTACAGTTCAGTACTTTATTTTCTTCAGCTACTCAGCCTGATCAGGTCTTTGCATTTAAAAAAATATCAAATTTGATGTGAAGAGTGTCCATCTCCAGGTTTAAGATCTGGCTTAATATTATTAATTCTGTTTACTAAGCTATCAAGTGTAGCAACCCTGTTTGCAATAGCTGTCTGCACCACATCAAATATTCTTTTTAGTTCATCTAGCTAGGGCTGTCTGCATGCTCGCTCAGATTGTATGATCTCACTAAGTATCTGTCATCCACACTGACCAGTGGGTTATACCTGTACCATATGCTGCTTCTCCTGTATCAAATGCACAATGTAACCTCTTGGTATGAAAAGTTAGTCTCTAAGTTTATTTCCCTTTACTTCTCACATTATTTATTGCTTTGTTTTTTATAATCTATGTTTGGGTGAATGTACACTTGAATTACATTTTTGCAAATATAGGTTATGTGACAATATATTATATGCTGCTTGTAGCTCTCCCCAAGCCCCTCTTCACTCAGAACCTTCTTTTTGTTCCAGCTAACTCATATGTGGATTAGATATCTGTAATGTATTGCCCTCCTTTCTTCCCTATTCCATTTCTAACCTCTAGTAACCTACCCTGATACTGTTATTCTGGTTTAGTATTTCAACCAAAATCCTCATTGGTAAATCTTTAGTGGTAAAATCTATTATTCTGCCTATTGAGAAAGGTCTACGGATTTAAGTAACTGGATACCTAGATACTATTTGTCCACTAACCAGTGGCTTTTATTTTTATATTTTGGCACAAATGACTCACTTCAGGATTGCTTTTTCCTTTATTTCATAGAGCAGGTAAGATTATGTAGCTCTGACGCATACAGATCTGTCTGACAGATGAAACTGAAATTGCTGATCACTTATTCAGGGCCCAATTTTGCTCCCAATTAAGTTGATGGTTAAACTCCCATTGACCTCAGTAAGAGTAGGCTAAAATCCTTCCTTGAAAATGTATCCTTTTGACTTCTCCTAGTTCCTGGCTAAATGGCAACTGAATCCTTGTTTACTTAGAGATTGTTTATGCCTTTTTAAAACTATATTTGATATTTTTCAATGCACTGTACTTGGGATTAAGCTATTGCCAATGTATGTTGGACCTCTAGTTCTTATAGTGGAAAGATATTATGATTTCCTGGACACAACTAAGACTTCTTCTCAGGTCACTCTGAGAATTATTGAAAGCATATATAAAAATTGGTCTGCTTTTCTTTTTTTGGCTTCCTGAAGCACATATTAGCTTTAGAATGTAGTTTTAAATAGAAAATGATATAAACCAAGAGGGATTTATTTAAGCAACTTCATCCATATTTGTTTATACTAATTGCTCTGTTCCACCTTATGTGATGGTCAACCTGCTCCTTTAATGCAGCGCCAAGCTTCAGGACACCCTGAGAGAGCACACGGATTTCCTCGCTGGAATAATGCAAGTGGGCACCTGGCATTTCTTTCTTGCTTGATGCATAGTTTCCTTTGGTTACACTGTTTAGAGAATGTGCAATACTCAGGAGGACCAAAACAGATATTTTGTGCATTGCAACTTATAAAGATTTTTAGCCTCCTACAGATCTGCCAGCCTGTTCTAAGAAAAGTTTCCAAATGGACCACTTTGAAGGTCCCAGCACAGTGGGAGAAAATGTGAATGCGATCAACAAAGTATTTTCAAATTCCACTGTACTAGGCCTCAGGGGAAACTTGTAGACAACTTTAAAATTACAGTTTCTAAAAGCTCTACTCCTTACATTTTAGATTAAGAATGGGGAAATTTGATATTTTCACAATATCAGTTTTAAGACATTCTGAATTTTATGTCAAATTATATTTTGCTGATACTTTCTCCAATAGTCAGGACTGATTGATCAAACTCATTAGTAGAAAAATGCTTTCTTATTCAATCTTGCAAAAGGAAGAGATTGGGGCTCCATCTTGTGGGCTTAGATTGTATATCATTTGATTATCAGGTCAGCTATTTAAGTGCCTTTCAAGGACTGGTTCTCACAAAATTTCTTTTTTATTAATCTAATGAAAGTCATAACTCACCACCACACATACAAAACTTTTTTTTAATTCAGATGCACAAAATAAATAGTCTGAAAGTTAATTTGAGATCTCAGTCCATTACAGCAGGCTGATTTAAAGTTTCATCTCACTTCAGTCAACATACATTTATACTAAAACTCTTTTAATACTTGATTATTTTGACAAGTAGTGTGAACATGGTGTACAAGTATCACTGTCTAAAACAAAATTCTTGTCTCAGCCCACTAGCACTGTGACGTTGCACTCCATATGTTTATGGAGATATGCTTATGCGTGTAAATATAATATGCTTTATGCAAAAGGTCTCTTGTAAGGTATCATTACAAAGCTTATAATCTACTGGTGTGTTCATCCTGTTTGTATGAATGTATCATTCTTGTATCTGAAGCTAGAAATATGAAGTATTTATGCTTTATGCAAAAGGTCTCTTGTAAGGTATCATTACAAAGCTTATAATCTACTGGTGTGTTCATCCTGTTTGTATGAATGTATCATTCTTGTATCTGAAGCTAGAAATATGAAGTATTACTCTGAACTCCTATTTAACTATGCAAAGTGTGGGCCATTAATGGTGGTTTAGGATCTTGATGGCTCCCATTAACCAGGACAATTGGTTATAAATGGCTCTGTTTACTTGTAAGCCTTCCTGTGTTTATGTGAGTCAGGCCAGAAAGAATGGAGGCTTGGGGTTTCACAGGACATCTGACCAATGCACCTGGTACTGGAATCCATCTTAAACCTGGTGCTTTTCCATCTAGAAGGAGAGGTGGGGCCCCAGAGAGACAAAAGATTCCTGCCTTGTGCCAAAGCCATAAAAGGGAGTGGAACAGAACAAAAGGGGCTACCAGTCATGAGAAATCCCCTAGTTACCACCTGAGCTGGAACTAACAAGAACTGTACCGGGGAAAGGATTGGGCCCAGACTAGGAAGGAGTTTAGCCTGTGAAAGAAGCTTATTGGAACATCTCTGAGGGTGAGATTTAGCTGTATTCAGTTTCTTAAATGTATTAGGCTTAGACTTGCGTGTTTTGGTTTATTTTGCTTGGTAACTTACTTTGTTCTGTCTATTATTACTTGAAACCACTTAAATTCTACTTTTATACTTAATAAAATCATTTTTGTTTATTAACAAACCCAGAGTAAATTATTAATACCCGGGAGAGCAAACAGTTGTTCATATCTCTCTATCAGTGTTATAGAGAGTGGACAATTTGTGAGTTTACCCTGTATAAGCTTTGCAGAGTAAAACCGATTTATTTGGGGTTTGGATCCCACTGGGAGCTGAGTGTCTGGGTGCTGGAAATAGGTAACCTGAGTGGTTTTCAGGTTTCAGAGTAGCAGCCGTGTTAATCTGTATCTGCAAAAGAACAAACCGGACAGTCTCTACGCAAAAGAATAAATGGACACAAATCTGACATCAGGAATCATAACATTCAAAAACCAGTAGGAGAGCACTTTAACCTGTCTGGTCATTCAATAACAGACCTGAGGGTGTCAATTTTGCAACAGAATAGCTTCAAAACCAGACTCCAATGAGAAACTGCTGAACTCAAATTGATATGCAAATTAGATACAATCAATTTAGGCTTGAAACGAGACTGGGAATGGCTGAGCCATTACAAACATTGAATCTATCTCCCCATGTAAGTATTCTCACACTTCTTATCAAACTGTCTGTACTGGGCTATCTTGATTATCACTTCAGAAGTTTTTTCTCTTACTTAATTGGCCTCTCAGAGTTGGTAAGACAACTCCCACCTTTTCGTGCTCTCTGAATGTGTATATATATCTCCTCACTATATGTTCCATTCTATGCATCCGAAGAAGTGGAAAGTAGCCCACGAAAGCTTATGCTCAAATAAATTTGTTAGTCTCTAAGGTGCCACAAGTACTCCTGTTCTTTTTGAGTGGTTTTCAGTTAAAGCCTGCAGCTATGGGGGCGTGATTCAAACCTGGGTCTGTGTTGCAGCAGACTGGCGTGTCTGGATCATCAAGGCAGAATTCTGAAGTCCCAAGCCATCAGAGAAAATAGGCTCAGAGATAATTCCAGCACATCAGGTGACAGTCCCAAGGGAGTCTTTGTGACTGAACCTGTCACAAGCACCTGTTCAGAAACATCAGTCAGTTTGGTTCTTTGATATATAAATGTGGAGATCAAAGTTTGGATTACATATTACCAGCAACACACAAATAGTCACTCCTCATAAATAATAAAAGAAAAATCTTGCTAAATTATTGGCTCAATGGCATCCTTTGGCAATGAGTTTCCAGTCTAATTCCACATAATGTGAAAAAGTATTTCTTTTTATCAGTATTGAATTGGCCACCTTTTAGTTTCATTTAACATCCCCTTGCTCTGTGTTATTAGACTGGGAGAGCATTTGTTCTTCCTATCTACCTTCTCCAGACTATTAATTATTTTATATATTTCATTGTGTCTTCTGTTATTTGTTTCTTTTGTAAAGTAAACAATCCCAATCTCTCTACAAATAAGTCAATCTATGCTGTTAATCATTCTTGTCACCCTTCTCTGAACCCCCTTTAATTCTGCTGCTGTAGCTCATCAGAGAGAGATGGCCTTGGGATATTGGGTGGCATAGTCCACAATCACCAGTATGTATTTGTATTCAGCTGCAGATTTTTCTACCAGGCCCACAAGGTCCACGCCTATTCTATCAAAGGGCACCGCTACAGTGGGCAGTGGCACCACTGGGATCTTTCTCTGACCTGTCCTCTGACGCTCAGGCATGATGCATAAAAGTCCTACTCCTCTGAAAAGTTCTACTCTAGTAGAAATGCACACTCATTCTGCTGAGTGCCTTTTCTCTCCCCAGGTGACCCTCACATGGTATCACATGGCCCAATTGGAGCACCCCCCTTCAGAACTTTCTTGGCACTAGCAGCTGCATTTTGACATCCTCCACCTTGGAATCCTTTGCAGCCCGATATGCCCTTTCCTCACCCAGCTCAAAATTGTGCCACTGTTTCAATTGCTGAGGGTCTAGTACTGTGTCATCTGTTCAGGCAAGCTATTCATGAACTTGACCCAAGGTTGGGTTATTCCTTTGTTCTTCTATTAAGTCTGCCTCACCAGATAGTAAGTCCATGTTGAGAGGTGTGACACTGAGGCAATGAGGGTTAAGCAACAAGCAGGCTAAATGACCCCAAATCAACCTTTATGTACATATTAGAAAAGTACTGAAATGGTAAAAGAGGAACATTCCCGGTGGATAGTTACCAAAGCCATGTTAAGTAGACTAAATTCTTTAATATGTATGCATGTATTGTTAGAGAATTGATGGATGTCTGTGTTTACCTATGTCTTATTAGAAGTTTAACAATGTGATCTAATTAGCTTGTAGATGCTAAACTTCAGTTCCTGTCTGTAATGTTTCATTATTATGTTCTATTGATTCAGAGATCAAAAAGGAATATTAACATTTATGTGGAACTGGTGGTGTCATAATATCTTCATTTCTCTTCAAAATTTGTGATGCCACATTGTAAAACTAGCTGTGAACTGCCTGAATGATTAATTGCCTTATGCTAATGAAGGCAACTAGTTACCAGAGTGTGCCTAGGAAATATAAATTATATATATTTATAAATAAATATAAATATGGCAGATATTACCCATTCTTCATCCAAAGAATGTCTGGTGTGATCACTTGCTGCCAAGTGGTTTATCAGCTGAGCTTCAGCTATAAAAGAACTTTGGGACCTAATCCTTACTATCTCATATCTGCTTAAACTTTGTCAGGGGTAGTTCAAGCCGCAAGACTGAGGTCTCCAGGTCTACCCTGGATTATCTCTGCAAATTCTCATGGAAGAATTTGAACAAACTCTGAACATGGTCTGCCTATTGGAATATAACCTATTGAACTGACTCTGGAAGGGCTTTTACAAATTAGCAGCCTCGCCATCTCTACTATGAAACTGACCTAAGAACTTTATTCATATCTGTATATATAATGATCTCTTAATCATAGTAACTGTTGCTTGGCTGCCTGCTATTGCTCGTTTTCCAGGACCCACTTCAGCAGTTTCTCTAAATCCATTTCTGCTTTTTCTTTTCCTCTCTTCTCTGGCCTACTTTCGTGCCTGGGATACTAATCTGCCTGCATTCTCCGCCATGTCTGATAGGGTGCTCAGAAGGCCAGGCAGCCTAGCAGTTAGTGCACCTGACCTCTGGCTCCTTGCCTCTGTCAGGTTAATAGACCAGTCCCAGGCCAGGGCCCTGTGGGAAGCAATACCAGCAGGATCATCCCTGCAGAGAGTCTAAGTCCACCATTCTGGGCTACTTCCTATCCATATGTCCCTTTAATTTGGAGCATGACCCTTTTCACCAAACAATCAATTGCTTAACAAAAGGAGTCCAAATAAGTAGGGCCCCGCAGGACCTGCAGATTCCTAAAAGTGGTGATGGTTGGAGAAGGCATTTCCTGAAGGCCTCACCCACTCTGGGGTCCCACCTCAGATTCAACTATCTGTCTGGCTTCCTGGAGAAGGATTCATCTCTCCTGCAGCCTCTCCACCTCTCTTTGCCTGGGCTTCTGAGCTCCTTTTAACCCACTCCTCCAGTGGGAGCATGCTCAGCAGATCTTTAGGGGAAGGGCTACCTGGGTCCAGTATCGATTTTTAACCCCTTTGTGATGTTGCACTCTATATAATTTTATGAAAATATGCTAATGAGTTTAAATATAATGTAACTGAAATATGCTTCATGCAAAAGGTCTCTTGTAAAATATTATTATAATGCTTATAATCTACTGAGTGTGATCATCCTATTTGTATAAACGTACCACTCTTGTATCCGAAACTAGAAATATGAAATATAACTCTGAAGGCCTATTGTAATTATGCAAAGTGTGGGCCATTAACGGTGGTTTGGAATCTTGATGACTCCCATTAACCAGGACAATTGTCTGCAGATGGCTCTGTTTTACTCCTAAGTCTCCCTGTAATACGTGTGTGCTGGCAAGTGGGAAATTAAGTCATGTGATCATGTCACCTGAACTAGAATCCATCTTTAACCTGGTGCTTTTCCATTGGGAAGGAGGGGGTGGGAACCCAGAGAGGGACAAAGGATTCCCGCCTTATGCAAAAGATATATAAATGGGTGGAACAGAACAAAGGAGGCAGCCATCATGAGGAATCCCCTAGCTACTCCCTGAGCTGGAACAAGGGCTGTACCGGGGAAAGGACTGTGCCCAGAGTAGGAAGGCGTCCAGCCTGTGAAAGAGACTTATTGAAACATCTCTCAGGGTGAGATTTTATCTGTACTCATTTGCGTGTTTTATTTTATTTCACTTGGTAATTTATTTTGTTCTGTCTGTTACTACTTGGAACCACTTAGCCTTGGTCTACACTACGAGTTTAGGTCGAATTTAGCAGCGTTCGATCGATTTTACCCTGCACCCGTCCACACGACGAAGCCATTTCTGTCAACTTAAAGGGCTCTTAAAATCGATTTCGGTACTCCTACCCGATGAGGGGATTAGCGCTGAAATCAACCTTGCTGGGTTGAATTTGGGGTAGAGTAGACACAATTAGACGGCATTGGCCTCCGGGAGCTATCCCAGAGTGCTCCATTGTGACCGCTCTGGACAGCACTCTCAACTCCGATGCACTGGCCAAGTAGACAGGAAAAGCCCAGCAAACTTTTGAATTTCATTTCCTGTTTGCCCAGCGTGGAGAGCTGATCAGCACAAGTGACCATGCAGAGCTCATCAGCACAGGTGACCATGGAGTCCCAGAATCGCAAAAGAGCTCCAGCATGGACCGAATGGGAGATACTGGATCTGATCACTGTATGGGGAGATGAATCTGTGCTATCTGAACTCCATTCCAAAAAATGAAATGCTGGAATATTTGAAAAAATCTCAAATGGCATGAAGGACAGAGGCCATAACAGGGATCCACAGCAGTGCCACGTGAAACTTAAGAAGCTGAGGCAAGCCTACCAAAAAAACAGAGAGGCAAACGGCTGTTCCAGGGCAGAGCTTCAGACATGCCGCTTCTATGATGAGCTGCATGCCATTCTAGGGGGTGCCCCTACAACTACCCCTCCCCCGTGCTTTGACTCCATCAATGGACTCTCATGCAACAGGGAAGCAGATTTAGGGGACGAGAAAGAGGAGAAGGATAAGGACGTTGAAGTTAGCGCACAGCAAGGAAGCGGAGAAAATGTTTTCCCCAACAGCCAGGAACTGTTAATCACCCTGGACCCAGTACCCTCCCAACCCACCCAAGGCGGGCTCACGGACCTTGAAGGCAGTGAAGGCACCTCTGGTGAGTGTACCTTTGTAAATATTGTACATAATTTAAAAGCAAGTGTGTTTAATGATTAATTTGCCCTGAAGATTTGGGATGCATTCGAGGCCAGTACAGCTACTGGAAAAGTCTGTTAACGTGTATGGGGATGGAGCAGAAATCCTCCAGGGACATCTCCATGAAGCTCTCCTGGAGGTACTCCAAAAGCCTTTGCAGAAGATTTCTGGGCAGGGCAGCCTTATTCCATCCTCCATTACCATGCCAGGCCAGTAGCATGTAGTCTGGAATCATTGCATAACAAAGCATGGCAGTGTATGGTCCCGGTGTTTGCTGGCATTCAAGCAACATCCGTATTTATCTCTCTGTATTATCCTCAGGAGAGTGATATCATTCATGGTCACCTGCTTGAAACAGGGAAATTTTATTAAGGGGACATTCAGAGGTGGCCGTTCCTGCTGGGCTGTTTGCCTGTGGCTGAACAGAAATAATCCTCGCTGTGTGCCACGCGGTGGAGGGGAGGGGAGAAGCGATCATCCCAGAGAATAGGGTGGTGTGGAGGGCTTTAGTTGGGTTTGTGCTGCACATTAACCCCAAAACCACAGCCCCTCCTTTTAAATGGCCAAGCCATTTTAAATGGCCAACCCAACGGGTGCTTGGTATGGGACATGAGGGCGCTGCTGTTTGAAACCATTCCCACGTTATGAAGGTTAAAGAAGCCAAAAGACTGTGGCTTACCATGGCTGCCTGCAAGCCGAATTCTGTTGCCTGCCAGCCCTGCATGTGTGATCTCTCACACCAAACCGGCAGGCCCTCAATATAAGAGTCAAAATACTACTCTCCCTTTTTTTCCCTCCTGCAGCTGCAAATGTTTCAATGCTCGCTGTATCGTCTCCATCCCAGAGGTTAGTGAAGATTAGAAGGTGAAAAAAACGCACTCGCAATGTCATATTCTCTGAGCTCACGCAGTCCTCCCACACTGAAAGAGCCTAGCAGAATGCATGGAGGCAGAAAATGTCAGAGTGCAGAAAAGCACAAAATGAACGTGAGGACAGGAGGGACGCGCGAGAGGAGATGTCGCATCAGCATGACAAAAGGAGGCAGGAAGCAATGCTCAGGCTACTCAAGGATCAAACTCATATTCTCCGACGTATTGTTGAGCAGGACAGGCAGCAAGAGGAACACAGACCGCCGCTGCAGCCCCTGTGTGACCAACTGCCCTCCTCCCCAAGTTCCATAGCCTCCTCACCCAGACACTCAAGAATGCGGTGGGGTGGCCTCTGGCCCCACAACCACTCCCACCCCAGAGGACTGCCAAGCAACAGAAAGCTGGCATTCAATAAGTTTTGAAGTGCAGTGTGGCCTTGTCCTTCCCTCCTCTCCTCCACCACCACCCCACCTGTTGCTTCCCTCCTCTCCCGCCCCTCCCAGGCTACCTTGGCAGTTATCCCCCCATTTGTGTGACAAAGTAATAAAGAATGCATAAATTTTGAACAACAATGACTTTACTGCCTCTGCAAGCGGTGATCAAAGGTGGGAGAGGGAAGGCAGTTTATTTACAGGGAAGTAGAGTGAACCAAGGGGGCAGGTTTTTATCAAGGAGAAACAAACAGAACTTTCACACCACCCCTGACCAGTCATGAAACTGGTTTTCAAAGCTTCTCTGATGCGCACTGCGCACTGATGTGCTTTTCTAATAGCCCTGGTGTCTGGCTGCATGTAATCAGAGGCCAGGCGATTTGCCTCAATCTCCCACCCCACCATAAACGTCTCCCCCTTACTCTCACAGATATTGTGGAGCACACAGCAAGCACTAATAATGATGGGAATATCAGTAAACTGCACCAGCGCACTTTTAAACGTCCAAAGGCACATTCTACCACCATTCTGCACTTGCTCAGCCTATAGTTGAACAGCTCCTGACTACTGTCCAGGCTGCCTGTGTATGGCTTCATGAGCCATGGCACTAAGGGGTAGGCTGAGTCCCCAAGGATAACTATAGGCATTTCAACATCCCCAATGGTTATTTTCTGGTCTATAAAGTCCCTTGCTCCAGCCGTTGACACAGACCAGAGTTCCTAAAGATGCGAGCGTCATGTACCTTTCCCAGCCATCCCGTGTTGATGTTGGTGAAATGTCCCTTATGATCCACCAGTGCTTGCAGCACCACTGAAAAATACCCATTTTGGTTTATGTACTTGCTGCCTTGGTGCTCCGGTCCCAAGATAGGGATATGCGTTCCATCTACCACCCCACCACAGTTAGGGAATCCCATTGCAGCAGGCCTGCACATTTCCTAGAGTCACTACCCTTGATAGCAGCAGGTCAAAGATCGCTTTGGCTACTTGGATCACAGCAGCCCCCACAGTAGATTTACCCACTCCAAATTGATTCCTGACTGACCGTAGCTGTCTGGCATTGCAAGCTTCCAGAGGGCTATTGCTATTGCCACTCGCTTGTGAACTGTCAGGGCAGCTCTCATCTTGGTATTCTTGAACTTCAGGGCAGGGGAAAGCAAGTCGCAAAGTTCCATGGAAGTGTCCTTATGCATGCGAAAGTTTCGCAGCCACTGTGAATCATCCCAGACCTACAAAACGCCTACCCAACCCCCGTTCCCTGACCACCCCCACCCCGAACCTCTGCTCTCTCCAACTGCTCCCTGCCCCTTATCCAACCCCTTCTCCCAGCCCCGGCCCGGCCCCCTTACCATACTGCTCAGGGCAACGTGTAACGATGCCGCGTGGCCTGCTGGAGCTTGCAGGCCCCCCCTTACCTTGATGCTCAAAGTGGCAGGAGCTGCGGCTTGGCACTCGGCGGCTCTGCGAGGGGGGAGGGAAGCGGGGGAGGGGCCGGGGGGAGCCTCCCCAGATGGGAGCTCAGGCGGGTTGGAGACAGGCCGGTCCCATGGGCCGGAATCGTTTGCCCACCCACCTGCCCCTTTAACAGCCTGTTCTACATCGGCTTCTAAATTTAATAACCAGTTGTTGTGAACCGGTGGGAACCGGCTCCAGCTCACCACTGCATGAGGATCCACTCAGGAACCAACCCACATTCTCAAATCCTGTAGATTTTCTCAGTGAAGCTCATCACCAGGATATACTGAGATTGATATGCTCAGTCCCTACCTCTGGAATTCTGCCTCATGAAGAAACTATTATCCACAAGCAGCTGCATGACTCCTGGGAAGAGGTCACATATTTAAAGGAATGTATCTCCTGAACCTGGAAGAGTTGCAGTCCTGAACTATGCCGTGATTTTCCCCTAGCAGGAGAGTTGGGGCACTTCAAGACCCAACAACTAATATCCTGTGCCTTTTGGAGGCACCCAACAATACAGTCCTCATTGCCTTTTGTGATATTTATATCCATGACAAGGCCCTTGCATAACCCTTTTCAATCCTGGGCAGCCATCACCATAGACTTTATTATAGAATTACCAGAGTCCAACTTTACGTCAATTTTGACAGTAGTGGACCACTTTAAATTAAATTAGGCTTGAATAAAGACTGGGAGTGGATGGGTCATTACAAAGTAAAACTATTTCCCCATGCTAATTTTTTACCCTAATGTTACTCACACCTTCTTGTCAACTGTTGGAAATGGACCACCCTGATTATCACTACAAAAGCTTTTTTTCTCCTGTTGATAATATCCCACCTTAATTGATTAGTCTCGTTATAGCTGGTATGGCAACACCCATTTTTTCTTGTTCTCTGTGTATATATATCTTCCTACTGTATTTTCCACTGCATGCATCCGATGAAGTGGGTTTTAGCCCAGGAAAGCTTATGCCCAAATAAATTTGTTAGTCTCTATGGTGCCACAAGTTCTCCTCGTTCTTTTTACCGAAATGGCCCACTTCAGTGTTTTCCCCAGGAACTGAAATTAGAGGTGTTCTAATTTACGGGGAGGGAGTGGGAGGGAGGGCCGAGGGGTGAGACTGTGAGAGTGAAGGTGAGCTGTATGGCACCATAGCAAAACCTGAAAAATGTTGCACAACCATTTTATTAGATTTAACTCATGTTTTAAAATCATCACAAATTAAAGTTGGCTACTCAAGTCTTCTATGAAGCACTACATCTACATCCTTCTTGGTTTCTTGTTGTAATTTTGCACAACTCTGTTAGTGATCTTCTTGAATACGTTAATCTTTGGTGGTTTCTCGTGTGTCTGGTACTTCCAGTCCTTCAACTGATATGCTCACTAGTTCATTCACATGATCAGGCAGCAGATGACTTCTTTCAGAACACAAAATTCTATTCAATGACAAAAAAAAACATTAACTGTAACTGTTGTGACTGGATCAAGAGATGAACTTCTATTTCTTTCATCCTAGGAAACACAGCACAAAGATCAGGTCAAGCCACTAGTGATAATAAAAAAGAACAAGTCGAAATCAAATCTTCGTTCATTTGTCGTATGACATATGTGTTCAAATTCTCTATTCTGTCCTGATCACATGACAGCCCCATTGCTGGTAGTGCCTCGCTCCACTCAACTGTCCATGTTTTATAAGATAGGCATCTGTAAAAGCTACACAGAGATTGAGTAGAATCCAGAAGTCGCTGTTGTAGATTTGTAAGAATCAAGTCTGTATACTCTTTCAGCTGGTTTAACAAACAGTTCTTTGTCATCTTTACTTAAGGATTCATTGGTCAATTTCTAGACTGAAGTCTTTGCATCTTCCAGTATGTTTTAAATTGATATCTCTCTGATTGATCAAAGTATAGCTTGTATTGCTGGACAAAGATCTACTACTGTTGTAGCGGATGCCTGGATGACATTGTTTAATGACCCAAGTGGTTTCAACAGTCGACTTACAAGAGCGAGAATGGTGATTGTCTTCTCTGCAACAATGGTTGCAGTAATTTTAAGACACCAGCCAAGGTTCGCTCATGAGGAAGCCAGGGATTTTTCGCAGGTTGGCCTAATTTAAACTTCAGTTCCGGAGCATTGTCTATTTTTTCCATGATGTTCAGTCTTTTTAGACTCTTCTTGAAAAAAGTCTATAACAAAGACATTAAATGTATGGCTTTTAAAATGTCTTTTGAAGATTCTGCAGCTCCTACTACTGCGAGCTGGAGTAGATGTCCTTTGAAGTGTGTATAGGAGAGATTAGGGTTACACTTTTTTCTGAGCAAAGCTTATTCTCAGTATCTTCCAGATAAGTTTGCAGCTCCATGAAATGTACAATTTGACATCTGTTTGGGGTCCAATTTACAAGCGTTTAACTCTTCTAAGATGTGGGTTGTCACAGTGTGTCTTCTATAACCTGAACATCTAGAAGTGCATCTACTGACTGACAAACATCAGGAACTGCCTTTAGATTGTGGCGACACAGTTTCTTTAGTAGATAGCTGGATTTGTACTTCGGGCTGTTCAGATGTAGATACACCACTAGAACCTTCAGATGACATGTTGGCATATTCTTAGTTCTTGGTATGTTCTTCATCTTGGTTGGTTTTTGAGGCCTTTGAGTGGAAAAACTGTTGTTTTTTGTCTTTTCATTTTCATCTGAAACATGTAAAACAGATATGAATAAATTAAATGTTTTGATAGGGTAATGCAAATTAAACCAAAACACATAAGTTTTAGATTTCTAAAACAAAAAATATTTAAAAAATATTTAAATTGACTTGAAAAATTAATTATAATATAGTACAAATGTTTAGTACAGAAACTCCCTGAGAGAAGACCTCTTGAGATAGTGACGATGCAAGATAATGACCTTGGCAAATAATGCATTTTAAAAATCTTGGCTGACTGGGAAGTGTATATTTACATAAGTTTTCCAGACACGAATCTAGTATTCTGGAGCAAATTCACTAAAACATACTAAATCAAGTTGTCCCAAGAATGAGAAAGTATATTAATTCCTTCTATATATGTGTAAACGTTCATGAAATATCAATAAAAAAGACATAAATAGGACATCAGGAATGGTAACATACAAAAGCCAGTAGGTGAACACTTCAATCTCCCTGGCCATTCTATAACAGATTTAAAAGTCACTATTTTTTAACAAAAAAACTTCAGAAACACACTTCAAAGAGAAACAGAACTAATATTCATTTGCAAATTTAACACCATTAATTTGGGCACGAATAGGGACTGGGAGTGGCTGGCTCATTACAGAAGCAGCTTTGCCTCTCCTGGAATTGAAACTTCCTCATCTATTATTGGGAGTGGACCACATCCAACCTGACTGAATTGGCCCTGTCAACACTGGTTCTCCACTTGTGAGGTAACTCCCTTCTCTTCGTGTGTCATCATAATGCCAGCTTCTGTAACTTTCACTCCATGCATCTGAAGAAGTGAGGTTTTTTACCCATGAAAGCTTACGCCTAAATAAATGTTAGTTTTTAAGGTGCCATTGGACTCCTTTTTGTTTCAATAAAAAAGAGAAGTTAAACTTACTGGGGCTGCCTGGTTGCTGTAAGCAAGTTTTGTATGTTTTCACTGGCAAGGTGCCATATTTGAAACATCAAAAACACCAATAAACATCAGCTTTGAATGTGATGATTTACTGTTGTTTATAAATCATAATTTGAAATTATTAGGCAAACCAACATTGTCGAATCGAATGTGCCATTGTCATAACAAATGCAGCTGTGTGAAGAAGCTAGTCTTTGTCCATACTTTTCATTTCCAAAACTACTATGCTTTTTCAGATACAAGTAATTTATCATCTATATCTGCTTTTAAAGTGTGGATTCATGTTTCAGTGTCAACTAAAATTTCCAATCAACAACTAAATGGATTTTTTCCCAACTAGCAAACGGGCTTCCGGAGGTGCTGCGCTAAGCGACTGGTGGCGATGCGGGCCGCGGCCCCTCGTGCATATCCCCCATGTGGAGCGGTCCCAAGGCTCGCGCCGCGGCCGCGGCCCCGCCCTCCGCGACAGGCCGCAGAACCCCTCGAGCGGCGGGAAACCAGCACTTCCGCTCTCCGACGAGCCCAGCAGTCGCCCTCTGGCAACGGGGGCCGCATCGGGGCGGGGCTTCCTCTCAGGCCGCCAATCGAACGTGACAAAATCCGTTACCGACGCCCTGGTGACGTAGGCAAACGGCGCTTCTTACTGCGTAGAAGACGGAGGACGGTTGCGGGGCTGCTTGGAGACCGAAACCGGAAGCGAAGGTGTGTTCAGTTCGGGAGAGTGTCTGAGGCGGGTACGCGGTGAGGGAGCGGAGCGGGCCCGAGCCTTCCCCGCCGCGCGCCGCTGGGTGGGTTTCCGGAAATGCGCGCGTTGCTCTGGGGGAAGGCAGATTTCTTCAAAATGATACATACAACGAGTGTCCCCGAGGAGGGAAAGCTACAAAAAATCCTCCCGCTAACGTGTGAAGGTTCTTTGTAGCAGAGTAATAGTAGGTGGGAATTAATGTTTGAATTAAAGTCCAGTTCTGTGTATAAAACCGCACTGAAGCTCTTTGCATTGCAACACAATCAGCAAAAGGGAAAGAAACGAGCTGCTTAAGAGTTTTGTAAGTGCCTTTGACAATATAATATGTGTATGTGCGCCTAATACTATATATAGCCTGTATATGAGTTGGTTTCTTTTAAGTCTTTTTCTTGCCACAGAGAAGACATCTGTGCTTTGACAGAGTTTTTTCATATTGCCACATGAGATGAACTAAAGTCTGAGATCATGTGGTGCTGAGATACTTCAATACTCATGGTAGTATAATAAAGGAGTAATATTCACAGAGGGTTTTATACATATGGAAAATTCTGTTTTCAGTTCAAAGAAGACTAGCTGGATGTTTTTTCTCAGTAGATAATGTTTTCACCCTTATTATATCAATAACAGACAGAAGAGGGTTGAGAATGGAACCTTGGGGTGATGGGGGAGAATTTTACAATCTCAGCTTAAGTATATACAATGCTTGAATGTTTGTTTGCCTTGGAAATAACTCAAGACCTAGTCCTAGTTTTAATTTAAAGATGAGTTAGGCATTTAAAGAATGAATATAAAAATGTGTTCACTAAAACCATTACAATTCCTTTCTTAACAGTTTCCATATGGATGGACATCACCTGAGTCTTCCTGTAGAACTTTAAATCACTTGCATTGATCTGTAATTGCAACATGAGTGGCTCCAAACCTGATATTCTCTGGGCTCCACACCATGTTGATAGATTTGTTGTATGTGACTCAGAATTGAGCCTCTATCACATTGAGTCTGCAGTGAGTTCAGAACTCAAAGCAGGATCCTTGCGATTATCAGAAGAAACTACAGCTACGTTATTGTCAATAAATTCAGACACGCCATACATGAAATGTGTGGCTTGGTATCCTAAATATGATCCTGAATGTCTTCTAGCCGTTGGACAAGCAAACGGTCGAGTTGTCCTTACCAGTCTGGGCCAGGATCACAACTCAAAGTCCAAAGAGCTGATAGGAAAAGAATTTGTTCCAAAACATGCACGGCAATGTAATACCTTAGCGTGGAATCCATTGGACAGCAATTGGCTTGCTGCTGGCCTAGATAAACATCGGGCTGACTTTTCAGTATTGATCTGGGATATAAGTAGCAAATACACTCCAGAGAGTGCAGTTGCCACAGAGAAAGTGAGACTTTCAGCTGGAGAGACTGAAGCTGGGCTGGTAGTGACGAAGCCGCTTTATGAATTAGGACAGAATGATGCTTGTCTTTCTCTTTGCTGGCTTCCACGGGACCAGAAACTTCTTTTAGCTGGAATGCACCGAAACTTAGCTATCTTTGACCTTAGAAATACAAGCCAAAAAATGTTTGTAAATACCAAGGCAGTTCAGGGAGTGACTGTAGACCCATACTTCCATGATCGTGTGGCTTCCTTCTATGAAGGTCAGGTTGCCATATGGGATCTCAGAAAATTTGAAAAGCCTGTTTTGACCCTGACAGAGCAACCAAAGCCCCTAACAAAAGTAGCTTGGTGTCCAACAAGAACTGGACTGCTAGCTACTTTAACTAGGGATAGTAATATTATTAGATTGTATGATATGCAGCATACTCCCACACCTATTGGAGATGAAACTGAACCTACAATAATTGAACGAAGTGTGCAACCATGTGAAAATTATATTGCTTCCTTTGCATGGCATCCCACAAGTCAAAATCGAATGGTAGTTGTGACTCCCAACAGAACTATGTCTGACTTCACAGTTTTTGAAAGGATTTCTCTGGCATGGAGTCCAGTTACATCTCTTATGTGGGCTTGTGGCCGACACTTATACGAATGCACAGAGGAAGGAAAGGCTAGTTCCTCAGAAAAAGACATAGCCACCAAAATGCGTCTCAGGGCTTTATCCAGGTATGGCCTTGATACTGAACAGGTCTGGAGAAACCATCTTCTAGCTGGAAATGAAGATTCTCAGCTGAAGTCGCTTTGGTACACTCTGCACTATATCCTTTAACATGTAAAATAAGGGAAGTTGTAAAGGAACCTTGTATGCAGATCAGTCTCTATATAAACAATTTATATTTCATACTGAATGGGTAAAGAGCTTATAATGTAAACAGTGCAAGATATTGCAAATACTTTCTGAATATTAAACATAGGAATTGAAATTCTACTTTTCCAAATCCCAGGGGAAAAAATAATGGAGGAAAAAAACATATTGTCCTAGTACTTTTCTTTCCAGACATGTGTTTATGTCCTTCATCTCTCCAGGACATTTCAAAATACAGTTACAGAGGCAATCAAATACCTATTTGCATGATCAGGGTAGTGCTTACATTTCATTTAACTTAAATATGGTCTCTTTTTTTTTTTTTTTTTTTTTTGGTAACTATTTTTAGGAAATATTTCACTTGTAAAAATGAAACATCTACTCTTCAGAGTGTATTGTAAAGACTAACTAATGTTTGTAAAGCACTTTGAAGATTAAAAGTATGTAAGTGCTAAACATTTATTTTCATGCATGATTGCATAGGACTCTAAAAATCTACCTGAATAGTTCCAAACCTTTTAGACAGTTGTATACTTTTCCTGATTTAGGGCTCAGTCATATTTACAAACCTGGAGGCAGTTAAATATTTCAGAATGTAGAAGTACCCCCCTGCTAGTGGAAACTGGGTCCATTCCATGCTATATCCTGGGCTACTATTTGGGTGAAAAGCAACACACATTTGTGGGCAACTGTAAAAAGCAGTCACCTTTTGCTCCCTGCACACTTTCACTAAGGGCTTGTCTAAATGGGAAAATTTACCAGCATAGTTATACCATTATAATTATACCTGTAAATTTCCCCATGTAGCTAAGAACTAATATTTACAGGCTATGGACTTGTCTATACATACAAGCAGCAAAAAGTCCTGTGGCACCTTATAGACTAACAGACGGAGCATGAGCTTTTGTGGGTGAATACCCACTTCGTTGGATGCATTTGTCGGTATTCACCCACGAAAGCTCATGCTCCAATACATCTGTTAGTCTGTAAGGTGCCACAGGATTCTTTGCTGCTTTTACAGATCCAGACTAACACGGCTACCTCTCTGATACTCTATACATACAGTTATTCAGAAACAGCTTTTCCAGAATATGCCTTCTTGCTGTTTAGCTACATCCACTTTGAAAGTGGGTTAAGATAAACAGGAACAAGGCACTTTTGGAATAGGAGTGTCTACACATGGACTTATTCAGGAATAATTTCATGTATAGAAAAGTGCTAAATGTTGAGGTCTCTGACACTTTTGGATGCTGGGTAGGCACTTAAGGGGAGAAGCCATTAAGTTTCTTGTTGAAGAGACTTTACATTTCTCCATTCACCCTTTCTCTAAGTTTAGCCCTTTAGATTTTTGCTGATGTAGACTGTACCTCCCTTGATTTTATTGGGGGGGTGCTATTCAGAATCCTAGTGAGTGAGCTGGGGCCAGCCAACCCATAAACAAATTAGCAAGTAAGGAAATCTTCTTTGACAGCAGTGCAGTCATACTGTTTTCTTTTGTTAATTTATTAAAATTTAGTATATTTTGCTTACAATGTTCCATTAGTGTGGTGATCTGCAGGTGACCATCCTATTGTGGAGAGGCTGGTACGTAAGACTACTTGAATAGAAGTACATTTGAAAGAATGGGGCCTTCTGTAATTAAACATTAAGATTTTTTCATGTTTCCTATACATGTGAATACTTATGAAACAGTATACTGAAGATATGGATCAGAAGCTTACAGGAAACAAAGGGTCCTTAGTTTATGCAGGCATTAAATCAATTGTGAAATCATCTTTGGGTAAGAACATTACTACTTTAATAATTATACTGCAGCATGTTTACAAAAACTTTGTGGAGACTGGTATGCTTTTTGTCACATGTACAAAATTAACTTGTTAGAACAGATGTTACAGTATATGAAAAAAAATGAATATGCAAAAAGATGATACAGAAGCACAAATAAACATTAGTTTCTAATTTGGCTCTTGGATAAATGCTGTATATACTCGATCATAAGCCAGTTTGTTTATAAGCTGACACCCCCACCCTCCCCAAGATGGATAAGTAAAAAATGGAAATTTTCAATAACCTGTTCATAAGCCAACCCTATAATTCAGGGGTCAGCAAACTTTGGCTCCTGCGCCATCAGGATAAGCTGCTGGTGGGCTGAGATGGTTTGTTTACCTCGAGCGTCTGCAGGCATGGAGGTAAACCTAAGTAAACAAAGTGTCCCGGCGTGTCAGCTGCTTACCCTGACGGGCTGGGACAGGAACTGGTGGGGAAATTTTTTTGTGGGGGAGAAGCTGGGGGTCAGGGGAGTAACCCCTGTGACCACCTTGCACATGACCCCACCCCTAGCCTGGGACCCTCACACTCTCCCCGTCCCATCCCTTCCCACCTTATTTGGGGAGGACCGGGGCAGAGGGATAGCTCAGTGGTTTGAGCGTTGGCCAGGGTTTTGAGCTCAATCCTTGAGGGGGCCATTTAGGGATCTGGGGCAAAAATCTGTCTGGGGATTGGCCCTGCTTTGAGCAGGGGGTTGGACTAGATGACCTCCTGAGGTCCCTTCCAACCCTGATATTCTATGTCTCTGTCTCTCAGAGGATGTCTCTGACCTGGCCGGAGCCTGATCTGGTGGGCTGGGCCGGGCAGCGCGGACGGAGCCTGATCTGGTGGGCCGGACCGGGCAGCCATGGAGCTGCAGCTGCTTTGGAGGCTGGGGGAGAGCTGCCTGGCCAGAAGTGGAGAGACTCTTGTCCCGCCTCTTCCCTTCTGCCTCTCTCTGCTCCCTCTGTTGCGGGCAGGGGCTGTGGCCCACCTGTCCCTCTCTATACCCGTTCATAAGCTGACCTCTGTCTCTGGTGCTTCCCTTTTTTACTAAAAGTATTTGGCTTATGAACGAGTATATACGGTAATTTGAAATGAAACATAATTTTTCTTGCAATAGCACCCAGAATTTCTGGTTTGCTTTGAAAGTCCGTTAACGTAGAGCAAGATGGGTTTCAACTTGAAAGGTCATGAAGATTTATTTCAAACATTGCTTTTCCTGATATTATGTAAAAGCTTGAAAACGATTCATTCTTTTTCTGTAACCATTTGACAATATGGGGTTTTGTTTTTGTTTTTCTGAATAAGAATGCAGCAGCAATCAAATATACAAAGAAGTAACCAGTACAAAGTCTATGTCAGAATAATATAATCAGTGATGTAAACGAAAATACTGAGTAAGTCCTCCGTGTGTGCGAAAGAGAGAGAGGGGTGTGTGTGTGTGTGTGTGTGTGTGTGTGTATGCATGCCGTGTGTTTGCTTAGCTGAATAAAAAGATGTTTCACTTATATCAGTCTTGCTTCAAGGAACTTACAGAATGTGTGGCTAAGTGCCTTGAAGCAAGAATCATGTCTTTTTATTCTGGGAGGCACTTGGAACGTGTTTGGCTGCTGAGAGAAATAATGAACCATAGAATACTAGTAATAACAGAAGCATGTGCTGTTCTGTCACCTCTTTCCTTTTTAAGCTTAATTTTTGCTTTTTCAAATCTGAAAATCTTGTTACAAAGTTCATAGGAGTAATGAAGAGTTTCCAGAATGTTGTGTTGGTAAGAAGACTTGATTGGAAATAAGTATCAGTTTGATGTACATGCTAAGAAGTCATGTATTTACAGCAAATTCTATTCTATACTAATGCTAAAACAAAAGTTTTTAGTAAATGTTCTTTTGTAAACTAACTTTTTGTTTTCAGTGAAGCTTGAAATTAAAATGTTGCAAATTGTGAATTTAAATTTTGTTTCTTCTTAGGAACAACAGAGAGTCTGAGGCATAGCAGGAGTGGGTCCGATAGGCAGGCAGATATTATTCAGTATCTAAGTGAGGAGAGGTCATTGGCCTTGCAGCTCTGTGGGTGGATAAAGAAGGGAACAGATCTAGATGTGGAACCCTTTCTAAATTCTTTGGAACAAGAAGGAGACTGGGAGAGAGCTGCTGCTGTGGCACTTTTCAACTTGGACATACGGCGAGCAATACAGATCCTAAATAAAGGAGCTTCTTCTGGAAAAGGTATATTTTTGTACCTTCTAATTTTTTTTTTTATTTTTTTTTGGTTGCAGATAACTTGCCTTACTGTTGCTAGATCAGTTTTCCCTTGCATAGAAACCCCATCAGGGCATTAATGGCAGCAAGTGAACACCCACCCTTGATGCACTTAATTCAGTGAGGGTTGGATTGGGCCCCATGTTAGAGAATTTAACAAATTCTGATCTGTCACTCCCTGCTTTAATGCATTATTGGTCTTAATCTCTTGAAAGAGCAAGGGATGATCTCATGCCCTGTACAAAATACACCCACTGGAACCCTAGAAATGCTGATATCTAGTCCAATACCCAAGATCAATCTTTTTTGGAGGTGTTTGTTTTATATTATTTAAATAGATTGCTTTTCATTAGTTTTTAATGTTTAGTGGTGCAGGGAGCGAGGAAAGTATGTCTGAATGTCAGCATATGTGGGCTATTTCAGATTATTGGACAAGTGCTTCTGAATTTTTATCCCTATACTTGGTGGTTTTTGTTAATCAGGTGATCTGAACCTCAATGTAGTAGCAATGGCTTTATCAGGATATACAGATGAGAAGAACTCCCTTTGGAGAGAAATGTGCAGCACTCTGAGATTACAACTAAACAACCCCTACTTGTGTGCCATGTTTGCTTTTCTGACAAGTGAATCTGGTTCATATGATGGAGTTTTGGTAAGCAATTTTTTGTCACACTAAATGTCCTTTAACTGTATGCAGAGGCCTATACATGAATTCTTTGAATTTAATTCTAAATAGAATGTATTCTTGTTTACTTCCTCCTGATGCTCACTGTTGTTTTCTCATGAATATTTCCTTTAAAGAATCCTATGATATTCATGAATCCATAAAAGATGGAATAAAATTCTAGCTAAAAATGTCAAAGTTGTCTTCATAGTAAAACTTTTAAGAGTTAATTTAGGGTTTTTTCTTTAATTGTAAACTTATTGTAAAACTATACAAAACTACATGAATAACCCTTTACATTTATAGTTGGGATCTTCTCTCTTTCAAACACTAAAAGACAATGTTAAGAATATACTTAAGCAGGAAGGGAAGCAAATGAGTGAGAAGATGGTAAAAAGAGGAGGGAAGGGAAAGCAAATTGAGAAAGCAGAGAAGTTCATCAAATTTCCCCCCATGTTTTCCCTTAAGTGAGCATTCCAGTTCACTCAATTGTCGTCTTTGTTGTTTTCTAGCAAATTTAAAAAACTGATCTTTTAAAATATTTAAAAGATTGACTACCTTGCTTAGGCTATTTTCTGGAAAAACAAATCAAAATTTCTTAAAACAACTGGCATAGTAGAATAGGGTAATCCTATGCATAGGGCCCTACCAAATTCGCGGCCATGAACAATGCATCACGGACTGTGAAATCTGGTCTTTCATGTGCTTTTACCCTATACTGTACAGATTTCATGGGGGAGACCAGCGTTTCTCAAATTGGGGGTTCTGACCCAAAAGGGTGTGTGTGTGTGTGTGTGTGTGTTGGGGGGAGGGGGGGAGAAGGGGTCATGGTATTGCCACCCTTACTTCTGCGTTGCCTTCAGAGCTGGGCAGCCAGAGAGCAGCGATTGTTGGCCAGGTACCCAGCTCTGAAGGCAGCGCCCCACCAGCAGCAAAGAAGTAAGGGTGGCAATACCATACCATGCCACCCTTACTTCTGTGCTGCTGCCTTCAGAGCTAGGCAGCTGGAAAGTGGCGGCTAATGACAGGGGAGGGGCCCAGCTCTGCAGGCAACAGCGCAGAAGTAAGGATGGCAATATTCTACAATACCATGCTTGCTTCTGGTGGCAGCTCTGCCTCCAGCACTGGGCTCCTGGCCAGTAGCCACCGGTCTCCAGCTGCTGAGGTCTGAAGGCAGTGCTGCCCCCAGCAGCAACGCAGAAGTAAAGGGAGGGAGGGATGGTACTGCTACTCCCATGTTAACTTTTCAACCCCACCCCCTACAACTCCTTTTTGGGTCAAGATCCACCCAATAACACCTAAAATCATGCAATTTACTATTGAAAAAATCTTATGACCGTGAATTTGACCAAAATGGACCATGAATTTGGTAGGGTCTTACCTATGCAGGAGCCTCAGGATCAATTCCCATTTGCCATTTCTTGTTTCCCCAGGCCACAAGGTAGCTGAACCATTGCAGAGGCAACATATTTAGTCCCTCAGTGATTGGGGGAAGGGAGGCAAGAAAGTGCCGTCACTCAATGGAAACTGTTCTGGCCAGTGTAAGGATCAGTGTTAACTGGCATCAAAGGGATAGCTGTCCAGACATTGTGAGGAAAAGCAGTCATGACTTAAAGTGAGGCTGAGATGAATGTTCTCCCTTTCAGTAAATGTGCACTCTCTCCAGGATGTGGGGGAATAAGAGCAAATGGAAATCTAAGGAGGGTTAGCAGTTCATAGAATAATCCACCAAAACACTAAAAACCAGTCACAGGAGTCTAAGAAGGGATTGGCAAAAGGTAACACAAACAGGGCCAACAAGATAAAGGGAAGGATAATAAATAAGTGGTACATTTAAAAAAAAAAAAAAAAAAGGTATACTTGAAAATTAAATCTAATTTCCTCCCCCCCTGCCCGCAGTTTACCCTAAAATAATAATTAAAAAAAGACAGGTTGGGATTCCCAATGAAAAATACTATTTCTTCTGTTTATCATTTTTACAGTGCAAATATTTGTAATAAAAATAGAGTGAGCACTGTACACTTTGTGTTCTGTGATATTTAAATTAGGGCTGTCTATTTTAATCGCAGTTAACTCACATGATTAACTAAAAAAATTAATTGCAATTAATCAGTTTTAATCACACTGTTATACAATAGAATACCAATTGATTACAAATATTTGCACTAAAAATGATGATTGGTATTTTTCAATTAATCTCATACAAGTACCATAATGCCATCTCTTTATCGTGAAAGTGCAATTTACAAAATCTAGATTTTTGTTGCTGTTACATAACTGCACTCAAAAACAAAACTATGTAAAACTTCAGAGCCTACAAGTCCACTCAGTCCTACTTCTCGTTCAGCCAATTGCTAAGACAAACAAGTTTGTTTACATTTAGGGGAGTTAATGCTGCTGGCTTCTTACTACAATGTCACCTGAAAGTGAGAACAGGCATTCGTGTGGGACTTTTGTAGTTGGCATTGCAAGGTATTTACGTGCCAGATATGCTGAACATTCCTATGCCCCTTCATGCTTCAGCTACCATTCCAGAGGACATGCTTCCATGGTGATCTCACTCATCTTTGTGTGTGGTTTTTTTTTTTTTTTTTAAGTTAATTTTAAATTTGTGACTGAACTCCTTGGGGGAAGAATAGTATATCTCCTGCTCTATTTTTATCTGCCAAATATTTCCTATTATAGTAGTCTCAGATGATGACTCAGCACATCGTCATTTTAAGAACGTGTTCGCTGCAGATGTGACAAAATGCAAAGAAGGTACCAATGTGAGATTTCTAAAGATAGCTACAGCACTCGACCTAAGGTTTAAGAATCTGATGTGCCTTCTGAAATCTGAGAGGGAAGAGATGTGAAGCATGCTTTCAGAAGTCTTAAAAGAGCAACACTCCAATGCAGGAACTACAGATCGTGAATCCCCCCCAAAAAAGAAAATCAGCCTTCTGCTGGTGGCATCTGACTCAGATGATGAAAATAAACATGTTGGTCCACACTGCTTTGGATTGTTATCAAGCAGAACTTGTCCTCAGCATGGACACATGTCCGCTGGAATGGTGGTTGAAGCATGAAGGGACATGAATATTTAGCGCATCTGGCATGTAGCTGGCGTCGCAAGATTTTTTACAACAGTGCCATAGGAATGCCTGTTCTCACTTTCAGGTGATGTGAACAAGAAGCAGGCGGCATTATCTCCTGCAAATGTAAACAAACTTGTTTTGTCTGAACAAGAAATAGGACTGAGTGGACTTTTGTTTTATTTTTGAATGCAGTTATATTTTGTACATAATTCTACATTTGTAAGTTCAACTTTCGTGATAGAGATTGTACTACAGTACTTGTATGAGGTGAATTGGAAAAATACTATTTTGTTTCTTGCAGAGCAAATATTTCAAAAATAAAGTGTGCACTGTACACTCTGTATTTTGTGCTGTATTTGAAAATAAAGAAAAACATCCAAAAATGGTTATTAAATTGCAATTGGTATTCTGTTGAACAGTGCGATTAAAACTGCGATTAATCACAATTAATTTTAATCGTGATTCATTTTTTGAGTTAATTGTGTGAGTTAACCCTGCATGTATCCCTGCTGCTTGGATGTATTCTCCACTATACATGCTGGAAGCACTATGGACCAGCACTGTGACTTGCCAGCTTTTCATAGACTGAAATGCAATTTGTTGGGTCAGGCTTTCTTGCCATTGTGGTAGATTGCCCTGGTAATCGTTTTGTGACTAAGCATAAGGTACCCGGTACTTAAAAGAGTTAATATCACAATGTGAGGACACCTCTTATTCATGTGCATAATGAAATTCATGGCATTAGTTATACAGTAAGCCTACTGTTCTGTTTAGAAGCAATGAGTGATTTGGAAATTTTAGCTTTATATTGCCATATGTATCTGTCTTTCCTCACAGTATGAGAATAAGGTAGCAGTACGAGACAGAGTGGCATTTGCTTGTAAATTCCTCAATGATGCACAGGTGAGTGTGTGTTTTGAATAGTAGCATAAACTGATAGCCATCCTGTATTTTTAATCAGAACCTTTTATAAAAAATTCTAAAAGTGTGAATAATGGAAGTAATGATACAATGTGTTCCTTTCCTAAAAATAAAAAGCAATAAATTCACTATTGTATAATCTGAAAATCAGATTATACCTTCAGTCTGATTTCCAATTGTGATAATTAGGGGTCAGTATTAATACTTTCACTATTTTTATAGCATGTTACTACGTTAATACATGTATTTCTAACAGGATACACATACTGTTAATGCCATAGTCATTATAATCCCTGATGTATCTTTACTAGCAATCTTATAATTATAGGATCTTATTCCACAACTGATTCTGCATTGATGATTGCCCACTTAATTCAGTGGTGCTTCATGCTGACAGAGAGTTTTGTTTGCATGGTGTCAATGGCTGGATCAGGACCAAACTGTGTAGAGGAGGTTTTCACAGTCTGTCTCTTGATTGCCCTTCCTTCTCTTTTGTCTGGCTCACATACACATGATCAGGTTAGCAAATAAATATTAAGCATCCTTCAATTAGTGATCTTATCTAGGCATGTAAATTTGTTTAATCTGTTTTCATGGGAAAGTTGGTTAAACAGTTTTACATGCCTGTAACTAACCAACCTGATCAAGCTAAACAAACTCTCTTTGCTGTTTAAATGCTCTTTAAATTGTTGTCTAATTATGAAGAAGTTCTTTCAAAGAGAATGTGTGTTAATCTCTAAGACTTCAGAGCATGTTTTGTACTGTTAGAACAGCAAACTCTTATGGACTTTAAGGTCAGAAGGGACCATTATGATCATCTAGTCTGGCTTCCTGCACAACGCAGGCCACAGAATCTCACCCACCCACTCCTGTAACAAATCCCTAACCTATGTCTGAGTTATTGAAGTCCTCAAATCGTGGTTTTATATTCCAGATTAGGTTAAGAGAAATCAGATAGGTTGTTTGACAGTAGGAAAGGGTATTTTTTAAATTACTGAAATGGTGGCTTATCTTTTGTTTTCCCACCATGTGAGGAAACTTGAGTACATTTGCCAGGATTTTTACTCTGATGCAATGAAGTGGATGTTTCTGTATTTTAGACTCATTTTCTGCATAAATTCCAGCAGATACCTCTTAGGGAGAAAATTAATAAAGTTGAAGTGTTAGCATGTGCTAATTGATCACATTAAAAGGTCATGAGAAGAAAATGAAGGTGGAAATCCTTTATTTTTGTAGCTGAATAGATTCGTTGAAAAGCTGACAAATGAATTGAAAGATGCTGGGAACTTGGAAGGAATTCTGCTGACAGGACTGACAAAAGATGGAGTGGACTTAATGGAAAGTTACGTTGATAGAACCGGGGATGTCCAGACAGCAAGCTATTGTATGCTCCAGGTTAGTATTTCTCTCTGAAGTAATTTCAGGTTACTCCATTATTCTTCAGCACTATGGTAATAAATCTTATATAGTGAACTGAAAAGTACTTCTTAGCATGTACTTAAAAAAATGAGAGATACCATGTATAGCCTATGTAGTTTTACGTTCAGTATTTCATTTGGCACCTTAGAAGCAGAGGTTCTCATGGAATACTCCTTTCCCCTTCCACTAGCTGGGCTGGGCACATCTAGCCACAGTCTGATACTGATTGAGTTCCCATGCAGAATCCCGGGATGGTGCTCTGTTAAATGTCCCAGTACTTTTCTTCCTTCCCAGAAACTGGTGGCAGAAGAACTTGGATTCTTACCATGTCATTGCTTGGTGTGCTGGTGCCTGGAGCCGCCCCGATCATGCTCCTAGCAAAGCTTGGTACAATTATAAGATACATGGGTTTCTGAACAGTACTAAAGCGTAGTATTACATTATAGCTCATGTTTGCTGAATTTTTTTATTTAATAATCTTGAATGTTTCCTTTAGACATACTACATTGTGTTGCTTCAGATATCTTTTATTAAATCATGTGAAACCCTCTGAAGAAATGTTACTTGTATTGTGTAGGGATGTAAAATATTAAACAGTTAACCAATAAGTATTAGTCTTACCGCTAATACAGGGATAGGCAACCTATGGCACGTGTGCCGAAGGCAGCACGTGAGCTGATTTTCAGTGGCACTCATACTGCCTGGGTCCTAGCCACCGGTCCGAGGGGCTCTGCATTTTAAATTAATTTTAAATGAAGCTTCTTAAACATTTTGAAACCTTTATTTACATACAACAATAGTTTAGTTATATATTATAGACTTATAGAAAGAGACCTTCTAAAAATGTTAAATTGTGTTACTGGCACACAAAACCTTAAATTAGAGTGAATAAATGAAGATTCTGCACACCACTTCTGAAAGGTTGCCGACCCCTGCACTAATATATTGAGGTTAACGTTTAAAACAAATTGGCAGCAGACCCCAACCCCAGACCCTGACCCCTGTCGTGTTAACAATTAATTACATCTCTAGTATTGTGTATGTTGGTGGTTTATTTCATGCTTTAGGGTTCTCCGTCCGACGTACTTAAGGATGAAAGGGTTCAATATTGGATTGAGAATTACAGGAATTTGTTGGATGCTTGGAGGTTCTGGCATAAACGAGCAGAATTTGACATCCATAGGAGTAAGCTGGATCCCAGTTCAAAACCTTTAGCGCAGGTAAACATGAATTATATTTTTGTGAGCATTTAATAAGGTAAAAAGTTAGTCCTTCAGCACCTCATCCATAGGGTTTCCTTTAACACGTTCATCACAGCGTCCGCTCAGACCTAGCACAGCCTTATGTGTCTTCAGTTAGACTTTCCAACCCTTTCTAAAGGATTTGGGACCTTTTTGGACCCAGGGATCCTATCTGTTTGCTGGGGAAGAAGGTTGTGAGGCATTTTAAAACCAGGCTATTTATCTAAAATTCCTGTCTTTCTGTTGGTCCCTGGAAAATGGAGTGTGAACTAGGGTATATGTATACCTCTCCAGACGGTAGCTTCAAAGGGCTGACAGAGGAAGTGCATTAGCATCCCTCCTCCCTACAAGAGAGAGTACATACTGCCACAATAACACATAACACAATTGCTTTTTAATACACTGTACCCCAAAGGTATTCAATAAGGTTTAACTTAATTCATAAGATTTGTTCAGGATATTGTTAGTCTGTCACACGTGCATAGAGAAATGAGGCACGTGCTCATTATTAGCCACATCTTGGCCTCTACCAGCAGAAAGGAAGGCCTAGTTTAAGGCCATGCTGAAAATGTTGCTGCAAGAGCCTGTTAAATGTACGTAGGGCAGGCAGGGTGGCGGTGGTCTGACAAAAGCTGCAATCTTGATTGTTAGATGATGGAAAATAGTACTGAAAAAATCCAGTTTCCCTTTACAAAACAGTGGAAATAAGCTTTCAAGTCTTTTATTAAAGTAAGCTCGTTTTTGTTCAGTGTATTTTAGGAGGTGTTTATATAATCATTTTATAAGAGTAGAAACAGGCCTTTCAACAACTTTGATTTCCAGCACTTTCTATGGTGAAAGCAGGTTCCTTCATCCCCTGCTAAAAAGAATCATTCAAACTGCAGCAGTGCATTGAGCTCTACACTTGTCCCATTCACTGTAAGAAAATACTGACACGGTGACAAATATTGATTAAAAAGTGCCCTGAATTTTTGTGTGTGTAAGAGATAAAATGCCTTACATGACTAAAGACACAAGAATCAATATTTTTTCCTTAAAATAGTGTCCTGTAGAGCCCTATAGCCTTGTATCTCTCAAGACTCTAAACTTTTTTGTATCTGTTTACCTTCATGTTCTGTTTAGAACTTCAGATGGGCACTCCTCCTATGTATATTTCAATTCAAATACATTGCTGTTGTTGACTTAAGGTGTGTGGTTGTTTTTTAATTCTGTAGCTTGTGGCTGACTGTCTATTCTGGATGAGATTTTAGCTTTTTATCTTAAATCAGCAAAGCAAAAACTTCTCAATTCACAAACATAACTAGAATTTATTGGTTGTACCCTCTTGCAAGTATCTCATTCCTATTCTTAATTTTGGCTCTTGTCTGTGTTTTTGCAGGTATTTGTGAGTTGCAATTTCTGTGGGAAATCAATCTCTTATAGCTGTTCAGCCATACCTCATCAGGGCCGAGGTTTTAGTCAATATGGAGTAAGTGGCTCACCAACCAAGTCAAAGGTTACAAGTTGTCCTGGTTGTCGGAAACCCCTTCCTCGTTGTGCACTTTGCCTAATAAATATGGGGACTCCAGTTTCCAGCTGCCCTGGTATGGCACAATTTTAAGAAACTCCTTTTTAATCTTAAAATGCAGTACTATTTAAAGGCGCATGATTAGCGGCCCCTGTTTAATGACACAAATGCAATGCAATATCTCTTTCTACTCTTATTATTTTGAAATACCTCTCTCATTGAAAGATTCACTGGTTCAAATCCCACCCAGTTCAGTGATGAGATCTCTGATTACAATTGTTTGATGCCTGACAGTATGTAAATTAGTTGTTCCTGACTGTTTGCCTGTAAGATACCAATTCCCTCAATGAACATGGAGGTTACCCTCTGACTACTAGAGAGTAGGCTCTCCGAAGTAGATGATGAAGTACATTCTTGCATCGCAGCCTACTGTTCTTCGGTTGCTGCCACTGCCCATGAAGATGTATGTATCCTATGACTCAAGACTTCAGTCTTCTGGAGCCCAGTCACACGTGGGAGAAGTGTGAGTCTAGTACACCTCTACCCTGATATAACGCTGTCCTTGGGAGCCAAAAAATCTTACAATGCGGTTTCACCTATAACGCGGTATCAAACTTGCTTTGGTCTGCCGGAGTGCGCAGCTTTCCCCCCCTGGAGCACTGCTTTACCGCGTTATATCCAAATTTGTGTTATATCGGTGTAGAGGTGTAGTCAGAACACAGGACAGAGAAGAACTAAGAATTCCTGATTTCTAATCCTGACTCTAACACAGTTTTCCTTTATGTTCTTGGGCAAGTGACTTGACCTCTCTGCTTTAGTAAAATGAGAATAAAACTTAGTTATGTACTTCACAGGGTTGTTAGGATTAGTTTGATGTTTGTAAAGTGATCCCAAGATGGAAATATACTATAGAATTGCTAAGAATTTCATGCTATAAACAAAAAGTAGGTAAAAAATACAACTTTAGTAAATGATATTATAGTATCTTTCTTTATTGACAAATCTGTAAATGTAGGATGAAAAACAAAGACAATGCAGCAAGTTAAAGCCATTAAATATATCCAAGAGAATATGCACTTCTTACTTTAAACTTTCTAGGGTACATGTAATAGCCAACTGTTTACATGTTTACTGCAACATGAAACATGAATAAGATTAATCCATGTCTTGAAACTATTAAAAAAATAAATAAAACCAAAACACTTTATTTCTAAAATGTAATTATAGTAAAACTTATTCTCTTCTCCTCTTCCCTATGACAGGGATATGTCCTTGATCATGCCCCATTTTGGCCCTGCAGGTATACAGCCCTCAGCTCCCTCTTGGTGTTTGCAATCACTCACTGAGACCTGGTACTGAGAACAGGATCCACCTACCCCATCCCTTGTTGTGGGGGCTCATTAACTTTGTTAACCAAAAAAAAAAGTACAAAAACCTCATTGTTAGTCCCTCTAGTCCAACCCTACTGCTGGTACTGTGGTTAATATTGACAAGTGTCTTCTCCCAAGTTCAGGACTCCACAGCCACTCTTCCTGGAGCAGAGTTATAGCTCAAATGGCTCACTCTCCTTAAATCAAGCTTTCCTGTTGCCAGGTTGTATTTCAACACAAGTTCACTCTCCCTAGGTCAGGAATTCCCTACTGTCATCCTGGAGCTGGGTTCTCCCCAGCTGGCCCCTCTTTACTCAGTCCTTTCACTTATCACCTTAGAGAGGTTTACAGGCAAGCAGTTCTCCTGCTAGTCTCTAGGAGCTACTCTCTCCAGGAACACCCTCCTCCAACTGAGCTCTAGTAGCCTCCTGTCAGGTCCAGGTGCTCATTAGTTAGCTGCCAACCACTCCCCCTTGGCAATTAATTGCTTACAGATGGACTGGTTCTCCTTGAAGAAGCCTGTCATGGGTAGACTGGGTCCTGACTCCCCAGAAAGGGCCAGCCATCCTGTGATGCTCCCCCATATGTAAAATGTATGTCTGTTGCAAAAATTTAATTGCTAACTAGAAAACTAATATGTCCTCTGCTGTGGTGTCATGAGGTTTATTTCATGGCTGTAACAGCCTTCAGTCTTACTGGTTAAATGCTAAACAAATTGTGTTGATGCTTTCTCTCACCAACCATGCTTATAGTTCAGTATTGTGATATTACAGACATGGAATATAGTACTATGTTGTCATACATACACACATCTTTCCCAACTGTTTCACCAGTCCATCTTAAGACTTCTTTATTACAATTGTTTCCATTTATAGCTTACTGATGTGTTACTATGTGGTTCTGGAGTAACACTCTTCCAAAGCAGAAAAGAAATCCTCCCAGTGAAATAGGTAACATTAGAAAATGTAGCAGTTATTGCAAAAGAAATAGTGTGAAATGAAGCTATTAATAGGCAAGCAGAAATTACTGTGACAGTAACAGCTAAAACAGTAGTTTAACAATATAATTCTATTGGTTTTATCCTTCCTGGTATATTAACATTTTTTTCCTGTTTATTAATTTTGCTAATTACCTCTGTTAGGGGTGGAAGTGATTTTATAAAATCTCAAAATAGAAATGTATTGCAAATACTCTCATATGAAACCTACTGAGAAGCCAGAATGTAAGATCTCAGTAGTATTGGGAGTACCAAAAAGTCATGTAAAATACACATCGTAACACTGTAAACAACTATAATATTTCAAAATATTTGTGCTCAAATGAGAAATACCATATTGAAGAAAAATGCTAAAGCTTTCAAGATAGAATCATTGGTTAAATAACTAATTTTCATTTATTTTGGGGTGATAAATTAAGAAAATTATCAGTTTTTATTTCTGCTTCCAAATCAAGCTCCTAATTTCAATTTTAAGTTCTTTAATACTCCAATATAGCACAGATATTGACTGAAAGTTTCTTACCTATCCATAGGAGTATCAAAGTCAGATGAAAAGGTGGATCTTAGCAAGGACAAGAAATTAGCCCAGTTCAACAACTGGTTTACATGGTGCCACAACTGCAGGCATGGTGGTCATGCTGGACACATGCTCAGCTGGTTCAGGTAAACTGACAAAATTAAACATGTAGCCTCTCATAAATTTATACCTAATGTGCCATATCGGACATACCTCCTTGGCTGTCATATTTATTAAATATGGTATTTACTTGTCTGGTATTACGTAAAACAAGTGAACCACGCTTAAGGTTGAGATTTCAGCTTTAACTCTGCATCTCCTGATTTTGAATCCTTGAGTTCCAAGTCTTAATATTGCATTAACGCTAGCTTTTGCATGGAATGTATATGTCAGTAGAGCCAAATTTCTGCTATCATCCCACAGCGGAGAGTCTGAGCATTTGCTTGAGATTCAAGACAGTTGTGTGTGATTACAAGACACTATACCAGTAATGGCCAGTTATCCAATTAACCCCTGTGCCATTATGCTGAAAGCCATGCCCTATCTAGAAACAGCTGTAAGTGTGAACAGACTTTCTCTTTTCTGTCTTGGCATATTGGTACTGCTTGATGGTTCTATTTGGAAAGATGTAGGGGAGATGTGTCCTGATATAGGGATCAAAGAAATGGAGAATTCCTGTGGGGAACAGCCTTTGTTAGGGGTGGTCCAACAGAAAGGGAAGCTGGCAGCCTACGGAAGCAGTCTGATAAAGTGGAGAACTTGCTAGCTGGACAAAAGGCTGCTGTTTATCATGGTACTGGGGGTCAGCTATTGCTCAGGATCTGACTTGCATCCGAAGAAGTGGGTATTCACCCACGAAAGCTCATGCTGCAAAACGTCTGTTAGTCTATAAGGTGCCACAGGATTCTTTGCAATTTCCCAAATGTAAATAGTGATTTCATTTTGACAGTCCTGAGGTTTTTTGTCTTGTTTTTAAATTTTGTGTACTGTGTTAAAAACATATTCCTTTCTATTTTCTCATGTTGTGATGACAGGTGTCAAATGTCAGGTTCATTGGAGTTGTATTCTGACAGTTTAGCAGCATGGCTAGGATTAGTTTCTAGGTTGCCTCATGATTTATTGCAAGATGTGGCATGTTGCCCATTAGCTATTCTGTGTCATGCACAGTAAGTAGCCTTTTATCCCATTAAACTGTAGGATGTTATTAAATTAGGGTCTCCTCTCTCTAGATGTCATGCTATACCTCCTGCAGTTGGTGCCTACTGCTGGGGATATTTGAGCCCAATTTGTCATACTATATTGGACTCCCTGTCTTGAATTTAAACTTCTAATGTGTCACCATTTTACATATTAGAGAGAGCATTTTCAAAGATGCAGACAGGACAAGGGGGGGAGAGTCGTTGTAATTTTATCTACTTCAAGTTGACAGTATAAAACTTACTTTGAGCTCCTATGTCCTTTCTGCCTATATTTTCATAGTTAAAAGGATTGATCTTCTGCTTTCAGATAACTTATTGCTGATTTATTCTGTATGTTTTATTATTATTTCCAAATTATGTTCAACTATTGATTTCTTTGATCATGTTGCTGCACAGATTTACATTTTGGGAAATACAGGACTGAGATTACAAAACTGTTCCTTTAGTTTTATAATCCCCCGTTTCCTTTCTCACCCAGGGACCATACGGAGTGTCCAGTTTCTGCGTGTTCATGTAAATGTATGCAGTTGGATACTACAGGGAATCTCATCCCAGCAGAGACTGTTCAGCCATAAAACAACCAAGTTTAAAAACGTGGGGCTAATAAATGTCCTTCACAGCCTATACATACCTCAAAACAAGTAACTCATGAATCGCCTATAATGGAAAAATAAATCATTCTGTTGGATCAGCAGTTTTGGTGTGTGAATAGTTTAGATGTGCTTCACAGAGCCAGGTGTTGCTGGAATGAACCTTTTTAAGTGTGCCATATGGACTACAGTCAGTGTGTTGAAGCAGATCCTTTTAGAAATACTTCCACAGGTTCTGTTGAAATTCAGTAAGATTTTTTTCAGAGCAGGATATTCTCCAAAGTTCACTTTGTACCTTGTAGCTACTGTATTAATTGATTATGTATGCTGTATGCCCCTCCCCCCCCACCCCGTCCTTCACCTCCTGAGGTCACTTCCAACCCTGATATTCTATGATTCAGAGTAACACTGAACAATCCATGAATCCGCCATCTGAAATGAGCCAGTATTATATACTGTTTTTAGTATGATTTCTGGGCATTCAAAATAGATAATTGAAGACTGTTATTGAGCAAATCCCTGAGTTATGCTATAGCTTTCTATTTTCATTCATCACTGCTCATTATATACAAAGGATACTGTATATCTTTGTATATAAAGATTCTGAAATTCTTTCAAGAGTCCAGCTATTAAAATGTTTAATTTCTGCTATAGATTTTTCTTGAAAGAAAAGTTGCATTCATGTAATTGTTTTCTGTAGTCACATTTTATTAATACTAAGACTATTTCAATGCAAGTTTACCTACATATCTTGCTGTTTGAATGTAAAATTTTTAATTCAAGTTTTTTTCCTAACAAAGTTCTTCAAACTGTTTCATTTAATAAAAAGAGGAATATCAACTTCAAAACAGAATACAAATAATCCTGATTTTTATGAAGGACTCTTGATGATATTTTGGATGCACACAAACCTGAGGTTTTGTAAAAGTTAATCAGATTCAATTCAAATTATGATTACTGGACCAATATAAATTTCAGATAACATGGAGATTTGAATATTCAGTGTTAAGAAAATCAGGGTTTACCTGCTCTTGCAAAATGTGTTGAAATGTGAAATGCACCAATTCAAATTATGCTACAGATTACCAGTGGACATTGGCCCTCCTCATAAAATTGCACAATTTTTAAAGTTTCTGGTCAAGAGTAGTTTCATAACCTGTTGCTGGTCAGGAATAAAATTCATTAGTGGAGCACTGAGTGTCATCTGGCCACACTATACTTGGCTCTAGTGAGTGTTTATTTGTCCTTGATTTTTATAAGCAACAAATTTCACACAGAATTAGAAGAAACTGCTTTAAGTAATAACATCAGTTTATTTGGAGGGTGGGGGTGGAGGTTGGTTTTTGTTTTTTAAACTGGTGAATAAAAATTGATACTTAACAGCTCTTATTGTCACTCAACCCCCCCCCCCCCAAATGTTAGAAGATGGAACACTAGCAATAAAATGGTATCTTATTGCCAGTATTGTGAAAAATTGGTCTTTAAAAAACAGAACATACTGTAAGATGCAACTGGTTACCAGCATTCCGCTGTATTGGCAATAAAGTAGAAGCCAAATGTAAATTATGTTGTGTGGCAAATTGCTGGCACTACTATGATGGGTCTCACACTTTATCTTCTGGAGGGGGGGTCAGGGTGCTATTTCTTGCCCCTGAACTGGGATATTAATTGCCCCACTAGTCCTAGAGGAGGGGAGTGGAGAGGGAGAGACCTGTGCCTGCCCTCTACTCCGGGTCCCAGCCCAGGGAACCGAGGGATAGCGGTATGCCACTTGAACTAGTGGTTCCCTTTCCTGGGCTACTTCCCTCTCCTGCCCTTCCTCTTGTGGAGGCTTCCTGCCCTCTCTCTGCACAAGCCAGGTGTCCCTTTACCTAGGGTCTTGGTGGTCTTAGCCCACTGCAATGCTTCTCCAAACTTTCCTCTGCTTCCCTCCAAACTGTTTTCTGCTCTGACACCAATCCACTCTGCTTCAACTTCTTCTCCTGTCTGATTGAAGCAGGGTTTTTATCAGGTGACCAGCTTCAGGTGCTTTAATAATCTATAGCAAACTTTCTTCCCTCTACAGCAGTGTTTCCCAAACTTGAGATGCCGCTTGTGTAGGGAAAGCCCCTGGCGGGCCGGGCCGGTTTGTTTACCTGCCGCATCTGCAGGTTCGGCTGATTGCAGCTCCCACTGGCTGCGGTTTGCCACTCCAGGCCAATGGGAGCTGCTGGAAGCAGCATGGGCCGAGGGATGTACAAATGGCGTCCCAAATTTGGGAAACACTGCTCTACAGGGAATAAGACTCCCTTCTAACCCTCTCCTGCTGCCCTCTGGCCATGCTGTATCACAGTATATGATGCCTCACCAGGGACTATGATTATTTGTACAAAGGCTTACTTGGAAGGGGGAAAGATTTTTGTCTTATTAGCAGGAAATATTTATTTCTACTTACCCAATTATATTTTGCACACTTTGTTTTGATGTTTTCAGGGGTTTCTGCCAATCTGAAATATACTCCATTAATAAATGTAAATTTGAACTTAATGCATAAGGTATTCCTCTGATGATATAGTGCAGGCAATATAATATTTAGGTTTCAGTTTCACAGGAATCTGGATTTTAGACTGTCAAGAATTTTATTTTTATTTTGTCACTACTATTGTCACCATAGTAGTGACAATTCATTGATTTTTGTTTTTTATTTTTATTTTTTATTTTTTTCTGGAATATCCAGTATAAACAGCATGACTTATTGTCATTTTTCCTCATGTAAAAGTGTTCTCATTTTGAATTGTCAAATCCTATCATCATGAAATTAGAAGCTTAATTTATGATTCTCTTCATGTCTTTAAATCATATGAGTTAAGAATGTTTGTATATTCTAATACAGTATAAGAACATGTAGTCAGTGCTCAAGCTTTCAGGAAAATGCATTATATTTCAACACCCTCATTTCAGTACAGCACAAGAAGTGCAATGTCTTCAACATTTTAATCTTGTTAATCATTATCACTATTTCTCCTGTGCTGGTTTTAAAATAAAGTTGTGGTTTCTGTCTGTCTGATTTGCTGCTTTAATGTGAATTGCTTCTTTGTGGTTTTTATCTTCATTGTTCCTTAGCATTCTACTGACACCACAGCCCATGAAGGTATGAGAACAGTAAAGAATAAATACATGCAATTTCTGTTAATGAAATGTGTTTTTTTTTTCTTCAGTTTTATTTTTGGTTTATTTTATTTTTGGTTTATTTAGGCTTCTATACTGGAAAAATCTTTGCCTCAGGCCTCAGAAAAAGCCACTAAATACAGAAGCTGAGGAGGGGAGTTGCAAAGAAACAGTTTGCAATGCCAAATCCGGGTGGCCATTCCTATCCCTGGCATACTTTAGGGTGGTCTCAATGCTGGCTATAGCTCCAAATGCCAGCCAGAGAGAGAGTACAATGTGCTCTGTCTAGGCCGCCTCTCTCCTACAGCCCTATACCTTCAGCTAATTGTGTGTAACTATAACAAGGCTGCTGTTCTACTACATGTTTTGCTGGTTGTACAGCTTCAGTAGTTACTCTTCCTGAGGTTGGAAACAGCTGTTGTAACAAATCTGTTACCAATCTGCCTTCAGGTGATCAGGCTGAGGCTGCAGGATCTTTAGAGGAGGAGATGAAGTGACAAAGTTTAAAGCTTTATTAACCAATTAACAGTGGTGAGTGCTGGGTGCACCTCACGTCATTCAGAGGGAGGAAGAAAGTATTAGTGCCCAAGCCCTAACCCACTTTCATACTTACACCCAGGCTCGGCCAGCCTTCGGGGGTGTGTGTGTGTGTGTGTGTGTGTGTAACGTAAGAAGAGGAGGGGGAAGGGTAGACAAGAGTTCTGCCCTGTGCACAGCTCGTCTAGGGTCCGCTGTAAATCTGACTTGCTTCAGCTCTCAGGAGGGTTTTAAGCCCTGGGTTCTTCCGGGGGTGTTTTCGTCCAGGGACCTTTGCCCTCCGTGCTTTCGGTACCAGTCCAAACCAGCTTTCCGTGGCTCCCTTAGTTTCCCCAAAACACACTGGTTTCAGGGTCATGAGACTGTTTTTTCAACTCACTGGCCTTCACAGTCTTACTGGTTTTGCAACCCCTTCAGTTCTGTCTGGCTCAGTTCTCCCTTTCTCATGGCTGGCAGTGATTTGAGATACAGGCTTCTGGCTGTTTGGCAGCAGAGAGCTTGTTTGTGTGCACTGGCCTTGGGCTGCAGTTTTATTCCTTATCCTTGGGCCTAGCTGGATCGTTGAGTTAACCCGTTCCTTTCTCCTCCTTTGGCCTCTTGTAACCTGCAAAGGAATCTTCCATTCCACACTCACACCTTTAACCCTTCCCAAGATACTTCTCAATGCATGTAAAGGCATTAGCAATATACAACACTCGTGCTTACCCACGGGACCCTGGGGGAGAAGGGGGCGTTTTTATTGTGACACTGTGTCTGATTATTACTTAATTGTATTTCTCTTATGATTTTGGAAATATAAATAGTAGCAAACTTTATGAAAGTTTGCTGTGATTGCCTAACCCCCTTTTTCTGCTGATTTTCCCTCCAGGTCTCGTGTGTGTGTGTGTGTGTGTGTGTGTGTGTGTGTGTGTGTATGTGTATCTCACCCCCACCCACCCACCCACCCACCCTTAAAGTTTACAAGTGGATGCTAACAAAATCTAAACAGGTAGTATAAAATGGCTTTTAAAAATAGCAATGACAAGATTTTGCATCTGCAAACCGGTTTGCCTGGAATGCTTTTGGATGATGTGTGGCTGGCATATTTAACTTAGAACAGGCATATATTCCTAAATTCTGCACACCTAAATTGTCAATTAAATACACTTTAACTATGAACTGGCATCACATCCATTTATAACAGATTTGATTGACAAGTAAGTTTCAGCTCTAGGTTCTAAATGTCAAAGCTGTGGATAGCAAATGTGTTTTTGGCTGACAGTTTTGACATTAGTAGTAGTGTTTCATCCTTTGAAGCTAAATACAGAATTCATTATGGCTTTTTAGAGTGCCTTAAATAGTCCCTTCATAGAAACAAGACAGGTCCCTGACCCTGCAAACACTTGCACCTACTTAACTTTAGCCTCATGAATAGTCCCATTGACCCCATATGAATTTTTTTTTTAAGCAGTTGGCGGAAACTAGGGTGCCTAAATGATGGTTTGACAAGACAACTGGAACAGTAGATTGTTTCCGAAACAAAGCAGGAAATGCAACAAACAGCTCCTAGATCGGGGGTCCCCACTGAGGGAACATACTGTTCACTGCCAAATCATGCAGTTCCCACCTTTGATTGAGGGTGTCTGCAAACACATTCTGAGTTCCTGGAAGGTAAGCGGACGACAAGGTGATTCAATTCCTGATACACCAATTGCATAGGGGTGACTGCTTCTACGCATAGTGGGGTCTTGACCTTCCTTGTTTGTTGATGGAAAAGACGGTACTTTTATTGTTTGATATAATAATCAGATAAATTGCTGAAAGGCCTTGCGAGCTTCTCAGACTGCCTGAAGTTTCAGAAGATTGATGGGCATCCTGTCCTCTTGGGGTGTCTAAGTGCTCTGAGCCATATTGCTGTCCAGGTGGACACCCCCTCCCCCCCCCGCAGCCCAGGAGGGAGGCAGCTGTAATAATTTGTCCAGTGAGGGAACAGAAAGGGAGTGCCCATGCTTATTTGATGGAGATCCTTCCACCACATTAGAGATCACGTAACTCTAGAAGAAATTGTCAGTATGATATTCATGATGTTTGGTTGGTAAATACACTGTTCGGCGCTATGCCTGTAGGCAATGCAAGCTGAATCTGGTGAATGGGGTAACATAAGTGCATGAAGCCACACAACGCAGAAAGGAAAGATCAGTCCTGAGTGGTGTTTGAGAGACCAGGTTACATGTAAAGACATATCTGGCTTCAAGACTAAGCTTGATAAGTTTATGGAGGGGATGGTATAATGGGATAGCCTAATTTTGGCAATTAATTAGTTTTTGACTACTAGCGGTAAATATGCCCAATGGCTTGTGATGGGATGTTAGATGGGGTGGAATCTGAGTTACTACAGAGAATTCTTTCCTGGGTGTCTGGCTGGTGAGTCTTGCCCACATGTTCAGGGTTTAACTGATCGCTATATTTGGGGTCGGTAAGGAGTTTTCCTCCAGGCCAGATTTGCAGAGGCCCTGGGGGGTTTTCGCCTTCCTCTGAAGCCTGGGGCACGGGTCACTTGCTGGAAGGTTCTCTGCACCTTGAAGTCTTTAAACCATGATTTGAGGACTTCAATGGCTCAGACACAGGTTTGATACAGGAGTGGGTGGGTGAGATTCTGTGGCCTGCATTGTGCAGGTCAGACTAGATGATCCTAATGGTCCCTTCTGACCTTAAAGTCTATGATTCTATGTAACAATCAGGTCATTCATGGTGCTAAACCAGTCCTTTGGTAGATAAACTAGGATAACATAGATAAACATAGTAAGAGGACCAAAAAAGTGCCACCGTTGGTTTAAAAAAAAAAAAAGTAAAAGAAGCAGTTAAAGGCAAAAAGGCATCCTTTAAAAAGTGGAAGTTAAATCTTAGTGAGGAAAATAGAAAGAAGCATAAAATCTGGCAAATAAAGTATAAAAATATAATTAGGAAGACCAAAAAAGAATTTGAACAACAACTAGCCAAAGACTCGAAGTAATAGGAAGAATTTTTTGAAGTACATCAGAAGCAGGAAGCTTGCTAAACAACCAGTGAGGCTACTGGATGATCAAGATGCTAAAGGAGCATTTAATGAAAATAAGGCCACTGAGGAGAAACAGAATTAATTCTTTGCATCTGTCTTCACAGCTGAGGATGTGAGGGAGATTCCCAAATCTGAGCCATTCTTTTTAGGTGACTAATCGGAGGAACTGTCCCATACTGAGGTGTCATTAGAGGTGGTTTTGGACAAATTTATCAATTAAGCAGTAAGAAGTCACCAGGACCAGATGGTATTCACCCAAGATTTCTGAAGGAACTCAAATGTGAAATTGCAGAACTACTAACTGTGGTATGTAACCTATCATTAAATCAGCTTCTGTACCAGAAAATTGGAGGATAGCTAATGTGATGCCAATTTTCAAGAGAGACTCTAGAGGCATCCCAGCAATTACAGGCCGGCAAGCCTAACTTCAGTAGTAGGTAAATTGGTTGAAACTATAGTAAAGAACAGAATTATGAGACACTGATGAACACAATTTGTTGGGGAAGAATCAACATGGCTCTTGTAAAGGGAAATCATGCCTCAGCAACTTACTAGAATTCTTTAAGGGGGTCAACAAGCATGTGGATAAGTTGATATAATGCACTTAGATTTTCGGAAAGTCTTTGACAAGGTCTCTCACCACAGGCTCTTAAGATGCACCCAGAGTCTAAGGGCTGGTTCCTTTGTTGTCATAGGTGAAAAAGAGTGTGTCAGAGATGCCTTGGGGGGTGGGGGGGTTTGTCCCTCACTTTTATAGTCTTGTGACCCTTTGAAGTGGATTCTTCTGGGGATTACCCCTCAAAGTGAAGTTTATTAAAACAGTAAAGAAGGTGACATGGAGTCCAGTGGCAAAGGAGTCTCCATGCACTTTCTTCTTCCTTCGGTATGCTGAAATGCGGATTTGCCTTGTATCCTGCCATTTCCTCTTGCTGTCTCAAGGACCCTGTTTACTACTTATATGGAAATTGAGGTAAACACACATTCCTTTGTTTAGGATAGACCTGTTCAACAACTTTTGCCTAGTCAGGCTGTGTGGGTTTGAACATGTACTAACAACATCATACATGGGAATTCATAACTTTACATATAATGTTGTACATACATTTCACCATATATTGATCAAGTTATTTTTCAAATGATACTTCACAAGGTAAATTTTGTACATGTATTATTACAATAGTGTGTAGAGTGTGAATACATGGGTGCTTTTGGTCACAATGGAAACAAGACTTCTGCACCCTTTGTCTTTTATGAGGAGTGTAAGATCACTGATGGTAAAACTGTTGAATAACCAATCTAGGTTTGTAGACCTGCCTGTGATATTTTCTCTTTGGAGCAGGTAAATTATATTTCTAGGGAGCATAGACTGGCTCTGCAGTCCTTCAGAGTACTAAGTACTCATCTGTCTTTTCTCTCTGAAAAGGTGGGCTTCATCGAAGTGCAAGTCCTACAGTGTTTTGGAATTCCCTGGGAAATCCCAAAGCATGTTGCCATGACTCATGGTGCATTACAATGGCTGTTGCCACTGACCTTGATGCGTTTGCTGCATCAACCACTGACTGAAGTGTGGTTCGGGCCACCAGCCAACCCTTTTCAATAAGAGCTTGGAACTGAGCTCTGTCTTGTTATGACCTTTATCTACAAAATCTGTGAACTTGGAATAGTTCAAATGGTTGTACTTGGCTAACATCACTTGATAGTTCACTATTCTGAACTGAAGGCTAGTGGATGTGAAGACTTTCCTCTCCAACAAATCTACACATTTTTATAGCCTCCTTGTCAGAAGCAGTGAATCCTGAATGTTGTCTAGATCTCTCCGTGGCAGCCTGGATGACCAGAGTTAGGTGCGGGATGGATAAAAAGGAATTCTGCTCCCTTGGCTGGAATGAAACAGCATTTCTCTGTCCTCCTGGAGGTAGGAGCACATGTGGCTGGTGTATGTCAGACTTCTCTAGCAGGTTCCAGAATAGCTTAATTAACTGGAAGTGCTATTCAACTGGATCCGGTAGTGTGTAGTAAAGGGAGAAGAGACCTCTAAACCTCCCCTCTTGGACTTTATCCCCTGAACCAACCGAACTGAACTCTACCCTGTGAGGATCATCCGAACCTCATTATCCAGCCCGCTTATTTACTTATGCCCGCGACTGTCTATAACCTGTATGTATGAGTGATGTACCCTCACTGCTTACTGACTGTACCCTGAACTTACCCACTGTATACCCCACATTGGGGACATTACAGACTGTATATGTTATGTTATGTGCCATCTAATTCCAAAATACCAAAATCGCCCTATACTCTGTATGTCACCCCCAATGACCAATATCTGACGTTTCAACTCTCTGTATCGTTCAATTTCAAATATTTTCTAATAAACTTTTATATCCCACAGTTTGCATTGAGGGTCCTGGATCTCCTCTAGGGAGATCTGGAGTTCCTCTTCCCTGTGCATAATAATTCTTGGAACTGTTTATGGTATTCTGGAGGGGACAGAGCAGGGTCACTGTCTTCATCTCCCAATGAAGCAATCTTGATGGAATTGGCTCAGAATCTTCCTCTTTCGTGGGGGTCAGGAAGGTATTTTGGCTCGTCCCTCTGGAGGAAATGGTGGAGTGACTCCGTAGCAGAATGGACAGGCTCTGCATATCTGGCATACAGATCCCACATTCCCCAGTATGCCCCATAAGCTGGGTCAGAAGAGAGTTGTGAAGGTTCCCAAAGCATAGGGTACAACTGGTCCTTAGGTAAATGCTTTAGTGGAGGTTGGTGCCAGAGGCTCTGGATCTCCTGTAAAGGCTAGAATATCTTGGATGAGGAGATGATGGTTCTTTTGGTGGCTCAGATTCTCACAAGGAAGAGAAAACAGGGTCCGGATCTATTGGCGATGCCTACTGTTCTGATGGAGAAAAGCAAGGCTGGTAGATAGAAGGAATAGACTTCTCTCATAGGTAACATCCCCTGGTGGAGTTATGACTTCTTTCATGAGAAAAGGTCCAGATGATGGGGGAAATTGAGGATTGCAAGGGCAAAAAACACGTTCTGGTATAGTATAAGTCTCTCTCCTCCACTGAGTTTGAGGAATGCTGATGGGGTTAGAGATACTGTCAATAGTTGAGGCTCTGGTTAGGTGTTTCTTGCTGGGACTGACGGCTCCCGATGTTTCAACTTGGATGGTACCAGTGGAATCAGTGTTGCTGGTATGGGGTCCAATACCAATAGAAGCCTGATTTTATGGGCTTTTCTGTCACGGCCACGGGACTTAGGATGGTCTAAGTCTACTTATGTGCTGAATGAGCAGGGTTGCTTGAGTTAGGCAGAATTGTAACGGTCACCTTCGAAGCAGACTTAAATGGAGTGTTCCCTGCTTTCCTGACGAGAGTCCATGGATATAGATTCCCTTTCACCAGTCACATCTCATGGCAGGAAACACACTTCATGTCGATTCGGGCTGATATTAGTGGGGGAAGGGAGGCCTCTGCCTTGGTCTGATTGCAGCCTCAGTGCATTCTCCATGAGGTGCTTTCTAAGCCAGAGTTCCCACACCTCACAGGCATACAGCTAGGGAAATAGCAACAGAGATCACATTTATCCATGACATTTGCCCCCTGGGACAGTACAGACAGCGTCAACGGGCATTGCTGACAGAAGGAATGAGGGCAGAAAAATTAGTTTTTGAAGCTTAGAGTTCCAGGCATAGTCCATTACCCATGACAGGTATGTGCATGTGTGGTGGGGATTAGTTTAATAGTTTCCTGCCGTGAGAGCTATGTACACAATTCACTGAAGGCAAACTTTGAAATATTTTCAGATTGAAGAATGACGAAGAAGCAGCAGCTCCAGCCACTGGACGTTCTGACCCAGGTGGGCAGGGTGATCGGTTGGCTCTGCATTATATGCACTATGTTTGAAGCACTAGGAGAGCAAGGGTGCATGTATGGACTAATGGATGCTGTTTGCAAGAAATCTCTAACTCTGGCTGCATAGAGCACATGAACACATATAGGAACTAGCACTTGAAGAAGAATGGGTGTTAGCAGGGTGGCACACTCTTCATCTTCAATAGAGCACCAGTATTTTCTTCATCTTGCTTTCCCCATGGAATCCTATGCTACAGACCAGATGATACACCTTGCTGGAATCCTTCTTCCCTCCCCAGTGTTGGCCATAGCAGGAGTTGGTGCTGAGACGTGACTGTTTAGCAGTTATTTCCTCTTTAAAGGAGAAGATTGTTACTCAAAAAGATTCTAAACTAGAGGATAGAAATTCAGCATTAGTATTGTTACGGTGGGTGGGTGGTGTGGGGAAGTCAGCCTGCTCTTGAGAGCATTTTACATGTCACTTTATTAATTTGCCTACAAAGAACTTTGGTAGCTTTGTAACAAGTCCACAACTAGTGTTGGTGGAGTCTGTTCCTAGTGTGAGTAAAAGCAAAATTTAAAGACAAATGTTACATTTTAAAATATCAGACTTCCCTCCTTCAACCAGTGGGCAGGCCATAATTTTTATGTTTCTATAAGTACATACCTTTCATCCTGAAAAATCCCAAAGCACTGCTAAGCCTTCCCTGCTTCCCATTCATGAAACCTTTCATGCTGAGATAGACAACCTTCAGAGCTCTGTTGTTAAATTTAAGACTTTGGATCTAGACAAAATATTTAAGCATCCTGCTAATCTGAAGAGAAGATGAGATGCTTGGAAAACAGATCAAAGAGGCTGCTGGTGCTTGGGCTATTCCAGCTGCTAACATGTCCTGTTGCGTTTGGAGAAAATGTATTTCTACTTTGCTAAACTTGCATGATGATATTTTAAAGAATACTTGATTTGTGTATTATACTGCTTCCTAATTCCTCTCAAATTGCTTTATATATTTATATTCAGACAAAAACTTATTAATGTAGGGTAAAGTACATTACAAAGATGACGTAATAGCCCTAACAATGCATTATGAACACTGAAAATTCAGAATTAAGGTCAAACGTAAAGAAAATCCAAACATTCAGGTATGGACATGTACATTTCTGGCACCCAAACCACCTTAACTCAGTCCTGTAGCTATATTATGCAATAACCATATGATTAAGGCATTAGTGTTTGTGGTCCCATAGCTGATTACACTGATTTTTCAAAGACCTCTTTCTTCCCTCATGGTATTGTTAAAGGGGGAGGATGTAATTTGAAATTAACTCCTAAATTATTTAATTGATGCGTAAAGTCTCAGAAAATTAATCCTTTAAAAATACATGCTATAATTTTGGAGAGGACACACTTTTTCATACATAAGAGACTGAACCCCTGATTTTTGTGCAAACCTTAACTATAGGGCTGCAATTGGTGCCTTTGTAATAAATGCATATAATGTGAAATGGACATTTTCCTAACTCTATTTTAAACTTTTGAGGCACATTCCAAAGATCTTGTCTCAAGTACTAGAGAGAAAGTGAGTGAGGTAATATCTTTTATTGGACCAACTTCTGTTGTGGAGAGAAACAAGCTTTTGAGCTTATACAGAGCTCTTCTTTAGGTCTGCGAAACTTTTTCTGAGTGTCACAGCTAAATACAAGATGGGACAAATTGTTTGGCATAAGTAGTTGATGCGTATTTCAAAGTATCATTCAGGGTGAAGGTTGACCCTCCTCCAGTCATAAGGTGAGAAAAGCAGCTAGAGGGTTGTTAGTGGGTTATGGACTGTTTTAATAAGCCATAAATCCAGTGTCATTTCATGATTTTTAGTGTTTAGCAAAGTTATGAATTTAAGCTCTCATCTTGTATTTAGCTTTGACACTTTTAAGTAAGTTTCCCAAACCTGAAGAAGAGCTCTGTGTAAGCTTGAAAGCTTGTCTCTCAGCAACAGAAATTAGTCCAATAAGATATTACCTCACCCACCTTCTCTCTAATATCCTGGGACTGACATGGCTACACCACCACTGCATATACACAGTACTGACATTTTCCATTTAGGGCCCCAAGATCTGCCTACTGGCATTCCTTGAGGATACTATATAAGGCTATACTAAATGTAAGGCTTATCTTTTGATGGAGTTCTAGGATGGAAGATGCTGCTTAAGGGTAACATTTAGGGTGGGTGTTTTATATTCTGGGCTGTGCATGGCTTATTTTATTTGTCATTCCATGGGATTGCTGCTTGTTCCTCCATTTATTGTGACTTTAAATCATTATTGAAATAGCAAAGAACATGAGAGAGAACCAGAAAAGGCACCTTACACATCTTATTAAATAAATTCTATGCAGTCAAAAGCTAGTTTTGTTTTCATTGCTCAGTGAGGGAAGGGACATAGCTAAGAAGGGGTACAGTGAAGGGGAACTAAGAAAATACGGTGAGACAATAGAACAGGAGTAGGGTTACTTAGCCTGGAAAGAAGTAAACCAAAGGCGCTTGGTTGAAGTACTTAAATCACAAAGGGTATAGGAAAAACAGTCTCTTTTAACCCCTCCACATAATCCAAGTAGAAGGGGCAGTCAGTGAAATTAAAATTCAGTAAACTTAAATCTCATAACAAAGTACTTCTCTATACCCAATTTATAGTCTTCAGCACATGGTATTCACTGCAACTGAAAGTTACTGAGATACTATGCCAGGATTATAAAAGGAACTAATGGTGGGTCTAATGGTTAAAGCAGGAAACTAGGATTCAGAACTCAATGACTTTTCCTAAATCTGTTGCTGATTCATTAGTGTTTGCAGTGTTCTTGTGGCCATGTTGGTCCTAGAATATGAAAGACACAAGATAAAAGCTATTACCTCAACTCTTAGTCCGATAAAAGCTTTCACCTTGCCTACCTTCTAATTGATTCATTATGTGAATTTATATAATCTTAGCTTCTGTGCCTCCATTTACCCATACATATAATGGTTATATCATACTTAACTATCTCAGTGATGATTATATGTTACTTAAATATGCACGATGCTTTATAGGGCCAATCAGGCAAAGTGCCAGACCCCCAAAAATTATACTTTAATTTAAGACATGATACAATCAGTAAGACAAAGGATAAGAGTTACAGTAGCATCAGGTGTGAATATGAATGTATGTACAGCACCTTGGAAAGGAAGATGTACAGTAACTATTAAATATGATTAATTACTATCCACTTAAGCACTTTGTTTTAAGACTGCTACCTATTGTCACTGAAGGAGTACCTTCCGTGTAAAATCAACAAAAGCAGCCAAATCCCTAATGGACAACATGGAGTCTCTGGAACATCTCCTTTGTTGGGATAAAAACTCTGCATGAGGTAGATTCTATTAACTTTAAGGTTGAGGTTTTTTTGGTTTTTTTTTTTTTGTTTAGAAGGGTGAACTATTGAAAGTTTATAGCTATGCAAAACAGGATAAAAAATAAATCTTAAGATTCAAGGCATAAAATGACCACTTAAAAGGGTCAGGAAGGAATGTTTTTAACCAATTTTTCCCTCCTTTGATAATGCTCTCCAATAATCAAAGATGTGTATGTGAAGAGGTGAGAGGACAGGTGATTCTCCATGCTCAAGTCTTGGCAACTGAAAATCTTGCCATAAGGTCCAGTTATTAGCATGAGTTGCAAAATCAATTTTTCTTCTAGAAACTAGATTAAGACCAAATATTTCATCGTGGACAAAACAGAAGACAAGTTTATCTGACCTAGGCATGATTTAAAACAAAAACAATGCATCAGTGAAAGGCTCTGTATCCTCTCACTACTAGATTAGGAGTCTTTGTAATAATCCCTAAAATATGAATTGCTTTTAGTAACAAACTATCTGAATCTATAAAATATTTTGAGCCACTAAAGTATTATTTGATCATAATGTTCAAGTGAACATTATCCACGTACCTCAACTGCAGTGTTTACTTTTCCCTACTGTTGGCGAAATGTATGACAAACCAATCCAAGTAATGTACAAGGTGGGATTTGGTATCATAAGGAAGATTTACATGAACATTTTGTTCCATGGCTGAGGCATGCAGCCACACCCAGCACTCAGGAGGGTGTATTTCTAACTATAGTAGCCAAGGCAACAGTGGCTCCCTGTATTGTGTATGAAGTGCTGTCATCATATAGCAGTGGCAGGCGCCATTTATTTTGTTCAGTATTTTAGTCTGCGTACTGTGCTCATGTAAATTGCACTGCATTATCTGTTCAGATGACTATTGCTGTAGTACAGTATACATGTATGCAACAAAGATCAGCTTCCAAGCTTTGGCAGATAATAAAAACAGGACTCAAATGCCTACAGGAACAAATACAGTAGAGTGAAGACAAGAATAGCAGATATTTCTTTTGCACTCTTGAAAGTGGTTGACTAAAAGTTGCTGGACACTAAAGAGCTACAGCAACAAGAATGGCAGAGCCAGCTTTTCTGCATTGCACGAGATGGCTGATCCCGGACCTGGAAGAACCATCTCAGGGATTGAGAATAGTTCACTGTCCAGTCTAGGGATGTACAAGTTTAACCAGTTAACTGATAAGCTTGATGCTTATTGGTTTCTGTTAATGATTAAACTCTGTCCGGGATCATGGCTGCTGCCCTGTGCAGAACCCTGGGGGTGGGTCGGCAGCCAGGACTCGTGGCGGCAGCCAGGACCCTGCGTGCGCAGCTGGGACCCCAGGATGCTGGACGTGGGGCTGGCAGCAGATCCCCCCCTAAATGTGGGGGTGCTGCAGCATACTCCTAGTTCCCCAGTTAAACGTTTAACCGAGAGAATTTTAATTGGTTACACGGTTATTGTTTTTATGTTATGTACATCCCTAGTCCATTCATTCTTGATCTCTAAGAATCTCTCCACTTGTACTACTGAAGTAGTCTGAGGTGGCCCTTGTCCACTGGGGATTGTGTTACTGTGGATTTGAGGGGTGTGTGTACCCCAGAATGTGATCAAGCTAATTGCTACCATATTATGCGCATTCAGCCACCATGGATTAATAAAACAGAACACTATAGAGTTAAGGATTAATTTGAATAAGAAGGCTTTTCAAGGCCAAGTCAAAACTAGCTGGCAGTTTCTGCCGAGCAGAATGGGAGGAGACGAGAGAAAAAGTCAACAATTGAGACAAAGAAAGTAAGTGGACGGAGAACCTTGAATTTGGGCACCTTCGATATAGAAGTATTATGATTAAGATGGTTAGGAATGTTTGTTGATAAGTAGTTTATTGAAAGTTAGAAAAAGTGATTTAGTAGGTGTTACTATGACCTATGTGTTTTTAAAAAGAACAGGAGTACAGTGTATTGCGGAGCAGTCCTCTGAAACCACCTTAAGAGATGTTTTTCCTGACACCTTTTCTCCCCGGTGGGTGAACAACTGACCACTGTGAATCTGCTGTTAATTACTCAATACTATTCCAGATTTTAGTTAAATATTTGGGATGTTCTAAACCTTTTGCTTATGTCTGTGTGTGCTTAAAGCTAATAAACTTCAGTTTTAGATAGAGCATGCTTACTTGCATTAATCTTTCATCAGATGGAATTGCTGTGTTCCTAATGATTTATACTTGACACCATCTGGAGCAAAACAGTAAAATTACTACTGCTGTGGGTTCTGAAAACCCTGGGTAACAACTGAACCAGGATGTATTCATTTCTCACAGGTGACTGAAGAACTCTGAGGGCAGTAACTCTGTTATTGCTGATCTGATCCGGATTTGAACAAGCTGTCTACAGGTGAAGAGTGTTCCATCTTATTTCAGTGAGCTACTCCCTCCAGATACATAATTTTAATTAAAATGAACAGCACAGCTTCTGATTACTATACGGTTTAGGTAGTGTCATGAAGATTCAAACTGAGTGACTAGCCCCTGAAGAAGAAGCTGTCTTTGAAAACATTTGTGTTCTCACTACCTAAAATGAAAATACTGCAAATGTTTAAACATACCTCTTGCAGGTGGAAAATAGCCATAAAAATTGGCAAATATTTTAGGCTGCATAGAGCACTAAAAAATTTAGAAAAGGTTGAATACATGAGCTTATTCATCATGGACACACTTTAACAAGATTCATTAACCAAAATGACAATGAATTAGAGAGCAGACTATACAAAGTGTCAGATTTTTTTCCCTTTGAGACTTTGTTCCTGAAAACATGCTAACTTAAAAGCTCTGAAGACTCCTGTTGATTCACAAAACATATATAACAGAAGTAGTGGCAGTGCAAACTTTCCTGCCAATGTTAGTCTCAGGGCCACCTTTAGCAGTTAAAATAATAGTCTCATATCTTTTCAGTTCTTGGTGCTTGTGCTTAGATTGCCAACAAGAGTGCAGTCTGTGGTAGGTTTTGTGATATGGTCAACTCCATTTGAAATTAGCAAAGACAACTAGAAACAATATTTTAAAAACTGTTTATCAATAGTGGTTATTAGCTATCTTATAGGTGCTCTTGCTGGTTTGTGTTGGAGAGTTAAATCACATTCAATTGCTGCCTCATGTAATTTTTAAATTTAGTTATTACTAAGAAATGGTTATGTTAAAAATAGACAAGTCATAGCATTTAATTCAAGTCAGGTTTGAGGCTTTATTGCCAAACTAAGGAAAGTGACTGTTTCCAAGACACAAGAACTCATATCCAAGCTTGCATAATCCAAGTTTAAAGATACTGTTTAAAGCTACAGCCCATAAAATGTCTTAATTTTAAATACACATTTCCTGCTAAGTATCATATAGAACACCTGATACATGTGGTATGGGAGGAAGCACACACAAACTTAACCATTGATTTTTTTCTTTTAAAAACAAACTAATTTGCTTACTAAAACATTCCTCTGGATAAACAAACATTACATATATATATAAAATGCCTGAAACAGTCAAAATAATATTTTACCTCTTACTGAAAAGATCTCAATTCCAACAAAACTACATTTTTTCATTGGCTGCACTTAGGATTGTTACTAAAGACAAGTATGAAATAAGTCAGTAGTACCTTGCCACAGTGTTCAGTTCAAATAGCAGTTGGCCAACAAACATCTCTTGAGCACCTCCACGAAATAATTTCAGCCTCCTTGCTCAACAATAAGATTACACCATGCAGTTATTCTCTACTCTGAATGTGGAAGGTGTGTGCCAAGAAGTATCAATCATTCCTTGTAACACCAAATGGGAAGTACTCAGGAAATTCATGGATAATTTTCAGTGCTTCATTGTAAAGCGCAAGATCTGAAAGAGGGACAGAAAATATTAAGACGTGACAAATGGATAAAAATGCTAACTAGCCCAATATAACAAGGTTGACACATTCTCTATTTTTACATTACAGAGTTTGAGAAAGTTCTTCCTCCTCCTTCAGCTGAGTCTCACCATTTTTAGGCCTCTTTAACTATAATTTCCTTTGACAGGTGAAAACAAATATTTAGAAGAGGTTGTAGTCCAGAGTGTATGTATAAGTTAGGTGATGGGGAACAAAAAGATAATTCCTTAGCAACTATGCTGGTACTCCATGGTTTGGAAAAGGTATTGTATTCCTCTTGCTAAACTTCAGAACCTTGTATTATGAAAGTGGGTACTACTGTTTATCCACTTCCTCTACAACATCTGTTTATTTTACCTGCCTCATAGTGCTTCTTGGGTCTCCTCTTGAAACTAGGTTTTTTGTTTTTCTTTTTAAAAGTTCTTCTCTTGGGAAATCCTTGTCATGGTTAATCATTTCTGTTGCCCTCTCTCTACCTGGTCTATTTCTTTATAGAGTTGGGGGTGTGTGATCAAATGCAATTATTCTTATGTAATTCACAATCCTCTAGTCTTGACTAACCTACGTCATCCATAAATTTTGCTACCTCAATATTTGCCCTTCTATCAAGTCATTTATTTACTGCTACCAAACCCAATAAAGGGTTGGGGTACACCCTATTAGCCTCCTTCCAAGTCCAATGAAACAGACCAACAAATGAACCATACAGGTCTGTTGCATCTTACGCGCATTTAACATGCACAATTTCAGCTTTACACGGTTGGCAAAAACAAAAAAAGAGAAAAATAACAATTTAAATACTGTTTATATAGTGCGGGCGATCCTGCCCGCTATTCAACTCAATTTAATTTTGACTATACGCGGTTTTCGCTTTATGCGCCAACTTCGGAACGGAACCCCCGCGTAAGACGAGACAGACCTGTATATTCCTGCTGTCTCTCAAATTTCTAATCCGTGAGAAAGATTCACCTCATTATCTGACTGTTTCTTGACTAGCCTTTTGTGAGGGACTTTACCAAAGGCTTAAAACAAAAAAACTATTGATTTCCCTTTATCAACTATTTTGTGGACACCATAAAGTAATTCTAACAAACTGTAGACACATTCTCTTTATGGAAGCCATGCTGGTTTGTACTTGTGTCATAAGTATCTAGGTATTTTATAATTAAGAAGTAATCTTTGTAAATTCCTCTATTGTCCTTCAGCCTCACTTCCCCACACCATCAAAATACTATCCAGTGAATGGAGGATTGAGAGATAGTACTCTGTGTATACATAGCAGGGGTGTGCTGTGTTCAGAAACCAGTGACAGAGCGGTACAAGTGATCTACATAAGAATACTCTTTTTGGCTTGAACCAACTCTTGCACAGGGACATTAACATTACTGTAATTATTTTTATCTTTCTGCTTTCTTTTCTGTTCAAGGTTCTGTAATTAAGACAAGTTACTTATGTAGCCTCCAAATCTAAGTCTAAGGACTTTAGGGTTTTTAGTAACTTTCTTGTTTAGGTTCTTTCTAACTAGCTTTCCCTAAATTCCTCTCTGCCCCCAAAGTTCAATACCATAATACTACATTTTGGTATGATCTTTCCTGAGGATATTGCATGTAATTGCATTATGGTCACTAACTCTGGAACAAAGCTCTGGCACTGCAGGGAACCCCCTGTATCAGAAGCAGATTTCTGGAAGCAGCTTGTGAACGTGTAGAAAGAGCTCCACTCACCACACTGGCAACTCCCAGACGGACCTGACTCATGAGAAAGACATGCCTCTTCCTTCACTATGGAAATGTTTATAATCTAAAAAGTTTATGTACGTTATTTGTCAGGCTTATGTTTTACTTACCAAAAGCGCTTTTATCTTCTCTGAACTGGACATACGACATGCACATGATAGTTGCCTGATTTGTAACTCTTCCCACTACTTCAATGACACCAGAGAGTTCTTCATCTAACTAGTGAATACATAGAAATTAAATAGTCACCAGAGTAGGTTTACTATTTTCTGCATGTCACTAGTTACACACCCAGCTACAGTTTAGGAAACAATGTTTGTTACTGTAATTTGTCTGTTCCATTTCACACAATACAGTACTGCTGAAAAATAAGTCTACAACCTAATTTGTTATTTAAAAGATCTACAGCTTTATAACCAAGAAAGGATTTAGTATTGTCTGTAACACACAGATTAGCAGCAACCCATGGGGATCGAGTGGGTTATGTCCTTTACAGTACAGCTGGCTCACACTGCAGGCTGGTGCAAGAGACACGTAGGTGCCATGCTTACCAGAGGTGCAGTAGGAGAAGAGTTTTTGTACTCTGAGTGCGCTGCTACAATTGCAACAGGCTTTTGCCCAGACTGTGAAAGGGGTGCTCTTCATGTGTTTCAGCTAGACCCTATGTTTAGGCACCTAAAAGTTACTAGCTTGAGCCCAGGTAATGAAGATTTAAAAAAAGAAAAACTAAAATCATCAAAGGTTGGCAATCCAAAGGTAAGTGCTTTCTTCAGCCATTTCATTATTTCTGAACATCTAGAATTTATTTCCAACCTACCAATGAATCTCCTAGACTATGAAAAACAGGACCTTTCTTTCCAGAAGGATAGATTACTTTAGGGGCCTCTCTTTATATGTTAGAACAAGGGAGTACACTAGGGAATAAAGGAATCTGTCAAAGGTAATATATGAGAGTGTTTATTTAAATTTTATATATGTATGTATAGGGCCCTACCAAATTCGTGGTCATGAAAAACGCATCACGGACCATGAAATCTGTATAATATAGGGTAAAAGCACACAAAAGACCAGATTTCACTGGAGAGAGCAACACTTCTCAAATTGGGGGTCCTGAACCAAAAGGGAGTTGAAGGGGGATGGGGGATGTCATAAGGTTATTCTAGGGGGGTCATGGTATTGCTACCCTTACTTCTGTGCTGTCTCCAGAGCTGGGTGACCAGAGAGTGGCAGCTGCTGACTGGGGGCCTGACTGTGGGCCTAACTCTGCAGGCAGCAGTGCAGAAGTAAAGGTGGCAATACCATACCGTGCTATCCTTATTTCTGCGCTGCTGCTGGTGGCAGCTCTGCCTTCAGAGCTGGGCTCCCAGTCAGCAGCCATCGCTCTCCAGAGAATGGTTTCCAAAAAGGAGCAGGTCTGAGCTCCCTCTAGGCATTTATTGTCCTTTCAGTACATGATCGGGGGAAAGAAAAAAAGTTAGGACCAATAATGGTAACTTCCAAAATGACACTTAAACTTACAGGCTCGCTCAGTTCAACAGTTGTATTTTTTCCTTCTCCATCTGAAAGGATGAAAAGTTTCCCTGATTGGTGAATCTATAAAGAGATTAAGTCTTTAAGTACATATCTTTGAACTATCAAAGCAAATTTCTTCTGAATTATAACTTGATTCTATACTGCACATATCACACATTCAAGAACAGTAAAAGTGCGTAAATTAAATTATTCCCCATGTCAGCTTAAAAATATTTTTAAGATCAAAATTCTTGCTTTTTACCACCAGTTTACATTTTTTTCCCTTTCTGTCAGAATAGCCAATTAAAAAGCATCACTTGTTTTTAAGCTACTTTCAGGCTATGTCTACACTATTAGTTAGGGTGTGATTCCCCTGCTTGTGTACACATACTCATGCTAATTCTCATCAAGCTAGCACAAGCATTAATAGCAGTCTAGCCATGGGAGTATGAGTAAAGACAGCAGAGGCATAGCTGAGTTGTGCTGAGTACATACCCAATAGTTTCAGGCAGGTTTGTCCTCAGCACAGCTCAGCCATGCTTCTGCTACCGCAACCAGTGCTACTGTGGCCACACTGCTATTTATACTCATGCTAGCACAATGACAGCTAATGCAAGTATGTGTACATGAGCACAGGAAGCACAACTAGCTTGTAGTGTAGACATAGCCTCATTTCTTGAAAAGTACAGTGCTTGTGATGCAAACACAACAGAGCATTATTTTTAAAAGTATGATTTTCACTAAAAGTTTAAAAAGTCAAATATATATATTGATAAGCTCTGTAAAACCCTTTTAAACAAAATCAAAATTATGACGTTGCTATAACAGCATAGCATTAGATACATTCACAATGAAGTGTTTCCTACATATGGAAGAAAAGCAAGAGATGTTTTTGCTTTATTTACAATATTGTGTTGTGGAAAATTAACCACACCGTTGATTTTTGGATCAGACAGCCTGAGGCACCTTTATTAGAGTACGAATATGCATATAAGGAAGGTCAGCGTGGCCCCACGCAAGGGGTTAGCTGCCTTGTCTTTAACAGATTTTTACCAAGCTTATAAAGGCTAAAACCGCAAAGCATAATTCACGCATCACACATAATATACTTTATTATCGCCTTATTTGGCACAATTTCTTACTTTTAGCAAGCTAATCACTGCCCCTCTCCATCTAGGGTTTTTCCTGTTATTGTCCCAACTGGTGGTTTGACTTTTCCATGCCCCTCTTCTTGCGTTAACTTATTGCTAAACATTTTGCTATATGCACCCTTCATTTATGGTAATATTGTACAATAGGCCTTTCCTAACTGTAAGTTTGCCCACCTACGTGCGGTTACACTGTACAACATTGCTTTTGCTTAATTACTATTGTCACTGCTAAGCTGGTACACTAAGGCCTTGTTGCAAGACTGCCCTTTTGGGTCTCTCCCCACAATTGCAAACTTTTCTCTAGTCCTAGTCCTGATCCTGGCTCCCTGCTTGGGGGCCTGTAATGATCTGCAAGCACTCTTAGCTTGGGCCCCTTATGACCCCCTAAAATTCCCCTTCAATTTAAATAATAATACCTAATAACAGTTATAAATAAATTGTATTTGTCGTTAAAAAAAGTGATTAAACCTACTAAAATTAATTATTAAAAATTTTATATTTTATATATTTATAAAAATAGCTTAGTAGATTTTCATTTTCTTCTTTTAGAAAAAACATAAAAAACCCAAAACTCATATTCTCTCTCTCTGTGATCTCTGTTTCTTCTGTGTTGTTTTTTTAATTTTTATGGCATGCATCATGCTCATCATGCTCTGATCATCAGCTCATCAAAGTTCTATCAAACCAACAAAAAGGTAAGAGTAAGAGAAGAGAGAACAGACTGAGAACTTCAGACAGTTCACACAGATCAGCTGCTGAAAATCTAAATAAAAATTTTTTAAAAAAAAATAAAAAAAAAAAAAAAAAAAAAAAAAAAAAAAAAAAAAAGAGACCCCTAAGATTACTACAACTAAAAATATTCCCCTTTCCCCCCTTTTTTTCCCCCCTTATTCTTTACCCTTAATTTATTTGCTTTTTATTTCTATAGACAAGTTTCAAGTTTCAGGGAGAGTCATTTTTTAATAAGCAACTCCATCTTCCCCATCTTCCAAAAAAACACACAAGGGGTTATGGAGTAGTCATGGAAGTTTTCAGGGAAATCAGGTCATTCATCTGTGACTGACCCCTACCCTTTCTGGATGATCAGAGAGTAAAGGATATCTAAGCAGGGTGGGTAAAAATAATTATTTTTAAATAAATCAAATCTGGCTTTTTTTTAAATCAAATTTTTTTGATAAAATGCTTTTTGAGGAAAAAAATTATCTAAAGATACATTATAGCTCAAATATCATGGAATAGGGATCATAAATTCTAATTCTATAGTACAAGACAATATATTCATGTAATTTTTATGAAAAGTTTTGTAAATGAGTTCCAATAGTTCATGGATTAGAGACCCACTCATATGGGGTTCCAGGGGCTTTTGTATAGATTATTTAGGTTAATCTTTCTATCTACCCAGTGGGACTCAGTGCTCAGTCTAAGAGATACCGTCAGAGATGCCTAGTTTTGCAGTTCTCAAACTGTGGATTTGTGTCTCCAGAGATAACATGCTTGTTAACAGCAAAAATGTTTTTTTAAAAATAAATAAATACAATAATATAGAGAGGTGAGAAATAACAGACCCCAACCCTATTGTCCCTCTGCAAATATGACACAGAGTCAATCCCTTACCTCTCTCTAAAAGTGCAAAGTTTCAGAAAGTTCAATGAGAAGATGATTATTGGGAGCGGAATAGATCTGGACAAGGAGAAGTAGTCTGGAAATAAATGTGAGAAGGGAGGGACAGGCAGTAGAAACAAAAGTGAAACTGTTTGAGCAGCATATTCCAGAAGTCTTGAGGTCTTTCTGAGTGTAGTCTTCATTGATTTAAGATCTACCATACCATTCTGTCGCTAGAAGGGAAAACCTGAAATGTCAGCTGGTCAAAGAGACCCAGTTTGGGAATATTTTAATGAAGTTCCTCTACCTGTGGGTAAGACAGGCATGCGTGCAAAATGCAAACAGCGCAACAAAGAAATGCAAGGCCTGGTTGTCCAAATGAAACAACATCATGAGAAGTGTTCCTTTTCAGGAGGAAGCAGCGATGAAGATGATGAAAGGTTGGTAAACTTTTTTATTTCATACTTTCTTAAGGACTGCTTGTCTTCCTTCTGGACTATTCTTGAATTCTTATGTTTGAGCAAAAACTATAGTTATTACTCTATGGTACTATCATTTTAGATGCAGTTGTGATAAAAAATAGCTGAAATAGGCAGATCTTCCTTTTACAATTTCACCTTTAAAGTAGTACTGAATATCAGTGAATGCAATGAGCAATACTAAATGAGCAGTATGGTAATAATAATTAAATAACTGCATTAATTTTTTTTGTTTATGAGAGTCCATCCTCAACATACAGGATTCTGAGGTCTATACACCTTCAAGATCACCATCATTTTCTATAGTTTCAGCGTTATCTCCTGATGATTGTGTTTCAGTCGCATCATATATGTCACACAGCCACAGTATATCACCTCTGGCAAAAAAAAAAAAAAAAACTTGCCCGGTTTGTTTATGCAACAAACTCTCCTTTCAATATGATTGAGAACCCACACTGCATTAACATGGTTCAGTCATTAACAGGATACAGTCCACCCAATAGAGCAGCTGTTGCAGGCAAATTGCTGAATAAAGTGTATGAAACAGAAATTGACCAGTGTGCAAAAGGTCTAGAGGGTGAAATAGTGAACCTGAGTCCTGATGGGTGGAGCACTGTCCACAATGATCCTGTTGTAAGTGCTTGTGTGACAACAGAAGAAGGGAATGTCTTCCTTACAGAAACAATTGATACGTCAGGAAATGGACACCCAGCAGAATACTTACAAGAAGTAGCAGTAAAAGCTTTAACAAACTGAAAAAAAAAAGTGGGAGGAACCAAGCTAACGCTCCCTCAAGACTTGCGATGGAACTCAGTAGTGGATTGTTTTGAGCACTATATCAAGAACTGGCCAAATCTGAGGACAGTTTGTGAACAAAATCATGAAAAATTAGATGGCACTGTCACAGCCAAAGTTCTTAACATTGGGCTTAAGGGAAATGTTGAACACATGCTGAGTACCCTGAAGCCTATTTTGTAGCCTTGAACAAAATGCAGAGAAATAGCTGTTTGATTGCTGATGCTGCTGAAATTTGGAAGGAACTGATTGAGATCTTAAAAAGAGAAATATGCAATGACAGAGTTAAATTACAAGCATTAGAAAAACAAATGGGACAAGCACTATCTCCAGCTCATTTTCTTGCAAATATTCTGAATACTCAATACCAGGGTCAAACCATAACTGCTGAAGAAGAGGAGTTGGCTCTGACATGGACATCCAGAAATCATCCCCCCATAATGCCACCTCTAATAAACTTCAGAGCTAAGGGCGAACCATTCAAAGAATATGTTTGCTGATGATGTTTTAAAGAAAGTCACACCAGTGAACTGGTGGAAGTCACTTAAGCACTTGGATTCAAAGACTGCTGAAGTGATTATCTCTTCTTCTGGCAGTGTAGAAAGAATATTTTCTACCTTTGGACTAATTCATTCCAAATTGAGAAATCGTTTGGGACCTGAAAAAGCAGGAAAGCTTGTTTTTTCTTTTCCAGATTATGAACAAACAGGAAAATGAAGGTGAAGATGACTGAGTTAGCTGCAGAAGCCAATATTTGAAGTTTCTCACATTGACCTGGCTGTCACTCGATTTAATTTTTGTTTTTGAAAATATTTCATTTAACTATTTTAGTTAAAAACAATTTTAACAAAAACAAACCTGATTTAAAAAAACTTGAATGTTTAACTAAATTAAAAAATTCATATGCTTGTTTTGTTAAAATATTATATGTTTGCTGTTGAAGAAAAAAATCCAGAATACATAACGTTGCTGTTTTAGTTAAATAAAACAATGTAAGTGTCTGTCTCGTGATGTTCTCCTCCTAATACAGCATGGCAAGGAAATCCTCCAAATATTAATGATTAACCTGTTGATGGCTGAAGATAGCTCACCTCCCAATGACTTCATAAATATCTGCTTCAATTACCTTTGGTAAATGAAATAACCAAACAATCATTCATTTTCTGATACAGTTGTAAAACTAATCTGAAAAGTTTTCAAAATAAATCACTTTAAAAATGTATAGTGTGTACCTTCTAAAAATGAAACCTACATCTATCTCTGAGTTGTGAAGAATATGTATTAAGGTTATAACAACCAACAAGAATGCACTTTAATGTAGAAACCCATTATTAAATCGAGTCTTCCTGACTAAAAAAACAAGGAGTTGTTTTTGTTGATACAGACTAACACGGCTACCACTCTTAAACCTGTCTTCCTGACTACTGATTTAAATCAAATCCACTCAGTATCTAAGATCACACTTACAGATTTTAAAAACTTCCTTTGATGAAGCAGATATCACCTATCCTCAAACATGCAATATCTGACTTATACTAAAGAAACCTTCAGTCATGAACTGTCCTCCAGCATCCAACATCCCTTTTCTAAACAAGCTAATTTAGAAGCTAGGGAAAAAAAAAAACAGTTTCAAACACTAGCTGTCAGCATCCTGAACCTGTCCGGCTTCAAAGCTGGGCACACAACAGACACAGCACTTGTTGTGCTGGTGGATGACTTCTTGTGCCCATATTCACAGGAAGTACATTCATACTCATCATGTTAGACATCTTTGGGCCACTTGATATGGTTGATCACCAGATACTTCTGCCTGACTCCAAAAAATTGCAGGGGTTGTGGATAGACCAGAAATTGCCTGAAATGGCTCAAGTCTTTCCTTTCAGAGTAGATCTGAAGAATTGCCAATAGCAATTTCTCCTCCACACTGTTTGATTTTATATGAAGCCTTTGGAAGAGCTAAGGAGACAAGGCAGGCTGAAGTTGACATCTCATTTACATCAAACTTAAAAACAGCAACTCCTTCCAGGTCTCTCAATACTTAGACAAAGTCAGTTTCTTGATGAAAAGCAGCTGGCTAAACATGAACCCAGGCTAAACCGAATTGATGCTGGTTGGTTCTAAAGTACGTCTTTCTTCCTATCGCTTCAATAAATACTCCCATTATCAAAGGTCCTTGATTATTAAGTTGGTCTCCAGCATGAGGTCCTTTGAACCGCTCCATGCATTTCATGCATTTAGATACCCAAAGAGCTAGAGCAGCAAAAAATACCAACTGTGACTGGCCAGAGGATTGTGCCTTGTCTTTTTGAGACCAGCATTCATGACTTCCAGTTTTGATTACTGCAAATTATGCCTACGAATGAAGCCAAATGCTAATCTGAATGGTACAAAAATGCAGTAGCCTGTCTGCCTAGCAGCACAGGTCCCAAAGGCTAGGAATACATCACCTGGTTCCAGTCTAAAGACTAGCTATCTATCTCCAGCTAAAAGTCCAGGACCCTCTTTACCTAAGGGATTGTTTCTCCCTCTACAACCACAGCCTCCCTCAATAAAACCTTGTCTACATTTAAAAGTTTTTGCACTTTAATTATTATGGCATAGTTAAAGTGGCAACTCCCACCCCCGGCCCAGACACATTTATACCAGTATGATAGTACTTCCACCGTATCGCAGTTTGGTGAAGCAAACCAAGCTATACTAGTATAAAATACTTTACGTTGGTTTAAATGTGTCTATGCTAGGGCGCTGACTGGCAAAACTATGTTGGTAAGAACACCCACTATACCACCATAGTTCTCCAGGTAAAACATTATGTCAAGATCAAGCTTAGCATGTTTGACCATAACACTTAAAGCAAACAAGCCACAGGGAGAGACTCATTCTTGCGGAGAGATCGGGGAGATTAGAGACATGCTGGCATTGTTATTTCTATTTGGGTACACCTGACAGAGGCAACATCACGGGGCTGTGTAAATATCGTAGCACTAGGCAGATATAATTTGAACTACCTGCAACTCATTTTTAAAGACCCACTAGATCCGAATTTGCTGGTATCCCCCTACCTATGGTAAGCAGCCGGGAGAGGCAGCGGGCGGGTACCCGGTGCTGAGCACAGCGCTGGCGCGGCGGACCCCGCGGGGCTGGTGCTGCCCCCATGCAGGGACGCCGGGGGTGGAGATGCGGCACGGAGCTACACGGGGCGCTGGGTCTGCGACACCTCGGGCCAGGACCGTGGGTAGAGCCTGGCCCGGTGCTGCCTGGCTGCGGGGAGCGGCTCCCCAGCAAGGGCTGAGAGGACCCATTGCCGCCCCCTCCCGCCCAGCGTCGCCGAACCTGCGACCGAGGGGAGCCGCGCAGCCCGGAGTCCAGCAGCGGCCGACAGCCCCTCAGAGCCTGGACCCCGGGGACACGCAGGGAGGCAGCGGGCTCCAGACCCTCCGGCCTGAGGAGTCAGAGGGAGCGGGCAGAGAGCGGCTAGCGGCGCGGGCAGGGCCTGGGTAGAGTCGGGGGTCCCGCTACCTTCTCCAGTCGGCCCACGAAGCAAACGGGCTTCCCGAGGTGCTGCGCTAAGTGGCTGGTGGCGATGCGGGCCCGCGGCCCCTCGTGCACGTCCCCCATGTGGAGCGGTCCCGACGCTCGCGCCGCGCCGCGCTCTCCGCGACAGGCAACAGAACCCCTCGAGCGGCGGGAAACCAGCACTTCCGCTCTCCGAGCCCGGCAGTCACCCTAGCAACAGGGGAGGCGGCGGGGCGGGGCTTCCTCTCAGGCCGCCAATCGAACGGGACAAAATCCGTTACTGACGTCCTAGTGACGTAGCCAAAAGGCCCTTCTTACGGCGTACGGAAGGGAGGGCGGTTGTGGTTTCTATAGCGGGTGTGAGGGTCAGGCGGGGGCTGCCTGGCGATTGAACCCGGAAGTGGAGGTGCCAGTGGCAGTGTCAGGTGTCGCGGTTCGGTTCGGGAGAGCGTCTGAGGCGGGTACGCGGTGAGCGAGCGGAGCGGGGCTGAGCCTTGCGCGCCGCAGTCCCTGCCCGAGGGGAGCCGCCTGGGGTTGCCCCACCCACACCCCCTGGAGCGCTGAGTGCGCAGAGGTGTTAGGGGGCGACTAGTCTCGTCTCCCCCACACACACCTGTTGCGCAGAGCAGGGGATGGAGGGCGGCTGACCGGCCCCGTTCCTAACCCTTCCCTATTCTGCTCAGAGCCCTGACCCCAACTCCATGAAAGGCAGCCAGGTCATGGAGGGGTTTGTGAAGGCCTGTGAGAAGCTGCTCAGGCTTTATCTACCCTTGAACATAAGAATGGCCATATTAGGTCAGACCAAAGGTCCATCTAGCCCAGTGTCCTGTCTACTGACAGTGACCAATGCCAGGTGCCCTAGAGGGAATGAACAGAACAGATAATCATCAAGTGATCCATCCCCTGTCTCCCATTCCTAGCTTCTGGCAAACAGAGGCTAGGGACACCATCCTGGCTAATAGCCATTAATGCACCTATCCTCCATGAATGTATCTAGGTTTTTTTATGGGGGCTGGAGATAAGGCCTTGTCTATACTACTTGGGTAAGTCAACCTAAGTTATGCTATATGTGAATAACATAGCTGGAGTCAATGTAGCTTAGGTTGACTTACTGCCAGGGCTTTAGAGCTGAGCTGGAGCACAGAGCAGCTCTGGAGCAGTGGAGCTGCAGGTTTTTGCCTGGAGCTGGAGCTGGAGCACAGCTCCAAAGCCCTGCTTACTGAGGTGTCTACACTGTGCTGCATCTGCCGTCGATTTATCTCAGCCCTCTTGTTTGGGTGGAGTACTGGCATCCACCAGAGAGCGCTCTGCGGTTGATTTAGTGGGTCTTCACTAGACTGGTTAAATTGACCCCTGCTGCATTGAAAAAACACACTCACACTCACACTCACTCTCTCTCTCTCTCTCTCTGAAAAAATGGGTGTTGCCGTACCAACTCTAACAAGACTAATCAATTAAGGTGGGATATTAGCAGGAGAAGGAAAAGAACTTTTATAGTGATAATCACGGTGGCCAATTACAAACAGTTGACAAGAAGGTGTGAGTAACAGGAGAGGGAAAATTAGCATGGGGAAACAGTTTTTACTTTGTGTAATGACCCATCCACTCCTAGTTCTTATTCAAGCCTAATTTAATGGTGTCCAGTTTGCAAATTAATTCCAGTTCTGCAGTTTCTCGTTGGAGTCTGTTTTTGAAGTTTTTTTGTCGAAGAATTGAGACTTTTAGGTCTGTAATTGAGTGACCAGGGAGGTTGAAGTGCTCTCCAACTGGTTTTTGTGTCCATTTATTCTTTTGTGTAAAGACTGTCCAGTTTGGCCAATGTACATGGCAGAGGGGCACATGATGGCATATATCACATTGGTAGATGTGCAAGTGAATGAGCCTTTGACGTGGCTGATGTGATTTAGGTCCTATGATGGTGTCCCTTGAATAGATATGTGGACAGAGTTGGCAACGGGCTTTGTTGCAAGGATAAGTTTCTGGGTTAGTGTTTTTGTTGTGTGGTCTGATGTTGCTGGTGAGTATTTGCTTCAGGTTGGGGGGTCTGTCTGTAAGCAAGGACTGGCCTGTCTCCCAAGATCTGTGAGAGTGATGGATCATCCTTCAGGATAGGTTGTGGATCCTTGATGATGCATGGGAGAGGTTTGAGTTGTTGGGGGCTGAAGGTGATGGCTAGTGGCATTCTGTTACTTTGTTGGGCTTGTCCTGGAGTAGGTGACTTCTGAGTATTCTTCTGGCTTTGTCAATCTGTCTCGTCACTTCAGCAGGTGGGTATTGTAGTTCTAAGAATGCTTGATAGAGATCTTGTAGGTGTTTGTCTCTGTCTGAGGGGTTGGAGCAAATGCGGTTGTATCTTAGAGCTTGGCTGTAGACAATGGATCATGTGATGTGGTCTGGATGAAAGCAGGAGGCATGTAGGTAAGTATAGTGGTCAGTAGGTTTCCAGTATAGGATGGTGTTTATGTGACCATCACTTATTAGCACTGTAATGTCAAGGAAGTGGATCTCTTGTATGGACCAGTCCAGGCTGAGGTTGATGGTGGGATGGAAATTGTTAAAATCGTGGTGGAGTTCCTCAAGGGCTTCTTTTCCATGGGTCCAGATGATGAAGATATTGTCAGTGTAGCACAAGTAGAGTAGGGGCGTTAAGGGATGAGAGCTGAGGAAGCATTGTTCTAAGTCAGCCATAAAAATGTTGGCATACCATGGGGCCATACAGGTACCCATAGCAGTCCCGCTGACTTGAAGGTATACATTGTCCCCAAATGTGTGAAATTTGTGGGTGAGGACAAAGTCACAAAGTTCAACCACCAGGTTTGCTGTGACATTATCGGGGATACTGTTCCTGACGGCTTGTAGTCCATCTCTGTGTGGAATGTTGGTGTAGAGGGCTTCTACATCCATAGTGGCCAGGATGGTGTTTTCTGGAAGATCACCAATGCATTGTAGTTTCCTCAGGAAGTCAGTGGTGTCTCAAAGATAGCTAGGAGTGCTGGTAGTGTAGGGCCTGAGGAGAGACTCTACATAGCCAGACAGTCCTGCTGTCAGGGTGCCAATGCCTGATGAGGCATCCAGGATTTCCAGGTTTGTGGATCTTGGGTAGCAGATAGAATACTCCTAGTTGGGGTTCTAGGGGTGTGTCTGCAGATTTGTTCCTGTGCTTTTTCAGGGAGTTTCTTGAGCAAATGGTGTAGTTTCTTTTTGGCAACCCTCAGTGGGATCAGAGGGAATGGCCTGTAGTATGTGATGTTAGAGAGCTGAGTGCAGCAGGCGGGCAGGGGATTGGGGTGCGGCAGGGGGCTCAGGGCACTGGGTTGGGGTCTGGGGTGCAGGAGGGGTAAGGGGTGTGACGGGGTCAGGGCAGGGGATTGGGGTGCAGGAGGGGTGTGGCAGGGGGCTCAGGGCAGTGGGTTGGGGTGCAGGAGGGACATGGGGTGCAGCAGGGGGTTCAGGGAAGGGGGTCTGGTGTAGGGTGCGGCAAGGGGCTCAGGGCAGGGGGTTCGACTGCAGAACGGGTTCGGGGGCGGGCTCTGGCCCAGTGCGCACCGGGGGCAGGGTAGGCTGCCTGCCTGCCCTGCCCCCGCACCGCTCTGGGAAGCGATTGGAACATGGGGGAGAAGAGGTGCAGGGGTGTGTGTGTTGCTCTTGCTTCAGGCACCGCCCACAGCATCTCCCATTGGCCAGGAACGGGGAACTGTGGCCAATGGGAGCTGCTCGGGGCGGTGCCTGAAGCAACGTCAACACACACCCCTTCGCCTCTCTTCCCCCAGGTTCTGTCCGCTTCCTGGGAGCCTGTCCTGCCCCCGGTGCGCACCGGGGGTCGGAGCCGCTCTAGGTAAACTCTGAGGGAGGGTGGGGGGCCGCAAGAAGCTCACAGGCCGCAGAAAATAACCTGGTGGTCCACATGCGGGCCACTTGTTTGAGACCCCTGATCTAAAACCACACAAATTGTAAGTAGGGCAAAGAAATGTGTTAGGTTGTCTTTTGTTTTGGCTTGTGAATTTTTCTATACCGAGAGAGTTTTTTATTCTTTTTTTTGTAACTGTGAAGCTGAGTCCAGATGGGAATCGTCTGTGTTTTTAAATCTTTTTATTACCCTATAAAGTTACCTTCCATTCTGATTTTGCAGGTGTGATTCTTCTATCTTTATAATAAAGTTCTTTTAAGAACCTGATTTCAGTGTCCTGAAGACAAAGGGTCCAGTCTGTGCTCACATTGCTAAGGTAATTGGTTGGTATATTATTCTCAAGCCTCCCCAGGAAAGAGGGTGAAGGGGTTTGGGGGGATAGGGATTCCAAGTGACCCTTCCCTGAATTTTTGTGTAAATCACTTGGTGGTGACAGCAATACCGTCCAAGGACAAGGAAAGGAATTTATGCCTTGGGGAAGTTTTAACCTAAGCTGGTAGAATATAAACGTAGGGGGTCTTTCATGCAGGTTCCCACATCTGTACCCCAGAGTTTAGAGTGGGGTGGGGGAGGATTCCTACCCCTCAACATGGAATAAATTATACATATAACTTGATTTCAACGTTTCTGTGCCGTAAGTGTATTCTTTTTATTAGTCATGCAAACGGCATTTGAATTGATACTGTATATATCATTTTTGTTTTTTGTTAGCTGGTAGCTTGATTAAAAATGAAATAAAGAAAGACATAGCATCTATGCTTCTTTTCATAAAAGATGTGAGAGAACATTTTAAATAAATATTTGGGTGATGGGGGGGAAAAAGTCGCTACTTTTTTTTTTCTTCTGTCAAAGAAATCTCCTAAACCAGGCTGTTTCTCAGAACACGGTAAATTGAGATAAGGAGGGAGAGCTTGTGGACATGGTTCAAATGAATGTCATCCTGAGTCGACTTCTAGTGTTGGCTGGAAACTTTGGAAAGTGAAGGGTTTTTCCCCTCATGAACCTGTTGTTCTGTGCCTTATTTATGAAGTCATTTTTTATAGTGTTTTCATAGCACATTAAGTCTTCAGGCAGTGTATTAGTTAGATAAAAGTTGATGAAATGATCAAAGGTTACATTATAATGAATAGAGATGTGAAGAGCTGTCCAGGATTCAGTTTTGTATATGAGTGTAGTGGCTATTCAAAATTGCTGAGATTGTACATTGCAAAGCTTGGATGGTAATTTGGGTATCCACTGTTGCTGTGCAAATCATTTATTCCACTACTAGCATGTCTAACTGGCTTGTTTTAAATGTGACAAACTGGCCCAGAATGATCAGTCTATAAGTTTTCTTTTGTTGAGAAAATAACCATGCTATGCTTGCCTGCTTAGTTTCTTAGTAAAATGCACACTGGCCTAACCAAGAATTACCAGTCATATGCTATTCACCATATTTGAAAATGGTTTTTAGAAGCTGCTGGAAAAGTTACACAGGTACTTTGCTGTTCTCTAGGAATGTAAGATCTGAAAAACTGAAACTTTGTATTGTGAATACCTAGTAAGTGTTTTCAGAAATTCATAACTTGGGGCCCAGTTGTTCAAACCCGTGTAACTTTCATGCAGGTAATTCAATTGACTTCAATGGAGATACTTGTGCGAATGAAGTAATATGTGTAAATTACAATGGGATTGAGCCATTGGTTAACTTGCAGCAAAATTTGTTCCAACTTGGTGACAAGCATGGATAGTGAGGATTAAATACCTACTGTATTTCAAGTTTTAAAGTTCAGCTAGTTTTGGATTAACTCTGTCTGAGTCTGGTGAGTTAGGGAGAGCATGCCAATGAAAAATTGCTAAAATGGGCGTGAGAGAATGTGAAAACATGCATCAAAAACAGCCGAAGGGTTTTCCTTCAACTTTATGAAGAAACGTAGAGACCAAACATGGAAATTTGCAGAAAAATTGTCTGTTTGGACTGAAAGTTATTAGTGAGGGAAGGTGAATAATTGTTTTTGTACCTCTGTAGTGTGACTTTCTCAACAAAGTATTTCAATCCATGACACAAGGAAATCAGATTTTTTCAAATCTAGAGATACATGTTCAGAGTTAATATATGTAATGTACTATCTTTTTGGTAATTTTTCTAAGCTAAATTGTATTACTTCATACTTATTTAACAATATTTTCCTGTTAGAGAGAGGCTTCGGGAAAAGAAGATATGTTCAACCTTTTCCGAAAAAGCCAAGACTCTAAGAAGGTGTCATTGCCAGAAAGAGAGGCAGATGGATTTGTTCTTTTGGGTAAGTGATTTTAATGTAATACTGTTTTATAATGTGTTTTAATATTACTACTGTCAATTTGGTACTTTAAAACAATTTTTTTACATGAAAACAGAATGAGGAACAGAAATTGGTCAAAACACTGAACACGTGCACACAATTCTATTTCTTTAAACATGATTATAGTTGTTGCTTTCATATCATATATTGTGATAAAGAGAAACATGGGTACTTTAAGCTAAATACTAAGGCTCTTAGCTGGTTGCCCAATGAAGGAGGAAAAATAAGAACACTGTGTTGCTGAAAAACATGAATAACTTCAACACTTTCTTCCCCCATTAAAAGGGAGAACTACTCTTCTTAAACACTTATTTGTTATAAACTCAGTTGCTACCAATGTCTTCCAGATATTAATGTGGAAATGCCTGCATGTTACATATGTTATTTATAGTCACATATGAAATGGAGGTCTTCTCTCTCAGAATCTGGCACTTGAGTACTTTGGTGAAAATTTAAGCAGTTAGTAATGCTTTAGTCTCCTAAAATCTCAGTTATTATAAATAAGATTTTCCAGAAATAAAATGGAATTCTGCTCACTTTAATCTATGAATTTGTCAAACTTTTTTAAATCAAGTCTTTCATGGTCGTGTAAGAGGGATCAAATGTGAGGAAAATCAAGATTTTTATTACTCTTGTATTGCAACTGATCTTTTATTTCTTATTGCAATTAATTCCATTCTTCTGTAAATCTGTCATTATAAATATTCTGATATCATTATCCTGATTTACTGATTTGTTCTTGCCAGAGGTCTTCCACCTCTCTATTTGAGGCTGACCTTTTCCCACTAATACTCAGTATTTCAGTTACTGTGGATGTATTTAGGAGTTTCTTCCATTTGTGCTGATTCTAACCTTTTTCAGAGAGATTCCCTGTAGATGTAATGGTCACTGGAATGGTTAGGAAATTTCATAACAGAAGAAATTTTTTAACTGAAGTATTAGGCAGTAGCTTCCAGAACAACTGTTTGTCTTGCATACCAATAGGTGCCCCAACTACTTACAAGTTATTAGGGCAGGTCTAATTTCAAGGGTATAATTTTTACTTTTGTAATGTCCTGTTTAACAGTTGTTCTGGCACGGCATTTAAAAAAAAAAATATTCATAAGCTTCTGTAAATTACTTCAGAAGTAATGACTATATAGCTTGAGGCAGTCCCAGAGTCAATGCTGCAATGCCAGGTGTGAAGAGCTGTGGGCAGAAGTGTCATACATGTCACACACATCCTGGTGGTGACTGTAATTTTTGGATTCAGTATTTCATATTTTGTTTTAAACTAACACAGTGGTTAACCTTGCAAATTACTTCAAAATAGATTGCCATATAATTATTTCTTTTCCAAAAGAAATAATTATATGGCAATGTCCAGTAGTCCTGACAGTGGAACGTATCATTCCTTTATAGATGGAAGCAGGTACAAAACTGTCAACTTCAGGGAAAGCTGTCGCAGGAAGGAATGACTTCTTCAGGAAGTCATTAGCAGTTCTGTCTCCATGTATCCCAGAGCAGCAGCAGTTTAGAAACTTTAACTACCTGTGTGGTTTTTAATTTGGTGATTTTTCTTAAAATTATTTTTCAGATTTGATGGTAAAGGACTTCAGAGCCTTAAAACCTGGTGCCTTTTGTTGTTGTGGGGTGTGTGTTTGTGGGGTTTTTTTTGTTTGTTTTGTTTTTGTTTTTGTTGTCAATGGAGTCTGGATTTTAATGAAGGCATACAAGAGTAAATAACTTAAGAAACCGAGTCTCTTTCCAACTCCTTAGCTAAGGGAAGAAGGATAGTTCTTTTGGTACTGGGAAAAAGGAGGGAGAGCCCCAGGGCAAATGTGATACTGTGGTCAGGAGAGTTTCTGTCACTGTACGTCTTCAGCTAAATTCTATGGAGGGTGAAAGCAGCAAAGAATCCTGTGGCACCTTATAGACTAACAGACGTTTTTGTAGCATGAGCTTTCGTGGGTGAATACCCACTTCTTCGGATGCATCCGAAGAAGTGGGAATTCACCCACGAAAGCTCATGCTACAAAACGTCTGTTAGTCTATAAGGTGCCACAGGATTCTTTGCTGCTTTTACAGAACCAGACTAACACAGCTACTACCCCCCTGATATATGGAGGGTGAGAATTCAGTCATCCTCAAAGTACTTCTGAATGGCGTTTTATAAGGAAAGGGTGATCCCAGTACATTTGTGAAGGGAATTATTCACTGTTTATGCTAAGGTCCACAGATCTGTTCCAACAGATACTTAGTCTGTTTGTGAGTTGGAGGCAGAAACAGATTTGTCAGTCACTGGCTGCAAGAGAATGCCTGACCTCCTGAAGTTCCCCTCCAGTCTTCTCTGCTTTCATAGTGGCCAGTGGCTCAGCCAGCCTTCTCTGTTGCATAGCTTTTCTGAGGGAAATTCCAAACTTGATTTCAAATTTTTACACTAACATTTTGGCTCTGTGTCTGTCTCTAATTCTGATATGTGTCTCAGAACTGAGTTTGGCTCTCTTCTGCAGGGCTTTTGCTGAGGTTCAATTGCCCTTATAAGGGATTTTTACAAAAGATGAAGAGTACCCTAGAAGAAATAGGTGGGTGCAGAATTCTAAACAATGCTACAAAGGAATTATTGCCAACATAGCATAAGCTTTCACCATGTCGATTGGGTTCAGGGAAAACCAGTTATTGGGAATCACCAAATAAACCCCACCCTCCTTCCCTCATTCCTCCTCCTCCTCCTTCTCTCACCATGCTTTCCTAAAGGCCAAACAAAGTTAGAAAATAAATTGTGGGTGAATGTAAACACACGGATATCATTAGACTCCTTGTTGAGTTGTAATTGAGAGTTTCCATCTCTGTTTTGCCCATTGCATTACCTCTAGAGGTAAGCAGCTTTCAGAGGTAGTTGTGAATGTGAGATTTTGTTAGCTATCAGGTTAAAGAAGTCCTCAACACTCCTTCCCCTGAGGCCCATTGCTGTATATGTGTGTATCACTGCCACAAGCCAATTGTGTGTTTATCTCTGGATAAAGAGAGTGAGAAGTGTGTTCTGACCATGTGTCTGTGGAATTAAAAAAAACAAAGTATATTTTGTTTCTGCATGGTGTCTTGTGCTAAGAACACCACCTTTGCATACACATTCTATATTGTGGTGATCTCTCACAATAAAATTGTTAAATGAACACTGAAGGATGACAGTAAAGAGGGAATGCTAGCAAGTAGCATTCCATAAGTGTTTGGAAGCTGTTTTATGCCAATAGTTCTATTCTCCCTGTTTTGTAATATAAGAACAAGGAATATTCAATTAAACAGAATGGTGGCAAATTCAAAACTAATAAAAAGGACATTCTTTTTATATAATGCATAATCAGACTGTGGAATTCATTTCTGCAACATGTTAAGGCCAAGAACTTAAGATGCAAAGAGGGTTTAGATGTGTATTAAATAACAAGAATATCCAGGACTATCAGTGAGTTATCTTACATGCCTATACACAAATGCAAGAAGCCTGGGGAACAAGCAGGGAGAACTAGAAGTCCTGGCAAAGTCAAGGAATTATGATGTAATTGGAATAACAGAAACTTGGTGGGATAACTCACATGATTGGAGTACTGTCATGGATGGATATAAACTGTCAGGAAGGATAGGCAGGGCAGAACAGGTGGGGGAGTTGCGTTGTATGTAAGAGCAGTATGACTGCTCAGAGCTCCAGTATGAAACTGCAGAAAAACCTGAGAGTCTCTGGATTAAATTTAGAAATATGAACAACAAGGGTGATGTCATGGTGGGAGTCTGCTACAGACGACCACCAGACCAGGGGGATGAGGTGGACGAGGCTTTCTTCCAGCAACTAACAGAAGTTGCTAGATCACAGGCCCTGGTTCTCATGGGTGACTTTAATCACCCTGATATCTGCTGGGAGAGCAATACAGCAGTTGACAGCAGTGCACAGACAATCCAGGACGTTTCTGGAAAGTGTAGGGGACAATTTCTTGGTGCAAGTGCTGGAGGAACCAACTAGGGGAAAAGCTCTTCTTGACCTGCTGCTCACAAACAGGGAAGAAATAGTAGAGGAAGCAATAGTGGATGGGAACCTGGGAGGCAGTGACCATGAGATGGTCGAGTTCAGGATCCTGATACAAGGAAGAAAGGAGAGCAGTAGAACAGAGACCCTGGACTTCAGAAAAGCAGACTTCGACTCCCTCAGGGAACTGATGGGCAAGGTCCCCTGGGAGAATAACATGACGGGGAAAGGAGTCGAGGAAAGCTGGCTGTATTTTAAAGAATCCTTATTGAGGTTGCAGGAACAAACCATCCCGATGTGTAGGAAGAAAAGTAAATATGGCAGGCAACCAGCTTGGCTTAACAGTGAAATCCTTGCTCGTCTTAAACACAAAAAAACAGCTTACAAGAAGTGGAAGATTGGACAAATAACCAGGGAGGAGTATAAAAGTATTGCTCAGGCATGCAGGAGTGAAATTAGGAAGGCCAAATAACACTTGGAGTTGCAGCTAGCCGGAGATATTAGGAGTAACAAGAAGGGTTTCTTCAGGTATGTTAGCAACAAGAAGAAAGTCAAGGAAAGTGTGGGCCTCTTGCTGAATGAGGGAGGGAACCTAGTGACAGAGGATGTGGAGAAAGCTAGTGTACTCAATGCTTTTTTTGCCTCTGTCTTCACAGACAAGGTCAGCTCCCAGACAGCTGCACTCTGCAGCACGGTATGGGGAGGAGGTGACCAGCTCTCTGTGGAGAAAGAAGTAGTTCGGGACTATTTAGAAAAGCTGGACGAGCACAAGTCCATGGGGCCGGATGCGCTGCATCCGAGAGTGCTAAAGGAGTTGGCTGATGAGATTGCAGAGCCATTGGCCATTATCTTTGAAAAATCATGGCGATCGGGGGAGGTCCCGGGTGACTGGAAAAAAAGCTAATGTAGTGCCCATCTTTAAAAAAGGGAAGAAGGAAGATCCAGGGAACTACAGGCCAGTCAGTCTCATCTCAGTCCCTGGAAAAATCATGGAACAGGTCCTCAAGGAATCAATTCTGAACCACTTTAAAGGAGGGGAAAGTGATCAGGAACAGTCAGCATGGATTCACCAAGGGCAAGTCATGCCTGATTAACCTAATTGCCTTCTATGATGAGATAACCGGCTCTGTGGATGAGGGGAAAGCAGTGGATGTGCTATTTCTGGACTTTAGCAAAGCTTTTGATACAGTCTCCCACAGTATTCTTGCCAGCAAGTTAAAGAAGTCTGGGCTGGATGAATGGACGGTAAGGTGGATAGAAAACTGGCTAGATGGTCGGGCTCAACGGGTAGTGATCAATGGTTCCATGTCTAGTTGGCAGCCGGTATCAAGTGGAGTGCCCCAAGGGTCGGTGCTGGGGCCGGTTTTGTTCAATATCTTCATTAACGATTTGGAGGATGGTGTGGACTGCACACCTTAGCAAGTTTGCAGATGACACTAAACTGGGAGGAGTGGTTGATACGCTGGAGGGTAGGGATAGGATACAGAGGGACCTAGACAAATTAGAGGATTGGGCCAAAAGAAATATGATGAGGTTCAACAAGGACAAGTGCAGAGTCCTGCATTTAGGACGGAAGAATCCCATGCACTGCTATAGACTAGGGACCGAATGGCTGGGCAGCAGTTCTGCAGAAAGGGACCTAGGAGTTACAGTGGACGAAAAGCTGAATATGAGTCAACAGTGTGCCCTTGTTGCCAAGAAGGCTAATGGCATTTTGGGTTGTATAAGTAGGGGCATTTCCAGGAGATCGAGAGATGTGATCATTCCCCTCTATTCAGCACTAGTGAGGCCTCATTTGGAGTACTGTGTCCAGTTTTGGGCCCCACACTACAAGAAAGATGTGGATAAATTGGAGAGAGTCCAGCGGAGGGCAACAAAAATGATTAGGGGGCTGGAGCACATGACTTACGAGGAGAGGCTGAGGGAACTGAGATTGTTTAGCCTGCAGAAGAGAAGAATGAGGGGGGATTTGATAGCTGCTTTCAACTACCTGAAAGGGGGTTCCAAAGAGGATGGATCTAGACTGTTCTCAGTGGTAGAAGATGACAGAACAAGGAGTAATGGTCTCAAGTTGCAGAGGGGGAGGTTTAGGTTGGACATTAGGACAAACTTTTTCACTAGTAGGGTGGTGAAGCACTGGAATGGGTTACCTAGGGAGGTGGTGGAATCTCCTTCCTTTAGGGGTTTTTAAGGTCAGGCTTGACAAAGCCCTGGCTGGGATGATTTAGTTGGGTTTGATCCTGCTTTGAGCAGGGGGTTGGACTAGATGACCTCCTGAGGTCCCTTCCAACCCTGAGATTCTATGATTCTATGACTTATAATAGTGAATGTTTCCAAATCTTGAAAGAGAGAAAACTTCCTGTTTTCAGGCTTTAAGCCAATCTCTGTTAGGGATGAGAACTTTGTTGGGGGCAAAGGGCGTAACACATTATCCCCAGGGCTGCCCAGAGGGGGGGGCAATGGGGGCAATTTGCCCTGGGCCCCGGGTTCCGCAGGGGCCCCCAAGAGAAGAGCGGAGGCTCCTGCCTCCGCCCCTCTCCTGGAGCCTCAGCGGACCAAGCGCCGAGTCTCCGGCCGAGCCCCTGAGCCCCGCCCCGCTCCGCTCCGAGCCGCGTGGTGAGGGGGCGGGGCTGGGAGCTCCAACGGGGCCTGAGCCCCGCCCCGCTCAGAGTCGCGTGGGGAGGAGGGGCGGGCAGCTCCTCCGCTCGGGCGTGGAGCTCACAGCCCCGCCTCACCACGCGGCTCTGAGCGGGACGGAGCTCAGGCCCCGCCGGAGACGCGCTCGTGTAAGAGGCTGAGGCTGGGGCTGGGGCGGCGGAAGCGGGACCCGCCGCCGCAGTGCAGCCCGGTCTTCGGCGGCGGGGGGCCCCTTCTGTTCCGGGACCCGCCTCCGAAGTGCCCCGAAGGCCTGCGGCGGGGACCCCCCCCCCGCCACCGAATTGCCGCCGAAGACCAGGCTGCGCTTCGGCGGTAATTCGGCGGCGGGGGGGTCCCCGCCGCGGGTCTTCGGAGCACTTTGGCGGCGGGTCCCGTAATGGAAGGGCCCCCTGCCGCCGAAGACCCCGGGCCCCCGGAATCCTCTGGGCGGCCCTGATTATCCTTCATCTGCCAACTGTGATTGTATCTTGTGCAGGATACTGGACTGGATGGACCATGAGTAGGGCTAAGATTTTTGTCAAGGTTATTTTTAGTAAAAGTCAGGGACAGGTCACAGGCAATAAACAAAACTTCATGGACCCCGTGCCTATCTGTGATTTTACTAAAAATAACCGGGGGCAGGACTAAATAGGGTGGAGGAATGGAGTCCTGGGGATGGGGGTGTGTGGGGGGAGAACTGACAGGCCAAGACCCCCGCCATGGCTGGGGACACAGCCCTGGCTTCAGTGGCGGGTGCAGCCATGGGGTGGGGGGGTGGGGCGTGCAGCCCTCTGCTCTGGAGCTGGCTGCAGCTGCAGGATGGGTGCGTGGCTCCAGCTGCAGCCCCGCTAAGCCCTGGCCACAGCCAAAAGGAGGCACACTTCCCTGGCCGCAGCTCCTGGTGGAAGCTGTGGGGCTTGGGAGCAGCAGGGAGAGCAGCCCCCACTCTAGAGCTGGCTGTGGGACAGGGGTGCACAGCCCAGCTGCAGTCCCCCCACCGCCTGAAAACCAGGGGCTGCAGGGTCCTGATTCTAGCCATCCAGCCCCAGTTGCAGCAGGGCAGGGGCACACAGTCCTGCCTCCAGCCCCCACTTCAGCTGCTGACAGCTGAAGCGGAAGAAGTCACTGAGGTTTGGTAAAGTCACAAAATTCGTGACTGTTGTGATCTCTGTGACTAAATCATAGCCTTAACCATGAGTCTGATTCACTATGGTAATTCCTATGTTAAAGGTCATATGTAGTTCACTTCAGTCATTGGTATCCCAGCATACAGGAACCGCTTTGTCTGCAATGGTGTACAGCAGATTTAATATTTAGTTTTTTTGAGAATGGTAGTTTTGTTGCAGAAAACATTTTAAAATAATCTCTTGAATCCACTGAAGTTCTTCCATATGAGGAAAAAACAATGCAACATGAGTCAGTTTTCTGTCCAGAAAATATTGACTTTGTCTTTCAAAAAAGCTAAGTATTTTTTCTCACCTTTATTTTCCTACAGCGTATTCTGGATATACAGGTGCCTGAAGTATTATTTTGCAGTGAAAAGAAGAATTGGATACACTACAAATTGGAATTAGTGGGGCTGTGTAGCTTTCCATTATAAATAGAGTATAATTAGGGCCCGGTGTAAATCATGATTGGTTTTTTAATATTTATTTTTTATAACATTCATAATAGTGTAAAGGGCAAAGTATTGAATTTCACAGAGTTTGCATGGTATGAATTTTACAGGTTAATATACTCCCAGGACAGAATGAGTTCAGTAGACTAAATTTAGCTGTAAAATTGGTTGTGTTGTGTAGCTGGGTTGGGTTGCATACACACAGCAGTCTACTCTTCCACAAAAATGTGGAAACAGCACTGTAAGCTAAGATAATTTTTTGTATTAAAGACTTAATAGACATTTTTCTTTTTTAAAAACTATTTAAAACATCAGTTTGGGCATTTTCATGATTTCCGTGCCCTTCCTGAAATCAAGATTTACACAAAGCCAGGAGTGTATTATATTCCTTGCAACATTAAAGACCCAAAATGATGAAGGCAATTGGAAAGTGATAGAAGTAGATTTTGTTTACAAAACTTTTTAAACTATTCTGTAGTGTTTGGTTGAAACCACCAATATGTAATGGGACCCCATTTCCCAGATATGTTTATTTTCATCAGAATTTACCAATGAGAAGAAAATACATGCATTTTAAATACTCTTTTATTCAAACAAATGTATTATGAAAAGTACAAGTCAATAAATAAAATTACTTCTCTTCTAGTAATAGTTCTAGTACAACAGCATAATTGATCATTTCTCAATATTTGTACAATTGGATTTATTAGTGAGACTTTGTTTTTACTTGGAAGATGAATGGCATGGAGATAGAAGTGTTGGCTCTTGATGCTGTTGCTTGTTTTCTGGGACTTGCTAATATAGGTGCAGAAGAATCATGTCAATATCGACAATGTTTTCTTCCTTAATATTAAACGGGCTCTGAATGGTGCTAATAAGCAAGGGTTAATGGTACTGGTTTATTGTATTTTAAGCAAAAGTATATTAAACACACTAGGCAGCATGCCAGTTGGGCATGTGCTTCTGTCATCCAAAGTCACTTGTGACTTTCCCCATAATGAAGCTGCAGTATCCATCATGTAGTTCATGTTTCCACCACTGCCCTCCCAAAAAAAGCAAACTGCTACTTCATCTCCATAAAATTGTTTTATAATAAAATGAATGGTGTAGTCTTCAAAATAAAAAGCACTATCTGAATAGTACACCGTTAAGTAAAAGCCTGTGCCCATGCAAACTCTGGTCAAAATTTTTGACAATAGAAGTTTTAAAATCTCTTGGTGTGTCATTAACCTACATCTGAAAAAAAGCGTATTGCTTTCTGTCCTTTATGCATAAGCGAAATTAAGCTACTAATCCTGTTAGGTGTCTAATACTACGGTCTGAGTTTACTGAGCAAGGAGGAGGGAACAGGTCCAGGAAAATAACAACCCTCTCGTCTGTCTTTCTAGTCACATAAGGAGATAATAGCTACCTCCTCATTCAGTAATGAAGTCAAAGTAATCCTCTTGGGTACTTGTTTCACACAAAAACAAACTGCAGTTTGCACTTGTATCACTAGGTGGTAGTTTTTTTCCTTGCATTCTGCTGCTACTGTAAAAAAACAGTGGAGTATAGTACAGTAATTATAGTATGCCATTTTTATTAGACTGTAGGTTTTAATCATAATTTCAAAGCTTTATTTCAAACATTTTGTAACATTAAATTTATCAGTGAAGTGGCACTTTAATAGTAAAAAATGAAATCTGAAATGTTGATAGTTATTATCTAGATGTTGTTGTCTTGTAATTCCTTCCAAGAGAGATCTGTTGAGGGCCACGAGATCTACATAACACAAAGGAATGAATTTGCATATTTTTATAGCAGAAAATAACAGAATGCAACAACATGAATAATTGGGAGCACAAGCTTCATGCTATATTAATACTGTTGAAAAGCATGTGTTGAGTGTACTCTAAAAGCCAGTTGTGTTTTGGTTGAGTGAACTTGGTCAGCGTCTCTTATGTAGATTAAAGGAATTAGGTTACAGAACAACAGAAATTCATTATGTTTTGCAGTATAAGCAGGTGTATTTCTTAAAAGCAGTGTGTGTTTTTTCTTTCTAGATTTCATATAGCACAGGAAATAGATCTACATTTCACTGTAACTCAAATGTGTTTGACTCTTAATGTCTGTGATCAGAACATATCACTTCATTGGCTGTGGCCTGCACACTAGGAAAATTTCTTGTATATCTTTAGGGTAGTTTTTTAAATAATTCCTCCTCAGTCAAAATTCAAACCCTGAAAGCTTTTTAGCTCTTTAATATACATGACTAAGTAATATTTTTCTAGTCCTCCTGCCTCTTACTTTCTAGGGTTAGATCTGCAGGTCATATTCCAACATACCTTGTAACATGTAAGATTCGTAATTGTTTTTTAGCTTTAAAATGTTCCTGTTAAACTTGATTATGCACATTAACATTTTATTTGACATGTCTGTAGTAGCTCCTAATGACTGTAACATAATATAAACAATATAGTGTAAAGAACAGCTGCTGTGTATAGTGCTGGGTGGACTAGATGTAGCCGGTTAGCTCTTAATCCTAATTGTTTCAAAAAATATACCAGTTTTTGAATATTAACTGTAACAACCAGGACTCCTATTTTTAACTGCTTGTGATTTTAATTTCAGAAGAATGTAATGTAACATGTTGGAACTCAAGAGAATAAGTTGTTTCAGGACTTTCAGGCAAATGTATGTACTTTCCTTTCAGTGTCCCATTGAAAATTCTCCTTGGTCCATCCAGTGTAATAAACATTTTAACATGTTATTCAAAACATACATGTTAAGCATTGTCTTGTATTTATGTTGTCTGATTGAAAGAAAAATTGCTAAAATTGGCGTAGCATCTTTTTCAAGATTGTATGGCTGTTAAGCTTTTTGAAATTTGTCATCTGACAAAAAAATTGTTTTTAGGTCACAAGAGAATTTGACTGTTCACCCTCACTTTGAAAGAGAGAGAGGTCATCCTCCGAAGAATAAAATAGTAGATGCTGCAAACATTTTCCAGAATTGAGTTATTACAGAACGCATCTTTAGAGCGCTCATGTTGGAGAATTTATATATTGAAACATCCATAAACATTGCTTAATTGACATGCCCACACTTGAGCATAGGAGTATTTGACATTGCTTTTCTAAGTCCTGCAAATAAGGAGTGATGAAAGTAAAAAAATTTTGAATAGTTATCATCAAAACAGCTGTTCAAAAATAAATGATAAAGAATTCCTTGGTCATAATGGCAAGTATTCTGCAACGTTGATTGTTATACACTTTATGTATTTTTATTCCTTAGTTTCTTGTTCTGATTTTTTTACTTCTGCTTGTAGTGTTCAAATTGTCTCTCAACAGCTATATTCTGCTAGCCTTACTCACATTCAGTATTATCTTACTCCCCAAGTAATATCATCTAGCTCATATATAGCACTTATCAGTGCATCTCAAAGCATTATAGAAAGGATGTAAGAAGTAGTCCTGTTTATGGAGCAAGTCATTACAGTGAGAATGAGATGAGCAGAATTTAGACTAATGTAAGTGTAATGTTTTTTGTTTATATTTTTGGAGTGGGTGGGGGTGGAGAAGGAATAAATATGATCTGTAATATTTTTTCCCTGTAATGTATGGTCCACTGAATCGCAGTGGCACTATGTAAACTTGTTTTGATTATAGAACAAGTATATTTTGGTCTGAAATACCATGAGCCCACTTGTCCTTAATAAAGTGAATCCAAGATTCAATTATTCATACTCTAAAAACATGGTATATAGTTGAGGAAAAGACAACCTATCACGCACTTGAAGAAAATGACCATGAAGGTGTAAGCAACATTCTGTCATTCACTAACCCTATAACTTATTAGCATTCAGCTCAGCTATTGTATAGGTGTTGGCATTATGTCAGAGTATTGTTCACAACATTTAGGATAGGTGTACATTTAATGGTGGCGTGTAGAGTGCAGACACCGTACCCCCAACTAGCATACATATAAATAACATTGTAGATGGTGAGGCACTGCTTGGGGAGGTTGAGTAGAGTGGCCTCCACACCTATATACCTTACACAGCTCTCTACAGGCCCCATGGAAGTGCCCACTGCTATTTTAGACTCTGGCTGCCTGCTCACTACAGGAGCCTTTCCCTACCATGGGATGGACTATGGTGAAAGACTATGGCAGCTAGGAAAGTTTCTAGCTGAGAGGAGGCTGCAGAGAGAGGCTCTGGCAGGGAGGAGCTGCTGGAGCCTTTCCCTATTGCCTCCTGCTGGAGCCTTGATTGCCCTATGTAGCTATACACCTAAAAGAAGCCTGGTTTTGGGGGGAGGAGAGGGACATGCTGAGCATCCACCCTCTAAAAATCAAGCTCATTTCAAGAGTCTGGGCACCCAAAATTCCTTTTATATAAAATATTGGGCATACTTTTTTCTAATCTATAAAATGTGTTTTTATTTTGAACAGCTAGCCTTGTTTGCAGTCACTATTTTCCTTGTATGCCAGCCAAAATCTTTCCATCCAAGCTTGAAGAAAAAGCACCAGCAGGGAAGATGTGCTATCCAGTCAATCATTCTCTTTAGTAGCAATGGAACAAATATCACTGAAGTACATTCCTAGAGGTTGTGAAAGATGTGACCTTTCTGGTCTCCCCTCACACCCTTTAGTATTGTTTGTTTGTCCAATTGATATTTTTTCTAATTTCTTGGGCTCCTTACAACAGCATTCCAAAATATTGATGTCAGTTCTAAAATCAGTCTCTTATTCAACCCATTTCTTCCAACGGAGGATAAATATTCACTCATTGATCTGGGAAACTTTCGTGAGCCTAGCCCTCATCAATCAAACTGGCTTGTATGCACAATGCATAAACTTTCAGTTCTAACATGAAAAATAGCTAAAAAATTACCTTGTATCAACGTTTTAAAACATCTTCCTACCGCATCAAATCTTCTTAGGATTCACCTCCCTTTCCCCACATGTTTTATGCAGATAGACAATGCATTTAAGAGATATTGGTCAACAATAAAAATAGGACTGCCAAAGAAAAACTTCAGTTTGAACCCAAGTTCAAAGATATATTAAAACTTTAATGAGAAACTGAACAAAAACAACATAGAAAAGTCAAAAGACATAAAAGCTAACCTTGGATAAAATTTCACACCAATTGAAAACTTAAATTCACTTTCAGAGAGAAAAACCATAAGGCTATATTCCAAAATGAGACACATCTACATCGTCACTACCAGGTGTCTCCATACTGAGATGTTTTGATGGGGAAGGACAAGGTGGGAATGGGGAAGTTTTGATTTACTGATGCATTAACATAGCTAATGCCTGCTGCTTTCTGTCATATAATTTAAAAAATATTAGAATCAGTTGTTACATGCCTTTTCATCAGAAAAATTGTTTTTAGAGGTCTGAGGGGTGTTGCTACAGTTTTTGAAAACAGTTCTGTTAATCCCATCATTAGGTGAGATACATTCAACCTAAGAAATAAAATTATTTACAAATTGAGTAACATAATAGATTAAATCTTGCTTATTTTAAAGGAGGTGGTATCTTCAGTCAGAGGTGATGCATTGGGGAGGATCCACATGTACCGTTTCTCCCCCCCCCATTTGCCTACCATTTAGCAACAGTTAAATGTTCCAAGGGGACCTATCCAGAGGAGCCACTGCAGACTCTGCCCCAAAGGCAGTGGGCGTGGGCAAGGCTTTGGGCCACCTCTCATTGGGATGCCTAGCAGCGAGAAGGCAGTGGTTCCCCCTGGTGGCCACACTCATTGTGTGCCTGTGCAGCATGGGGAGGGAGAAAGCAGCAGGAGCTGAGCTGAGCCCCCACTCCCTCAATACATGGGTCTGCTTCTCCTTCTCTGCTGCTGGAGTCCCAGTGCTTTGCAGACTGCCATGGGGTGAATGCCATTTGCCTGTTCCTAAGGCACAGGCTGCTCTCCCACTCCTATAGCAGGGAGTCTACCCAGGGGAAACTGCTCCCATCACACTGCAGCAGGGCTTTTCCTGTCGTCCATTTCGCAACCACTTTGATCCAGAGGTGACATGTGGGGCAGTCACATGCCCCCTCCCAGAACCTTTAAATTGTGGCTTCCCTCCCCAGGCAACAGTTATCACTTCTGTCTTCAGTTGAAAACACTGATTTTTTTTTTTTTATTCGCTTCATAAAATCCTAGTCTTGGTTAGTCTGTGAACCACATATTTTGTAGATCCAGTAATCTTGCTGATAATACAATATATCTAATGAACACTTGATACAAGGTTACGTTTGTTTAGTAGCAACATGACACTTTCATAGAATAGATTTTTTTCATCAACAGTACTAAATTTTCTTTGTGGTTCTTTTACATTAGTTTTACACTTCCTAAATAGATAGATTTCCTTCAAGCAACAAGAAAAAAAAACATAATGAAAAATGGTTGAGGAGGATAATTTCTTTTAAACTTATTTTTGACTGTTCAATGGATTCTAAATATCTAAAAAAAAAAAAATTCCTGCTTTGCTTCTGAGAAGTGTATGTTGGAGAGGGGAGCCATTAGTTCTGAGGGACATAGACAAAAGTTGTTTTAGGCCTGGTCTACCCTAGGGCGGGGGATCGATCTAAGTTACGCAACTTCAGCTATGTGAATAATGTAGCTGAAGTCGACGTACTTAAATCAACTTATCATGGTGTCTACACTGTGGTGAGTCGACTGCTGCCACTTCCCCGTCGACTCCGTCTGCGCCTCTTGTGGCAGTGGAGTACAGGAGTCGATGGGAGAGCGATCGGGGGTAGATTTATTGCGTCTAGACTAGACATGATAAATTGAACCCCGCTGGATTGATCGCTGCCCGCCAATTTGGCAGGTAGTGTAAACATACCCTTAGTCTCATGCTAATTCTGTGTTTTTTAAGATTACTACAAACCATGAACACTTGAAAGTCTGTAAAAATTTCATCTTAATGTTGTCAGAAGCTTCAGCAATGAAACAGTCATGTAAATTTAACTCCAGAGTTCAAGTACAGTCTTGGTAAGTCTACCATAAGCCTACCAGATGTAATAGGGTGACTGTGGGTTTGTTTCTTTTTTTAAACCTCTTTATTCTCTTCATACACATGTCCTTCTACATACATAGTTTTATATGTAAAATATATTTTAAAAAAAGGGAGTGAAAAATACATTTTTATAAAATTGCACATTTGTTCCTCTTTCTGGAATTGAAAGAATTTTTCTACAGAACTAGTCTCCAGATTCCTTTTGTCCATTAAACAAGTCATTAAGCATGCCCAAACTCATTGAAGTGATTGTTTCTTTCAGGTGTACATTATATACACAGTTTTTTAAATGTCTAGTCTAGAGCAAGAAACCCTTGCTCTGAAACCTGTTTGACCCTAGTGGCTGTGATATATATAGTTGCTGATACTGACTCCAGGAAATAGACAGGACCGGCGAGATCCAGAGTAAAGCGAGAGCTAGCTTTCTGTGTATCCTCAGTGTGAATACTCATTTTTAGTACTTATGGAGAACGTATGGAGCATCTCTTCCACTTAGGTTAGGAAGTACTGTCATATATTTATTAAAGGAGTCATGCTTCCAATTAAGGATTTCTCTGTGCATTTTACAACCGTTGACTTTAGCCCAAAAACACACCTTATATCAACCATGTGAAGTAGGTAAGCATTATATCTATTTTACAAATAAGGAAATTTAAGTCACAGATAAATCAGTTTATCTGAAGGCACCTATGGAAACATGCCAGAGCTGACTCCCACGGCTGTGTCTTTGAACACCAAATCATTTTTCCTTCTGATTCTACTTAACTCTGTCTTCATAGGTGGTTGTCAGGACTGTTGGAATACTTACTTGTCTTATACCAACACAAATTGTGGCAGAATTTAGTGTTAGCTATTTTAATGGGCATCAATGTAGACCTTCAGAACTAGAGTTCTCATTTTTACTGCTTTTGTGTGGATTCCCCATAGAGATTGTTTACCTCTTGCTCTCTCTTTAATTTTATGTATGTTATAATTCTTCAGTTTCCTGTTGGTAACTCTTTCCATTTCTAAACCACTATAAACTAGAAATGATGACCTGCTCAAGTCCTATTTCCAGCTGTAACTACCTGGAAGTGTGACAAAAAAATCCTGGGAGGTGATTGTTCTTTCCTCCATTAAGAAATTACAAATATAATCTCTTTTTTTGGTTTATAGTCTTATTTTCTAAATTACTTTTATGTTCACATGTTTGTATTTTTGGTCAGATTTTTCTAACCTTCTCTTTCTGGCACTATATGTGAAAGAAGCGTAGAATAAAATGAAGTAAAAATCTTAAATGAACCAAACTTTACCATAGAATCTCTATGGATAGTAATTTCATGCTCTAATAATAAGAATATATTACCGACCACCTGACCAGAATGGTGATGGTGACTATGAAATGCTCAGGCGGATTAGAGGCTAAAGAAATAAAAATAAACTCAGAGTAAAAAAACTTTGGAGCTGGCTTGGCTCTGTGTGAGCTAGAGAAGCATAAGACTATTCAGACTTGTGCTATCTGGAATGGCTTTCGAAGGACTGTTCCATTGACCCAGAATTGCTGGAGTGCAATGTGCTCTAGCTTTTACCCTTCCTGACCTTGACTTGACCCCAAAACAGCCACTACACTTGGAGGCCAGGAACAAGATAGAGCTGTCTATGTTGGCTTTATGCCATGTGAAGATTCACTTACACAAAGGGAATTTTTGCTTTGTTTAGAGCAGCCCTTTGTCCTTGTCTTTCAAGCAGCAGAAAGACAAGAGTAGTGGTCCAGGATTTTGAATGTGCTCTCTAAAGTAGCAAGAACCAAAACCATAAAACTAAGAGCTTTATAGAATAAAGCTAGTGCATATTGCACCCAGAAATAAATTGAAAGCCAGAGTAGACCCTGAGAAATGCTGCTAATGCTGAATTGTAGACATGTGTGGAGGTGACAAGGATAACTTGACAGATTCTCATGTTGCATTGTATGAAAACAGCCTGGGTTTGATACCTAAGACAAGTTGGGCATCTATGTAATGCAGGCAAATTCAATTTATCGGAGATAGCTATGAATCCTGCAGTCGTCATCACTCCTTTTAGGAGTTTAGCAACCTTAATTCCGTATTAACAAAGTTTTTTTTGTGCTTTTTGAATTTTTATTTCTTGGAAACACATTCTGATTTTATTATTATTATTTTTTTATTTTATTATATTTATACTTTTGTAGTCTGTATCCAAAGAACTTGGTGGGGTGCTTGGGGTGGCACTGGGGACAGAAGTTGAGCACCTAGGTATGTTCACAGCAACTTTTATTGCTTCAAGTTTCTGGACTGTCTGTGCTCTGAACTAGTCTCCTACTTAAATCAGAGCCGTGGTTAGGCTCCTGTAAATTATGCTAGTTTTGGGGTCTCTGTTTAGAGAGAGAAGAATATTGTGTAGTCATGCATCAAAGCAGAAGATAATTTATAGTTTACCTAATCTGCAGTCACATCTTTACATTTCCTTCTTGGTAATATTTCAGATCTTCAAGGAAACAATAAATCTAGGTAAATTTTTAGACCTTCTAGATCACTCTGCAAAAATATTCTGTTGTGATAACAGTTTTGTCTTAATTAAAAACTCAAAGCAGAATTTCAGTTTCATTTATCATTTTTATGTTGCTATGAATTTACCTTGGTTTTGGTAGTATTTTAAGTGATACCAATTGGATACAGTGTGAAAATTTTGCTTTAAAATATCAATCTTCGGACACTTTTTTTGTGCTGGGATGTATTCTGCAAATATGATTGTTGACAATTGAAACAATTTCAGGATTAGATCTTAAGAACATAAGAATGGCCGTACTGGGTCAGACCAAAGGTCCATCTAGCCTAGTATCTGTCTACCGACAGTGGCCAATGCCAGGTGCCCCAGAGGGAGTGAACCTAGCAGGTAATGATCAAGTGATCTCTCTCCTGCCATCCATCTCCATCCTCTGACGAACAGAAGCTAGGGACACCATTCTTACCCATCCTATAATAGCCATTTATGGACTTAGTCACCATGAATTTATCCAGTCCCCTTTTAAACATTGTTATAGTCCTAGCCTTCACAACCTCCTCAGGTAAGGAGTTCCACAAGTTGACTGTGCGCTGCGTGAAGAAGAACTTCCTTTTATTTGTTTTAAACCTGCTGCCTATTTAATTTCATTTGGTGACCCCTAGTTCTTGTATTATGGGAATAAGTAAATAACTTTTCCTTATCCACTTTCTCAACATCACTCATGATTTTATATACCTCTATCATATCCCCCCTTAGTCTTCTCTTTTCCAAGCTGAAGAGTCCTAGCCTCTTTAATCTTTCCTCGTATGGGACCCTCTCCAAACCCCTAATCATTTTAGTTGCCCTTTTCTGAACCTTTTCTAGTGCTAGAATATCTTTTTTGAGGTGAGGAGACCACATCTGTACACAGTATTTGAGATGTGGGCGTACCATGGATTTATATAAGGGCAATAATATATTCTCAGTCTTATTCTCTATCCCCTTTTTAATGATTCCTAACATCCTGTTTGCTTTTTTGACTGCCTCTGCACACTGCGTGGACATCTTCAGAGAACTATCCACGATGACTCCAAGATCTTTTTCCCGACTCGTTGTAGCTAAATTAGCCCCCATCATGTTGTATGTATAGTTGGGGTTATTTTTTCCAATGTGCATTACTTTACATTTATCCACATTAAATTTCATTTGCCATTTTGTTGCCCAATCACTTAGTTTTGTGAGATCTTTTTGAAGTTCTTCACAATCTGCTTTGGTCTTAACTATCTTGAGCAGTTAGTATCATCTGCAAACTTTGCCACCTCACTGTTTACCCCTTTCTCCAGATCATTTATAAATCTTGATAAAACTTCCCTTCTCAAAGTAAACTCATCAACATTAGTGAAGAAATTGTTGGGAGAAAACAGTTTGTATGTGTTTAATTTCTGCATTACTGTGAATCCAAAGTTGATTAAATCTCTTCTATACACTGCAGTATGCATCTCAATGCTTAAAATGAAAACCAAAAACCATAGTATTGAATTTAGTGTGACTGAACCATTCCAGATAATTCAGGAAAATACCTTTAACTTCACTGTATTCTGAACTTTCTAATCTACATTATTTTTTGATGACCAGCCTTTCTGGAAGGGCACTTAAAAACAACAGAGTGTGATGAGTGGTTAAACTTAAAACCAGGAAATACAAAGTTACATTACACGCCATCTCCACAACACAACCTTAATTGTGCGCTCTAATTGGCTGTTGAGAATGGGTCAGTGCAGATGATGTAAGTGTTATAGGATGTAGTAAAAACTAAATTTTATATTCTGTGCAACAAATCCAAAGTACTGACAGTGGCTGTAGTGGCTCAGGCATTGTGCTGAAGAAATAAATGTCCATCTTGTCCAGGATAAATCAGATTTATTAAATTCAGATACACTGCTACCTTGATATAATGCCACCTGATATAACACGAATTTCGATATAATGCGGTAAAGCAGTGCTCCGGGGTGGGGGGGCTGCGCTCTCCGGTGGATCAAAGCAAGTTTAATATAACACGGTTTCATCTATAACACGGTAAGATTTTTTTTGGCTCCCAATGACAGCGTTATATTGAGGTAGAGGTGTATTTAGAGTGGTATGAAATTTAAGCATCCTCTATAGTGAAGACACAAGAGGGGGGAGGGATAGCTCAGTGGTTTGAGCATTGGCCTGCTAAACCCAGGGTTGTGAGTTCAATCCTTGAGGAAGCCACTTAGGGATCTGGGGCAAAAATTGGTCCTGCTAGTAAAGGCAGGGGGCTGGACTCAATGACCTTTCAAGGTCCCTTCCAGTTCTAGGAGATTGGTATATCTCCAATTATTATTATTAATTAAAGTTTCTGCATTTAATGTGTGAGATTTAAAATTATCACTCTTATTTTTTTCATTTTTTGTAGAAGTTGATCAGATGTGAACTAAAAAGGATTTTATAATATCTTAATTTGTTAAGCATGTAACTCAGATGAACTATTGGCTAAAAGCTCCATATAGGTGATACGGTATTTGAAGATCACATTTATTCAATTGGTGCATTTTACACACTTCTACAAGATGAATAATTCTGGTACTCAGTAAAAAGTAAATCTTTGAGGTGCAGGATGCAGTGATGCATAACTCGTACTACTTCTGAAAGGAGAAAAACTTTTTTTCTTTTAAAAGAAAAATAGTCTTATAGAGTATAGATGTTCTCTTTTTGGTGTTTTTGTAACTTTTCTCCCTGAATAGTCGTCTTCTGATTCTTCTTTTTACATTTCCCTATAAAATATCTCATGTGGTATGCTTTTTTAAAAAGATTTTTTTTGTGTATTAAGAAGAAAGCAATGAAGTTATTTTTGGGGAAGAGGTTAAGAAATACACTGAATGGAACACATCATGCCTGTCATCAGTTCACTTTATCATTCTTTCCTTGTTGCTTGGAGTAAAACTTTCTTAAATATGAACACGTGGGTCAATTGAGCATGTGCTTTTTTTATTGGTATGCCAGTGTTTTAATTTTTCTTGTGTGTGGGCGACACATGTTAGTTTATATAACTTTGAACTTGTGTAGCTCCCTTTTCTTTTCCAAACTACTCTATGTTGAAGGCTCTTGTCATGGTATTCCTGTCATTAGATTAATATTCCTGCTTCTCCTTTTCCATGTGATATAGGAGGAGTACTATAGGACTGGAAGCAGCATTATTAGCATATTCATGCTATATGCATGATGAAAAGGATATCTGGAGAGGTGCTGTCTCCCAAGAAAAATACTGGATTGCCACACCAGACCATAAATCCCATTACATCTCAGAATATCACAGGAGCACATGCCTCTATATACGGAACAGGTGTACCATGGTTAGGTGGAGAGGGGAGAGAAAGCTTGCAGTGCCAGTATGTGCCTGCTCCACCTGATCTAGATTAACATCTTCCCTGTAGAAATGAAAGATTGAAGTCTCCAGAACCACTTAGCCAATGTGCTGAAACTGTCAAGTTTCTTTCCTTCAGCAGAAAGACAAAAGATGATAGAAACAATTGGAATTGTGGTTTAAAACATTTCCTGATTTCCTGGATAGTTATGGCATGGGACTTAAATTCTGTGTGCTGTTTGCTCAGATTCAACCTGTGCTGAATCATGATAGGAGAGAGCTATATCTGTCATAGGTAATCTCTGTTTCACATCCCGGAGACACATTGCTACAAAAATCCCATTGTAATGGATGTGTGGAGCTTAACATTAACAAGAATTGGCAAATTTATCCATGCTTTCCATGAAAATTTCCTTTCTTTGAGTGATAAAGTCCCTGGTTCATCCAGAATAGAAGCTGAAATTAACATCCAAAGATTTGTCTTGGCAGTAGATGGAATTTACCATGCTCTGCAGTAGGAGAACTTGTTTTTTTTTTTCCCTCTAAAAATCCGTAATATAATCTGTAATTAAGAAAATAGTTCTGAATTATCCTTACAATAGAAGTTCTCACCTGGAGGAAACTTCAGGAGGCAGGACATTCCCCAGACCCCAGGACTAAAAGGTCTAGTTCTGCTCCCAAGCTGCAAGTAGGCATTGTAATGGATCTGAGGCCCTTGTTACCAAAGAGGAAATTTTCAGGTTTGCATGGATACATTTTTCTATTACTATCATAGTCTGTAAAAGGATGAGAGGTTTTTATTGCTGTATTGTACTTAGGACACTTTTTAAAAATTATTGACATTAGGGCTTTGGCTGCATCCATTTTGATCCTAATACGCAAGTTATTACATGCTGAAAATAGACAGCCAGTGTCAGTCCAGAAATTTGGTCAGTTATCTTCCCTGCCTCATCCCATTTAAAAAATAAAACAAATACATGACAGGCTAACCAGATTTTATGTGAGTGGAGAAATGTACTAGTTTAGAAAATTGAGATGTTCTGAAGTTCAGTAATATTTAGGGCTATAGCTGTTAGCTGAAAATTACTACATATCGTGTGTATTTTTAAAAATGCCTTTCTTGGTGGTTAAATTTTGTGGCTGGGTGGTTAGGTTTCAGATTTTTGTATATTTGACTTTATCAGTAAATGTGTCTGGCTTTGGCTGGAGGAGGCTTACTGAAGTTTGATTAGGCATGTGGGAGATCCTGAAAGATATCTTATTTTTCCATCTCTTGCTAAACAAATATTTTCTCTCAGAAAAATGGCATGGACATACTGTAGTGAAGATATTGTACAATAAATATTTAAGAGCTTGAATTAGTGGTAATTGAAACCTAGCCTGTATACTGCAGAATCCTAGAAATGTAGGATTGGAAAGGGGCCTCAGTAGGTCATCTAGTCCAGTGCTTCTCAACCTTTCCAGACTAGTATATCCCTTTCAATAGTCTGATTTGTCTTGCATACCCCCAAGTTTCACCTCACATAAAAATACTTGCTTACAAAATCAGACATAAAAATACCAAAGTATCACAGTACACTATTTACTGAAAAATTGCTTACTTTCTCATGTATCAGAGGGGTAGCCGTGTTAGTCTGGATCTGTAAAAGCAGCGAAGAGTCCTGTGGAACCTTATAGACTAACAGACGTTTTGGAGCATGAGCTTTCGTGGGTGAATACACCCTTCGTCGGATGCATGTAGTGATTAGGCATGTGGGATGCACTACATGCATCCGACGAAGTGGGTATTCACCCACGAAAGCTCATGCTCCAAAACGTCTGTTAGTCTATAAGATGCCACAGGACTCTTTGCTGCTTTTACTTTCTCATGTTTACCTTTATCATTATAAAATAAATCAATTGGAATATAAATATTGCACTTATATTTCAGAGTATTGTATATAGAGCAGTATAAACAAGTCATTGCCTGTATGAAATTTTAGTTTGTAATGACTTCGCTAGTGCTTTTTACGTTGTCTGTTTGTAAAACTAGACAAATAACTAAATGAGTTGGTATACTCCCTGGAATACCTCTGAGTAGCCCCAGGGGTACACGTACCCCTCGCTGAGAACCACTGATCTAGTCTAGTCCCTTGTGCTGAAGCAAGACAAAGTATTATCTAGTTCAGGGTTTTCAAAGTTTGGGTTGCGATCCAGTACTGGGTAGTGGCATGTAAGGGAGTGGGTCGCTCTGGTCAGCACCACTGACTGGGACATTAAAATTCTCATTGGTGGTGCTGCCAAGCTAAGGCAGGCTAGTGCCTACCTGTTCTGACACCGGAAGCGGCCAGCAGCGGGTACAGCTACTATGCAGGGGAGCCACAGTGCTCCACATGCTGCTCCCACCCCGAGCACCGGTTCACGGCCAATGGGAGCTGGTGGAGGGAGGGGGCAGTGTCTGCAAGCAAGAGCCAGGTGGAGCCACTTGCGCATCTCCGCCTAGGAGCCGGATCTGCTGCTGGCCGTTTCTGGGGCGCAGTGCGGTCCGCGGTGCCAAGACAGGTGGGCAGTCTGCCTCTGCACCCCGGCTGCGCTGCTGACAAGGAGCCACCAGAGGTAAGTCAGCACCCCAACCCCATGCCTCAATCCCCTGCCCCAGACCTGAGCCCCCCCTAAACCTGGACTCCCTTCCTGCACCTCAAACCCCTCATCCCTGGGTGCCATCCCAGAGCCTGCACCCCGAACCCAGAGTCCTGATCCCCCTCCCACACCCCTGTTTCAGCTAGCTGGAGCACTTGTTAACAAGTACCGACAGCTCTGATGGTTGAATGGGAGCCTACTTTCTTGATTGCCAAGTTAGAGGCTCTGGATAGAACATCACCTGGTAACCATCATAAGGAGGCTAGCCCAGCAGAGACGCCTGAAGGTCTGTCATCTATCATTATGACTATCCGGGGGACCGATGGTACCCAGTGCCATCGGGTTCCCCTCTACCAGTCAACTCTTCATAATGGCATTGTAGCAATACTTGGGATCCCTATACAAAACACCCTGGATCTGTGCATGAATGCCACCTACCCTCTCCTAGCAGACACCAACTGGCTCCATCGAAGTATGAGGGAGAAGAAATTGAGCCAGGCCTGCTGGGGCCAATGGTTCCGATGAGTGTATCCTCCTCATCAGATGAGGTGATTGCCCCATCTTCACCTTCCCCACCCAATGACTACAGGAAGTATCAAGAGCCCTTGAAGAGGGTGGTGACTGAGTTTCCAGATCCAACTCAGGGAGATGTACAGGATAGTCAGACTAGGCTCCTGAACATTCTGCAACCTTCTGTTCCAGGTTGGGTGATTCTTCCTATGAACGAGGCCATTATGGAAACAAGCAGGATAGTTTGGCATACTTCCTGTTTCTTGCACCCACCCAGAAAGGGCTAATAACCATTATTTTTACCAGCTAAGGGAGTGGAGTTTCTGTTGACACATCCAGTATACACTTCTCTGATGGTGCAAGCAGCCACTGTGAAATCTAGGTTTCAGCATCCCATGGCAACACCCACTGATAATGGTACTAAGCAGCTAGACTTCCTAGGGAAGAAGATACCTTTTTCTACCAGCCGTCAGTTTTGAATTGCTAACAAAGCCTATTAGTTGGCAAAGTATGATATCACCAGTTGCTTCACATTCTTGGACTTTAAGAACAAGCTCCCTCAGAAGGACAGCGCCTGATTCCAAGGCCTCATCGAAGGCAGACTGGTAGCTAAAACATCTCTTCAGGCTGCAGTTGATGCCACTGACCACTGCTTCATGACAACTGCTGTAGCTGTCCCTCTTTAAGAACAAGTCTTGGTTTCACTGTGTTTCTTTTGGAGAACTGTGTTTCTCTAGTGACGTCATCTTACATTCCCCCCACCCTCCCAAACTTTTGGTGTCCACCTCATTCACTTTACTCACAACTGGAGGACAATAACAATAAACAAGTGGGTGCTCAAGATCATTCACTCTGGCTACGTGATCAAGTCTGTCACCTCCCTATCACAAACCCTCTTCCCAACCCCTTTTTCAGGGGCCACTTTCAGAAGGAGTTCTCCCTCAGGAGATAGAAACTCTTCAGTGAGGGGCTATAGAGCATGTTCCACCTCAACATCAAGGGAAAGGTTTCTACTCCTCATGTTTCTTAGTTTCCAAGAAAAACAGGATGGAGACCAATCCTCAGTTTACATCAACTTAATGTCTTTATTTGAAAATCAAAATTCTGTATGGTCTCATTGGCATAGATCAGTGGTGGGAAACCTGCGGCCTGACAGGGTAATCCGCTGGTGGGCCGTGAGACAGTTTGTTTACATTGACCATCCGCAGGCACGGCCGTCCGCAGCCCAGTGACCACAGGCCATAGACTAATCAAAGTGACTTTAGACTCCACTACAGCAAGGGCTTTACATCCCTATGGAAAGATTCCATGCTATGAACAAATCACCCTCAGACCACAGTCTCTTTCTCTAGTAATCTGCATGGCCTCCCATACTTACGTAATGCTATTTACCAAGCTCCACCTCTGTTGTCTAAAGGCCTGGTTCTGGTCTGTTTACTCACCAGGCAGAGACAACATGAATACCAGGGTAACAATTCCCACAAAGGTCACGGCTTCTCTTGTTTGGGGGATGAACCCAGAACAAGTGCATATGAGAATCACTTTCTTTTACACCCACACCTGACACAACTGTTTTAATGGGCAACAGAATCTTACACAGAGCTCTTCAGGTCTGTGTAAGCTCGAAATCTTCTGTCACACCAACAGAAGTTGGTCCAGTGAAACGTATTGTCTCCCCCACCATATCCTAGGACTGACACAACTACAACATCACTGCATATCTAGATAAAACCAATGTCTGTTTTCTCCATAAATAAACACAGTGGAGCAAAATTCTTTCTCTGCAATAGCAGTGCACGTATGGAACTGGTGCATCAGAAACATACAGCACTCTCAGCAACATACCTACCAGGTGTGCAGAACTCTTTCTTTGTCTGTTAAGATTGTCCACCACTCTTCCACAGACCACAAATGCGAGACACCCAATTCTGTCCTGAATGAGAGCTTCATCCAATGGTCAACAACATCCTGGGACCAGTTCACCTCCCAGATGAACAAGATGTTTCCCTGGTACTTCTCCAGAGCATCTCTGGGCCGGGACTCCAAGGGTGATGCTCTTCTGCTGCCCTGGACACATTACTTCAGGTTTGCCTGTCCTCCCATTCCACTGATACCATAAGATCTACGAATGACTCAGAACAACAGCCGTCAAGTCATTCTCATCCTGCCCAAGTAGCCCGGGTGACTTTGGTTTTCAGACTTTCTGTGAATGGCAACCTGATCTTCTATCAGCATACAACCCTCTTTTGAGTCACTAAGTCTGGAGAGCAGCCTGACCAGTCATCCCATTCCAGGCCCTCTTCATCTCATGGCCTGGTATTTGGATAGGCTTTAGACCCAGAGCATTCATGTTTAGAGGCTGCTCAAACTATTCTCACTCAGAGCAGAAAGAACTCCACCAGAAAATGCTATCTGACCAAATAGAGATGTTTCTTAACATAGATGGTATAGAATAAATTATCCCTAAATTCCACAGGAATGCCTTATTTTAGACTAGCTCCTCATCTGTCCGGCATTTCCATATGCTTTCTTCGGGTCTACCTTGCAGCAGTCAGCACCTTCCATCCCCAGTTGAAGGTATACTGTTTTTACTCATCCAATAACATTTAAATTCCTGAAGGTCCTCGCTAGAATTTTCCAACTGGTGGTGAAACCAACAATGCATTAGGCTCTTAATACTGTTCTTTCAATACTTATCAGACTTCCCTTGAACTGTTAGCCACCTGCTCCATGTCCTGCCTCTCCATGGATGTTGCCTTCCTAGTCACCATCAAATCAGCTAGAAAGGTGAGTGAATGGAGCATTTATGGCAGGTCTGCCATAGAACACATTTTATAAGGAGAAGGTTTCCGTTCACCTCCTCCTGAAAATGACCCCTAAGGTCATTTCTGAGTTTTACGTAAGGTGGCTGCCTTGAGCTTTATCCATACTTTCACAAAGCATTATACATTAGTCCAGACCTCTTCTACAGATGCAGCAATGGAGACAGCAGTATTATCAGCCTCTATACCAACAGCATCCTCCCACCCCCTCTTCCAGTCACACCTATATGGAACATTTATAGGGGCCAGCACTCAAAGTTACTCACCTGTAACTGGAAGCTCTGTGAGAGATGTGGTTGCTATTTGTATTCCACTATCTGCCCTCCTTTCCCTCTGCTTTGGATCTTATTTGATTCATGATAAGAAGAGGAACTGGAGAGGCATCAGTCTGCACTACCCCTTATACTATTCCTGTTTGGATCATGAGGAGAGCAACTGTGCAGGTTCAGACCAACAAACACTCCTAGCTAGAAATCTCTGATTTCAGGCGCATGGTGTTCATGTGTACCCACATCTGGACTATAGATAGGGACCATATTTGTAAGAACTTCCAGTTACAAGTGATACTCCTGGGGAAATTCTGCACCAAAAAATTAAATTCTGTGTACAATATTTTAAAATTCTGCATATTTTAATTGTCAAAATAACACGATATAATCATACCAGTTTCAATTATTTTTGGTTATTTATTTCAAAATACTTGTCAACAAGTATACCTGTAACAATAAAGACAACAACAAAGATTCAGGAAATGTTTTTCTGACAAATAGACTCCTTACTAGGCATATTAATTCAGAACTCTGAGTAATAATTAATTTAATCTACAATACAGGATTGTATTTCCTGCACCCCTCAGAAGCAGTGTAAAGGCTTGGGGGAGTCTGGGGTAACGGATGAGCTGTGGGAATAGGAAGTAATTGCTGGGAAGGAGCCTGGGTGTGAACTTGGAGGGTTGTTGGGTATGGGTGGAGAAAGTATGAAACAGGTGTGTGGTTTTTTTTGTTTTTGTTTTTTTCCCTGAGGGGGCGGGGAGGGATTGTTAGGGAGCATCCCCATGCAGCCCTGGCTGACCTCAGCCCTCCCATTTAGTCAGGCACATCTGCCCCTGTCCCCAGGTGTTCCTACACCCCTATATATCCTTGCACTCCCTGTCCACATGTGCCCCTCCACCCGCACTCAGACACCCACTCCTCTTTCCCTATGTGTCCCTGTACCCCCTTCCCCTGTCCCCATGTATCTCTGTGCCCCCACCCAGCCACTCCCCTACCCCAATGTAGCTCTGCATTCCCTCCCTACTCACCATGTGGCCCTGCCCCTCCCTCTTCCCTGTGGCCTTGTGCCTCCACTCCCATTCAGCCCCTACTCCTGTCTGTCCTCCACACTAGCCCTTATGAGCCCCTGTCTGACACCCTCCCCCTTCCCCCAGTATCCCACACCGTTGGTCTCCCTGTAGCCCATGTCTCCTGACCTGGCCTGACAGGTGCTGTGAAGAAGGCAGACTCGTTCTCTTCCCTCGCTGACTGGGCACTGCTGCTGTTTTCTGTCACCCTCTGGTAGGCAAAAGGAAGAACTTCAGAAGTTATTTTCTGCTGGGAGCTGCTGCTGTTCTTGCTCCACAGCATCTCTGGTGGTTAAAAGGTGGAACTACAGCAACATTTCAGCAGAAGCTTTTTTTCTGGGCAAAAAAATAAAAATATGTGGGGCTCATTAATTATGTGCACACAGTAGCACAGAATTCCCCCAGGAGTAAAGAGTAATTTCCACATCTGATTTTCTCATACCTCGTTTGTATTTCTAGACTGGATGAGGGGAATTAGCTTTCTTGATTTTTCAACTCCAGTTGGCTTCTTAACGTTGAACTAGTGATTCAGCTTAAGTAGTTGAATAAACTGAAATGAAAAACACATTCTCTCCACACCTGTGGAAGAGGCTGCTACTGTCAAAAGCTGGTTTAGCACTTCAGCGCACTCTGGTTCCAGGTGCTTTGCCACTGTTCAGTGGTTTCACTTTCTTTAATATTTGGCAGCAAACATGTACTGCTTAATATTTTTTTATTTAAATTAAATGATTTTAATAGGTTATAATAAGTTTAGGCCTTAACAAAGTTGTCAGTTTCAAATTTTAAATAACTTTATTTTTATAGATAAACTTGTATTTAATTTAAATTAAAAAAAAATCCAGTTTGAATTTTAAAAAAGTTTTTTTTATCCAGTTGTTTTATACAAGTGAGGTTACTTCTTTTCACACAGTATGCATAGACAGAGTTCTGTATCTGAACATTCAGCTGTCTACCTGTGCAATTTGTGTGTGAGTGAGAGAGAGAGAATATGTGAATGCACACAGATGCAACCTTACTGCTGGCATTTCCTTACCTTTAGAGTTTTGACTTTTCACCTTAATATTCTTAATGTAGTTTTTATAAAATTTGCCAAGTTTTTAAAAAAGCAAACTGAAAAAACAGCAATTCAGTGATGTGGAACTGTACTAATTCCTACATAAGTCATTAGCAGGGCTGGGGACCTTTAGATCCACAGCATGGAACTCTACCCTTTGAGCTAATTGAGTAACTGGTGGTAATAATTTATCCTCTTTCTGGACCAACCACTACAGGAGTGTGTGGGAGAAACAAACATTTTTGCCAGTTGGATTCACAAATATTAGCCCGTAGAACAGGGGTGGGCAAACTTTTTTTGGCCCAAGAGCCACATCTGGGTATGGAAATTGTATGGCAGGCCATGAATGCCCACAAAATTGGAGTTGGGGTGTGGGCTCCGGGGTGGGGCAGAAATGAGGAGTTCAGGATGCGGGAGAGGGTAATGGCTCCGGCTGCGGGTGCAGACTTTTGGGTGGGGCTAGGGATGAGGAGTTTGGGGTGCAGGAGGTTGCTCCAGGCTGGGACTGAGGGGTTTGGAGGGCTGGAGGGGGATCAGGGCTGGGGCAGGGGCTCAGGAGTTCAGGCTCTGGACGGCGCTTACCTCAAGTGGCTCCTGGAAGCAGTGGCTTGTCCCCCCTCCGGCTTCTATGCAGAGGCGCGGCGAGGCAGCTCTATTGCGTACTGCCCTGCCCGCAAGTACCGCTCCTGCCCCACCGCTCCTGCAGCTTCCATTGTCTGTGATTCCTGGACAATGGGAGCTGTGGGAGCAGCACTTGGGGTGGGGGCAGTGTGCGGAGTGGAGCCCCCTGGCTGCCCCATGCGTAGGATCTGGAGGGGGGACATGCTGCTGCTTCTGGGAGCCGCACAGAGTGGCCCCCGACCCCACTCCCTGGCTGGAGTGCTAGAGCGGGGCAAGCCTCAGTCCCCGCTCCCCAGAAGGAGCTCAAGGGCTGGATTAAAATGGCTGCCAGGCTGGATGTGGCTTGCGGGCTGTAGTTTGCCCACCCCAGCTGTAGAAGAATGTTGGGGCTCCTGAATCCTGGGTTCAGTTTGAGGTTTTGGAGAGGAATGTTCTCATGTAGCTATAGATCCTTTCCCCTTTTCATTCCAGTCAAGCAGCTTCCTCTTTATCCTCCATGTTGCCTGGCTGTTAGCAGTGGGGTAATGGAGAGTACAGGAGAGACAGTCTCCCTGGTCTCAGTGACAGTGCTTGGTGCCACTGGCAGTCAGGACGAGAAATTGTGGGAAAAGTCTTGCTCGAGCCTTGCAACATTGGGATAGAGAATGCTCAGTTGGTCAGTGAGAATGGTATATGTGCAGTCTGGTCAGTGATAAGATCTGCGAGGATGGAGTATGCTCAGTGCAAATTGAATCTTTAGAGAGTAATGCTGCCAGCCTCTAACAAATTTCTACTGAGCATATGCATAATGAGATTTTTCATAAATTTATAACCTGGCCAAATTTGGGCAGGTTTTCATGGGGAAGACAAAAGGCACCTCCCTGATGGTAAGAGAACACCTTTACCTTTACCTTTACCTAATTTCAAGTCCCTGCTTCAGCACATGGAGGCACTATAGCTCATCAGTGAACTTTTTGTAAGTATTTTTTAATGTGTGCAAAACAGTGCATCTCATTTTATGAAGCAGCTGAAATGTTTTTACTGAAACTTTCAAATAAAAAAACAAAACAAAAAACCCACCCTCATACTGAGGCAGACACCTGGCATGGAAAATTTCAGCGTCAACAGTTGAAATTTGGCTAAGCTTTGTAAGCAAGTGAAAACAGGGTCTTACAGTGGAATGTGTTAAGATGCCCTAACGTACATGTGTGTGTAAGTAGTATAAAAACAAGCATGCAGGTTTTTTTAACAAGACTTAAGATGATTAGTCAGTCATTGTTGGATTGGAGAGATAATTTTCTAAAAATAGTAATTAATGAATGGGTTTTTCTACAGTTACTAAAACACTGTTACACGTGCCTGTGCATGAATTTGGTACCTGAGAGAGAGAAGAGTCTTAGACCCTTTTGTTTCTTTTTCATAACTGTCATTTTTGCTGCTGTTTTTGCATAACCTTAACATATTGGATAAAGGTATGTTTGTGTTGCTTCCTTTTGAAGTCTGCTTCAGTTTGTAGATAAACTGAAATGGAGGTAGGATGACTAGATGTCCCAATTTTATAGGGACAGTCCTGATAATTGGGGCTTTTTCTTATAGAGGCCCTTATTACATAAGAACATTACCCTGCAATTTTTGACACTTGGTATCTGGTCACCCTAAGTGGAGGTTTCGAATATAATCTTTGTTAGTATTTGCGTTATCACGTGGAGTGTGAAACCTAACTTTATTGTGAATGATATAGTATAGATGGCAGTCTTACTGTCATGCTTCAGCAGTAATAAAAATAATAGTGAATTACACTTGCAAGGAGATGGGGGGTACTAGCTGATGTATTTTTATTTGTATAATGGATCTTATCATTTGTAAAACAGAATTAAGGTTATTTTAAAAGAAAAAATCTCTAATTCACTTATTCTTTTAATGTTCTCCTGTGTACGTCCATAGAAGGTCAATAAAAACTACATTTAACTGAAATGGCAAAGATTAAGATGTCCTTGAAAGCAGAAATTAAGACTTCTCAGAGAATCACTCCTGGAATATTTAAATGTACAAGAATATGCAGATACTGTATTTGAGGGATTGGATGCCTGTTTTACTATAAACTGGAACTGATGCTTACTATTTCTGTACATTTAGTAGTAGCAATTTTAAGAATTACTGTTAATAAACACACACTTGCAAAATAGCATGCATATATGGGGGGAGGGAAATGAAGTTTGAGTTATGTTTTGCATGTATAATGGCAGCATTGGTTTCATGGACTTGATACAGTACAGTGGCTCAGTAAAGCTAACACTATTGTGATCTAGTTTGCTGGTCTGACTTTTTTATTTCAGTAGAACCAGCAGGCAAAACTAGAGAGGAAACTTAAATCGGTATCCTGCAGTAAACTGCACAGATGGGTCCCTGTGCTCATGTGGAGCCCATTAATTTCATCGGGGTTCTGAACAGGTGCAAGGATTTGTCCATGCACCAAATAGGGCAAGATCTTCCCCTTTGTTGCAAGATTTAAAAAATATCCCATTTTGAGCAAATGACTAATAGTGAGGTGGTGAATCTGGAGAGAGTTTTGATTCTTTCATAAAATAATAATAGGAGGGCTGAATAGTCCTCTTGAGTCATCTAGTCCAATTCCTTGACTCATATGGTAGATTAAGGTGGTTTAGAATGTGAATAATTAGCAATATCTTGTGTACAGATTTTTTTTACAATAGATTTTTAAATAACTTGTTTAGTGTTAATTTTTTAACAAATTTGCTAATAATTCAACTGTTTTTAATCATAATTAAATGCCCCCAAACTTCATTAATGCAGAGTTAAGGGTGCTCCGTGGTGTCTCATGGTCCTTCTAGAACAGGGGGTTCTCAAACTGGGGTTCTCAAACTGGGGTTTGGGACCCCTCAGGGGGTCGCGAGGTTATTACATGACGGGTCGGTTGCGAGCTGTCAGCCACCATCCCAAACCCCGATTTACCTCCAGCATTTATAATGTTATAAATTAAAAACACTTTTTAATATTTTTAAGGGGAGTCGCACTCAGAAGCTTGCTATGTGAAAGAGGTCACTAGTACAAAAGTTTTTGATAACCACTGTTCTAGAATGTCAAATTCAGCTATGCTCAAACCTCTGAAAACCAGGAAATATAGACTGTTAATGGCCTTAATGGTCTTACTGCCCATTCATATTTCATTCTCTCTTGGGCTAAAGCTCATGTGGAGTTCTAAATATAATCATGAATAACTTCTGCCATGTAGTGCCACTCCCTCAAAGGGGCAATGGGTGTATGCACCAACGAATATAAGTCCTAAGCACCTGAAAGAGGTTTTGGGAGGATCAGAGACATAGTTTGAGCGCCAGGTGTACACAAAAAAGTCAGAAGAGCCAAGTGATTTTGTAAAATGCTTTTTGCTTCTTGGAAACTCCTGGCTCAAATGAGCCCAGATTTGGACCACTAATACCTACTCTGTGCTTCCATGAGGCACAGCATATTTCAAGACAATCCAAGTCAGCATGTGGATGTTAGAGCACTTTTAAAGAGTAAGTGATTCTCAATCTTCACTTTAGCAGGGCGGCTTCTCTAATATAATATAATTTTAACTCTCTGACTCAGAATTAATTAAAAAACCACTTAGTCATCTGTAAGAGTTGTGCATACCTGTTTAAAATACACATTTTTACCATTCTTCATTATTAACTTGCACATTAACTTATACTTTTAAATAAAAGCACACAGTAAAGAAAACTGAGCAAGAATTTAAATCTTACAAGTAAATGCATAACTGCAGTAGATTAGAAAACGAATGAAAAAGAAAATAAATAAATTTAATGTAAATGTTCCATAAATGCCAGGAAAGATGCTTTTTGTCTAAGGATGTAACTCATATGTTCATTTTAGTTTTTTAATGTATTATTTATGTTGCAGTGTAAACGGGACTTTTTGGGAAATATGATGAGAGTTGGTGTGTGTTTATGTTGCAGGCCATTCTTTTATTTTTTTTAATTGATTAATATTCTGCCTGGTTAATTTTGATTTGATTATGGTAGTGATAACAATTGTGGGATGTGCTAATTTATATGGACTTTTATCTTTAATATTTGTTAGTCTGCAGCACTGGATAGGGTGAAAATTATCATTCCTCAATTTTTTTTCTTTTGAGGTGACATATGTAATGTGCTACTTTAATGAATCAATATAAATCTCTGGGCTTCAGTCCTGGCTTGTATTCAAATCCCAGATTTCACAAAGCTCTGTTCATAAATCTTTCAAGGGGGATCATCCACGTGCCAGTTCAAAATAATTTCAGGCAGTTTTATTTCCCTTGCATCATCACCATTCGATATATAGAAATGGTGTTTATCCAAACACCATAATCAGTTATTCTATGCATTGTTGTTGTAGTCATGTTGGTCCTAGGATATTACAGAGACAAGATGGATAAGGTAATATCTTTTATTGTACCAATTTCTGCTCGTGAGAGAGACAAGCTTTTGAGCTTACACAGAGCCTAGACCTGAAGAAGAGCTCTTCAGGTATTACTTCACCCACCTGGTCTCTCTAATATCCTAGGACCAAGAGAGCTACAGCAATACTGCCTATAACAATGGATGATCTCAAACTTTGCTATCTGAAATGGAAACTCCACAACATAAAGAAAAAGGAAGCAAAACTTAACAGTAACATTTACTTCCTGAGCAAATGCAAGAAACAAAACATCGTCCCCTGACGTCTCACTATCTGTAACTCTCTGGCCATTACACACAAATCTAGATCTGAAGAAGAGCTCTGTGTAAGTTCGAAAGCTTGTCTCTCACCAACCAAAGCTGGTCCAATAGAAGATACTGCCTTATCCAGCTTCTCTCTAATAATCAATTATTGTGATTTTTTTCCCCTTCTTTGTTTTTGCAAAACCTGAAAAAATTGTTAGCTCATTAAGAAATATAAAACACTATATGTGAAAGATGCATGCTTTAAGAGATCTTTTAACTAGCTTGCATTGTTCAGAACCTTAACTGTATATGCAATGTCCTTGCATGGCATAGGTCAAACAATAAATCTTGATGTTTATTTTGTGTCAAAGTTTTGTAAACATATGCCCAGTTCATAATCATTTGTCTTTATAGTTTCAATTATGGCACTCTCACTGTCCCCAGAATTGATGGTATATTCAATTACTCCCAGAAGTAGACCAAATAAATTACAGTTTAATGCAATAGTGTGGGGCATGGTGTAGGAGTGATTATGCTTAACATGAGTACTCCTGCTGGGTAGTTAATAGAAGCATTGACGTTGGATTACTTTGAAAACCCAGTCTTGAAATCCTTACTGAAGTAAACACCTGTTCAGGGATTTTGTGTCTTGTAACAGAGGACCTGGTCTATGGTGGAAACAGTCACTTAGAGAGAAATGGAGGTAAAAAGTAACAACCTGATATTATTTCTTTCTATGGACATTGTTATATTGGAGCCCTAAGCAGGACAATTGCCTGAATGGCAGTTTTGTAAAGGTAGCAAATAGGATTCAGAAAATGTGTTGCAAAATCTTTATTACAATAATTGCATTCCTCTTCCCCTCCCCTTCACCCTCAACCCCTGTGTGTAATAAAAGCTGTTTGTCAACCTTCACTTCAGCAGGATTGCTCATGGTAGTCAGTGCTATGCTTGCTGTTATTATTGTTTAACATTTATATAGTGATAGTGCCTAGAGGCCAGCCAAGTCAGGGCCCTGTTGTTAGTGTGAGCCAGGGAGTCCCTCAGTGCCCACTGGCAGAGGGCACACTACACAATACCATAACTCACATCAGGCCTGTCACACTGATTGCCCCAATACACTCTGCCATAATCTGTATCTCAAAGGGATCGTGTAAGGTATCATATGCAAACTAGTAACACATTAGTCATTAATATTCCATGATTTTTGTAAGGGTGGTGAAGAATTATAGAAGATTATAGATACTCTGGAAATATGTTCTTAAAGGCTATCTTGCAAACGGTGCATAAGCTCAGCTTGTCCTAAACAAAGGAATGTTGTGCCTGTTTTTCCTGTATCTGCAGTGTAAATGGAGCCAGGTCATACCTCAGAGGACAGCTGAAAAATACATTTACATATAAGGTAAACCCAGCTATCAAGCTAAACGAGTGAGGGAGGAGAAGACCACTTAACAATCATGACAGGGGATGAAGCCTTCCTGACTCTTGAAACAGAGACAGAAGGAGAGAGCCATTTTAGCATCCATCGCATAAGGGACAAAGGGGGAGCAGCACCTTTTGAGCTCATGAAAAGCGGCTTCTCTTGGCCTAAAAACCTCTGACATATTTGGTTTTTGTATACAATAAACAGGAGCAAAAAGGCATTTTGTGGTTTTCCCCCCCCCCACACTTTTTAGGTGACATTTAACCTGCTGCTTCTTGCACCTAGCCATCTTCCCTTGTGTTCCTGTATTGTGGAGATTTTTAGATAATATTTTCTGGGATTTAAAAGTGATTTAAGGCATTAAAGCAGTCTGTCAGTGTCAGATTAAGTGACTAAAACCTTAGGTTTAAATTGCAGAAAACAAATGCACACACAACCCAAACCAGTTTAGCAAATAGGTACAAATAGGGAGTGCAAAGTTATGCTACCTTAAGGATTTCTTTAACTTAACACTTCATGTATATCTGTGGGAAAATGTGTTTAGACTGTACTACTATCTGACTCTAGTTGAACTTTGGCTGATGGGTGTCTGTTAATTTTTAAGTGCACAGGTTACTCATATAATTGCTAGGCATTTCTTGGCCTTTGTCAACTGGTTCCTGTTAAAGAACAGAGGACTGGATTTAGAAATGCAAAACTTAAGGCTTGAATGCACAATATTAATGCTGCCTTTTCTCCATACACATTACAGCAAAGACTCTAATTCAAGTTCAGAGGTTATCTCTGTGTCAAAAAAGGTTTCTTACCTTTCCAGTGTCAGCACATTGCTGTGCCTCAGTTTCCCTGCTGGTACATAGTCTCCCCCACTCCTGGGTTGTTTGTTTTTGTGATGCCCTTGTATGTAAGGTTGTAAAAAAAAAATCTTTGAATTTTTAAAAATATTTTCAAAGCAGATAGTCTTTGTGCAATATTTAGTTCAAAGTTTCTTTTTCTAACTGAACATGTATAAAAATGGAGGCACTCTAGCTTGTACATTGAATGTTCATGTTTGCTAGCATGCTGACGTAATCATGCTCATGCATTACCTTACGCTATGTCTTCCCTCTACCTCTCAAAGGAACACTGTTGGATGGAGTTGCAGTGGCAGCCTTAACTGTATGCCACTTACGTAATCATCAGGCCACCTCTGCTTCCTTTATTATCTTTATCCGGCTTGGAAGGTTGTACTTCAGAACCATCTCCTGGCTTTCTGGTCCATTAGCAGGGGGAGTCCCACTTTGTTTTCATGCTTTTGTTTAATGTAGCATATGTGTGGTGTTAGTAAAATGGCTTAAATCAGTTTCATATTATTTGTGTCTACACTTCCATTATGTACTCATTTGCCTTTCCGTAGTTAACAAATCCTTTTGTATTTCCCACACAGGACTCCAGTCAGAGCTTCCTCCCCTTTCCTCACCCAGGTGAAACAACAACAATAAAAAATAAGACTCCAGTCCATCTTTCAACAATTTAGCAGCATGTCTCACCTGTGGTTATTCCTTTGGGTATGTCTACATAGCAGCTGGGAACGTTCCTTCCAGCGCAGGTAGACAGACGTGCACTAGTTTAGCTTGAGCTAGCATGCTAAAAAGAGCAGTGTGGTCACAGCAGCATAAGTTGCAGCTTGGACTACCCACCCAAATACAAACCTCCCTGACCCCTGAATACATACTCAGGTGGTCAGCCTGAGCCACTGCCTATGCTGCTGTGCTCAGACTGCTATTTTTAGAGTGCTAGCTTGAGCAAAGTTACCACATCTACCTACCTATGCTGTGACGCACCCTCCCAGGTGCTGTGTAGACATACCCTTTGGAATCTGAATATGCCCACCTCCCGTTTCCATTGCATGCTTTAAACAATTCCCTGATCAAGTCTAAATTCTGCTCCTTCTTTTTCTGACTTCTACCCTTCACAATGTCCTAATAATATTTTCCTCTCATAGGACAACTACTATTCTCTTCTCCAAGATACATGTATTCCTCTTCAAGTTAGTCTTTCGTCCCTGCTCTTTCTGGCATTTTACCCTGGAAACAAGCCTGGATCCCTCTTTCTTCTCACTTCTTTGTAGGAACTTATTTCCTAGTCTCAGCAATTCCAGATACCTTGTCTCCAGCCCCATATTTTTAATAAAACAAGACATGTACAATGAATATAAAGATTAACAGAGAAGAAGATAAGTAGAATTAATAGACTCCAGACTCATGTTTTTGTTAAATACATTGAAGTTGGATCACTTGAATATATACAGGAAAAATTAACAACTGTAAATGATTATTTTTATTTTGCACCCCACACCATGATATTGAATGACCATTTTGTGTAACACAATTCTGGTACTTGTTCTCCCTATCATGTTGAACTTGGTTTTTAACCAAACTAGTTCAAGTAATATCGTGAATTAAAATATCATCCCATGGGCATTAGTCCCAATTATGTCACTAATGGCCCCACATGCAATGTGCATTAAAATACCTGTTTTTACACTTGAAAACAAGTTAGAAAGTTGTGCATATTTAAGTGCCAGCCCAGTTTAATTTTTCATGCTTCATACCAACCTGCAGTACTGCTTGTTAAATGTATGTGAATAATTGGCTTGGAAACAACACAATCATATCTGCTCTGTTAGGTTAAGATAATATGAGCACAAATGCACATTCTTACAAATAAGCTGCCCTAAAATACAAAGTGAAAAAATAAATGTAGTGTGAAATGTTATGTAAAACACAGGCACAGCATAATTAGCAAAGGACAGTAGAAATGCCATTTGTTAAGACCTGAATGGTAACAGTCAATTAATTTCTCACAACGGGAAACGGCAAAGTAGTTAACAAAGGAACATCATCTGTCAACTACAGTGTGAAGACTATACAAAGAATCACAAAACTGAAGCAATTCATGGAGTATAATTCATGAATTAAAAACCTACACAACAGTAGAGGTGACTGTTGGTTTGTATTGCTTTGCAACTGACGCGAGTCATTTACAAACACATCTCATGTTTTAGTGAAGTACTTGTTTTTTTAAACAATGCATTAAATCAGTTTTGGCCAGTGCTCTGTGAGGTTAGATGAGTATATTACACATATTTGAATATATAGGAAAAAAGTAGTTTGAAAATTTCTAATTTTTTTTTTAAATACGAGACTGTTCATTTAAAAAGAAAATGGGGGAGATTTTCCATCTGTGTGATGATACAATCTCCTAGGATATATGTATGCTAGAGGTTTTTAACTTGAGTTAACTGATTTGTGAACTTGAGTTCATGGTAGTCTGGATGCTCCATGAATGTTTGTTCCAGGATTCACGTTTTTGGAAACTCTTCAAAGAAGGAACAGCCTTCCTTTCTCACAAAAATTGAAGTTTTGTGGATGAAAGTGTCAGATGTAAAAATCAATGTTTAAACTTTAATCCTAATAATTTTGTGTTATAAAAGAAACAGCAACATTAAAAAACAAGTATCAGTTGTAAGGGACAATCCTGGAGATTAAAAAGGAATAGCCAAATATGCACGTCATGGCACACAATGTAGAGAATTAAATCCTAGTCTTGGATATTCATGGAACAACCTATATCTCTTCCACACTAACCCAGTTGTGCCATTCCATAGTTAGTAAGCAGGAGACACTGAACACTTTCACCTTCCTTTCTTCTAAGTTTGGTGGCTGTAATATTTTCCATAAGATTTTTTAAAGGCATACATTTTCATGCATATTTCCTCCCATCACATAAATTTTAGATAATTTCAGTTCACATCTGTGTGCTCTTTGCTAGAGTCAAATTGAAATGCTCAAGTAAGCTAGTCAAAGTCTCGTGTGAATGGTTACAACCTTGTAAAGTAGTTACCAGAGCTACAGTGAAATATAACAACAAAGATAAAAAGCCTTTTACTTCCCTGGAGGAAGAATCAGAAACAGGTGAGACAAACAAGAGAAACTATCTAGTGTCAAAAGTAGCATTGCCAACACAACTGGCCTGTGCTTGGGTGGCTTTTCACTTGCAGTTCTTACTAATCTAGACACCTTGCCTAAAGATCTTTTGGATATATACATACACACCTCTACCCCAATATAACGCGGTCCTCGGGAGCCAAAAAATCTCTCTGCCATATAGGTGAGACTGCGTTATATTGGGTATAGTATGGTATGGCTCCAGCACCTGGGCTTGGGCGGGGATTTAAAGGGCCCAGGGCTCCACACAAATTCAGATATAATGCAGTAAAGCAGTGGGGCTTGGGCGGTGCTTTAAAGGGCCTGGGGCTCCCCGCTGCTTTACCGCGTTATATCCGAATTCGTGTTATATCGGGTCATGTTGTTATTATCAGGGTAGAGATATATATCCATAGTGCTGCATTATCTTCCTGCATCTACAATGGACCTGATATTGCACCTTTAAAGTTAACGAGTTGAATGGGAACAGGGTCAAGCCCAATGAGAGGATATCCATGTCTTGTATATCATTGTTTTAAGGGTAGTGTCAGGGAGGAATGGGGGCAGAAATATGTTTATCAGGTTTTTTGGGTTTTTTTGGTTTTGTTTTTCTTTCTGGTTTTGAATCTTCTAATGCAGTGGTTCTCAAACTGTGGGTTGGGACCCCATTTTAATGGAGTCGCCAGGGCTGGCTTAAACTTGCTGGGGTCCGGGGCTGAAGCCCAAGCCGCACCATCTGGGGCTTCAGCCCTGGGTGGCGAGTCTCAGGTTAGAGGCCCCCTGCCTGGGGCTGAAGCTCTGGGGCTTCAGCTTCGCACCCCCCTCCCCCGCAATGCAGGGCTCGGGTGGACTCAGGCTTCAGTCCCTCCTCCTGGGGTCGTGTAGTAATTTGTATTGTCAGAAGGGGGTCATGGTGCAATGAAGTTTCAGAACCTCTGTTCTAATTATTTTCCAGTTGATTTTTCTTTTTAATATGACACCATTTTAAAGTGCAACTGTGTGTTAGAAACAATGCATCATTAGTTAAAAATTATGAAAAACTATTAGGTAGGAAGACTATTTGAAGAAGATGTTGGGCTTTTTTTTTTTTTAGGCTGTGTTGTTGTAGTGCTTTCCTATACCACTCAGATCAAGTAGAAGTGTATTAAAATACCAGTTTCCAGAATGCCACAGGAAAGTGGTTCCCTCCTTTTATTATTAATAAAGTTTTTGTTGCAGTACTGCCTAATGACCAGCCAAGAAT